>NC_137277.1:115112500-116312500 GCF_054371585.1 Giraffa tippelskirchi
TTGCAGTAACCAGATTTTAGATATAAGGTTTAACATCTAAATATCCCTCAGCTATTCTTGTTGAACTAATAAGTAAGACATTTCAAACACTAAACAAGACTTTTGATTCCATTTTTTTAAAAAGCACTACATATGATACTTGACATGCAGTAGATGCTCCCCAAATGCCTGCAAATATCCATATGTGTTCTGGGCTCAGTTTTCATATCTTCAGTTTTGCCTGATACACATATAGCACCATTTCACCAGAATAAATGGAAACATCATTTCAGATTCACTCATATATCGAGTTTCTCTTTATCAAAACAACAGGTGATTCATTTACTTCCTCCTCTAGAAATATATTGTCTTTCCCCTTAGATCAGTCTTTTTTTTTCTTTTTTGCATTTTGTAGTATGATTTTGAATTCAATATGCAGCTATCTCTATAGTAGATCAGTCTTTTAGTGGTGTATTTCTGCAGATATATACATTTCCCTTTAGCTTAGTTTTCTTTTTCTTCTTCTTTTTGTTACCATCTTAAGAAGCTAAGCCTCTGTTGCCTTAGCTAATGGAGGAAAACCTGTATAAAAGCAGTTATTTGTAAATGGCCATCTTCATTTTATTGTTGAAAACATCATTCAGATCCTCAGATGGTTCCTTCATGATGCTTGTCTAGGGAAGCAGAATAAGAATGATTTCATTTGAAAGAAAGGAAATTGTTCCTTGAGCTATAAGCGAACAGATGAATGGAAACTATCTTCTTCCTTTTTTCTGTGACTTTCTACTACCTTGGATCCTTCTAACTTTGCTTTATTCAGTTGCATTGATTATGGTCTCTTTCACACCTTAATTACTTGACCCTTCTTCTACTATGTGAAAATTAGACTAAATCTGTCAAAGGTTCATAGTTGTACTCTAAGGAAAACTAGGCAACAGTGGGTCTGGACTTTAGAAACTGAGTGCTAGAACTTGAACAGTGATGTTAGAATTAGGCCAGGGATCAAGCTAAATTCATTTAAAGTGAAGGGAGAAATTCCAAAAGAGACAATTTAGAGGCTATTTGTCAATGTTTATTTTGACATTGAAAGTTGTTTTTGACCTATTACTTGATATAGCATTGCTCTTTAAAAGAAAAAAAAAATCTAACTGCTTTGAATATCATAATTGCATCTTTGCCTAAGATCTCAAATATTTTGAGAGACTTTGCCAAGTTTCCTATCTGAAAGCATCTTAATTCATTATACGGCTTTTTACTTGGATGTACATGCTATGAACTAAAGAGAGAAAAGGGTTATTACGGAAACCTGGCCTAAGGAGAAACAGGATTGGCTTTAGAGCCACATCTGTTAAAAATATAATTAAGAGAGTGTTTTCCTTAAATTCTGGATGAGGCTAAACTGGTCATCTGACATGTTGCCTGGCTTGTACAGGGATTTCATGAAATCTGTGCTTAGTGCATTCTTTTCTATAATCATTTGTATTACTATGTGTCCATTCACCCAAAGCTAAAAGGAAGTCAAGTGTTCAGACTAATATAAAACTTCAAAGATTTCTTTTGTGTGATCTTTTCTAGTTTTGTCTTAATATAATTTTGCTTTCCTTGATTGAGAGAGAGCTAGGGCCTGAGCATGTGGCTGTGTGGAACCATCGCTCACATAAGGTCTCTGTGTAGGAACTTCTAGGTGGCTCAGAAAAAGTGATGACAGGTCAGAGCAAGTCTTCCCAGTGGTGTAACTTCTGGTGGATTCTTTAGCTTTCACTAGCGTAATATTAAAACCATGGAAGGGTGACAGGCAATATCCTTTGTCTCTTAACAGTCATTCAATTTCACCTCTGCTTCTACCGGTCCAATTCTTTCTGATTAGCTATTTCAGTGGCAAATGAAATAAAAATCCATGGTATTAACCTGTCATATTATGAAACCTTTTTTGCTCTGGTGCATACATTTGGCACAGCTGTGAGTTTCACATTTAAATAGCCCTCCACCAGTGGACTGCTTGAAACTATTGCTTTTCTATGGGAAATTAAACAGGGAGCTGCTTAATGCTCCTTGTTAGTTTTTTAATAAAAATGAAAGTGAGAAGCCAGCAATACCAGCGCAAATGCCTGCAGGACCCCATGGCTGTGCTAAAAGCCGAGAGGAGGAACCAAAATGCATATGACTCTAAACTGGCCCTGCACTGGTGGCTTTGCAATATCCACTCTACTGTGGTCCTACGAAATTGCCTCTCAAATGTTGTTTAGAGGTTATGTTAAATTGGGAGAGTCTTCTCCTGGGATCTTAGGCAGGAGAATGTGGTTTCCTAATAAAATATTGAAAGTTACAATGTAGAGGCAGAGCTACAGCTGTTGAATTTGTGCAGCTTCTATGGGTTCAGGGTTTAAGAAGAGGATAAAAAATAGTGGGATGGGGGAGAGAGGAAGTGAAGAGACTGGGAGAATGAGATGCACAAAGAGGAAACACAGAAAGAAGACAAGAGACTGAAACAGAAACTGAAAGACAGAGTAAGAGCAAGACAGAAAGGGTAGAAATAGGAAAGATGAAGGAAAGAGAAAGAGGATAGACAGCACCCTGAACATGAGTGTCTGGCATGGCATTAAACAGAAACCGTTCATCTAAGTTTATTAGCCCTTGATCTCACCAAACTCATTTCTAGGGCATACTAGACTTTCAGGGAAAATAATTCCAAATTAATCCTTATTTCAATGAAGGATTCTTACTTCAATTCAGACCATGTCTGGTGGAGTATTGCAGAGGTTTGCAATTGTAAACATGGCGTTAGTCACCAGCAACAGTATCCCAAATTAATGTGTTTATTTTCCTTATTTACCATACAAATAAATTTATTGAGACAACAAAACTCAATGATCTATTTTTTTTAAATTGGGATATGAACTAACTTTAAATCTTAAAAAGTTACTGTACAAGACTGTTGACTGGGAAAAAAATGCACAACATGAGAATTGTGAGCTGAGGAAATAGACAATACTGTAATAGTGAGGACTTTGATATGTCAATGGTTATAGAGACAAAATGGTTAACAATGGTTAGATCCTAGAGACAGAAAATCAATAAGGAAATACTGGTTTTAATCTGCATGTTAGACCAGATGAGTTTAACAGACATTTATAGAACGTTCCTTCCAACCACAGAAGAATATCCATTTTTCTCAAGTGTACATGAAGCTTTCCCCAGGGTAGATCATATGTTAAGCCACAGAAGAAATCTCGATAAATTTAAGAAAATTGAAATAATATTAAGCACCTTTTCCAGCAACAGTGATGTGAATCTAGAAATTACTTATAAGAAAACTGGCAAATTCACAACATGAATTAATTTGTGGAGAATAAGCAACATGTTACTAAACAGCACATAGGTCAAAGAATATGAAAAGAGAAACTAAAAAAAAAACTTGAAATAAATAAAAATGGAAATATAATAAAAATATATGAGATGCAGCAAAAACAGATCTAAGATGGATATTTATATGATAAAAACCAACATTAAGAAAAAAATATAGCTCAAATAAGCAACCTTACTTTATACATCAAGGATCTAGACAAAACTATAATAACAATAACCAGTGTTGTAGAAGGTTAGAAATAACAAGGATCAGTATGGAAATAAATGAAATATTCATTAGATAGAAAATAAAAAGTTCAATAAAACTAGGAGACATTTTTTAAGGTAAACAAAATAAACTAAACTTTAGCTAGAGTTACCAAGTAAAAATGAGAAAGGGCTCAAATAAATAAATCAGAAATGAAAGGGAAAATACTACAACTGATAGCACATAAACACAATGGGTTCATAAGAGATTACTGTGAATGATTATATGCCCACAAATTGGATTATCTAGAAGAAATGAGTAAATTCCTAGAAACATACAACCTGTCAAGACAGAATAATGAAAAACCAGAAAATCTGAGCAGACTGATTACTAGTAAAGTGATCTAGTCAGTAATCAAAAAAGAAAAAAAAAAGCCTCTCAAGAAATAAAAGTCAAGACCAGATGGAGTCACTGGTGAATTCTATGAAATGTTTAAAGAAAATATAATACCAGTTATTTTTAAACTCTTCCAAAATGGAAGACAAGGGAAACTTTCAAACTTCTATGATGAGACCAGCATTACCCTGATGCTCAAATGACCAAGAAAGCTACAAGGAAAGAAAATTATGTCAATATCCCTGATGAATATAGATGTGGATATCTTCACCAAAGCATTAGCAGACTGAATTCAGTGGTGCATTAAAAGGATCATTTACTATGATCCAGTGGGATTTATTTCAGGAATGCAGGATGGTTCAAAGTCTGCAAATCAATCAGTCATCACATTTACAAAATGATGGAAAAAATTATTGATCAATCACAATAGATACAGAAAGTAATTTCACAATTTTCACCATCCATTTATAATTAAAAAAACTCTTAACAAACTGAGTATAAAACAAAATTAAACTCAATTTAATAAAAGTCATACATAACAATCCACAGCTAACATACTTAATGGTAAAAAGATGAGCCAAGATCAGGAAGAAGACACAAATACCCTCTCTCAGCACATTCAATCAACAAATATTAGAAGTCCTAACTAGAACAGTTAGGCAAGAAATAGAAATAAAATGCATCCAAATCAGAAATGACAAAGAAGTAAAACTGTCTCTATTTGCACATGACATGACGTATCTGTACCAGAAACAATTAATAAATGAATCGACTAAAGTTATAGGATACAAAATCAGTATATTAAAATTAACCGTGTTTTTGCACACTAAGAATGAACTATCAAATACAAAAATATAACCCCATTTGCAATTGCATCAATAAAAATACTTAGGAATTAACATAACTGAAGAGGCAAAAGACCTGTACATGAAAACTATAAGACATTTGTGAAAGAAATTGAAGAAGACACAAGCAAATGAAAGCATTTTCCTTGCTAATAGGTTGTAATGATTAATGTTAAAATGTCCACATTATCTATAATAATCTATAGATTAAATGTAATCTATAAATTTTCCTAAGGTATTTTTCACCAAAACAGAAAAAAAAAAAAAATCAAAAATTCATATGCATCCACAAAAGACCCCAAGTAGCTAATGTAATCCTAAGAAAGAAGATTAAAGTTGGAGGCATTACATAATTTTTAAATTAAATTTCAACACTATAATAATCACAACAGTATGATATTACATAAAGACAGACCCATAGATCAATGGAAAATAATTGAAATCTCACAAATAAACTCACAAGTATACTATCAACTCAAATGTTAAAGAACCTGCCTGCAATGCAGGAGATCCAGGTTCAGTTCCTGGGTTGAGAAGATCCCTTGGAGAAGGGAATGGCAACCTACTCCAGTATTCTTGCTTGGAGAATTCCATGGGCAGAGGAGCCTGGTTGGCCACAATCCATGGCGTCACAAAAAGTTGGACATGATTGAGTAATTAACACTTACACTTTCAATTTACAATGAAAAAAGCAGGAAATAGAATAAGGAAAGGGTAGGCCTTAAATAAATGGTATCGGGAAATCTCAATAGCCAAGTACAAAAGACAAACTGTACCCCTTTCTTACACATCATATTGAAAAATCAACTCAAAATGTATTAAAGATTTAAATTTAAGGCCTGAAACTATAAAACTCCTAGAAAAAAATAGAGGATAAGTACCTTGGCTTTGGTGTTGGCAATGATTTTTTTTTTTTTTTTTTTTTTTACCACTTAAAGCAAAGGCAACAAAAGCAAAAATTATCAAGTGATATTACATCAAACTAAAAAAAGATTCTGTACAGCTAAGGAAATCCCATAAAAAAAGTGAAAGGACAATTTATAGAAAGGGTGATAATATTCACAAATAATTTATATGATAAGTAGGTACTATCCAAAATATATTAATTCACGCAACTTAATGGCAAACAAACAATCCAATTAAAAAATGAGTAAAAGAACCAAATAGATTTTTTTTTAAGGAAAACATACAAATGGCCAACAGGTTCATGAAAACTTCTCAGCATCATTAATAATGGATAGCAAAACCATAATGAAATATCACCTCCCACGTTAGAGTGCCTGTCATCAAATAGACAAGTGATAGCAAGTGTTGGCAAGGATGTGAAGAAAAGGAAACCTTGTGCAGCCACTATGGAAAAGAGTATGGCAGTTTCTCAAAAATTTTAAAATATAACTAACATATCATCTATGAACCCCACTTATGAATATATATTCAAAGCAAATGAAACAGGATATCAGGATATTGGAGAGATGTCTTCACCCTTACATTCATTGCAGTGTTGTTCACGATAGCTAAAACATGGAAAAAACATAAGTGCCCAACAACGCATAAATGAAAATACATACATACATATATATATATATATTGGAATATTATTCAACCATGAGAGTAAATTGTTTTGTCTGAGACAATGTCACAGGATCTTGAGGTCATTATGTTAAATAAATAAGCCATACAGAGAAAGACAGATAGTTCATGGTCTTACTTTTATGGAATCGAAATAAAAATCCAAATTCACAAAAACAGAGAGAAGCAAAATACTTTGCAGGGACTATGTGGGGGAAATAGGGAGAGTTTGGTAAAAAGCTACAAAATTTCAAATATAAGATAAATAAAGTATGAGAATCTAGTGAATTACCTGATGACAGTAGTTGATAGTCAACACTGTATTGTTACATTATTGAAATTTGCTGAGACTAAAACTTAGATGGTCTCACATTCATGAAAAGACAAATATGGAGATGATGGATATTTAATTAACTAGACAGGAGAAATCATTTTTGCAATTCACATGTGTATCAAATCATGATGTGCACTTTAAATATCTTACTTTTTTCAATTATAGTTCAGTAAATCTGAAAAAAAGTGTACAAAAAACTTATATGTGAATATCCATAGCAGCATCATGCATAATAATCAAAAGTACAAACTACACAAATTTCCATCATTGACTGAATGGATAAACAAACATGGTATATTACACAATGGAATATTTGTTGGTCTTAAAAGGGCATGAAGTACTGATATATTCTGCCACATCGATGAATTTTGAAAACATTAGGTTGAGTGAAAGAATTGAGAGACAGAAAAGTCCACACATTCATGATTCCATTTATATGAAATAGGAAAATCCATGGAGACAGAAAGCAGGCTAGTGGTTATCAGAGTCTGTGGATAAAGGAAATTGGAGAGTGACTGCTAATGGATAAGGAGTTTCTTTGGGGGTGATGGAAATGCTTGGCTGCACAACATTGTGAATATACTAAGGGCCACTGAATTGAACACTTTAAAATGGTTAATTTTATGTAGTGTGAATTTTCTCAGTTTAACAACTGCAAAACAATGAAAGACTAATGTTTGCTGCAACATGGATGAACCATGGAAGCATTAGCTGAGTGAAAGGATTCAGTCATGAAAAACCGTATATTATATGATCCCATTTCCATGAAATGTTCAGAATAGGAAAATATAGTGAGAAAGTAAAGTGATTGCCTTGTGGTGGGGGTAGAGGTGGGGAAGGTTGGAATGTGATACCTAGAGAGTATTTCATTTATTTGGGTGTTGAGGAAAATGTTCTGAGATTGATTATGAATATACCAAATTTTTTTTTTATTTTATAAATTTATTTATTTTATTTGGGGGCTAATTACTTTACAATATTGTAATAGTTTTTGCCATACATTGACATGAATCAGCCATGGGTTTACATGTGTTCCCCTTCCTGGACCCCCCACCCACCTCCCTCCCCATCCCATTAAGTTGTGCAATTTAAATGTATGAATGTTATAGCAAACTGAACCTCAGTAAAGCTCTTTAAAAGGAGAGACGTTGGGGGGTCACTTCTTGTAAACTCTTGCTTCAATAAGATAGTGTTTAGTTTTACAAGATAAACTTGTAGTAATATTTTTAGCTTTTACTTAAGGAAAATGGAGGGTTTCCCTGGTGGTTCAGATGGTAAAGAATCTGCCTTCAATGCAGGAGACCTGGGTTCAGTCCCTGGATTGGGAAGATCCCCTGCAGAAAGAAATAGCAACCCATTCCAATATTCTTGCCTGGAAAATTCCATGGACAGAGGAGCTGGCAATGGGCTACATTCCATGGGGTCCCAAAGAGTCAGATATGACTGAGCTATGGATCAAAATTATAAGTAAAATAATGTGTGAATTTTGAGACTCTCTAAAGATAGATATACGGTAAGAGGGAGAGATAAGAATGTTCTTACAAATTATTTCTATGGAAAAATCCCTCCTTATCTCACCAGCTCCTCATCTACCTCTTGCTTGGTTAACATTTTGGATCATGAGGATATTGAAGAACAAGTTTCCAAATGACTTTTACAAAGTTTTGAGTTAATTCAAAAATTAAATGAGAAATCTCATGTTCAAACATTCCTCTGCCTATTAACCTGAACTGTGAACAAAAAGAGTAGTAGATGAAAAAGATGTCAGTCATAATCTAGGCTTTATAGAGAGTGGAACAGCACATTCAGAGGTCAAATCTCCCCAAGCCAGGGTCCTGCCTTCAGACTTTCCATAGAAAAGAGCTCAGAAGAGTAAACATGGAAAAGAAGAAACATGGGTATTGAAAGTGGGAGATGGAGAAAAATATATCAGAGGAGAAGGCAATTTTGAATGGCTCATATGGATTTTATTTTTCTTTTTGCCTGAATGGAAATTAAAATCTGCCAGATTGTGAGACTGAATATCAGGATATCAGGTGACATGATGTGACTCATACAAAACTCATACAAGTACTCAAAAGAATCAAAAGTTTCGGGGTCATAAAATGTTTCAAACTCTTCAATATACTTTTAACAATTTATCTGCCTCTGTCTTTCCACATTTTCTGGATATGTGATATAGAGATTTATCTGATTTCAATTTTCCTTTGCCTGGTCTTTTCATATCTCTAGCCCACTTCAAATTTCAACAGGTAACCAAATATACCAATTTTAATCAAATAACATGATTTCTCACTTATGTTATTTCTCTATATTTGCCTTCCTCTCCCTTATTCCAGACCTGCTCACAGACTAGCAGAAGCCTGTATCCTTTATTTGATCTCCTTGCTGTGATTTAGAATATCTTAGAATTTGCCAGATTGTAATGTGGTATTCAAGTTGTCTGACTTAATATCAGAGCAAGTTGTGCACCAAAAGAATTTTGCAAATGAAATTGCTTAAAGACAAGATGATGACACATCACAATTTTCCTTTCCTAGTCAAAAGCACTACAGTGTATTAGGTGGAAATTATCTGTGTCTGGGAAGACACAGTAACTCAAAACTGCTACAGAACTGTAAGGTTCTACAGTTGGGAAAAAAAGAATAAAACTGCCAAAAAAGCAAGAAGAAAGTTGAGAAAGTGATAGAGTCTTAAAATGCATTCATGCATGACAAGTACATGGATTTTATCAACTCACTTTTGGAAAAGTTGAAGGAAGTGCTGAATTATGTTTTTTTCCCCCTCTTATTCCTATTATTGTTATTTTTATTGAATACTTCCAGCAACAGACCTGTTTTCTTTAAAAGGTGCTCCTAATTTCATTAGGAATCTCCTGTTTTCATGGCAGTCTGTTACTTTCCTCTCAAGTCAGCTTAGGATAACAGTTGATGCCTCGTGGCTAACCTCCTGGTAACTGATACAGCTTCATTTGATGATTAATTATTCATTGAGCACCTACAGTGCCCAGGGAAAGCCTCATATTCTTGCTAGCAACTTGCAGCTTATTAGGCAAACAGTGACCAAATGAAGCAAACAAAAATGTGACAGATTTGCTCATTTTCCTGTGAGTTCTGGATTCCTGAAGGGGGAGGGTATTCCCAAAATGAGATTAGGATCTGTATCATTTTAGAAATTTTAGTGAAATAATTTGAAAATGATCACCAATGTAACAGCACCACAAGTCAGGGATAATTTGGGACAGAGACTTTCTCTAGTGGATTTAAAGTAGATTTAAAATATATTTTAGATATAAAGTTTATATATATATATATATATATATATATGGCTCTGTGTGTGTGTGCATTTATGTTTATCTATTTATCTCTATCTCAATCTATCTATCTATGTGGGCTTCCCTGGTGGCTTAGATGGTAAAGAATCCACCTGCAATGCGGGAGACCTGGGTTTGATCCCTGGGTTGGGATGATCCCCTGGAGGAGGGCATGGCAGCCCACTCTAGTATTCTTGCCTGGAGAATCCCCATGGACAGAGGAGCTTGGCGAGCTGCCGTTGATGGGGTCACAAAGAGTTGGACACGACAGAGCGACAAAGCATGCACATGCACATGTATACATATGAGGTCCACGGGTTGGGAGGAAGACAA
Organism: Giraffa tippelskirchi; assembly: GCF_054371585.1. Taxonomy (NCBI): domain Eukaryota; kingdom Metazoa; phylum Chordata; class Mammalia; order Artiodactyla; family Giraffidae; genus Giraffa; species Giraffa tippelskirchi. Next base: position 115,122,823 of record NC_137277.1, read on the forward strand.
AAAATATTTATAAGGTAAAATATTTTCAGTCTTTGGCTATGATAAATTAGAGAAATTTGGCATGACATTTTTTGTGGCTTTGAACACAAAACAAGACATTAATACCATTTATAAGCAAAAGTGCATCCTAAAAACAGGGCAGATGATAATTCAATTGTGAAAATTGAAATTTGAAGGATAGAGATCTTGAGACCTTTGCTAGAAGAGACACAATTAACACATCTATGCTGCTAAGGATTCACAGGAACTTAGTTCCAGTTCAGCAACTCATTCTTGAGACCGTTGGTGGATTGCTTTATCAGTCTCTGAGGCATGCACTGCGAGTTCTCTATATACCTTGTTGCAACAGGACACCTTAGGGTCCTGCCTCATTAACTCATGTGACTGCAGATATTTCAGAGAAACCCATACAGGCCATGAAATGTACAGACATTCTTTCTGTACTGTATGTCAGTTTACCAGTGAGAACATGGAGGTGGGTTGTGGGGTGTTGCTCTTAAATTTAGAAAATAAGTGTAGGTTTGTAAGCATGAGACTGAATAGCCCTTGTCATTTCATTTCTAGCTGCGGTGACATTTTGAGCCCCATTCTTATTAACTTAAATGTCTAAAGCTACTAGGTTCATTGAATGTTTTGAAAACTTGCCCTTTTTGTTCATTTTCTCATCTGTCAACACTATAAAATGTAAATGACACAGCTACACACAGAAAACTGGGAATCCTATTTAGTTTGTAAGTCTTAGAAGTCCTTCAAAACAAAGCTTATGCATACATAAAAACACTGATCAAATAAAGTCTGAGGTCTAAACTAAATAAAGTTCAGGCCAATGGCTGTCAGTAATAAAGGTTATAAAACCCAGGAGATGAAATGGATGTGATATGTGGGTCTTTGTATTGTCAGCAAGTAAGGCAACATAACTTATAGAGAGCACTGCATTGAACTGACAAACACAGAACTGAAAAGAGAATAACCACCTTGCCTTTATTTCAGGGAACAGTCATTGCTTTCTTGCCTAATGTGCTTTGGCCCAGAAGAAAAAATAACCCATGGGCTAATATGTTAGACCTGCATTTGATATATCCATTCTTCCTTCTGAAGAGTTGTTGAACTAATTTCTTATTGCACACATTCCAAAAATATCTTCTAGTTGATGCTTTTTCTAATAGGGTTGACAGATAAAATATAGAATCCCCAGATTTGAATTTTAGATGAAAAACAATTGAAAAATGTCAGTATGTATGTTGCTACATTTTGGGCATCTTCTACTAATAAAAAAAATCATGGTTTACCTGAAATTATAATTTAGCTGGTCATCTTATAGTTTTGTTTGCTAAATATGGCAATCCTAAATGTGATGATTCTTAGCAGAATCGTCTACACTTTTAAAGGTTATGTTTATCTTCGCCAAACCTGTAACTCCCTCTTTAGCTCTCCGGACTGATTAATAAAACATTTGTACATAAGTGATGAAAACAATATTTACAATTTCTTCTAACCCCAGAATCCTCAAGAAATCAAGTATTTTCACTTCCTGGGATATAGATCTCTTTAGCAGAACTGCTTGATATGGAAGCCACTGCCTTCTGTGGCTGCAAAGTGCAGAGCCAAAAGTTCATTTGATCTCTTCACTGACCAGAGCTATCAGCGCATTTCCACTTCATTAATTTGCATTCCCTGAAGTAAGAGCACAAATAGAAAAACTTTAGGACAGTAATTATGTGACAGTAGGTGCTGAAGAAGGGGCCCACAGTGACATGCTTTGGAGCATTAAAAATATTGTAATCAATGATACTTCTTACTCAATGTTGTGATTCATTTATTTTTAAAAATCTTGTGGCCACATATAGTCTTACCCTGGAGGATGAAAAACATAAAAAAATAAAATAAAATAAAAAAGATTTCATAGAGGCTTGTGATCTTTATGTCTTAGTGCAGCAGCAGACTTGCTCTTGAATAGAAATTGCTATGTAAATTTCCAGTGATAAAGTCTCTTACATTTGGAAAAAAAAAACAATTTCTTTTTTCTACTAGGTTAGAAATCTTTGCCAAAGAGGGTACTTTTGCTTTATTTTATCTACTTGGATTTGTTTCCTTAATGTTTTTAGCCATTTTTACATTTTTTTTCCATTTACACAGTTGTTTGTTTGTTTTTTTTCCATCTGTAAGTGATGATAGCACTTTTTACCTCCCTAAGTTGTCTCACTCGATAAAGATTAAATGAAACGAATGTCAAAAATTCTTAGCTTAGTTCTGAACAACAGTAGTTTATTGTTTGACATCAATTGATTTAATGTCTTCTGATGTGCTACTCATACCATTTTGCAACAAAATTATTAATATGCTTTCTGTATAATGTATAATGTGCAACAAACTTAATTGTTGCTGCCACATGAAATCTTGGATTCTACCATTTTCTTGGCAAATTTGAAGGGTAATTTTAATTGTTATAATTGTTAAAATGGTTATAATTTCAGTCTTATTATGTATCTGTCCTAAAGGACTTCATGTTTTGTGCTGTTTTTTTGTGTTGTTAAAATTCTTGGCTAAGTTGAATATAATCAACTAGCATTCCATTCAGTTCAGTTCAGTCGCTGAGTCATGTCCGATTCTTTGCGACCCCATGGGCTGCAATACACCAGGCTTCCCTGTCAATCACCAACTCTTGGAGCCTACTCAAAATCATGTCCATTGCATCGTGATGCCATCCAACCATCTCATCCTATGTTGTCCTCTTCACCTTCTGCCTTCAATCGTTCCCAGCATCAGGGTCTTTTCAGTTGAGTCAGTTCTTTGCATCATGTGGCCAAAGTATTGGAGTTTCAGCTTCAGTATCAGTCCTTCCAATGAATATTCAGGACTGATTTCCATTAGGTTTGACTGATTTGATCTCCCAGCCCAAGGGACTCTCAAGAGTCTTATCCAACACTACAGTTCAAAAGCATCAATGCTTCAGTGCTTAGCTTTCTTTATAGTCTAGCTCTCACATTCATACACGACTACTGGAAAAACCATAGCTTTGACTAGATGGACCTTTGTTTGCAAAGTAATGTCTCTGCTTTTTGATATGCCATCTAGGTTGGTCATAGCTTTTCTTCCAAAGAGCAAGCTTCTTTTAATTTCATGGCTACAATCACCATCGGAAGTGATTTTGGAGCCTCCAAAAATAAAGTCAGCCACTGTTTCCATTGTTTCCCCATCTATATGCCATGAAGTGATGAGACCAGATGCCATGATCTTAGTTTTCTGAATGTTGAGTTTTCAGCAAACTTCTTCACTATTCTCTTTCACTTTCATTAAGAGGCCCTTTAATTCTTCTTCACTTTCTGCCATAAGGGTGGTATCATCTGCATATCTGAGGTTATTGATATTTCTCCCAAAAATCTTGATTCCAGCTAGTGCTTCATCCAATCCAGTATTTCTCATGATGTACTCTGCATATAAATTAAATAAGCAGGGTGACAATATACAATCTTGACATACTCCTTTCCCGATTTGGAACCAGTCTGTTTTTCCATGTCCAGTTCTAAGTGTTGATTCTTAACCTGCATACAGATTTCTTAGGAGGCTGGTCAGGTGTTCTGGTATTCCCATCTCCTTCAGAATTTTCCACAGTTTATTGTGATCCACACAGTCAAAGGCTTTGGCGTAGTCAATAAAGCAGAAGTAGATATTTTTCTGAAACTCTTTGCTTTTTCAATGATCCAGCGGATGTTGGCAATTTGATCTCTGATTCCTCTTCCTTTTCTAAGTACTGCTTGAACATCTGGATGTTCAAGTTCACAAACTGTTCAAGGCTGGCTAGAAGGATTTTGAGCATTCCTTTGATAGTGTGTGAGATGAGTGCAATTGTGCGGTAGTTTGAACATTCTTTGTCATTGCCTTTCTTTGGGATTTGAATGAAAACTGACCTTTTCCAGTCCTATGCCCACTGCTGAGTTTTCTAAATGTGCTGGCATATTCAATGCAGCACTTTCACAGCATCATCTTTTGGATTTGAAATGGCTCAACTGGAATTCCATCACCTCCACTAGCTTTGTTCGTAGTGATGCTTCCTAAGGCCCACTTGACTTTGCATTCCAGGATGTGTGGCTCTAGGTGAGTAATCACACCATCACGATTATCTGGGTCGTGAAGATCTTTTTTTTATATTGTTCTTCTGTGTATTCTTGCCACCTCTTCTTATCTTCCACCAAAATGTGACCAGGCTCGCAGCTGCTAGCCACGTATTCCTGAGATCCTGGCGGATGTAAATCATCCTCCAGGAGGGTCACAGCCTGAGGTAGGCTTTCCAGAGAAGACATATGGCACACCTGAGATGTTCTTGCAGCACACCTGGGTAACCGAGCGGCTGAGGCTGGGGAAGTGATTAAGACACACGGCACACCTGGGACAGTGCTTTCACCAAGCACCTGGTCACCTGAGGTGCTCAGACCTGGGAAGGGCAAAAAACACACGTGCAACCCACAGAGACTGAGGCTGAACTGTTTCTGATTGTCTCCTATGGAGGTACAGGTCAGCAGTGGCCTCCTGCAGGGGCTCTGGGTGCAGTAGACTTGGGTATGGCATAAGCCCTCTTGGAGGAGGTCGCCATTAACCCCACCATAGAACCACCAGATCTTACTCAGGACTGGGGAAACAGACTCTTGGAGGGCACAAACAAAACCTTGTGCACACCAGGACCCAGGAAAAAGGAGCAGTGAGCCCACAAGAAACTGAGCCAGACATGTCCATGAGTGTCCAGGAGTTTCCAGTGGAGGCATGGGTAGACAGTTGCCTGCTTCAGGGTCCAAGGCACTGAGTGTAGCAGTGTGTGCATGGCATCTTTTGAAGGAGGTCGCCATTATCTTCATTACCTCGACCATAGTGTGGCCTCAGGTCAAATAACAGGGAGGGAACACAGACCCACCCATTGACAGAAAATTGGATTAAAGATTACTGAACATGGCCCAGTCCATCAGAATATTACCTAGTTTCCCTCTCAGTCAGTCTCTCTCATCAGGAAGCTTCCACAAGCCTCTTATTCTTATCCATCAGAGGGCAGACAGAATAAAACCACAATCACAGAAAACTAACCAATCTGATCACATGGACCACAGACTTGTCTAACTCAGTGTAACTATGAGCCCTGCTGTATAGGCCAACCAAGATGGATGGGTCCTGGTGGAGAGTTCTGACAAAACGTGGTCCACTGGAGAAGGGAATGGCAAACCGCTTCAATATTCTTGCCTTGAGAATCCCATGAACAGTATGAAAAGGCAAAAAGATATGACACTGAGAGATGACCTCCCCAGGTCAGTAGGTGCCCAACATGCTACTGGAGATCAGTGGAAAACTCCAGAAAGAATGAAGAGATGGAGCCAAAGCAAAAACAACACATAGTTGTGGATGTGACTGCTGTTGGAAGTGAAGTCTGATGCTGTAAAGAGCAATATTGCATAGAAACCTGGAATGCTAGGTCCATGAATCAAAGCAAATTGGAAGAGGTCAAACAGGAGATGGCAAGACTGAACATCGACATTTTAGGAATCAGCAGACTAAAACAGACTGGCATGGGTGAATTTAACTCAGATGACCATTATATCAACTACAGTGGGCAAGAATTCCTTAGAAGAAATGGAGTATCCATCATAGTCAACAAGAGTCCAAAATGCAGTACTTGGATGCAATCTCAAAAATGAAAGAATGATCTCTGTTCATTTCCAAGGCAAACCATCAATATCACAGTAATCCAAGTCTATGCCCCAACCAGTAATGCTGAATAAGCTGAAGTTGAACAGTTCTATAAAGACCTACAAGACCGTCTAGAACTAACACCCAGAAAGATGTTCTCTTCATTATAGGGGACTGGAATGAAAAAGTAAGAAGTCAAGAAACACCTGGAGTAACAGGCAAATTTGGCCTTGGAGTACAGAATGAAACAGGACAAAGCCTAACAGAGTTTTGCCAAGAGAATGTACTGGCCATAGCAAACGCTCTCTTTTAGCAACACAAGAGAAGACTGTATACATGGACATCATCAGATGGTCAATATCAAAATCAGATTGATTATTTTCTTTGCAGCCAAAGATGGAGAAGCTCTGTAGAGACAGCAAAAACAACACCGGGATCTGACTCTGGCTCAGATCATGAACTCCTTATTGCCAAATTCAGACTTAAATTGAAGAAAGTAAGGAAAACCACTAGACCATTCAGGTATGACTTAAATCAAATCCCTTATGACTACACAGTGGAAGTGACAAATAGATTCAAGGGATTAGATTTGATAGACAGAGTGCCTGAAGAACTATGGACAGAGGTTTTTGACATTATACAGGAGGCAGGGATCAAGACCATCCCCAAGAAAAACAAATGCTTTTGCATTTGCCTTTTTAGGCAAAATGGTTGTCTGACAAGGCCTTACAAATAGATGAGAAAAGAAGAGAAGCTAACAGCAAAGGAGAAAAAGAAAAATATACCCATTTAAATGCAGAGTTCCAAAGAATAGCAATGCAAAGAGATAGAGGAAAACAATAGAATGGGAAAGACTAGAGATTTTTTCAAGAAAATTAGAAATACCAAGGGAATATTTCATGTAAAGATGGGCATAATAAAGGACAGAAATGGTATGGACCTAACAGAAGCATTCCATTACCAAATTTAATACACATTTAGATATATTTAACTGATTAAAATTTTAAAACAGGTTTAATATGAAATTTGCCTAATTGTTAACCTTTATAGTTCACAGAAATTTAACACTTGCCAAAGAACTTCTCAACAAAGTGTTAAAAACTATCATATGTCTACACCAAAAGCATAATATTAGGAAGATGATTGATCAGTGACAGCCACATTTATTATATATAGTAAAATATATATATAAAAGATTATCCGTAAGATATCCCCAGTCTCCTAAAAACATTAACAGGGTAAAGAATTGAGTTCAAAATAAAAATGTTAGCAAACTCATCATAGGTGGCATTTTCAGTAATATAAGATTCTTAAAACCTTTTCAGCTTGGAAAATTAATATCTCAATATTAGATAAACTATTTTTTATTTTACAATTCATGAGTTGTATAACATTGAATTACTATAATAGATAAATTAAAGAAAAAGAGCCAAAATGAGCAGAAATCTTTAAAAAAATTAGTTCTTTTGTTATAGTTTTAACTAATTGATTGGAATTATTATTTCTGAAATTGAATTATCACTTTTATAGTCATCATGTTTTATGACTTCCTATAATTACCTAGAACTTATATCACAACCACTGAAGAATATTAAAACTTAAAATATATTTTTAAAAGATAGCATTAAAATAATAAAACATTATAAATAAGATAAATGTAGGATTCCTTAAATATTAGTATGATACACATCTCATAGGACCTTGGGGTATCACGTTATAAAAAAATTAGGGCAAAAATTTACTTAAATAAAACAGTATTATAAAATGCAACCCTAGTTGAGACTTTTCTCCTGGCCCAGTTGCACCTGATATCAATGTCTGTGATTCTAATACACTTTCTAAAATATTCAGATACACAGACAAAATCAAATTTAGACTTTAATTAAAACAGAATTTCTTCTTTGAAGGGTAACTCATTTTTAAAGTTACGTTCGTCTTTCTAAGAGCAAGTGCTTTGTTTTCACTTTCCATGGAATCGGTCAATGCAAAACTCCACATCTCAAATACAGCTAACAAATGCAACAGACACTGCTTTTATGAATATGACATATAGGCATATGGGTCTAGCATTTTCAAAGCCTTCTTGAAATATTGTCCAATTAATAACCATATGTATAGGGATTCAGAAGTCAGTGTTTCATCATAACTACATTTAAAATTTAAGAGAAAGGCAAGATGTGTCATTTGGGTAAATTATCAAAGGATCACTCTAGGAGAATACTTTGTTTTGTTTTGCTCCTTTGATTTCTCTTTTTTTTTCTTTTTATTTTAATTAGAGGCTAATTACTTTACAATATTGAGGTGGTTTTGCCATACATTTGCATGAATTAGCCATGGGTGTACACGTGTTCCCCATTCTGATGCTCCCTCCCACCTCCCTCCTCATCCCATCTCTCAGGGTCATCCCAGAGCACCAGCCCTGAGCACCCTGCCTCATGCATCAAACCTGGACTGGTGATCTATTTCACATATGTTAATATACATGTTTCAATGCTATTCTCTCAAATCATCCCACCCTCGCCTTCTCCCACAGAGTCCAAAAGACTGTTCTATACATCTGTGTCTCTTTTGCTGTCTCGCATATAAGGTCATTGTTATCATCTTTCTAAATTCCATATATATGTGTTAATATAGTGTATTGGTGTTTTTCTTTCTGACTGACTTCACTCTGTATAATAAGCTTCAGTTTCATCTACTTCATTAGAACTGATTCAAATGCATTCTTTTTAATAGCTGAGTAATATTCCTTTGTGTATATACACCACAGCTATATTTTTATATAGAACTTAAAGCCAAGAGACTGAAAATCTAGGGAGGATGTAGTAAGAAAAATCAGGTAGTGTTAAATTGGTGAGTGCAGAGTAGTCTGTATAACATTTATAAGAGCAAGTGTTCCTGCATGTAACATAATGATTAAGAATATGAATTTTGGATCTAAACTTGTCTTTATTTAAAACTTGACTCCTCTTTATTAACTGTGGGACTCTTCAAAAGTTTTAGAAATCTCAGAAACTTCTCTATAATGGAGATTGTGTTTATGATACATTTTTACAGATGTAATCAAAAGATACACACCGAGGACATAGCATTCATTACATGTAACAAATGGTAGCTCTTTCTCTTCCATGGTTGAGCAGATCCTTTAGAGTTGTGAAATGAGATGAAGGCTTGTCACTATCTATTATATGAGGAGAAAATAAAAACTATGCTGACATTGACATATGATATGCTACATATTATCTTATTGCATATAATTTTGTATGTTAGTTCAGTTCACTTCAGTCACTCAGTCGTGTCCAACTCTTTGCAACCCATGGACTGCAGCATACCAGGCCTTCCTTCCATCACCAACTCCCAGAGTTTACTCAAACTCATGTCCATTGAGTTGGTGATGCCATACAACCATCTCATCCTCTGTTGTCCCCTTCTCTGATGAACATTTAAAGTACTTTCAAAGTTGTGTCTTTATGCTGCTGCTGCTGCTAAGTTGCTTCAGTCGTGTCCGACTCTGTGCGACCCCATAGATGGCAGCACACCAGGCTCCGTCGTCCCTGGGATTCTCCAGGCAAGAGCACTGGAGTGGGTTGCCATTGCCTTCTCCAATGCACGAAAGTGAAAAGTGAAAGTGAAGTCGCTCAGTCGTGTCCGACTCTTAGTGACCCCATGGACTGCAGCCTACCAGGCTCCTCCATCCATGGGATTTTCCAGGCAAGATTACTGGAGTGGGTTGCCATTGCCTTCTCCATAATCAATATTAAAATAGAACGTCCATGAGACCATATTGATGTAAGTAATTGAAAAGTAAATGAATGGGAGAGAATAGATAACTCTCTTGTTCAGAAGGATCCCAAATAATTAGGTAGATAACCTGCCTTTGAGGATGTGAGTTGCACATAGTGACTTTGTTCCAAAAAGTACAGCATGAAAAGAGGAAAAAGACAGTAGTGAAACTAGACCAATAGTTGCTCATCTTGGTGATCACATTTAACATTGATGGTGATAAATTATGCTGATAGTATATACCCTTGTAATGAAAAGTGGTACTTTACCTCTGTGGTCTTCCTCTAAGAAACACATAACTCTAGTCTGTTCATGAAGAAAAAAAAAAAAATCAGACAAATCTTAATTCACAGATATTCTACAAAATACCCTAACAGTACTTCAGAACTTCCAAAGCCACAGAAATAAGGGAAGACTGAGAAGCTCATACTAAGAGAGATAGCTTAAGGAGAAATGATGACTAAATGTAGTAATTTGGAAGGAATTTTGAAACAGAAAAGAGACATTAGGTAAAAAGTAAGGATATCCAAATAAATTATAGACTTTAGTTAATACTTTGGCCACCTGATGTGAAGAGCTGACTCATTTGAAAAGACCCTGATGCTGGGAAAGGTTGAGGGCAGGAGGAGAAGGGGACGACAGAAGATGAGATGGTTGGATGGCATCACTGACTCAATGGACATGGGTTTGGGTGGACTCCGGGAGCTGGTGATGGACAGGGAGGCCTGGCATGCTGCGGTTCAGTTCAGTTCAGTCACTCAGTCGTGTCCGACTCTTTGAGACCCCATGAATCCCAGATGCATATTATGGGAGTGGGTCTAGTTCAGTTCAGTCACTCGGTCCTGTCTGACAGCAGCACACTAGGCCACCCTCTCCATCACCAATTCCCGGAACTTAAACAAACTCATGTCCATCGAGTCAGTGATGCTATCCAACCATCATATCCTCTGTTTTCCCCTTCACCTTCACCTCCCCCCTTCAGTCTTTCCCATCATCAGGGGCTAATCCAATGTGTCAATTCTTTGCATCAAAGATCAAAGTATTGGAACTTCAGCTTCAGCATCAGTCCTTCCATTGAACATTCAGGACTGGTTTCCTTTAACATCAACTAGTTGGATCTCCTTGCAGTCCAAGAGACTCTCAAGAGTCTTCTCCAACACCACAGTTCAAAAGCATCAGTTCTTCAGAGCTCAGCTTTCCTTATGGTCAAACTCTCATACCCATACATGACTACTGGAAAAACCATAGCTTTGAGGAGATGGATGTTTGTTGGCAAAGTTATGTCTGTGCTTTTTAATATGTTGTCTAGGTTGGTCATAACTTTTCTTCCAAGGAGCAGGTTTCTTTTAATTTCAAGGCTGCAGTCACCATCTGCTATGACTTCGGAGTCCAAGAAAATAAAATCTGTCACTGTTTCCATTGTTTCCCCATCTGTTTGCCATGAAGTGATGGGACCGGATGTCATGATCTTTGTTTTCTGAATGTTGAGCTTTAAGCCAACTTTTTTACTCTCCTCTTTCACTTTCATCAAGATGCTCTTTAGTTCTTCTTCACTTTCTGCCATAAGAGTGGTGCATCTGTGTATCTCAAGTTATTTATATTTCTCCAGGCAATCTAGATTACAGCTTATGCTTCATCCAGCCTGGTGTTTCTCATGATGTACTCTTCAGAAAAATTACATAAGCAGGGTGACAATATACAGCCTTGAAGTACTCCTTTCCCGATTTGGAATCAGTCTTTTGTTTCATGTCCAGTTTTAACTGTTGCTTCTTGACCTGCATTCATATTTCTCAGGAGGCAGGTAAGGTGGTTTGGTATTCCCATCTCTTGAAGAATTTACCACAGTTTGTTGTGGTCCAAACAGTCAAATGCTTTGGCATAGTCAATAAAGCAGAAGTAGATATTTTTCTGAAACTCTCTTGCTTTTTCAGTGATCCAATGGATGCAGGCAATTTGATCTCTGGTTCGTCTGCCTTTTCTAAATCCAGCTTGAACATCTGTATGTTCAAGTTCACATAGTGTTGAAGCTTAGCTTGGAGAATTTTGAGCATTACTTTGCTATCATGTGAGATGAGTGCAATTATGTGGTAGTTTGAACATTGTTTGGCATTGCCTTTCTTTTTGGAATGAAAACTGGCCTTTCCCAGTCCCATGGCCACTGCTGAGTTTTTCAAATTTGTTGGCATATTGAGTGCAGCACTTTCACGGCATCATCTTTTATGATTTGAAATAGCTCAACTGGAATCCCATCACCTCCCCTAGCTTTGTTGATAGTAATACTTCCTAAGGCCCACTTGACTTTGCATTCCAGGGTGTCTGGCTCTAGGCGAGTGATCACATCATCATGGTAATCTGGACCATGAGGATCTTTTTCTGTATAGTTCTTCTGTGTATTCTTGTCACCTCTTCTTAATATCTTCTGCTTCTCTTAGGTCCATACAATTTCTGTCTTTTATTGTGCTTATCTTGGTATGAAATATTCCCTTAGTATCTCTAATTTTCTTGAAGAGATCTCTCTTCTTTTCCATTCTATTATTTTCCTCTGTTTCTTTTCATTGATCACTGAGGAAGACTTTCTTATTTCTTCTTGCTATTCTTTGGAACTCTGCATTCAAATGGGTATATCTTTCTTTTTGTCCTTTGCTTTTAGCTTCTCTTCTTTTCTCATCTATTTGTAAGGCCTCATCAGACAGCCTTTTTTGCATTTTCCTTTTTGCATTTCTTTTTCTTGGGGATGGCCTTGATCACTGCCTCCTGTACAATGTCACGAACCTCCATCCATAGTTCTTCAGGCACTCTGTCTATCAGATCTAATCCCTTGAATCTATTTGTCACTTCCACTGTATAATCGTGAGGGATTTGATTTATATCATACCTGAATGGTCTAGTGGTTTTCCCTACTTTCTTCAATTTAAGCCTGGATTTGGTAATAAGGAATTCATGATCTGAGCCACAGTCAGCTCCCAGTGTTGTTTTTGCTGACTGTATGGAGCTTGTCCATCTTTGCTTGCAAAGCATATAATCAATTTGATTTTGCCATTGACCATCTTGTGTTGTCTATGTAGAGAATCTTCTCTTGTTTTGTTGGGAATGGGTCTGGTAAGATCCTTTACTGTAATAAGGTATATAGCTCCCTTGCTAAGTCTAGTGTGTGGGTAACTCTCCATCCCCCTACTTATGTCTATGTCAAAAGCTTTCTTTGTCTGTTTTCATACTTTAATAAAACTCGGCTACACAAAAGCTGTAGAGTGATGAAGCCTGGTCCCCAGTCCTGAAGCTATATCTTCTGCTTCAGATATCATGAATCCAACATCATTCACCATAAGCTATCTTGCAGGCTCGTGTGGGATCTTCAGGAGAAGGTAAGAACTTTCAGAGCTCTAGCCTCTCTGCTTTCTCAGTATACATTTTTTCTGATTTACTTCACTAACCCTATACTGTGCCTATGTGTGTGAGTGATTGAAAACCTAAGAGTGAAGCATGTGGACTGAACTTGCCTTTCTCAGTCACCTTTTCCTGGTCTTTTGGACCATTTCATGATCACGTGGGGAATTAGAACTACTAACCTAATCATCAGATCATAGACTTTCGAGGGATTTGTGATCCATGCTGTTACCATGTACTTTTAGCTAGACCACAAGCTTGGTAGTCATGGGGAACCCAGACTTGCTAGCAGCTCATTCGGGAATGAGGTGGAACTCTAGCTCCAGCAGCACGTTTTGGAGCAAGGTGGAGCTCTAGTTCAAGGAATGTCTCTCAGGCTAGAGGTCACTCTCTTGGCTACCTACCTCAGGGGTCAGAGACCTGAAATTGAGTCTTTCTTGTGGCTATGCCTCTGATCTATGTGGATAAAAGCACTGCTGATCACCATGAAATGAACTGGAAATATTGGCCCTAGTAGCTTGAGGACAAAAGTCACTTTTTCCTCACTGGCTGACCCTTTTGTTATCACAAGTAATGGTGTGGTGACATTCAGAAGAGACATCTTGGGTTTTGATTCATCCCTTTATAACTCAGTGTGTCTACTGTGGTCAGGACTATATTCAGGAATGTGTACAGGCACATGTAAGACAGATCCTTCCCCTAGTAGTCCTATTTTGGGAAACATCCTGGGAAAGCTACTCAGCTCCACCCAGGGTGGTATCAGAGGAAAAGGGCAAACCAGACAAAGGTCTTGGTGTAAGGAACTAGAAGTAAATCTGGGATGCCATCAGATCTACCCCTGTGCATCTCCACCACCCCCCTTGGTGGTAGAAGCAGGAGGGATGAGTAAGGCACCTGCATCGGTAAGGCACAGACTAAGTCTGACTAGGGAAGAAAAGCTTTAGTGAAAAATCTGTCTACACCCCCATCTAGAGCAGGGAGGCATGCCTCCAGGGAAAAGAAGCCACAGCTGTGGATGCTGCTTCTTTCTCTCTTACAGATGGGAGCTAGCAGTTTCAGAACCACTCCTTTAAAATGTATTAAAAAAAAAAAACTGGGACAATTTTGATCCCTAGAATTTAAAAAATACACGCCTGGTCTTCTTCTGTGATACCGAATGGGCACAGTATCCTTTGGAAGATGGAGAATGCTAGCCTATTGAAGGGTCTCAATTGTAATACTGTTTTACAGTTAGATCAGTTCTGAAGAAAGCAAGAGAAATGGGTAGAAGTGCCACATATGTTGCTCTTCATGTCTCTGTGAGACATGCCAGACTTATGTCCTAAGGGTACAGATTTGGGTGTGAAACTTTCAGCTCCCTCGTGTTTTCTTACTTTGCCCCTGTATCTTGGGTCTCCCAACTGAACAGGCTGAGAATCAGGGCACCCTTCCAGGAGGGTTTGCCTCAGTCTTCGCAGAAATTCAAACAGTACCAAGTGTGGTCAAGACTATCAAGAGGATCCAAAATGTGCATAGAAGCCTTTATGGGACTAACTTTACTTTATGAGCCTACTTGGAGAGATGTAATCTATTTCTTGGGACAGAATCTGAGTCCTGACTCGAGAGCTTGAGTTTTGGAGGAAGCTACTACTTTTGGAGATTAATGGCTTGAATGTGAGATAAGGGGAAAGAGAAAACATGAAATAGCCCTCCTCCATACTGGGAGCCAAACAGTTCCCAAAACAGAGCCATTTTGCCAGGTTCTTGAAGGACTCAAGTGAGCATGTGCTGAGACTTTAGACTATACTAAGTTGGCTGACATAGAACAGGGAGAGAAGGAAACTCCTGATAAATTCCTAGATAGACTACAGGAGGCTCTCCACAAGTTTACTGATGTTGGTCCCAAAAGTGAGGAAAGATGAATGATCTTAAAGATAGATTTCTCACTCAATCGGCTGCAAATATCAGCCATAAACTACTAAAACAGGCTTTCGGACCAAATAGTTTGAAAAACTGTTGCAGCTGGCTCAGACAGTGTATTATGGTAGAGAATCTGAGGAGGAAAATAGGAGGCAAAAAAAGAACCAGGCAAAAGACTGAAGCCCCCCAAATGGCTATTAGACTTGCTCTGAAATAGCCTGAGAAAGTGCCCAGAGGGACCCAGGTGAAAAGAGATGGACTTGTTATTACTGTGGAAAGGAGGGGCATCTCAAGCAGGATTCCCCTCGGGCATCTACGCTGCCCCTAGCTCCATGTCTGGTCTACAGAGGACCGCACTGGAAAAGAGACTGCCCTCCGAGGCATAGGCCCCAGGGGTTGGACTCTCAAGGCAATTGGGAGTGAAGATGCCCAGGGGTCGCCACACAAGCTCCCATCCTAATTACGCCTGAGGAACCCTGGGTATTAATAACTGTGTGTGCGGGGGAGGGTGGCAATCAGTCGATTTTTTTTTTTTTTTTTTTTTGGACACTGGGGCAACTTTCTCTGCCTTCACTGAAAATCCTGGTCTGCTTTCCTCTTCATCCACTACCATAATGGGGCTGTCTGGATGAACCAAATGATATTATTTCAGTCATTCTTCAAGCTGCAAATGGGACTCTGTTCTATTTTTCTCATGAGTTTCTAATCATGCCAGAGTCTCCCTCACCCCTTTTGGGGAGGGATATACTGACCAAGGTCCAGGCCTCTGTTTTCATGAATATGGAACCTGCTCTTTTCTCTCCCATTAATTGAACAACATGTAAATCCTAAAAGCATGGGCTGATGGAAAAACTATGGGTCAAACACAAAATGCTGTTCCTGTCATTATCAAGCTCAAAGACACTTGCCTATTTCCTCATCAAAAGCAGTATCCACAAAGCCCGAGGTTAAGGAAGGGTTAAAACCCATCATTGAAAATTTAAAATTTAATTGAAAATTACAGGACTATTAATTCCCTGTAACAGTCCATACAACACTCCTTTTTCGGGTGTGAAAAAAGTCAAATAAATGATAAATGGAGACTTGTTCACAATATGCAAATAATAAGTGCCAAATCCTTATACTTTGTCTGAAATTCCTGAATGAGCCAAATATTTTTCAGTCATTGATTTGAAGGATGCTTTCTAGAGTTAAACCTACACTAAATCATCCACTATCTATGACTTTAAGACAATTGAGAGGATTCTTGGGCAATACAGGCTATTGCTGCATTTGGGTTCTGGGTTATGGGGAACTTGCCTGGCCTTTATATCAACTTACAACTGAGACTCAGCAGGCCCAAATCGACGAGCTGGTTTGGTCCCCAGAGACTCAAAAGGCTTTTAAGGCTCTTCAAGCTCTCTCCTGAAGGCTCCAACTTTGAGCTTGCCTACAGGATCAGAGTTTAGTTTGTTACTAAAAAAAAAGGCTATCACCACATTCTTTAAGGGTAATTGCTATTATTGTTTTGCTAGTGCGTAAAGTTCATAAGTTACTAATGGACACAACCTTACTGTACTGACTTCTCATGATTTAAGTTGGATCTTAAACTCTAACGTTCAGAGCAACAATGCTCCGCCTTTAAAAATGCTGTAACTCAAGGAGTGTTGAAAGCTCTAGGAATAGAGTATCACTTACATTATTCCTGGGGACCCCAATCTTCAGAAAAAGTTGAAAAGGCTAATGACATTATTAAGACGCATCTGTGGAAGCTAACTCAGGAAACACAAGACAGTTGGTTTAAAGTTTTACCCATGGCTTTAATGAGGGCTTGAACTGCCCTTAAGAAGAAGAGACTGTCTCTATGACAGATTGTTTTTGTGCACAGATATTGTCATAGATCCTGAAGCCTTAGAATTAATTACATGACTCAGCTTTCAGCTTTTTAACCACCTCATCAACTGAAGGCTTCCCATTGTGGGTTTCTCCACTTCAAGGAAAGGGCTTTCTTCAACCTTGCGAATACCTTCACCAACAACAATTATATGTGATGCCTCTTCTTGATCTGATGAGATCTAAAAATTCTAAGATGGACTGATGTAACTATGGACATAATGTAACTTTTAATTTTGATTATGTTTTAATTTGGTTTAATGACTGTTTTGCCTTACATCTGTAACTGCAAAATGGGGTTTGTTTCTAACCATCTTAAAGCTTTTAAGCTACAAATGGTTGTTCAAGCTCCTTCCAGCGCCACAACCTCCTCCAATTATTACTTGAGGCCCCTGGATCAGAGACCCTCAATATGAGGGTTAGGAGAATATGCTGCCTCAACAATTTAAGGCCTGTGCCCCTGGCCAGCAGGAAGTTCTAATTCTACAGAATTAGAACAATGTCCCTTTTCCCTTGGCAGCTATATTCTCCTAAAAGAAAAAGGGGGGAATGAGAGAGCTCATCCTTAGGTAGGTTGACAAGGAGTCTGGGGCCTTTGAAGAGGAAGGGGTCCAGGGCCCTCGAGAAGGAGAAGGGGGTCCAAGGCTCTCAAAGAGAAGAAAAGGACAAACATTTTTTTCTACATTGCTTTGTCTTCGTCAATATAACAATGTATCTTGCTCAAGGACATGTTTCTCCTTAAAAAGAATTTCTGACATGGTATTATCTTAAGATATATATTATGGGAGTGGATCTGGTAAGATCTTTCTACTGTTAGTTCTAATCCCATTATCTTAAGACGTATGCTGCAGGAGTAGGTCTGGTAAGACCCTTTACTGTAATAAGGTATATAGCTCCCTTGCTAAGACTAGTGAGCAGGGCACTCTCCATCCTCCTCTGATGTCTATATCAGAGGCTTTCTCTGTCCCTTTTCATATTTTAATAAAACTCTGTTACACAAAATCTGTTGAGTGATCAAGCCTGGTCTCCAGTCCCGAAGCTAAATCTTCTATTTAGGAGATCAAAAATCCTGCATCGTTCACCATAAGCTATCATATATAAACTCCAGTAGTCATGTGTGAACGTGAGAGTTGGAACATAAAGAAAGTTGCACACCAAACAATTGATTCTTTCAAATTGTGGTGCTGGAGAAGACTCTTGAGAGTTCCTTGGACTGCAAAAGGATCAAACCAGTCAATCCTAAAGGAAGTCAACACTGAATATTAATTGGAAGAACTGATGCTGAAGTTAGACCTCCAATACTTTGGCCACTTGAAGCAAAGAGCTGACTCATTGGAAAAGACCTTGACTCTGGGAAAGATTGAAAGCAAAAGGAAAAGGGGGTGGCAGAGAATAATATGGTTAGATAGCATCACCATCTCGGTAGGCGTGAATTTGCACAAACTCCAGGGGATAGTGGAGGACAGAAGAACCTGGCGTGTTTCAGTCCATGGGGTTGCAGAGTGGAACACAACTTAGTGACTGAACAACACAAAATATATATAGGTTGGTGATGGTTTAGTCGCTAAGTCATGTCCGACTCTTGCGACGCCATGGTCTGTAGCCTGACAGGCTCCTCTGTCTATGGGGATTCTCTAGGCAAGAATATTGGAGTGGGTTGCCATTTCCTTCTCCAGTATATATATTAACAGGAGCAATTTAACTTCCAAAATATTTTCCCAATTTGAGATTATTTTCATTCTTGTCTATATATCTGTGTATAAGTCTATAACTTTCTGGTGCCTAGAAGTATATTTGGAGTGAGACAAATCTACTGAATGGAATTAGTGAAGGTGCTCACATATTATTTTATTTTGCATATCATCTCTACCTATGGGAAAGACACTTGAAACTGCTTTCCAACTATAATTCTGCACAAAAAAATAAAGAAAGTTTGTGTAATCAACTGATGACTGCAGTAGATTTATGTTCCATTTAAAATTAGAACAAAAATTTAAGTGTTTTCCTGTATATCTATATGTTCAGTGGATAATATTGTGTGAGAACAAACTAAACATGACAGCCAATTAAAACTATATCCCCCAAAATCAAAATAATTGTGAAGAGTGAATCATTTTGAGAACTGCTGAAAAAAAGTGCAAAATATGTATCATCTTTTATTACAATTCAGCTGTTATATAAATTGCTTTTTATTCTGGTTATCTCTAGACTTTGTAATAATTTTTCCAGAAACATATTGACTTGAAGTAGAAAATTCTTCAACTATAATAATCCTCATCAAAATGAATATCCTCTTTAAACCTCAAGTCCAGAATAAGTACATTCTTTATAGAAGCCAATTAAGTAAGCAGTTTTTACTGTAAGTCGATACGCAAGCCAAGGCTAGAACTAAAAACATGTGCATAGACTTTAAGCATTTATGCCAAAGATGAATTGCTGACCATTATTTTGCCTTTTTTTTTTTCTCTTTAGAAGTGTCTGAATATCTGGGATAGTGTCTTTTTCCTGTATTGCCCTTAGAGTTTATGAAGCTACATCATTACTGGGGGGGGAGGGGGGGACAGTTTTATACATCAATTTTTTGAATAGATTCCAAATTTCTACTACAGAACTCTGCACTGACTGATCCATTAAAATTAAAGCATCTACAAGCAGCAGTGCCTTGTATGCATATGTGCATGCTCAGTTGCTGAGTCAATTTCGACTCTGCAACTCTATGGACTATAGCCCATAAGGCTTCTCTGTCCATGGGATTTCCCAGGCAAGAATACTGGAGTGGTTTACTGTTTCCTTTTCCAGGGGATTTTCCTGACCCTGAGAGCAAGCCTGTGTTTCCTGCGTTGGCAGGTAGATTCTTTGCCACTTGAGCCACTTGGAAAACCCATCACCTTGTATATTTCCTCAAATTTTTCAGTACATGAGAAATATGATTGAGAACATTTGCTCATATTTATTGAGTAAGCATTAAGAATGTTAGACTGTTTTATTTAATCCTCACAAAATCTCGTAAGTCAATATTATTATTCCCCATTTTTATAGATGAGGAAACTAAAACAAAGCAACTAAGTAGCTTACCAAATATCTCAAAGCTAATAAAATATAATAGACAAATCATTTGAAACATACATACTTTTTTTAGAAACCATATCCTTAACCTTATTTTGTGTTTCATCGTATATCATAAATGGCATTGAGGCAGTGTTAGAAAAATGATGCTATTAAAGGTATGATGTGAAAAAGTGAGAGAACACAGGTTATATGGAGTAACTATAATGATGCAACACAGCTTGATGATATACAAAATAAGCCAGGTCTTTCCTTTAAACATTTAAAAATAGTTCTTGAGTATCTAATACGTATATTTCAGGCACTAGGTTATCATTTATGTGAATACAAATAGACGTGGATATTATTCTGTGGAGCTCATCATCTAATTAGGAATACATTAAAAATTATATATTGTGACAAAAGGAAAAATCTGAGTTATGGAAATTATAGCATGTCAATTTCTAGACTGTGTGACTGACATAGGCTCACCACGAGGAGAGATGATGAAGCTGAGATTGTGATTGAGAAGGAGGTAACTTGCTTGAGGTGTTATTTTTTCAGGTGAAGCTGGTTCAATGGAATGAGTAGGAAGATCAAAGTGGGAGTTTTAGATTTAAAGAAGCCAACATAGATGAAATAATGAGGGATGAAGAATGGTATAAAAATTCGGGAGCGAGAGAGAGAGGGCCTCTCTAGAGAGAGAGCCATGGGTTGAATCTTGAATTCATATCTATTTCAAGAACAATTGACAATCTTTGGAAGATTCTTAGCTCAAAAATAACACAAATATGCTTATGTTTAAAATACATTACCATGACTTCAGTTTGAGAGCAAATTCAAAGTGATCAAGATGGGAAGGGCAAATGAGATGGAATCTGTAGTAACAGTCCAGTTGAGTAGACTTTAACCAGAGAGTTAGACTTCAACCAGAGAGTTAGACTTTAACCACAGGTAACATTAGGGATGGATTGATATTTAGAAAATATAAATGAAGAACATGGAAATTTATTTGTTATGAGAGTAAAGAAAGAAGGATTGAGACCTTTAAACTAGTCTGCTTAACCTGATGGATGGTAGTCCCATTCATTAGAAGAGAGAATGCTAGCGAAGGGCATGATGTTAAAGGGCAAAACTGAGTTTGATTTTGCATATGATGAGATTGAGCTGCCTTTGAAGCATCCAAATGCAACTGCTATGCAGGAAGATGATGATAAGAGTCTAGAACTCAGAAGTGAGCTCTGGATAAAGAGATTAAAAGCAAGTACTAAAAACCTCGGATGTGAATGTGATTGTCAAAGAAGAAATTATATAATAAAAAGATGAGAAATAAGACCGAATCTTGGGGACTTCCCCTATATAAAATCTAAAATGAACAGGAGAAATTAATACAAACTAACATGAATGGGTCAAAAAGATAGGTATTGTGGTTTGGCAGAAGAGTGTATAATTCATGAAAGCTGCAAGAAAAGAGAATTTCTAAAGAAAGAGATTGATTAATACTACCTAATGCTACTAGGTAGCATTGAACTCCTAATGTGAGTTCAAATGAGACAAAGGCTTAAACATCTCCATTGAAGCTATCAGCCTAGAGATAACAATCTTTTTTGGATAAGCTGCTGGAATAACTTTATTATTATTATTATTATTTTTACTCCTTCACTGACTCTTCCTCTTTTTTTTTTCTCAAAAATTATGTATTTTGTTTGTTAAGAGAGGTAATATAGAGACAGTATGTAATCAAGGGTAGATATTATTTCCACTTCCACAAGGCAGTCTCTATCAGTTATGTGAGTTTTCTGTACACTTTTAACATTTGTGTTTGGCCTTACAGATATGTGCTTATTCTCAAATTATTTACAAATGAACTGCAGAGAAGATGTGTCAAATATGATTTTCTCAGTTTGCAAAAATTAACCACACTTATTCTTCCAAAGAAAAGCATGCTGTCCATCAACTTGGTGACTGAGTGGTCATCATACTTCCATACCATCCATCATGCTGCTCATGGTCAGAAGTTCGGTGAGAATTTAACATGAAAGTTTGGAGTATTTTTGTGCCCTGGAGGGGTGTTATTTAGGCAAGAGGATACATTGAGATAAACTGCCACAACTGAAAATAGAATTGTTATAAAGGGCGGTGTGGCTGTGATGATTATTGTAGAGAGAGTGGTGGTTTGTCCTTAAGCTCTACTCTGATTGAATCTAAAAGATTGAGTTTCCTTTCACTTACTTGTCCCCTCTAATCTGGATCATACAGGTTCTTCTTATCAAATAATATCATTGCTACATACAAATTAATCAAGTCATTCTAATTTTGGGGGCCTTAGCAGAAAATTTAATGACTGCATTACATGGGTTAAGTTCCACAGACCTCCACAAAACAGGCTAATGTTGAGAAGAGAGATAGTCTCATAAACAAAATAACTAGAGCTTGGGATTAGAATTCAATGCACTGGCTCACCAGTCGTCTCATCACTTAGCTACGAAACTAATGTTACAGCTGTTCATGGCCATCTAAAATAGCAGAGAACATATTGCCAATGGAGAATGTGGGTGTCAGGCACTATTTCCCGGCCGGATTTCACATTGGATAATTCTCTACCAACTTCCTAAATCTTTCTGTTCTTTTACTGGGGCAATATCTATTCTTTTCCTTCCTTATGAATAATGGTGTGTGCTGTTAAATACTTGCCATGGTATATTCCAAAGATGATTTGATATTCTAAACCCAAATAATAAGAACACCATTCCATGTTCGATGCATGAGACAAGGGCTCAGGGCCGGGGCAATGGGATGACCCAGAGGGATGGGATGGGGAGGGAGGTGGGTGGGGGGTCCAGGAAGGGGAACACATGTAAACCCATGGCTGATTCATGTCAATGTATGGCAAAGACTATTACAATATTGTAAAGTAATTAGCCCCCAACTAAAATAAATAAATTTATTAAAAAAAAAAAAAAGAAGAAGACAAGGTTCAAAGGAGCAAAACTGACTTTCCTTTGGACATCTAACTTCTACATTGTGGAAACCAGGTAGCTTCAAAATCATATTTGCTTTATTCCAAAATCAATTACCCTTCAATAAAATAGTGTTTTAGTAATGCCATGTTTAGTTAAGAACAAATAAAATGCAAGAAACTTTCAGAAAAAAAAAAAAAAAGAATGACCTATTACTCTTCTAAATGGTAATAAATCAATTCAGAATACATAAATTGAGTATCTTCTTTGAGTATAAACACTTTGAATCAATTAGAGCATGTGCAAGTTTGCTACAAATGGAATTTCATATTTAGCCAGTGGAGCTTTTCAACAAGTGCTTTAACTTCAGACCAAATGTTAACATCCATTAGTATTAGATAGAAACTTACTGGTTGAAAGCACTAGCAATATTTAAAGTTATATTTCCAGTTTAAACCTTCCTACTTCTTTGCTTTGATTTTTCTCATCTCCTTCCTTCTACATTCTTTTAACAGAAGCACTCAAAACAACTTGGATGGAAAAACTATCTTGACTTCATATAAAAACCAGCATCTTAAGTGACTTCCAAGTTGTCTGATGGATATTGTTTATCAAGTCATTTCAGTCTCTCTCTTTAAAATACACAAAACCAAATGTACTCCGACAGACAGTAAAGTAAATCAAATAATATATATTCAGTTCTTTCCCAAATGCCTGAAACAAATGCAGCACTTACAAAATATGACAAGTGCTTTGCTGGCTTTATCTTTTTCTTTCTTTATCAGGCTTGAAATCATTTTTGAAAGGAAAAAAAAAGAGTCTACTGTGGACATTTCTATTTCAACAAGATAGCTAGCTATTCTGTACTAGGTAGCATGGACACATTATACTGTAAGAACTTGAATGCAATTGATACACTTCTCTAAGAGGCAGATTCTGGAGTAGAAAAAAATTATAATTACTCTCTTCTTTTCCCAGGATAAAAAGGAATATAAGTGAAAAGAAAGCATTAGCTTATTTATATTAAAATAAAATTTAATACAGTTTATTGAATAATTCCTAAGATATTAATTTTATGAATCATTTAATAATTTTAATCTACCCATTGTTTGGCAATTATACAAATAGTGTACATATTTAGTTATTGGAATAAAAGCAGCAAAATATCTTGGAAAACCAAGACATTACCTCAGCATCTCCACATAACTAGGATATTAGTGTCATGTTAGTTCACTTTCACTTTGAAATATCTGAGTGTGAATTTCTGATTCCAGTCAATAGGAGTTGATGAAATATTTAAGTAGCTGAAACTTGCTAATCTGTAGGTCACTAGCCAGCTGCCTAATATCTAGCTTCTTTATTATTCTTTGGTCTTTAGCCAGCTTTCCCTTGCTCACTTCCAACATTGTTCAGTTCATCCTCTCTGCTTAAAATGCAACTTTACACATACTCTACTTTCTCTTCCTCTCCCATATTCCTTCTCTTCCTCTCTTTCTTCATATTCCAACCCACATACACTAATGATATTCTCTTTACTTCAACCAAATATTTTCAGTTCCTCCTGGAAACACATTCTTTATAACTGTGATAATGATTAATCAAAAACATTATTAAATTGTATAATTATTTGGTTGCCTATATTCTATGTGGACCTGTTAACGTGTGGTGATTACCCCTGCTTTAGATGATAAATCATCCCTGTGTATTAGTGATATTTCCTCACATAAACATTTGAGAACATTACTTTCTTACTTTTCATCTTAATCCATATTAAATTATAGATGCCTGCTCTGGAATATTGCAAGGTTTTAAAACTTTCAGGAACTAAAAGACCTGTTATATTTGCTGTCTTCAAGTGATAATGAATAAGTGAAGGGGGAAAAAAATCAGGGCATAAACAAAGATAGCACAGCGTAGGCTTTAAGAAATATTTTGGTGTGCCTGGTTAGCCCACTGTTTGGAAAAGAGGATCCAGGTTACTTGCAACAGAGATTCTTCAGAATTGAGTAATAAGTTCTATTTTTGGGCTGGGGGGGTTGACACCCAGTAGGAACTAACGAGAAAAAAAATTATTGAAGTGGTAGATTAAATAAATTATAAGAACAACTGGGGCACTAATGTGTTCACAAGCGCCAGTCCATTGCCAATAGGAACATCTGAACAGTTCTCATTTTATGGGAATAGCTATTGTTGAGAAGTCTGTAGAAGCAAGACAAGTGGCTGACATTGATGCCGAGTGGCCTGTAGGAGAGAACATATCAATCTACTTAACTAAGGGCTCATAGTTTTGTAGTATCCCAGTTTAAGTATCACTGAGGAGTCTATCTGATTTGACTTTTTATTGATTTGTGCGTGTGAATGAGTGTATCTGTATATATATTCAAAAACATGTATCTGTATCTATTATTACAACTAAATATTTATGCTTTATGAACTCATAATCTTATATGCTAACGTACTATTTCTTTGGCTTTACTCATCTTTCTGGTTTTGGGCATCATAATCTTGCTTTTGTGCTTTGGCATTTTATTCTTCATTATCTTCTTTCCCAGTTAAACATCCACTAAGATTTCTGTTAGAAAATCTGCAATGGGATCTCCTCAAATTTTAGTTAATATTTATGATTAAGTCTTGTACCATACAATAATTGTGCCCAACTGCTAGTAAAAGAAATAGGAAATCATAGTGATTCAAATAAAATTAAAGTTTATATCACCCTCTCATAAAAGAAGCATAGAGTTAAGTGCTCCAGGACTGATAGGAAAGCTACATATTGCCTCCGAAGATGCCAACACATTTAATATTTGACTCCAACATTCTTAGCACTCAGCTTCCATCTTCAAGGTCAAGGTCCAAATAATTAGAGTTCATCTACCATTGGATTTAAGACTTAGACAGGAAGAAGAAAATGGAAGAAAGTGACAGCAAAAAGGTTCACATTAACCCTCTGTCCCAAAGTTTTCTCAGAAGTGCCATCTGTCAACTCCCATTTAAGTCTAATTGACCACCTTGACCTCAAGGGATCTTGAGAAATATTGTCACTTAATCAGGCACATAACCACATATTATAAAATGGTAGTTGATTCCTGAAGAGAAACAAAGTATGCTTGAAGTAAAAACAAAACAAACAAACAAAAAAACAACCTAATATTTTCTGATTAAAGTGTATTCTTCTCCTAGTAGAAAATAATATATATACAGTATAATAATGAATATTTTAGCTTCCTCTGAATTTTTATGTTATCTTTTTAAATTTCTAATTACCTCAAATATTGCAGTATTAAAGTATTCCTACTCTGACTTTTATAACTTTTACACCATAGTAGGCATAATTTGAAGAACTCATTTTTTTAAGAAAGAAAAATTTTAGATTTCTTCCTACTAGAAAGTGTGTCAACAAGTATGGCAGATTGTATTATGACTTCAAATCATTTGCTCCTCCCTCTTTTTTGTATTAGAGGTTTACTTAGCTTGGCACATTGCTATGTAACTTGCATTGCCTCTCTGTAGGTGAAATATATTTGGTTGGCCAAAAAGTTCATTTAAGTTTTTCCATAAGATGTTTGTGTTTTTCACAAGATGTTTGGATTTTTCTATAAGTATTTTGGTCAATGCAATACTTCCACTTTCGAGTGTCAAGTGTGGTCATGTGACTTACTTCAGCCAATAAAATGAACCTGAAATGGTATGAGCCTATCTCAAAGGAAGCTTTATGTGCTGTTGGCTGTTACCATCAGCTCTCTTGTTCTTTTCTGTTTGCCATCTGCATAGCATGTTCCAAACTAGGGCTCTTCCTTCAGCCTGTGTTCTGAAAGGTGATGCATACAGAGTAGAGGCAAGGCACATGACAACCACAGACACAAAATACAAGCAAGGACTAAACTAATGTAATTTTATGCTTCTAAGATGTTAGAGTTTCTTATTGTCATTGCATACATCAGGGAAAGTTGATTAATACTCAAGTACATAATTGACTTATTTTAATAAAAAAAAATTCTACTTTTTTTTGTTTGATGCTGTTAAAATTGCTTGATAAACAAACATCAAAGTACCAGTG
Organism: Giraffa tippelskirchi; assembly: GCF_054371585.1. NCBI lineage: Eukaryota > Metazoa > Chordata > Mammalia > Artiodactyla > Giraffidae > Giraffa > Giraffa tippelskirchi. Next base: position 115,149,490 of record NC_137277.1, read on the forward strand.
CCTGAAGAATATCTTTCTTCCTTCTCATACAAGTATGTTTTAATCATTATCAGAAACTATACTTGTTGAGTTTATCTTGCAGAGTTCTCATCATTATTCCCCACAGGTGAGATGAGGGAAAATAAAAATAGTATTACTTCTCCCATTTTTGCTCTTCTCTGTTTGAATGTGAATCCTTTTCCCATATCCAGATTCTCCTATTAATAAGGAACAATAGCAACGGAAAAGAACCTCAGTAGAAATCAAGCAGTGGGCATTCAAGTGGGACTTCCATTCTTTCAGAAACAATTGAACTAAATCAAAGTTGCCTGAGGAGAAATAAAAATGTGATTTTTTCTCATTGAACCAAACTGTACTGTCTGAACTTGCCTCTAAAAATCTAAGAAACAATTGTGCTGTTACTAATTAAAAAAAAAATTAGAAAAACAGTTAGTTTTTTTGTGTGTGTTTTAGGGAGCCTACTAAGTGAAACTGTTTTAAGAAAAATCTCTGCATTGAGTTGGCAGACTACAGTATAACAGAATTCAAAACAACTGTCTTTAACATAAAGCAAAGAGATTATTTAAAGAAAAAGATGTTATAGATACTAGACTTAGCTCTTTGAATTGATGTATATATGCTTACATATATATTTTTTTTTCCTTTTTTCCTCCAACCTTGATTCAACTACAGTAATTTAATTCTCATGTAATTCAAATAACTGTATTCCTTTAGAAATAAGATTAGCCACAACAAAGGTAGAAAAAGAGATCTAGGACTGGGTGATATAATAGACATTCTTTAAAAGTAGCAGTAATATGCTATTGAAAAGGAAAACACTTTAAGGGGAATGTATAAAGAGATGGTAGCATCAGAGCTATCTCTGGAGCCCATGATTCTCATGATGTGGCACTGTTTTAATTGACTTCTCAGGTGGCACTCGTGGTAAAGAACGTGCCTGCCCATGCAGGAGACAAAAGAGACACAAGTTAGATCACTGAGTTGGGAAGATCCCCTGGAGGATGGCATGGCAACCCACTCCAATATTCTTGCCTGGAGAATCTCATGGACAGAGGAGCCTGGCAGGCAATAGTGCACAAGGTCAACTAGAGTCAGAAGAGATTGAAGCGACTTAGTCACACGCACTTTCAGAAACTAGACTTCTTAAGATAGAAATCATCAAAGAAATATTTTATAGTAAATCCCATGATATATAAAGTTGTAGTGCACATGACAGTGAAAGATGTAATATATGCCACTTTGAGAGATGGATCTTTAAATAAAATGATAAAATTAAATTAATGGAATACAATTAAACTTAAAAATTCCCAGTTCTCCACCATGTCCCTCCTTTTTCACTTGCCAACAAGACCTAAAGGATCCAGTAACGATCCAGAAATTCTAAGATATCCTGTGTGCACTAAATCAGAAAAGCCAATGAGAATTATGTGCTCATTGGGCACAGTGAACACTGCTTGAGCAGCCTTGAACTGCAGGGAAAAGAGGTGGAGACATATCACCTATTAAGACACTATTCATGCATGTGCTCCACTGTCCCTTAGACTTAACATACAAATCACAATTTTAAAAAACACAGTTTTTAAAAATTTCAAATTGCCAATAGCAGAACCAAACACTGTACCCTTTTGAGTAAGGAGATTTCTGCAGTGGCAGAGGTCACAAGCCCATAAAGCCAACTCAGGACTGATTTCTCTTCCTTCCATCCTTCCTGCTTCCTTTTCTCCCTGCCTCAATCCTACCTTCCCTTTCTCCCTTTCTTCATTTTTTTTAAAAAATAAATTTATTTATTTTAGTTGGGGGCTAATTACTTTACAATATTGTAGTGGTTTTTGCCATACATTTACATGAATCAGCCCTGGGTTTATATGTGTTCCCCATCCTGAACCCCCCTCCCACTTCCCTCCCCATCCCATCCCTCTGGCTCATCCCATTGCCCCAGCCCTGAACATTTGTCTCATGCATCGAACATGGAATGGTGTTCTGTTTCATATATGATAATATACATGTTTCAATGCTATTCTCTCAGAACGTCCCACCCTCACCTTCTCCCTCAGAGTCCATAAGACTGTTCTATGCATCTGTGTCTCTTATTCTGTCTCGCGTATAGGGTTATCGTTACTGTCTTTCAAATTCCATATATATGCATTAGTATACTGTATTTTGTATTTATATATGCATTAGTATACTGTATTTTGTATTTGTATTTATACTGGTGTTTTTCTTTCTGGCTTACTTCACTCTGTATAATGGGCTCCAGTTTCATCCATCTCAATAGAACTGATTCAAATGTATTCTTTTTAATGGCTGAGTAATATTCCGTTGTGTATATGTACCACAGCTTCCTTATCCATTCGTCTGTTGATGGACATCTAGATTGCTTCCATGTCCTGGATATTGTAAACAGTGCTGCGATGAACATCGGGGTACACGTGTCTCTTTCAAGTCTGGTTTCCTCGGTGTGTATGCCCAGATGACTAAAGTGATAAAGCTTTTAATCTTAGAAAGCAAAGATATCTTAATGATCCTGCATGATTATGACTTCTTTAAAATAAAGAACAGTGAAAATACAGCCTAGTGGGGGAAAAGCTTTTTAGAAGTACAGGCATTTTGTTACAGGGCCAGAATTTTTACTAGCCTGATTATAAGATAGCAATATTAAGCAAATAAAGCTTTTAAGAAAGATGCTGATGATCAAAACAGCTATTTTCCTAGTCCAGTTTCAAAGATCTGTTTGAGAAGGAAAGGAAAGATGGAAAGAAGAGAAGGGAGGGAGGAAGGGATGGAGGAAGGAAGCAAAGAAGGAAAGAAGGAAAGTGAATCTTGTGAATGAGTCTGTAGAGCAAAGATCCTTGATTTGGGCTGTGATATTAACCAGAAATGAATGCTCATTTTTGTCCAGCCCCTGACATTTTTGTGTTATTATAATAGTTGTCTTCTCTTAATAAAACTTAGTTTGCACTAAGACAGAGAGCTCTACCCTAATTATTACCTGAGCAAAAATAATGTTTCCAGGTAGAACAATGGGAGTACCAGGGAGAGTAACAGTTGTGTATTATGTTGTTCTAGTTGATAAAAAGGAATAATTTTTTTCAAAATTATTCTTGTCCAGACAACCTAGCAAGTTTTACTACCCTAAATATTGAAACTGTCTAGACCAACCTAGACAGTTTTCCTACCCTACGCAGCTTCCTCCTTCAATTTTCAAGCTTTACAGGTAAGATAAAGAAAAATTAAATTTGAGTTTTATGTTTCTATTGTTTACATTTTGTGTGCTCAGCCGCATTGCCGCTTTGTAGCACCGTGAACTGTAGCCTGCCAGACTCCTCTGTCCATGGAATTTTAAACGAAAGAATACTGGAGGGGGTTGTCATTTCATACGCCAAGGGATCTTCCTGTTGCAGGAATTGAACCCACGTCTTTTGTGTCTCTTGCATTGGCAGGTAGATTCTTTACCGCTAGTGCCACCTGGGAAGACCCAGGTGGGAAGTAAGCCATTGCCTGGCCCAAGCCTGACTGTGAGAGAGTTAAACTTGCACAATGGTTTTAGAATTACAAGATTACATTAATTTACTTCTTCAACTTAGGTCTTCTTTTTTATAAATTCTGTAAAACCTTATCTTTTTTTTTTTTTTTTTTTGTAGCTATACAGAGAAACAAGAGAAACCAACAGGATCAATGTTTGCTTATTCATAAAGTCAAGCTGCCTTAACACAAACTTTCTATTCCCCTCATCCTTCATGAATAATTGAATCTTAACAGCATCCTCTAAATGATAAATAATATTTCATCTTAACAGAAATCCCTTCACAGAAAGTAGTTAATTCAAGAGTATTCATGATTGCTTCTTCTCCTGTGTTTTAAGTGTTTTCCTTGGTGATTATTTTCATCATTGCCTTTGTTCCAGTCTTCTAATCAGGAAGACAGAGTCACACAAAAAGGCCTCACTGAGAAACAGAATGTCAGGCTGGAAAAAAATAGGTGCATAATTGAAGTTTTGTAGCTGGTAAGAGATTGTGGGGCTCAGAAGATATTTTGCTATTATTGGCATGGTTAAGATTACTTGGATGTTTTGGTTCTTGAACTAAATAAGTATACAGTGTGTCAGTAGTTCCAAACAATGATTCTACTTTTACTTTTCTGCTCCACTGAGATGAGTGACTTTAATATCAGTGAAACTAATGACAAGGTCAGAAGGGAGATTGATTTTGGAGTGGGAAAAACAATGTTAGAAAACCAAGATTCACAAAGCACAAAACTGCGTATCACTACACGTTAAAAGTATATTTGTGATCATAACAAGTATTAATTCATTGAATACTCCATGCCTCACATTGACTTAGTAACAAGTAATACAGGGAAATCCTTCTTTATAGATAAAACTATTTCTAATAAGAATTTCAAAATACTTTGGAAGAAGTTGAATTTGGTTATTTTTAACTTGAAAGGCTAGTAGCCAAAATCACACGAAGCACAAGTTGTACGAAGAAAGAAATCCATGATTCAGTTCTTTGTGAGCTTGTCAAATATAATTATGGCTTTAGTTTTCAATTATATTTCTGGAGGAAAAGAAAAATATTTATTGATTTTTAAATTACTATTGGTAAAATGTATAGCAGTTATATTTTTATGCTGAGAATACTTTAATTGTGACTTATGTTTGAAATTTGTGAACAATACAAATACACATTTCTTTTTTCTCTTGGCACATTGAAATAATAGTAAAACAAAACAAATAGCAAAAACCACAACAATAAAGAGTATCAAATAGAGGCCATGAAAAAATGAGAAATGTTAGTGAATTACTGGAAGACAGAAAACAGTAGGCACAGTGTTGACTGATGACATGAGAAGCCAAGGTTTAGTTGACAAGCAAAAAGGGTTATAACTGATGAGCTGGCCGAGCTGCTTACTAGGCTCCAGAAGGCAGGAGTGAGAAGTTGGGTTGAATGCAAGATCACAGGGATGATTGCCCATGCTTATCCACCATGCAGATCGGATGATTGAAAATAATTTCATTGTTTTTAAAAAAAAAAAGAAAAGAAACAGCATTTTATGGAATGACTTGGGCAGAAATAATGGACATTAGTGACCAAATTTCCATGGTTGAACTTCAGGTTCTCCAGCAAAATGATCATGTGCCAGACCCTTACCCAGATGATAAGAAACAGAGAAAAATATAAATAATAGAACTAAGAAACAGAAAACCAAAATTCTAAATAAACTCTTGTGCAAAGTCAACTATATTTCAATAAAAAAACTCAGAGTGTAAAAGAAGTATTACACTCATTGAAAAAGGATCACAAAACAAGCAGCATTTCCTGAAAACTAAAACCAAATAATGACACTAAAATATAAATTCGAAGATATATCCCTGAATCTAAAACATAAGAATACACAGAGATAAAAGTATGAGAGATAATATACAAGATAAAGGCTCAACTATTGGGAACTTCAGAAAAGGTTATCAAGAACAACAATAATATTAATGCAATACATTTTCTCTGAGTTAAATTTCTTGACATTAGAGAAGACTGAATCATAAATACAATGAAGGAAATTTTTTTAAAGGTTAGATATAATGAGGATATCTTAAAGTTCTCAAAAACAAAACAAAACAAAACAACCAAATCCTGCAGTAATACATAAACACACACACACCACACAAAATAACTATTGAAGTTGAGCCCTAAGCATTATTGGTTCATACAAGACAATAAATTTAGCTTTGTTTCCATGGCAGTATGTTAATGATGATTTAAACCCAGAATGTTTTTCACTATAAGCCTTTTGGACTAATGGACTTCTATTTTGTAGTTTTAATCTTTTTTTTTTTTTAATTGAGGTGATTGTAGATTTGTCAATCCTAAAGGAAATCAGTCCTGAATATTCATTGGAAAGACTGATGCTGAAACTGAAACTCCAATACTTTGGCCACTTGCTGCGAAGAGCTGAATCATTGGAGTAGACCCTGATGGTGGAAAAGAGTGAAGACAGGAGACGGGGATGACAGAGGATGAGATTGTTGGATGGCATCACTGACTTGATGGACATGAGTTTGAGCAAGCTCCTTGAGTTGGTGATGGACAGGGAAGCCTGGTGTGCTGCAGTTCATGGGGTCACAAAGAGTCGGACACAACTGAGTGACTGAACTGAACAAGAAAGAAAGGGCTTCACAGGTTCCTCAGTGGGTAAGGAATCTGCCCACAATGCAGGAGACAGGAGACACGAGTTCAATCCCTGGGTCAGGAAGATCGCCTGGAGAATGGCATAGCAACCCACTCCAGTATTCTTGCCTGGAGAATCCCATGGACCAAGGAGCCTGGTGGGCTACAGTCCATAGGGTCACAAAGAGTCAGACACGTCTAGAGAAACTGAGCACAGCATAGCAGCACAAGAAAGAATACAGGGAGATCTCTTAAACATTTTGCTCAGTTACTTCTCATAGTAAGATTATGCAAAACTGTAGTACAGTGTCTCAAACAGGATATTGACACTAAAATTTAATTCATAGCTCTCCAGTTGTTTTAGTTATTCTCATTTGTGTGTGTGTGTATGTCAGTGTGTGAGAGAACATGCACATTAACTTCTACACAGTTATGGACTTTATTGGTTCATGTATCTATTATTACAGTTAAGATATTAAAGAATTGCAGTATTGTAAAGGTCCCTCATGTTTCCCTTTTATAACAAAACCCTCTATTCTCTTATGCACTGCCATGTTGTTGTTACTGTGGTTTGGTCACCAAGTCAGGTCCAACACTTTGTGACCCCGTGGACTGTAGCATGCCAGGCTACTCTGTCATCCACTGTCTCCTGGAGTTTGCTCTAATTCATGCCATTGAGTTGGTAATGCTATCTAGTCATCTCATCCCCTGTGGCCTCCTTTTCCGTTTGCCTTCAGTCTTTCCCAGAATCAGGGTCTTTTCTTATGAGTCGGTTCTTCATATCAGGTGGCCAAAGTATTGGAGGTTCAGCTTCAGAAACCATCCTTCCAATGAATATTCAAGGTTAATTTCCTTTAAGATTGATTGGTTTGATCTCTTTGCAGTCCAAGGTACTTTCAAGAGTTCTCTCCAGCACCCCAATTCAAAAGCACAAATACTACAGTACTCAACCTTCTTATAGTTCAACTTTCATATCCATATATGACTACTGGAAAAAACATAGCTTTGACTAGATGGACTTTGTTGACAAAGTGATGTCTGTGTTTATTAATATGCTGTCTAGATTTGTCATAGTTTTCCTTAAAAGGAGCAAGAATCGTTGAATTTCATGGTTGCAGTTACTGTCTACAGTGACTTTGGAGCCCAAGAAAACAAAATGTGTCACTGCTTCACGCTTTCACCTTCTATTTGCTGTAAAGTGATGAGATCAGAGGCCATGATCTTCGTTTTTTGAATGTTGAGTTTCAAGCCAGCTTGTTCACTTTCCTCTTTCACCATCATCTAGAGACTCTTTAGTTTCTCTTTATTTTGTGCCATTAGAGTGGAATCATATGCATATCTGATGTTATTGATAATTCCCCTGACAATTTTGATTTCAGCTTGTGATTTATTCAATCCGGCATTTCACATGATGTACTCTGCATGTAAGTTAAATAAGCAGGGTGACAATATACAGCCTGGTTGTACTCCTTTCCCAATTTCGAACCATTCTTTTGTTCCATATGTGGTTCTAATGGTTACTTCTTGACCCACATATGGATTTCTTAGAAGACACATAAGGTGATCTGGAACTCCCATTTCTCTAAGAATTTTCCTGCAGTTTGTTATGATCCACACAGTCAAAGACTTCAGAATAGTTAATGAAGCAGAAGTAGGTGTTCTTCTGTAATTCCTTTGCTTTCTCAATGATCCAAAGAATGTTGCCAGTTTGGTTTCCATTCCCTTTGCCTTTTCTAAATCCAGCTTGTATGTCTGAAAATTCTTAGTTCGTGTACCATTGAAACCTAGCTTGAAGGATTTTGAGCTTAACCTTGCTAGCACGTGAAACGAGAGAAATTGTAGGGTACTTTGAACATTCTTTGGCATTGCCCTTCTTTGGGATAAGAACAGTCCTATGGCTACTGCTGAGTTTTCCAAATTTGCTGACATATAGAATTCAGCACTTTAGCAGCAGTATCTTTTAGGATTTTAAAATAGCTCAGCTTAAATTCCATCACCTCCACTAGGTTTGTTCATGGTAATGCTTCCTAAGGCCCACATGAACTCAAACTCCATAATGTGCGGCTCTAAGTGAGTGACCACACCATCATGGTTATCTAGGTCATTTATATCTTTTTTGTATTGCTCATCTGGGTATTCTTGCCACGTTTTCTTAATCTCTTCTGCTTCTGTTAGGTCCTTACTGTTTCTGTCCTTTATGGTGCCTATCCTTGTATGAAATGTTCCCTTGATCTCTCCAATTTTTTTTTTGAAGTAATCTCTAGTATTTCCCATTCTACTTCTTCCTTCTATATCTTTGCACTGCTTATTTAAGAAGGTTTTCTTATCTCTCCTTGCTATTCTCTAGAACTTCACATTCAGTTGGGTATATCTTTCCCTTTCTCCCTGGCCTTTCACTTCTCTTCTTTTCTCAGCTATTTGTAAAACTGCCTCAGACAACCACTTGGCCTTCTTTCACTGCTTTGTCTTTGGGATGGTCTTGATCACTGCTTCCTGTATAATGTTATAAAACTCTGTCCATAGTTCTTTAGGCACTCTGTCTATCAGATTTAATCCCTTGAATCTATTTGTCACTTCTGTATAATCATAAGCAATTTGATTTAGATCATACCTGAATGGTCTAGTGGTTTTCTCTACTTTCTTCAATTTAAGTCTGAATTTGGCAATAAGGAATTCATGATCTGAGCCACAGTCAGCTCCTAGTGTTGTTTTTGCTGACTGTATAGAGCTTCTCCATATTTGCCTGCAAAGAATATAATCAATCCGATTTCACTATTGACCGTCTTGTGTTGTCTATGTGTAGAGTCTTCTCTTGTTTTGTTGGGAATGGGTCTGGTAAGACCCTTTACTGTAATAAGGTATATAGCTCCCTTGCTAAGATGAGTGAGCAGGGCACTTTCCATCCCCCTACTGGTGTCTATGTCAGACGCTTTCTCTGTCCATTTTCATACTTTAATAAAACTCTGCTACACAAAAGCTATTGAGTGATGAAGCCTGGTCCCCAGTCCCATAGATATATCTTCTACTTTGGAGATCACGAATCCAACATCATTCACCATAAGCTATCTTGCAGGCTCATACGGGATCTTCAGGAGAAGGTAAGAACACTTAGAGCTCTAGCCTCTCTGCTTTCTCAATATACATGTTATAAACCTCTGTCCATAGTTCTTTAGGCAGTCTTCCAGATCTAATCCTTTGAATGTAGTTGTCACTTCCACTGTATAATCATAAGGGATTTGATTTATGTCATACCTGAATGGCCTAGTGGTTTTCCCTACTTTCTTCAATTTAAGCCTAAATTTAGCAATAAGAGCCTAATGATCTGAGCCACAGTCAGCTCCAGGTCTTCATTTTACTGACTGTATAGAGTTTTTACATCTTTGGCTGCAAAGAAAATAATCAATCTGATTTTGGTACTGACCATCTGGTGATGTCAGTGTGTATAGTCATTTCTTAGCTTGTTGTTAGATTGTGTTTGCTATAACAACTGTATTCTCTTGATAAGCCTTGCTTCATTTTATACTCCAAGGCCAAAATTGCCTGTTAATGGGTACTTCTTGATTTCCTACTTTTCCATTCCATTCCTCTATGATGAAAAGCACATCTTTTTTTTTTTTTTTTTTTTTTTGGTGTTCTAGAAGTTCTTGTAGGTCTTCATAGAACAAGTCAACTTCAGCTTATTCAGCATCAGTGGTTTGGCATAGACTTGGAGTATCATGATATTGAATGGTTTGCCTTTGGAAATGAGCAGAGATCATTCTGACCTTTTTGAGGTTGTACCCAAGTACTGCACTTAGAACTCTTGTTGGACTATGAGGGCTACTCCATTTCTTCACAGGGATTCTTTTCCATGGTAGCAGATATGATGGTCATATGAATTAAATCCCCATCCATTTTAGTTCACTGATTCCTAAAATGTGATGTTCACTCTTGCCATCTCCTACTTGACCACATCCAATTTATCTTGACTTACGAACCTAGCATTCTAGGTTCCTATGCAATGTTATTTTTCACGGAATAAAACTTTACTTTCACCACCAGACACATCCACAATTGACTGTCATTTCTGCTTTGGGCCAGCCACTTAATTCTTTCTGGAGCTTTTAGTAATTGCCCTTGACTCTTCCCCAGTAGTGTATTGGACACTCTCCTACCGGGAAGGCACATCTTCCAGTGTCATAACTTTTTGCCTTTTCATACTGCTCATGGGGTTCTTGTGGCAGTAATACTGCCTTTCCCTCCTTCAGTGGAATGCATTCTATTAGAACTCTCCACTATGACCCGTCCGACTTGGGTGGCCCTTCAGGGCATGGCTCATAGCTTCATAGAGTTAAGCAAGCCACTTCACCATGCCATGACTATGATCTAAGAAGTGGAGGATTTAAATAGGACATTAGAAATCATCCGATCTAATAGAACTATTTTAGTGATATATGCAGATGACACCACCCTTATGGCAGAAAGTGAAGAAGAACTAAAGAGCCTCTTGATGAAAGTGAAAGAGGAGAGTGAAAAAGTTGGCTTAAAGTTCAACATTCAGAAAACTAAGATCATGGCATCCAGTCCCATCACTTCATGGCAAGTAGATGGTGAAACAGTGGAAACAGTGGCTGACTTTATTTTGGAGGGCTCCAAAATCACTGCAGATGGTGGCTGCAGCCATGAAATTAAAAGACACTTACTTCTTGGAAGGAAAGTTTTCACCAACCTAGATAGCATATTAAAAAGCAGAGATATTGCTTTGTCAACAAACGTCCGTCTAGTCAAGGCTATGGTTTTTCCAGTAGTCACGTATGGATATGAGAGTTGGACTATAAAGAAAGCTGAGTGCAGAAAGCTGAACTGTGGTGTTGGAGAAGACTCTTGAGAGTCCCTTGGACTGCAAGGAGATCCAACCAGTCCATCCTAAAGGAGATCAGTCCTGAATATTCATTGGAAGGACTGATGCTGAAGCTGAAACTCCAATACTCTGGCCACCCGACCCTGATGCTGGGAAAGATTGAAGGCAGGAGGAGAAGGGGACGACAGAAGATGAGATGGCTGGATTGCATCACCGATTCAATGGACATGAGTTTGGGTAAACTCTGGGAGTTGGTGATGGACAGGGAGGCCTGGCATGCTGCAGTCCATGGTGTTGGAAAGAGTTGGTCATGACTAAGCGACTAAACTGAACTGAAGTAAATAAAAGAACTAAGGCCAAAATGAGCAAGTTAAAAAATGTGCCATTTCTCATTGGTCAAACTGCTGAAGTAGAAGTAAAACAACAAAGCAGCCTATTTCTGGTTCAGGTTCACTGATAATATGAATTATGGGAGTTTTTTTGTAAAAGTGATAATATTGATGTACCAACCAGGCTGATGCAGATATTCTGAAAGTAGACTGTAAATAAATTCTGTTTTAATAGATAAGGAAATTTTCCTAAGGTATTTCACCATTAAAACCAACAAGTAAACAGTTGAATAATACTTTGAAATTAATTTCTTCATATTAGATTATTTCCTAATGTGACAAATTCTAAGTTATATCTTTAAAATTTTAATTTTCTTATTTATGTATTAAACAAATATGTACCTGATATATGTAACACATTTTGGATATGGAATATATATATATATATATAATGATACATCATCCTACATAGTCCTAGTACATAAGAAAGAAGCCTAACAAGTAATAAAACAGATATATGTCACTAACTGTAACGTTTAACTCTTTTACCATTTTCATTCCACTTCCATAAAAGAATATGACAAATGCTAAGCTTATGCTGGGGACTTCCCTTAGTCAAAAGGATCCCCTGGAGAAAGAAATGGCCACCCACTCCAATAGTCTTGCCTGGCAAATATCATGGACAGAAGAACCTGGCAAGCTACAGTTCAGGAGGTCTCAAAGAATTGGACATGACTTAGCAACTGAACAACAACAAAATTGTGTAAAAATCTTAGAGCCAAGAATTCCTATTGGTGTAGTTGCCAAGTGTTTTATTTTTATACACACACAAATTTCATAATACATATTTATATTATGTATTATAAATTATAATGTGCCTATAAATTATTCATAGTATGATAAAAACAATTTATCGATTATAATTACTTTTGTATTTTGTCTTTCCAGCCCTGTTCATTTTTTTGGCATATGTCTAATTAGTTTTCTTCATAATAATTCTATCTCAATAATGGTTTATATTTTCAAAGTTTTTCAATCTTTATTACATTTAAGACATTTATAGGTTCACAAAGGGAACGACAGAGGATGAGATGGTTCAATGGCACCACCGACTTGATGGACATGAGTTTGAGTTGGAGTTGGTGATGGACAGGGAAGTCTGGCTGCTGCAGTCCATGGAATTGCAAAGAGTTGGACACAATTGAGCAACTGAACTGAACTGACCTGATAGGTTCACAGGACAAGTGATCAGGAGGTACAGAGGTTTCTCATACAACCCCTGCCCTCACACATACATAGCTTCTCCCATTATCACCAGCCCCTAATTGAGTGTTAAATTTGTTACAGCTGATGAACCTATATTGTCACAGCATCAGCCACAGTTATAACAATTGCTTGTTACTGTTCACTCTTGGTTTTATTCACAATATGGATTTAGACACGTTTATAACAACATATGTCCATCATTATGCTATCAAACTGAATATTTTCACTGCCCTAAAAATCCTCAGTGCTCTGTCTATTCATCCCCATTCCCATCCTGCCACAACCCCTGGAAACCACTCATCTTTTTACTGTCTCTTTAGTTTTGCCTTTTTCAGAATATCATATAATTGGAATTATACAGTGTATAACTCTTTCAGATTGGCTTACTTCACTTAGTAATATGCATTTAAATCAGTGCTGCGTTCTAGTCGATTGTCTGGATGTACTACTAATTATTTACCATTTCCTTTTGAAGGACATTATTGTTGCTTCCAAGTTGTGGTAGTTATGAATAAAGCTGCTCTAAACATCTGTGCATAGGGGATGGCTTTCCTACTTTCTTGGTCCAGTGTCAGTTTTAGACAGGACCTTTGGCTCTGGCCCTTGGGAGTAGAGCTTTTTCTGTGTGCATCCTTCACTTTTTCCTCAAATGGTAGCCAAACTCCATCTTCTATCTGTTTTTAGTATTGAGCAAAAGACAGTCTCTAAACCTCTAGGATTCCTAAAGCCAAGAAGAAGCCTTATTTAAATAGGACCTGGGTTATTCAGTTTATCACAACTCTGTTTACTTAATGTATACTTAGGCAGTCAACACTATGCAGTATTCTCTCATTTACTTTGCCTGTCCCATCCTGCCTGAGGATTTCAGTATGGAACCCCAGATAGATTTAAATATATGTCACTTAAAGGAATGGAATTCTGTCAGATAAGACCTACCATATCTAATATATTCCTATTATTAAATATATTTATGGGCTTCCCTGGTGGCTCAATCGTGAAGAATCTGCCTGCCAATGCAAAAGACATAGGTTTGATCCCTGATATGAGAAGATCCCACATGCTGCACAGCACCTAAGACCGTGAACCACAACTATTGAGTCTGTGCTCTAGATACCATGCCCTAGAGCCCATGCTTTGTGGCAAAAGAAGTCATCTCAAAGGGAAGCTTGTGTACTGCAACTAAAGTAGTCCCCACTTGCAACAACCAAGAAATGCTCACGCAGCAACGAAGACTCAGCGCAGTCAAAAATAAATAATTAAATACGGGTATTTATGTTGAGAGAGCAAGTCTGACATAATAGTACTACTAACTGTCTAGGGTTAAAAAATAAATTCTAAAGGCTAGCTACATCTAAGTTTTAGTAGTCTTTGGATAAGTTACTTAACTTCTTGGGACACACTTTCCTCATTGTCAATTAAATTGAATTTAAAAGTTAGGTACAGTTTTGCAAGTCACTATTCTCATGTAAAGATGAAGAAAATTTCGTATCTACTCCAAAGGAATTTGTACTTCAGCCTACATGTTATTTGATTAATATCTAAAGTAGCTCTATTGTTAAAAATTTTATGACTCTAGATTCTTGTGTTCAAAGAAAAAAACTCAGACAATAAATGAATAAAATCATTTAACCGCATTAGATAATATTTGAAGTTAATAATACAATATAGCTTAATTCAGCCTGACATAATGCTATTGATTTTAGTTTATATGAGGAATTTGATTTGTGCTCCTTTTGTCTCTTTTGATTAATATTGATAGAATATTTCAGCCTATCCAAAGACTCAGACAACCAAAATACTTAGGTGTATTATATTTCAAATAAATTTAAAATTTTATTCCATTAAATCTTGGTTTAATAAATTAAAAAATCTCCAAAATTTAGTTTGGAACAGACTATTTCCAGATTTCAGATAATAAATATGTTTTAGTATTATTAGATATATTTCACATAAATTATCATCTCAATTCCCACTTTTTAAAAGAAATATTTGCCTTTGAAGCTTTAATTCCCTCAGATTTTCTTTTCTGTGTTTTTTTTTATTTTAGTATAGTTGATTTACAATATATCAATTCCTGTTTTAGTTGGAAAGAAGATAGTGCTATGGATAGTAACAGCTTACCAATTTTTGCTATTTATGAGATTGTTTTCTTGGTATAGTTTGTCCTAAGTTGTTTACAATCATAACATACTAAGATCACTACTCGTTATATCTTGAAATGTAATGCTTATTAGCTATATAAATTAAACTCTGTATATTGATAAAATGACATCTTATTCAATTAAAGAAAATATTTTAATAACTTTGTATTGACAATGAAAATATCTATATGCTATGGTCATAATTTATTATGAAATTATTTAGGTGTGTAAATGTGTTTGTAAAAAGAGGATGAGTGCAAGTGTGTGTCTATATATCAGTGTATCTTAACTGCTTATCTAGGGAATAAGAGGGGCTGTACATGTTTTAATTTTCTTATTTTTTACTCTGAGATTCCTTTCCTCCTGACATCAACATTAGTGCTAACACGCAGTAAGTGTCTTATAATTCAATTCAGTTCAGACCAAACCACCAAGAGTTAGTGTCAGGCTCCACAAGTTTAAGGACTCAGTCCCACAACACTGTCCTCATCTTTGGTGACAATGTAAAGTCCTGATCAACCATACTTCTGATTAACTGGCTGTGATTTGGAGATTCCTGTAACTACCTCCTCAGGTGCAATGATTTGGAAGAGTGACTCACAGAATTCACTCAGGAAAGTACTTACATTTATTGGATTATTATACATTAACAAATGAAGAGTGAAATGAAGAGGAATACAAGGCAAGGTCTTAAAGGGTCCCAATCACAGGAGCTTCTGTCACTATGGAGTTGGGATGTGCCATTCTCCCGACATGTGGATGTGTTGGACAAATCATAAACTCTCTGAACCACATTGTTAGGGGTATTTATGAAGGTTCCTTGCATAAGCATACTGATTAAGTCACTGGCCATTAGTAACTAACTCAATCTTCTGTCTCTCTCTCCTTTCTGGATGTTGGGGGTGGGGCTGAAAATTCCAAGATTGTAATCAATACTTGGTTTCTGAAGTTAAGGATGACCAGCCACCATCCTAAAGCTATCTAGGGGCTAAGGAAAAGTGCCTCATTAGATCAAAAGACAGTCCTATCACTCTAATCACTCAAGAAATTCTGAAGGTTTTAGGAGCTCTCTGCCAGGAATTGAGAACAAAGACTAAATATCTTTCTATAATAACATCCTTACTCTCATGGCAACTGGTCCCATTCCTTCATGGCAAATAGATGGGATAACAAGAGAAACAGTGACAGACTTTATTTTCTTGGGCTCCAAAATCACTGCAGATGGTGACTTGAGCCATGAAATTAAAAGACACTTGCTCTTTGGGAGAAAAGCTATGACAAACCTGGACAGCATATTAAAAAGCAGAGACATCATTTTACCGACAGAGGTTCATATAGTCAAAACTATGGTTTCTCCAGTAGTCATGTATGGATGTGACAGTTGGCCCATAAATAAGGTTGAACACTAAAAAATTGATGCTTTTGAACTGTGGTGTTGGAGAAGACTCTTGAGAGTCCCTTGGACTCCAAGGAGATCAAACCACTTACTCCTAATGGAAATCAATCCTGATTGATTGGAAAGGCTGATGCTGAAGCTGAAACTCCAATACTTCGGTTGCCTGATGGAAATGTCAACTCACTGGAAAAGACCCTGGTGCTGGGAAAGACTGAAGGCAGGAGGAGAAGGGGATGACAGAGGACAAGATGATTGGATAGCATCACTGACTCAATGGACATGAGTTTGAGCAAGCTCCAGGAGCTGGTGAAGGACAGGAAAGCCTGGTGTGCTGCAGTCCATGGGGTCGCAAAGAGTCAGACACAACTGAGCAACTGAACAATTTTTTTTTTTTAATTATAGTATGCTTTTGTAAAAAGCATGGCTTCCCTGGTGGCTCAGAGGGAAAAGCGTCCGCCCACAGTGCAGGAGACCGGGGTTTGATCCCTGGGTCAAGAAGATCCCCTGGAGAAGGAAATGGCAAACCATTCCAGTATTCTTGCCTGGAGAATTCCATGGACAGAGGAGCCTGGCAGGCTATAATCCATAGAGTCACAAAGAGTCAGACACGACTGAGAAACTAACATTTTCACTTTCACAGGTTGGCAAACTTTGGTCCTGGACCCAGATCTGACCCACTTCCTGTTTTTCTAAACAAAATTTTATTGTAACACTTTTTTTTTTTTTAAATAGGAAACTATGAAAAGCAGTAAAACTCTTGAATTAAACTTTAGAAATACCAACGAAGAATACTATTCTGGATATGTGTTTTGTTATGCTTTTTAATTTTCTAAAATCCATGTTAAAATCTTTTTAAATCAGAATTTGCGATGTTTTTTCAAGTAAGTCTCTATTGCAGCTCCTGTAATTAACTTTTATCTGTCTGTGATAAGATCTTGCCAGTGAAAATCAATCTAACTCACTTCAAGACTTTTCGGTTGTGGATCTACTCAATCTGCAGCACCCAGTCAAGAAAATAAAATTTTGGATCCCAAACAAATTTCCTTTTTAGGAGACCAAGAAAGAGATTAAAGGTGTGCTATGAGTATTGTTTTTTTGTTTTTAAAAATTTTATTTTGTAATAGTTTAATGCTAAAGCTTAGTTCAGGAGAATACAAGACCAATGAACTTCAATGTTCAGTTCAGATAAGAATGTACATTTACCAAGCAAATAATAGCTTAATTTGGTGTCATAAAAATGAATAAGACATAATTTTTCTCTCAAGGAATTCACAGTCTAGTAAATGACAAAATACAATCATAACTTTAATTTAGAGAGAATACATCTCAGAAATCGATATTGTATATCAGCTTCTTAGTTTTTTGAGGTATATTTTAAGATTATTTGTGCTTGCATTAGATAGACCACTTTTAGGATGAAACAAAATGTAATTTCATTTTGTATTCTGGGAGAAACTGAGTAAAGATTCAGAGTATAGGACATTCTCTGAGAGGACAAAAAAAGAGAAACGTTAAACAGAAGGAAAACAGAAGTGCACTGTGTGGGAATAAGCTCAGTGAAGGAAACCTGTAGAGGGAGAAAGACTGGCCCTGGATAAGTGCTTAAATAGAATAGACCTTGGATTCTAGAGTGATGTGCCAAAGATTGAGATCAATTTATAACTGCCATTAGCTACTGCCAACATTAATTGGAGATAGTTGAAGACTGGAATAGAATTATTTGAAAACACTCAGATGTCTAGCCTCACTTGGAAATTAGACCATTTAGATTCCCAACTTCTGAGCTCCCCCCTCCTTTTTTAAACAGCTTGTCAAAGTATAATTGATAAACTGAAAACTGTACCATAAAATGCATATGTTTTGATGAGTGGGGATTTACATACACACTTGTGAAGTCATCACCTGAATCAAGCAATAAACATAACCATCGCCTGCAAAAGTGTCCTCGTGAAATGTTGTTTGTATGTATGTGTGTAATAAGAACACTTAATATACTTTCTACATGTTTAACAAAAATTTTAAGTATTTCAGTAGTATTACCTGTAGGTAATATGTTATAAGATTTTTTTGGTATAGTTCTTCTGTGTGTTGTTGATGTGATGGTATGATCACTCACCTTGAGCCAGACATCCTGGAATATGAAGTCAAGTGGGCTTTATGAAGTACCACTACAAACAAAGCTAGTGGAGGTGATGGAATTTCAGTGGAGCTATTTCAAATCCTGAAAGATGATGCTGTGAAAGTGCTGAACTCAATATGCCAGCAAATTTGGACAATTCAGCAGTGGCCACAGGACTGGAAAAGGTCAGTTTTCATTCCAATCCCAAAGAAAGGCAATACCAAAGAATGTTCAAACTATTGCACAATTGCATTCATCTCATATGCTAGTAAAGTAATACTCAAAATTCTCCAAGCCAGGCTTCAACAGTATGTGAACTGTGAGATTCCAGATGTTCAAGCTGTATTTAGAAAAGTCAGAAGAACCATAGATCAAATTGCCAACAACTGTTGGAACATCAAAAAAGCAAGAGAGTTGCAGAAACGCATCTACTTCTGCTTTACTGAGTACGCCAAAGACTTTGAATGTGTGGATCACAACAAACAGTGGAAAATTCTTGAAGAGACAGAAAGAAATACCAGACTACCTTATCTGCCTCCTGTGACATGTGTATGCATGTCAAGAAGTAACAGTTAGAACGGGACATGGAACAACAGACTGGTTCCAAATCAGGAAAGGAGTACATCAAGGCTGTATATTGTCACCCTGTTTATTTAATTTTTATGAAGAGTACATCATGAGAAATGCTGGACTGGATGAACCACAAGCTGGAATGAAGATTGCTGAGAGAAGTATCAATAACCTCAGATACGCAGATGACACCAACCTTATGGTAGAAAGCGAAGAAGAACTAAAGAGCCTCTTGATGAAAGTGGAAGAAGAGAATTAAAAAGTTGGCATAAAACTCAACATTCAGAAAACTAAGATTATGGCATCTGGTCCCATCACTTCATGGCAAATAGATGAGGAAACAATGGAAACAGTGATGGTCTTTATTTTTGGGGCTTCAAAATCACTGCAGATGGTGACTGTAGCCATGAAATTAAAAGATACTGACTCCTTGGAAGAAAAGCTATGAACAACCTAGACAGAATATTAAAAAGCAGAGACATTACTTTACCAACAAGGGTCTGTCCAGTCAAAGCTATGGTTTTTCCAGTAGTCATGTATGGATGTGAGAGCTGGACTATAAAGAAAGCTGAGCACTGAAGAATTGATGCTTTTGAACTGCGGTATAGGAGAAGACTCTTGAGAGTCCCTGGACTTCAAGGAGATCCAACCAGTCCATCCTAAAGGAAATCATTCTTAAATATTCATTGGAAGGATGGATGCTGAAGCTGCAACTCTAATACTTTGGCCACCTGAAGTGAAGAACTGACTCACTGTAAAAGACCCTGATGCTGGGAAAGATTGAAGACAGGAAGAGAAGCGGATGACACAGGATGAGATGGTTGGATGGCATCACTGACTCAATGGACATGAGTTTGAGTAGGCTGCTGGAATTGGTGATGGACAGGGAAGCCTGGCATGGTGCAGTTAGTCCATGGGGTCGCAAGAGTTGGACACAACTGAGCAACTAAACTGACTATGTTATAAAGCAGATGCTTAGTATTTATTCATCATACATAACTGAAATTTTATGCCTATTGAAAAACAAGTCTTTATTCTCCCACCCTCTGCTCACTCCCCAACAAACAACATTCAACTCTCTGGTTCCATGAGTTTATTTTAGATACCTCATATAATTAGAATCTTGCAGTATTTGTCCTTCAGTAGCTAGCGTGTCTTACTTAGCATAATGTCCTTCAGGTTCATATGTGTTGTTGTATATGACAAGATTGACTTCTTTTTGAGAGTGAATACAATATTTCATTGTATATACCACACTTTCCATATCTATTCATTTGTCAGTGGACTTTTTTTCCCTATATTTTGGCTGTTGTGAATAATTGTGCAGTGAACATAAGTATGCATATATCTCTTTGAGATCTTAGTTTGAATTCATTTGGATAAATACCAATGTAGGATTGCTGGATTACATAGTAGTCCAACTGTTAACTTTTTGTATCCATACTGTTTCCCACAGTGTATAGACTATATTACATCCCCACCAACACTGTGAAAGGGTTCCAGTTTCTTTGCATCCTGACCAACACTTACTTATCTTTTGATTTTTTTTTTTATTGTTCTGTTTTGTTTTGAAAATTGTCATCCTAACAGTTGTGAGGTGACATTTCATTATGGTTTTGATTTGCATCGCCCTGGTGATTAGTGATGTTTACTACCTTATCATATACTCTGAACTTACTTTGAGAAGTTGTTGAGGTAGGTTAAATGTTTCCAACAATATTCAGAAAAGCACCATCAAAAAAGTAAACAAAGCAAAAACCTAAACAAACAAAAACACTTTGCATATGATATTCACAAAATATGATATTTTTCAACTGTGCATTATGAGAATGTTCACCTGAAATCTGGGCCAAAACCAGTAAGATACTGAGAAGAAAATTCTGACTCCAAAATCTGGAACAGCAGGCACAGTGGTGAAGCCAAGTATATGGGTTTTCTAGGCCAGCAGCTGATCATAGACTAACCAAAGAGAATAATTCCAGTGCTTTGGAAGAAACAGTGTGATAAAAAACACATCTTAATCTTCCCTTGGTGAAGAAAAAAATCATATTAAAAAACCACTAAGTGATAAAAACTTCAAATAACAATGTCATTTTAAAGACTCTTTGAAAACTTCATGTTCTTTATCTCATCCATACTCATCACTGTCATTCACAGATCAGTGCCAAGTCAAATTTTCAGTTCCCTTTGATTTTTAAGCCACAGCTTCCATAGTGGCTCAGATGATAAAGAGTCTGCTGCAATGCAGGAGAGACCTGGGTTTGATCCCTGGGTTGGGAAGATCCTCTGGAGAAGGCAATGGCAACCCACTCCAGTATTCTTGCCTGGAGATTTCCATGGACAGAAGAGCCTGGAGAGCTACAGTCCACGGAGCAAAAAGTTGGACATGACTGATTGACTTTCACTTTCACTTTGATTTTTAAATTGGCAGTAGAGTTACTTAAATACCGTTTCAGTTTGTTGAGAAAATTTGATTTAAAATAGAAAAAATAAATAACATCCAAATCTAAATGGCATAACCTTTTGGAAAGAGAGATTAGGGATTTGGGCATTTCATATGTGTTCTTAACATTAGATTTTATGGCAAAATTCTGAAAACAGATTCTTGAGAGGAAGAAGCAGAAAATCTGTAGGAAAGATACATTAAATTTTACCTAGATTGAATTATGCCTTCAAATGTTTTGTTGCCAGATATTTCAGCCTTAGGCATATTATCAGGCAAAAAAAAAAGAAGGAAAAATCTGAAGTACTGCCATGTGATGTTGTAAATAAATCAGGTCATGGATGAATAAATCCAGGGAGTATTTGGCTTAAGAGCAGAGTGGTCTCTTAATCCTGTTCAGCAGGTGAAGCTTCATTATTATCGCATTCCTCTTCTTTCTAAAGTCCTTCTGTATTTCCTCAATAACACTCCCTCTCCACCTATCTCTGATTGTAAGGACACTTATTCTTATTTAAAAGAATTAATAGTCAACAGAAAAATTAGAATCAGATTCTTCCAAATAGTAATAAATTAAAAACATATTTGTATGTGTGGGAGAAAAAAAAAACACAACAAACCTTCTGAATATTAGCTGATAATTAGAAGAAGTAACCTATGTCCTACCCAGGATAACAGAAGAGGAGATTCATCTCAGACCAAATGCAAGGAAAGCATATTTGATTAACATGTTGTGAAGTATTATCTTGTCAATGGCTCCATTTCATGAGATAGAAAAGGTCTACAAGGTATGAGATCGTGGTATGTCAATAAAAAATCTCAGCTCTTGAAACTGGCAAAATAGAACACTGGACATCCTCCTGGACGTATCAATGGAGTGATAAGTTTTGTCTAGTGGATGCTTGGAGGAATATCTGATTTTACAGGGGTGTGCACATTTTTATTAATTTTCTATAGCTAGACTATTTCACAAACCTGTAGGGCTAGAGGTAAATTTATGGAAAAATCATAGCAATGCAAATGTCCATTGCCTGTAATACATATGAGCCCTAATGTAAATATATTATTAGATAGGGCTGGATTAACAAAGCATCACCGACTGAGTGACAAATAGCAGACATTTATTTTCTCATGGTTCTGGAGGTTAGGACCTGAAATCAAGCTGTTGCCGGGGATGCCTTATTCTGAGGCCTCCTTGGATTATAAATAGCCATCTTCTTCCTCTGTCTTAACATGTTTTCCCCTCTGCACCTGAGTCCTAACCTCATTTTATAATAAAACTAATCAAATTAGGACCTACCCTAATGACATTGTTTTAGCTTAAATTACATGTTTAAAAACCCTGTCTCCAAAAACTGTCACATTCTCAGGTATTAAGCATTAGGAATTAAACATATAAAATTTTAAAGGGACACAATTTAATCCTCAATACTGTATTACTTAATAAATTGAATAAAGGACTTATTTATATATGAATGATATCATTATGGTTTTTCTTTTTTAAAAATTTTAATTTACCCAGTCAGTTCAGTCACTCAGTCATGTCTTATTCTTTGTGACATCATGGACTACAGCACGCCAGGCTTCCTTGTCCATCACCAACTCCCAGAGCCTCAAACTCATGTCCGTTGCATCGGTGATGCCATCAAATGATCGCATCCTCTGTAATCCCCTTCTCCTCCCATCTTCAAACTTTCCCAGCATCAGGGTCTTTTCAAATGAGTCAGTTCTATGCATCAGGTGGCCAAAGTTTTGGAGTTTCAGCTTCAGCATCAGTTCTTCCAATGAATATTCAGGACTGATTTCCTTTAGGATGGACTGGTTGGATCTCACAAGTCTTGTTCAACACCACAGTTCAAAAGCATCAATTCTTCGGCACTCAGTTTTCTTTATAGTCCGACTCTCACATCCATACATGACTACTGGAAAAAATATAGCTTCGACTAGACAGACCATTGTTTGCAAAATAATGTCTCTGCCTTTTAATATACTGTCTAGGTTAGTCAAGGCTTTTTTTCCAAGGAGCAAGCGTCCTTTAATTTCACTGCTGCAATCACCATCAGCAGTGATTTTGGAGCACCCCAAAATAAAGACTGTCACTGTTTCCATTGTTTCCTCATCTATTTGCCATGAAGTGATGGGACCAGATGCCATGATATTAGTTTTCTGAATGTTGAGTTTTAAGCCAACTTTTTCACTCTCCTCTTGCACTTTCATCAAGAGGCTCTTTAGTTCTTCTTCACTTTCTACCATAAGTGTGGTGTCATCAGTATCTGAGATTACTGATATTTCTCCCAGGAATCTTGATTCCAGCTTGTGCTTCATCCAGCCCGGCATTTCACAGGGTGTACTCTGCATAAAAGTTAAATAAGCAGGGTGACAATATACAACCTTGACGTACTCCTTTCCCGATTTGGAACCAGTCTGTTGTTCCATGTCCAGTTCTAATTGTTGCTTCCTGACCTGCATACAGATTTCTTAGGAGGCAGGTCAGGTGGTCTGGCATTCCCATCTCCTTCAGAATTTTCCACTGTTTGTTGTGATCCACACATTCAAAGTCTTTGGCGTAGTCAGTAAAGCAGAAGTGGATATTTTTCTGGAACTCTCTTGCTTTTTTGGTGATCCAACAGATGTTGGCAATTTGATATCTCGTTCCTCTGCCTTTTCTATTTCCAGCTTGAACACCTAGAATTTCATGGTTAATGTATTGTTGAAGTCTGGCTTGGAGAATTTTGAACATTACTTTGCTAGCATGTGAGATGAGTGCAATTGTGCAGTATTTTGAGCTTTCTTTATCATTGTCTTTCTCTGGGATTGAATGAAAACTGACGTTTCCCTGTCCTGTGGCCACTGCTGAGTTTTCCAAATTCACTGGCATATTGAGTGCAGCACTTTGACAGCATCATCTTTTAAGATTTGAAATAGCTTAAGTGGAATTTCATCACCTCCACTAGCTTTGTTCGTGGTGATGCTTCCTAAGGCAGTCTTGACTTCACATTGCAGGATGTCGGGCTCTAGGTGATTGGTCAAACCATCGTGGTTCTCTGGGTCATGAAGATCTTTTTAGTATAGTACTTCTGTGTATTCTTGCCACCTCTTCTTAATATCTTCTGCTTCTGTTAGGTCCCTACCATTTTTGTCCTTTAATGAGCCTGTCTTTGGGTGAAATGTTCCCTTGGTATCTCTCATTTTCTTAAAGAGATCTCTAGTCTTTCCCATTCTATTGTTTTCCCCTATTTCTTTGCACTGATCACTGAGGAAGGCTTTCTTATCTCTCCTTGGCATTCTTTGGAACTCTGCATTCAAATAGGTATATCTTTCCTTTTCTCCTTTGTCTTTAGCTTCTCTTCTTTCTCAGATATTTGTAAGGCCTCCTCAGAGAACCATTTTGCCTTTTTGCATTTATTTTTCTTTGGGATGGTCTTGATCACTGCCTCCTATACAATGTCATGAATCACCCTCCATAGTTCTTCAGACACTCTGTGTATC
This sequence comes from Giraffa tippelskirchi, assembly GCF_054371585.1. Classification (NCBI taxonomy): domain Eukaryota; kingdom Metazoa; phylum Chordata; class Mammalia; order Artiodactyla; family Giraffidae; genus Giraffa; species Giraffa tippelskirchi. Next base: position 115,174,244 of record NC_137277.1, read on the forward strand.
AGATCTAATCTCTTAAATCCATTTGTCACTTACACTGTATAATCTTAAGGGATATGATTTACATCATACATGAATGGTCTAGTGGTTTTCCCTACTTTCTTCAATTTAAGTCTGAATTTGGCAATAAGGAATTCATAATCTGAGCCACAGTCAGCTCCTGGTCTTGTTTTTGCTGACTGTATAAAGCTTCTCCATTTTGCCTGCAAAGAATATAATCAACCTGATTTCGGTATTGACCATCTGGTGGTGTCCATGCGTAGAGTCTTCTCTTGTGTTGTTGGAAAATGGTGTTTACTATGACCAGTACCTTCTCTTGGCAAAACTCTGTTAGCCTTTGCCCTGCTTCATTTTGTACTCCAAGGCCAAATTTGTCTGTTACTCTAGGTAGCTCTTCAAATCCTACTTTTACCCAGAGAAAGAGAAACAGAATGTGTTGCAGCTTATTAATTCAGGTTATATCTCTTGACTACATAAAAGTAAGCTCTCATCCTAGATGTAGTCATGAGATTAAAAATATATATATATTTTCTTCTCTGCCTATGTTTGTGCCTAATGTCTCTTTTTAATATTAATTATATCAATAAACAGTGATCAGTTTTGGATGGAATCTCAGGAAAATCAAAAATCTTCAGAAAGTTTGTTTCCTCAACAGCTCTATTGGAAACAAATTATGGCTGAAAAAAAAAAAAACCCACGCCCTTGAATTACAAATCACCTTCATGTCTTCTTTTCCTTAACTATGAGAAGAGAAGGAAAGCAGTGAAAGAAGGGAATCTGATGTGTGTTTTGATGACAGTCTAGCTCTCTGTGGAATTCTAGAGTTGTCACTGTATGTTATCTTCCTTTATTAAAGCTTGCTTTACAAGATCTGCTGGGGCTAATATGGGTTGGACTGTTTGGTAACATTCTGCAGGAAATGAAGCCAATTTTAGAGGGCTGATGGTATAGTGCGAATAGGAGTGAGAACACTAAGTAAAGATACTGAACTTACAAGGCTAGGTCCTAGACTTGAAGAAAAAAATGAGCTTCAGTCATTTCTAATGATTCAAGATATGACAGAAATTGGTACTCCTTATTGTACAGATTATTCATTGAAAAAACAGGATAGAGTTCTGATTATTTTTAAAATCAATCATCTGAAATTATTGTATTTATTAAGGCATATAAAGGCAAAATTTGGAAAATCTACACATGCGAAAAATTGTAATGCCAATAAAAGAAACAGTGTAAAACACTGCAATAAACTACCATAAGGATTATTTTGGGGGCTTCCCTGGTGGCTCCAGTGGTGAAGAATATGCCTGCCAATACAGGAGATGTGAGTTCAATCTTTGGGTCTGAAAGATCAACTGGAGAAGAAAGTGGCAACCACCCATTCCAGTATTCTTGCCAAGGAAATCCCATGGACAGAGGAGCCTGTCAGGCTACAGTCCATGGGGTCATAAAAGAATTGGACATGACTTAGCAATTAAACAACAATACAGTGAAGAAGGATTAGTTTTCTAGTCAATTTGAAATTGTTGTGAATTTCTAAAATGGTTTTCATGTTCCCGATGACAGCATACAAAATTTTTGGCAAGATAATCCACTCCAAAGAATACAAAACAGTTTAAAGTTTCCTTAATAAGATACATTCTGCCTATACATTTTAGCTGAAGAGCTACTTCCAAAAATAACTTGAAGGTGATTTGCAGCTTATCAGTGAAATAGTTTCTAAGAGAGTCTAAGAGTGGGTTTACTGTGTAATGGAAAAATAACTTTCTCTCTTATTTACTCATCCTAGAGCTCAGTTTCTTCATGTGTAAAGGGAGAGAGAACATTGATAAATCCTAATGTACAGGTTTGTTATAAAAATGTTGAAGTGGATATATGTGTATATATAGATGATTCACTTTGCTGTAAACCTGGAACTAACCCAACACTGTAAATCAAGTATATTCCAATAATTTTTTTATATATTCAGCTGTCCATAGAAGTGCTTAATAAATGACATCTTCCTATATCAATATATGTATTTTATTGTGGGCACCCAGTGATGATGTAAGTAGTGATGATGTAAATAGTGGAGTATCATGATTAAATGTTTATTTTATTAAAATTACTAAGGCATCATTTTTCTTGGTCAAGGTTTATATGCATGATAGTATCCATAGAGATGTGTTAGAAAGACTGTAGTCTTGTAATAGCCCAGATAAAAATTTGTTGTTATTGTTCAGTCACTCAGTTGTGTTTGATTCTTTGTGACTTCATGGACTGCAGCACACCTGGCTTCCCTCTCCTTCATCATCTCCCAGAGATTGCTCAAACTCATGTCCATTGAGTTGGTGATGCCATTCAACCATCTTCTCCTTTGTCATCCCCTTCTTCTGCCTTCAATCTTTCCCAGCATCAGTCTTTTCTAATGAATCAGCTCTATGCATCAGGTGACCAAAGTATTGGAGCTTCAGCTTCAGCATCAATCCTTCCAATGAGTATTCAGGATTGATTTCCTTCAGGATTGACTGGTTTGATCTCCTTGCAGTCTAAGGAACTCACAAGAGTCTTCTCCAAAACCACAGTTCAAAAGCGTCAATTCTTCAGCTCTCAGCCTTCTTTATCGTCCAGCTCTCACATCCATATATGACTACTGGACTACTGGAAAAACCATAGCTTTGACTATACAGACTAAAAAAGCATAATTAAAGACAGTAAATCAATAAAGTAGAGAAGAAGAAATTATGCATATGAGATACATTAAGATTCTAAAATTGTCAAACTGGAGCATAGAATGATAAAGCAAGTGCAGAGAATCAAAAATTCAAAGATATATCCAGATTTCTGAATTGTAAAATGATAAGTGTCTACAGGGAAATCTAAATACCCTACAGAGTCTTAATGAGCTGCTTCTTCCATGCTTCCTGTCTTTGACCTCCTTTTACAGTATAAATGACAGAACAAGAAAATTTTTACAATCTATAACCTACCTACCTAACATCCCTAACCTACCTAAATCTCTTTAGTAAGTCTCATTACTTTTAAAATAGTTCAGAATCTGCATACAGTCTAAGATTACCATTACTGAGGTCCTGTGCTGATGTTTCTGAGATTTTTTTTCTGAGATTATTTTATGCCACATTCTTTTCCAATTTCTATACCTAAACCACATTTCCCTGTCCATTTTTAAAGCACAGCAAGCACTCTCTGACCTCTGATTTTCTAAACTACTGTCCCTTTGACTGGAAGCTTCTCTTTGCATGGTTGACCAGTTCTCCACCTGACCTCACCTTCAGTATCATCTCCTCCAAAAGGACATCTCTGGACACCCAATCTAATATAGACTTGTGATTATTACTTCAATTATAGCATTGAATATATTTTTCTGGAGGGCACTTCTTACATTTTATAATACATTTACTTGTTTAATCATTCAATATACACCATTTTCAAAGATTTTCAGCTGTCAACAGACGAGCCACGTCACTTTGCTTTGGTAAGTGTGTGTCCATCAGTTATCATGACATGTAGTAGGCAGGAAATATATACATTTCTCTGGGAAAGAATGAGTCTCTCTAGGAAATACAGACATCCATGGCTTAAAAACTATCCAAAAGGAGAATGTAGACGTGTAATCATGCTGCTGCTAAGTCACCTCAATCGTGTCCAACTCTGTGCCACCCCATAGACGGCAGCCCACCAGGCTCCGCCGTCCCTGGGATTCTCCACGCAAGAACACTGGAGTGGGTTGCCATTGCCTTCTCCAATGCATGAAAGTGAAAAGTGAAAGTGAAGTCACTCAGTCATGTCCGACTGTTAGCGACCCCATGGACTGCAGCCTACCAGGCTCCTCCATCCATGGGATTTTCCAGGCAAGAGTACTGGAGTGGGGTGCCATTGCCTTCTCCGGTAATCATGCTGCTCACAGGTTAATTTAAACGTTTGAAGTGAATGCGATGGCTACAGGAGAACAAATAGAAGGAGATGTGGAATAAGATTAAATACTGAGGCATGCAAATGTTTAATTTTTTAATTATAAAAGTGATACATGTGTGTTGAAAAATTAATAACAGTTCTAGCGTAGGCTACCCTAACTAATCCTATGGGAACCACTGTTAACCATTTGGCAAATACCTCTGAATACACATTTGCAGAAAAAACAGATATTTAGAATCAAGAATGATTAGAATTAAGACTGCTGGGAGAAATATCAACAGCCTCAGATATGCAGATGATACCACTCTAGTGGCAGAAAGTGAAGAGGACCTAAAGAGTCTCTTGATGAGGGTAAAAGAGGAGAGTGCAAAAGCTGGGTTAAAACTCGACATGAAAGAAATGAAGATCATGTTATCTGGTCCCATCATTTCATGGCAAAATAGAAGGGGGAAAAGTGGAAGCAATGGCAGATTTTATTATCTTGGGCTCCAAAATCACTTTGATGGTGTCGCAGCCATAAAATTAAAAAACAAAACAAAACACTTGTTCCTTGAAAGGAAAGCTATGACAAGCATAGAGAGCATAATAAAAACCAGAGATAACACTTTGCCAACAAAAGTCCTGTAGTCAAAGCTGTGGTCTTTCCATAAAGTAGACTAAGCGCTGAAGAACTGATGCTTTCAAATTGTGGTGCTGGAGATTTATGTTAATTCCAGAGGGATTTCATGATATTAAATATTTTATTTCTTTGCACTGTTCACTTAAGAAGGTTTTCTTATCTCCCCTTGCTATTCTTTGGAAATCTGCATTCAGATGGGTATATCTTTCCTTTTCTCCTTTGCCTTTTGCTTCTTTTCTTTTCTCAGTTATTTGTAAGGCCTTCTCAAACAGCTATTTTGCCTTTTTCAGTTTCTTTTTGTCTTTTGTAAATCTTTTCTTCCAGGCTGATCGAATTTTCATGGTAGGAGAGTGGTGTGTGTGTGTGTGTGTGTGTGTGTGTGTGTGTGTCTGTGTCTGTGTCTGTGTCTGTGTGCACGTGTAAGCGAACTGAAAAGGAAACATGCAAGAAACAGAAAAATAGAACCAGTGGCTTTTCCCTTGTCAGACTAAAATGACTCTCCACTGTTCCTAAATCAATCCCATGGAAGTCACAGCCTTTAATAATATTCCAAGGGTCCTGGACGTTGGGAACTGGTAGTATTTAATTACTCTAAGAGTGTGCTTTCAGGCTCTTGGATCACTTGAGGTAGAAAAGACACCAAAATGCTATCTCTTTCAGGAGTGAAGCTCTGATGTGTGAAGACAGTCTTTAAAATTATTTTGTCATTGTAGAGTCAACATGTGTATTTCTAAAAATGAAAACCTAGATAATGGGACTTGCAAGTAAGAAATTTGAAGAAATTTACAAATGGGTTATAATATAAAAATGTAATCACTGAAATGCGTACTGTATCCATCACAACTCAGATCCCTTTTAAACTACATAATTGCAACTACTCTTCTATTGCCATCTGCCATAAAGACAGTATTTACTGAAAAAGAACCAGATGTGGTAAACAAATTAACATGTGTGCCATTGTCAAATGCTGCTGTTCTAAAGCATACAAGTGACATGGCAATTAATGCCTGTGAACAGCTGGTTTTAAAGAGTATTGAAAGTGATTACGTTGTCCCATAAATGGACAAATCCACAGATGTTTCAGGTTGTGCTCAGTTGTTGGCATTTGTAAGATATATTTTGGAAAACACTATGAATGAAAACATGCTGTTTTGTAAAACTTTTCTAGTTGGCATAACAGAAAACGTAAACTTTTTGAGATGTTTCAAATGACAGCACAGGTTTTAGGGTAAGTCAGATACAATATATAGTTATTAATATAGATTTGTGCATATCAAAAATTGGGGAGGAGGAGACCCTGTTGCTTAATGTTGCTTAATGTTTCTGGATATATTGTGCTGTCCATGAAAATTATCTCAATGAACATGTCTTCAAAGATATGTGAAAAAATGGCATCATTTGTTGGAACTCTTCTTTTTGCAGATCTTCAATGGCAATGGTGGAAGAATTTTAAATGAGCTAATTAAAATGTGTTCAAATATTACCTTTCTTTCTTGATCAAATATTAAACTTGGCAGACTAATTAATAATCCATCAAAGTTTACAAGGTCAGCTTCCTTGGAATATCTTTTTTCTCACCTTTTGGCTGATATAAATATTTTGAGACAAAGAGAAATGCATCCTTGTTTGTCCTGACAAAATTGAGGCGGCCATAGAATTTAGTCAGTGAAATTAGATGACAATATTAGGCTTACTTTTGCTAACAAATATAGCCATTTATAAACCAAACTGGAATATATTGTATGATAAATTATATGACTTTCTCAAAATAATATTTTTGTTCCATAATTATTTTATAGATATGAACATTAGTTTTGCAAATTTATCTTTAAATGTGATTTTTTTTATTGTTTCCCAGAATAGAATATAAGCAGTACTATTACCCAGTGTCACAGAGATCTATTTGATTATTGACTCTATTCCAAATGTATCAGAAAATATATTCAGATTACATATAGGGCTGATGTGAGAAAAAATAATTTCAAATCAACTGCTTCACATTTCAGGGAATTATTATAATTGTGGTAGTTTAGTAGATAAATTAACACCTGATTGTGAATTAAAGAAAGCTGTTCCCAGCATTAAAATCAAAGAGAAATGTGTGTTGTTTTCCAATTCACCAAAAACAACCAGAGCTCATAAAAATAAAATAAGTTACTTTCAAACAAAGATCCTGAAATAATACAGGTGAAGCATGAAGAAGCAAATTGAATACCATCTAAAACAAAAAAGCGTTCTATTTTTCTGCTCTTCTCTCCCATTGATAGCACCTGTACATTTCTCTCCATTCTGCAATTTCAACTGCTTTTTCTTAGTATTCTAGCTGGAAAAAAAATCATAACAGATCCTTTTTGTCTTTCATGTGTCTGAAATAACAAATACACTTCAATTGGTTGGAAGAAAATGTAAACAAAATTTGATTTGTGGCCAAACATAATGAATTCTTTGTATTAGTATAAAGGAAAGAACTAAATTTTCTCTTGGTATATATAATATCCTTATGGGCATAATAGAATAACAGAAACTAGGTTTACTCTTCTACATTAAACAATGAAAGAACAGAAGATATTAAATAAAGTACATTGTACCACAGCCTTAGCAGGATGATAATCTTTGAGAGAAGAAAAACAAAGGGATGCAAGCACTTTGATGGTTCCTGGATACTTCGTAGAAAATATTTCCAGAAATGTGACTTGAGAGACTCACTTCAGTTTATGTGGTGCCCAAGATGGATAGAATTTGCAAAGTATACTGTATAAAAGAGTGAGCTGGAGGGTGGGGGTAACAAGGAGAAAGAAAGAAAGAGATAGATTTAGATCCAGAGATATGCAGAGGTTTCCTCTTGGGGAACCTGAGTTTGATGAGCAAATGTACACGCTTCACCTGAGTATGATCAACACGTGCATAAGCTGGGGAAAGAACCACTGAAAAGGAACTTAGAGAACAGTGATCAAAGTTCACTTAAGAAATGAAATAGTTTATTCTCACTTGTTTAGTTTCTCAGTTGTGTACGGCTATTTGCCATCCCATGGACTGCAGCATGCCAGGCTTTCCTGTCATTCACTATATCCTGGAGTTTGTTCAAACTCATGTCCATTGAGTCAATGATGCTGTCCAACCATCTCATCCTCTGTCTCCCTGTTCTCATCCTGGCCTCAATCTTTCCCAGCATCAGGGCCTTATCCAATGAGTCAGCTCTTTGCATCAGGTGGCCAAAGTATTGGTGCTCCAGCTTCAGCATCAGTCTTTCCAATGAGCCTGATTCCTTCCAGTTGTTCTCACTAGACAAAGTTAAAGGACATTCAAATGCATGTGATACTGAGTAGAGTCTCATAAAAAATTATCTCAATAATGAGGTCTTGTTAAAACTATGCTATTGTGGATCCACCTAGCATGCTGCTGCTGCTGCTGCTGCTAAGTCGCTTCAGTCGTGTCCGACTCTGCGACCCCACAGATGGAAGCCCACCAGGCTCCACCGTCCCTGGGATTCTCCAGGCAAGAATACTGGAGTGGGTTGCCATTTCCTTCTCCAATGCATGAAAGTGAAAAGTGAAAGTGAAGTCGCTCAGTCGTGTCCGACTCCTAGCGACCCCATGGACTGCAGCCTACCAGGCTCCTCCATCCATGGGATTTTCCAGGCAAGAGTACTGGAGTGGGGTGCCATTGCCTTCTCCGTCCACCTAGCATAGCAAACCTCAAAAGAATCCAGTTGTTTCCAACTAATTAGGTGCATGAAGAATAATATTTTAAAATATTTAAAGGCATAAAAAACCTTGGCACTTAATCACAACATTCACAATGCCTGGCTTCTAAAAAAATCACCATGGATGCAAAGAGGTCAGGCACATAAAGCACAAAATTAGGAAAAAAACTAACCAATGTAAACAGAAAAACAATGATGAAAAATATATGAATAATAGACATAGTTATATGAATAATAGATAAGGAAATTAGAAATTCAATTTAAATATATTTTATATGTGCAAGAAGATAAAAGGAAGTATGAGTATGAAAAGGAGAGGTGTGTATAATATTAAAATAGTTAAAATGAACTTCTAGATATTAAAATAAATGTAAACCCATGGCAGATTCATGTCAATGTATGGCAAAAACTATTGCAATGTTGTGAAGTGATTGGCCCCCAACTAAAATAAATAAATTTATAAAAAAATAAATAAATAAATAAAATAAAATAAATGTCTCAAATGAGAAATACATTGCATAAGGTTAAAAGTATATTACACACCACAAAGAAAAGATTAGTGAAATTGAAGACATATAAAATGAAACTGTGTCAGATGAAACACAGGCAGAAATTATAATTTGTAGAGGTTTCATACTAATATAAGATGTCAGTAATAGGGAAAATTGAATGTGGGTTATAATCTTTACAACTTTTCTATGAATTTAAAACTATTCTCAACTATGAAGTTTGTTTTTAAAAAAATGAATGGAGGATCAGTGAGCTGAGCAACAACATCAAGCAGTCTGTGATTATATAATTGGAGTCTAGAGAAGGAGAGAGATGGCAGAGAAGGGAAAAAAACATTTGAAGAAGTAATTACCAAAATCTTTCCAGGTTTGATGAAGCCATACACCTACAAATTAAAGAAGTTCCTTAAAGCCCAAGTGAAGAAACACAAAGAAAACCCCTCCAAAGGTCATCATAATCAAATTGCTTAAGCTATGATCCATGTGAAAAGAATGTCTATTATATTCTGTACATCCATTCATAAACTGATTTCCTCTCCAGACACATATTTTGCCATAGCACCTCTTGCTGTTGTCTAGCTATTCTGCACATCGAATTTTCCAAAAATTTCTTATGAATCACATGCCTAATTCTTCATTAAATGGATTTCCTGCTCTCATACAGCCCAGAACCACTTACTTGTTTATAAACATTCTGTTCAAATGTGACACTTGAAAGTCTTCCTAAGCGGAAGAATCTATACACCAATACATACTTCCATGCACATCCGTTTCAGCAGCCTTGAGAATGAAGGTAACATAGTGGACAAGTCTCATTGATATTATGGTTTTGACAAACTTGACTTCATATAACTATAACAATAGTAATAAACACTATATTACATTTATTTTTGAGTTAACATTACTTTATAATGTTATATGTTTCATGTGCACAACTTTATATTTTGACTTCTGTACATCCACCAAAAATTTGTTTTCCACCTATCACCATACAATTCATGCCCTTTACCCATTTTACCCTCCCCATGTCCCTCCTCTTTGGTGACCACTACTCTGTTATCTGTACCTATGTGTTAGTTTTTGTATGTCTTGGTTTATTTTGGTTTTGTTTGTTAGTTTTTTATATTCTACATATGAGTAAAGACATATAGTGCTTGACTTTCTCCATCTGACTTATTTCACTTAGCCCTCAAGGTTCATCCATGCTGTCCCAAATGACAAGGTTTCATTTTTATGTCTGATAGTATTCCATGTGTGTGTGTGTTTAAACACCACAACTTCTTCAATTGTTCATTTGTTGCTGGGCACTTAGGTTGTTTTCATGTCTTGGCTCTTGTAGATAATCCTGTGATAACCATGGGGATGCATAGATCTATCTTTTCAAATTAGAAACATTGCATATTTTATAATAAATATTATTCATCTGGGCAGGGCTAGGACTGTGGTGAGACAAACTATTTGCCTTAGCACAAAATTTAAGGAGGAATCCAACATCTCAGTAACAAGACAAATATATTTTAATGCATAATTTAAAAAATAAAAATGAATGCAAAAATCTACAATGTCACATTTCAAAAATTGAAATAAAAACAGAAAACATATTATTGGTTTAATTTTTCTTTTTTCTCCAGCCCCCAATATGTCTCAGAATGACATTTTTACTTGTTCTTATTAAGAGTTATGGTTAAGATTTAACAACAGAATCTTAAATCTGCTAAATCTTAAATCTGGTTAAGATTTAACAACAAAAATACCATGCCAATAGACACGAGTTGAAAGTCAATTTTAAATGTATACTTGTTATTTCAGGTGGGGGGGAATTGCAACATCCTTTGACAGACTTTCCTTGTAACATCAAGATAGAAAGAAATTCCATATGAGAATCAATATTCACAGAAAGATCATAAGTATACTCTATGCAAAGATCAAAGGATGTTTCATTAAGGAAATCAGTTCTCTCTGGCTCTTAATTTTCTAGTCATATGAATAGTTAAAAACAGTACTCTGTAAAAACAACAACAAGGACAACAGTGAAAACCACACACACAAAAACTACTCTGTATTTACTAAAGTTTACTGCAAAATAAAGAGAAAAATATCTGTTGCCTGACTTTTATTAACATCAAATATGAATGTTCTTAATTTCAAAGTTAAGCTGTATTTGCCAGAAAAAAAGTTCTGGCCAGTTGAATCAGAATTGAATTGATTTTGAACAAACACACCAGGAATTTTGCAGCAAACTCAAATAGCACAAGTTAAGCCCAGTTTGATCATGTTACTGCCTAATGCTGATTTTTATATGCCACCTTATTGTCTACAAAATGTTTTCGCAACCACCACCTTTGAGTCTTTTAGCTCAATTACAAGAGCTGATGTAAAGAATGCAAGCCAATGCTCCATGAATAAAATGGAGACCTAAAGTAGACTTGTTCAATTTCACATAGTGAGTAAAAATTGGAGGAAGTTCTTGAAGTTACCTAGCCCCAAATTCAATAATTTTCCTATTAGCTTTGTTTCCATTACACTATCATATGCAGAGTGGGAAGAACATCCAATTACACTTTAATTTTCTAAGTTCAGTTCAGTTCAGTCGCTCAGTCGAGTCTGACTCTTTGCAACCCCATGAACCGCAGCACGTCAGGCCTCCATGTCCATCACCCACTGCTGGAATTTACCCAAACCCATGTCCATTGAGTTGGTGATGCCATCCAAACATCTCATCCACTGTTGTCCCCTTCTCCTCCTGCCCTCAGTCTTTCCCAGCATCAGGGTCTTTTCAAATGAGTCAGCACTTTGTATCAGGTGGCCAAAGTATTGGAGTTTCAGCTTCAACATCAGGCTTACCAATGAACACCCAGGACTGATCTCCTTTAGGATGGACTGGTTGGATCTCCTTGCAGTCCAAGGGCCTCTCAAGAGTCTTCTCCAACACCACAGTTCAAAAGCATAAACTCTTCAGTGCTCAGCTTTGTTTATAGTCCCACTCTCACATCCATACATGACTACTGGAAAAACCATAGCCTTGACTAGATGGACTTTTGTTGACAAAGTAATGTCTCTGCTTTTAAATATCTATCTAGGTTGGTCATAACTTTCCTTCCAAGGAGTAAGCGTCTTTTAATTTCATGGCTGTAATTGCCATCTGCAGTGATCTTGGAGCCCCAAAACATAAAGTCAGCTACTGTATCCTCTGTTTCCCCATCTATTTACCATGAAGTGACAGGACTGGATACCATGATCTTAGTTTTCTGAATGTTGAGCTTTAAGCCAACTTTTTCACTCTCCTCTTTCACTTTCATCAAGAAGGTTTTTAGTTCCTCTTCACTTTCTGCCATAACAGTGGTGTCATCTGCATATCTGAGGTTATTGATATTTCTACTGGTAATCTTGATTCCAGCTTGTGCTTCTTCCAGCCCAGTGTTTCACATGATGTGCTCTTCAGAAAAGTTAAATAAGCAGGGTGACAATATACAGCCTTGATGTACTCTTTTTCCTATTTGGAACCAGTCTGTTGTTTCATGTCCAGTTCTAACTGTTGCTTCCTGACCTGCATACAGATTTCTCAAGAGGCAGGTCAGCTGGTCTGGTATTCTCATCTCTTTTAGGATATACCATGTATGTGCTGGTAAAGACTTACATTTTTTTGAACTTTTATTCTTTAGTTTATTATTTGAAAGAATCTCAAAGTTATAGAAAAATTGCTAATATAGCACAGGTAAATTGTTTTCTATTTACCAATTGAAAGTGTTTTTTTACATGAGGCCCCATAGAACCCCCCTCCAACACTTTAGTGTGTAGTTTTTTTTTTTTTTGGTCTGTTCATTTTTTTCTCCAGAATACAATACAATCATTGAAACTGACAAATTAACTAACATATTACCATCATTTACTCAACAAGGTTGAATTCAAACTTCCATCTAAGTTTTACCAATTGTTTCAGAAATGTTCTTAATGGCAAAAAATTCAATTTGGAGTCCTGTGTGCATTGAATCTTTTAGTTCCCTTTGTTAGGAAACCATTTTCAGTCTACCCTTTGCTTTTGTAACATTGAATCTTCAAAGACATAGGCCAGATAGTTCATAGAATGTCCCTTAATTTGAGTTTCTCTGATGTTTACTCAGATTCAAGTTGTGCATTTTAGGAATATCACAAAAGTAGTATTGTGTTCTTAATGCCTCTTATTAGATTGCCCAAGATTTCAATTGTCCTGTGTTAACTTTGGTCAGTTGATGAAAGTGATGTCTACCACCATGCTTCTGCTCCATCCAGATATTCAATTTATTATTTTTATATATCACTGTGAACCATGGCTTTCTGTTTTGCTGTCATCCATTAGCATCATTATTTATTTTGAGACTCAGTAGTCTCAGATTTGGATAGTAGAAACCCTCTAAGTGTTCTTTAGGCATGCCCTTCCATCATTTGAGCCTTTTACTGTTTTCTGGTATAAGATGATGTTCTAAACTCATACCTTTTCCTACCTCACCTCTAGATCAGACCTTTCTCCAAGGAGTCCAAGCTCATCTAGGAGAGACTAGAATTAAGAAACCAAGATCCAAGTTTAAGTTGTGCTTATTATTATTGGGATGTCCCTGCTTCCAGGCTATCTCAACAGGAAAAATTAGAAACTACACACATAAACACATATTTGCACCACTATTTATTTTTGTATGTTTTATATTGAAAACTAGGAGTTCATACAAACATCTTTAATTTCAATATGCCATAGAGTTCACATTAATTTCTTCCCTTTCTCTATTTGTAATTTTTTTTTCTAATGGTCAGAAACCCAGTTCCCATTATCCCTACATAACTTATTTATGTGATCAATCTCCCTCAGTGAAACTGTACTCCCAATACTACTATCATCCTCTTCATGCACAAGTGACTTTCTTGTCCCGCTTGGACTCCAGTACTGCTTTATTGCTCCTCATTATATGTGAATGTCCTCCTCTTTCCACCTTTATTCCAGCTCCTTGAGTGGGATTGCCCACAGTGTGGAAATTCTCACTCCAGCCTCCTCCGCCCACCTAGAGTCCATTACTTCCTGATGAAATGGCCTTCCTGCTGGTGGTACTCTCATCTGGCTAGAGTAATAACACCCTTGCTAAAGAGTCATCTCATACAGCTGCTCTCTTCAACCTACTTGGACTCACCCAGCCAGTAAAGAGATAACCCTCTAGACATATCTTCCTCCACTGTTCATGATCTCATTGTCTATGCCATGTTCTTCCTCCACATATACACTGGAATGCCCCCCCCCCCAGACCACTCAAACACTGACACTGCTTTGGGTTAGCTGCTTCCTTACCTTTATTGGATTCTAACACTGCATGCCACACCACCTTGCATCCTATTGCCTTATGTATTTCTTCCTCATTTTGCTGAACCCTGAAGACCCATGGATACCCTCCACAATCTCCTGGAGTTCAAAACCCCACATAGTCCACTCTCTATGCACAACATGAATTTCCTTCTCACCTCCTTATATAATAAATCATATAACTAGCTGCAGTCCCATGTGGATACCCTCTTTACCATATTTTGGTTCTGACAGTCCACATCAAACTGCACCCTCAGTGGAAATCCCTCTGAGGGCTTTGTTCTGATCTCTTTCACTGGACTATCTTCCCTTGGAATATCCTCTTACCCACAGTGATTCCAACATCCCATTCCAAGCATGGATACCTCTGGCATGAACACATATTGTCCTCAGTCCCACTTCATACTGGTGGACTAAATTTTTCATGAAGAGAACAGGAAATGGAAGGGCAAGAAAAGTAAAGTGTGTTCTAAGCACCTCAGTTGTGTCCAACTCTTTGCAACCCCATGGACTGTAACCTGCTAGGCTTCTCTGTCCATGGGATTCTCCAGGCAAGAATATTGGAGTGGGTTGCCATGCCTTCCTCCAAGGGATCTTCCCAGCCCAGGGATCAAACTCATGTCTCTTACATCTTCTCCATTGGTAGCCAGGTTCTTTACCACTAGCGCCACTTGGGAAGGCACTTTCCCTCATCATTGCCTGATTTGTTTCTCAGTAGTTGTTTTTATTCACAAAACTGGGCTGCATTTTCTTTCATTCTAATCAGACATGATAGTCTCAGATTGTTTACATGATAGTCACACTCAGTAAATTATGCAAATAAACTAAGTACAAAAATCATATTCTATAATACATCAACAATAAATGCACATGTAGGGAAATATATCTTAAAAGATGCCTTTGAAAGGATACTTTTTATAACACCAAATTATTAGAAAATATTTTCTATGATTTTAACTCATTTGATAAAATAATTTCCCATTAACAGTAATTAATTAGAAAGTAATCAATTAGAGCAGCTTTGTGTTAATTGGACAAGATTATCTTTATAAATGATCAGAACCAATTGGTTTTTAGCTTTTTCTAAAATGTGGAAAACAATAAAAAGAAAGATTTTTAGTTGTAGCATTGGTAGGGAATTATTTTGACAGCATGCCTTATAGGGAAAAAATATGTTTGAAATATGCTGGGCTGGCCTAGTTGTTCTTTCTCAGTGCTTTACATCACTTTTATTTTTAGACTTTTTCCTCACTGAATATGCTCTTGGCTTTTGGTATTTTTTATGTTGTGTATATAAGTGCACACATGTGTGTTTACTTTAAGGAAAGTGAAAATATGTGAGACACGGATTTATGAGTGAAGACCTAAAATCTCACAGGTTGCAAAATCTAAAATGTCTGTATGATTTGTGGGACAGGATCACTGGGGATTATTTTTCAGATGATTCATGGCAACTAAGTAGATCTCCTATTACTAAGTCACCATAACTAACACACCTTACCTGCTTTATAATCAAGTTGCTCACAGTCCTCCAGACAGTGTGCTAGAAAGGGAAAGAAGGTCTAACCGGTGGTGGGTATGAAGAAAATTTCAGTATCACTGCTACAGAGATTCTATTCTTTCTCCTACACCAGCACCTTTGGATCAGGCCAAAGAAATTTGGAAGACGGGAGGCCTTAACTCTACTCTATAGCGGTTGAAATGCTGTATAGCTAAGGCTTCTAAATGAGATAAAGGGCACAAAGCACTACTCTTTTTAAGACCAAACACAGAAGGTTACTTTGGCAGCGATGATTGCAAGAAGAATGCTAAGTATTCACATCTACAGTGGCAGAAAGTGTGCCTTGATGTTGGACCAGAGCTGCAACAGTCATGCCAGTGTGTGTAGTAGAAAAGACTTGCAGCAGAGGTGGCACCTAAACAACTAAAAGTGGTATAAACCCTGTCCTGATGTTCGGACCTAAACAGGAATCCCCAGAACCCTTCATCTACATCTGTGAAAGATTTAGAAAGGACTGGATGTGCAGGTTTCAGTTAGTTAGTGACATGTCAGAGAGTTTACACTTTATTAATGCCTTAGGATTATTGTATACTTGCCACGTGTGCCCCAATTTTATCTGACCTAATTTGTACTGGCCTAAGAAATACAATTGATGTATGAACATTTAGATTTACTCAAAACATCAAATTATGAATTTTTAAGTTTATATTTAAATTGCTATATAAATGGTTTTCATATGTGATGGACTTCCTTTTGACATTTCAGAGGAATCAGCTTACTCTGATCCTAACTTTAACATTAGTTGTCTCCCACTATCTCTTCTTGTTTTTACAGCAATCTTGCCAGACTTCTCTAGATCTCAGCCAGTCCTCTTGACTTTGAACAAAATTCTCCAGTGACTGTCTTCTTAGGCCCTGCACTTGCCTTTCTGCTCCTGTACTATGCGGGCAGAGAGACTTAGAGAGAGATGGCAGAGCTAAGAAAGAGGAAGCTGAGTAGGTTCTCTCTCCCTCACTGTTTGGCAATGTCTGCTGAAGAGAAAGAAGGGAATCCATTAGGTAAAGGCTTTGGGATAAACTGATGCTGATGGGGGATGAATAGCCTTGGAACAGGGCTAAACAGATCCTTATCTCTGACTTTAAGAAATTTGGCCATTGAACACCACTTTGGAAGAGATTCTTAATATCCAGTAAGTGTGGTTCCTAAGAAAGTCAGCATTTAGGTAACTATGACATAGAAAGTAAGAGTAGCCAGTTTCAGTTATTCAGGGAAACAGCAATAATCAACCAGATTGCCACTACTCCCAGTTAAGTCAAGGAACACTCATGTTCCCTCTTTATTCCACCTTCCAACTAGAATAACTAGCACAAGAAAAGAAAGGGAGTGTGTAAATAGTGATACTGTCAGATCTTCCCTGTCCCTGCTCCTCCTTCAAAACACTAAAGCCGCAAGAGATTTTACGTGGCATGGTGGGAGAGGGGAACAAAGTTTGAAACTAGTTTAATGTGAAATTTCTTCAAAATAATGGAACAGCATATTAAATATGAAAATAAAACTCTTCCAATTACTGAGAAATGGCTATAAATTTACTGACAATTTCAAAATATTAAGAGACTTACTGCATAGCAATGTTTGCATAAATGAAATTGTTACGTGTTGATATTATTGAAAGTTGATATTTCTTCATAAACTCTCTGTATTAAATGCCACTGGACATTCACTTAGACTTTTTGAATTCCAGAGTTGAGAACATGCAGCCAAAGTATAAGCAATGGAAATCCATGAAGGATCGCAATGAGCTGACAGGGTGGAATTTTTTTTTCTTTCTACTTTCAATCAATAGAGAAGAAAAAGGGTTCCACTGCATGGATTTGAAGGTCAATGTTGTATGGTAAAAAGCCTTAGCTGAACTTAGGACAGAAAGAGAACATTGAAGGAAGACCTGTCTGAGGCAATAGATGGTAGGAAATGACATTAAATGGACAGAGCTGTATAAGATAGGTCACAGACAAGGAAAGGAGGGATATGACAAGCCTAAAGCCAAATGCCAAAGCAGAACATGTTTTAGAATTACGAAAATGAGAGACGCAAGGTTTTGGAGACCCATGAGACAATTACTTTGAAGTATTGCTGAGGCATGTGTTAATTTCACTGAACAAATATCAATGTGTGTCAAACTCACTAATTAATGCAACAACTGAAGTGATCATGATGCAATAAAGTCCTGGCCCTCCATTGTTGCTAACCTAGAGAAAGATTCTAATGTTTCCTCTCTCCAAATTCTTGCCAATAAAAATATTTTATTAACTTGTATGTTGCTAAAGTATTTCTGAGTCTTTCAGTGTAGTTTATTTTAATACAATTTCATTCCAAATTGCTTTTTCATCTCTTTAACAGTTAAATATTATCAAAATCCTTGTTATTGCAGCAATGGTTTTTACAAATAGGCAGTCTAGATAGAGTCAAGGCTAAGACGAAAACTATAGCTAGATGTGGAGTCTACATGATTTTGTCTGTTGTGGATCACAGAAAACTAACTGCCACAATTAGGCAGAGTTGGTCTAGCCTAGGTTGAGAAGTATAAGCATGCCACAGGCATTCATTAACTTGATTATTCAGTATGGACTATAAACTAATAATTACATCTACCCAGAGAGCATGGCAACTATCTCCCTTTGGTACACCCTTCAGTGAGATTGTGATTTCTGTTCCACAAAGTATGTGATGAGAGCTCTAATTGGGGAGGAAGTATAAGGGTTTGTTTCTGTAAAGCTTTGGTTAGGCTGCATTTTCTCTCTGAAAATGCCCGTTGTATTATTTCTCATATTTTTTGTAGAATTTTATTTATTTATTTATTTTGATTTGTGACTGTGCTGGGTCTTCATTGCTGCATGGGCTTTTCTCTAGTTGTGATGAGCTGGGGCTACTCTTCCTTGCAGTGTGCGGGCTTCTCATTGCCATGGCTTCTCTTGTTGTGGAGCATGTGAACTCAGTAGTTGTAGTTCCCAGGCTCTAGAGCACAGCCTCAATAGTTGTAGTGCATGGGTTTAGTTGCTTCTTGGCATATGGGATCTTCCCAACCCAGTGATCAAACCAGTGTCTTCTGCATTGGTAGTGGATTCTTTACTACTGAGCTCACTGAAGTCGCCACTTCTCTTTTGATTCCCATACTGTTCTATGCTGGCATGTAGGAGCCTTACTTGAAGACTACTTGAAGACAACTTTTGATTCTTACATTTACATTTGTTCAAACTAACATCATTTTACGTATAGAAGTTTTGTATTTTATAACACATTCAAAATCTTTGTTGATTACATTACTTTTACTGGGAACAGCTGTAGGTACTGTCCTCTCTCTTTAATTTAGATATACATACTCTCTGTACTCTGTTTGCTACATACTTTCATCCTGCTACAATCATCATAAGCCCTCTTTGACAGAGTCATTTGCAACCTAAAGTTCTGTGCTGAAGACAGATTCTCCAAAGAATATGTGCATTAATTTATTTACATAGCCGCTCAGATCGCTTTTTCAGAATGGAGACATTCATTCCTCCAGAAGTCATGAATATTATCTGCAGGTTGATCATTATTGGTTCACTTTGGAAATTACCTTCAGCCTAAGGAAGCTGCCTTTCCCTAGGTCATGCATGTTACTGAAGTCACTTTGCATTGGTGCATGCAGTCTGAAAGGCCTGAAACCATTACTTTAAATTGGAGTATTTCCAACCCAATCCATAGTTGAGTGTGGGACTGGCTGAGACTTATTCGCATCTGCATCACATTCAACTTATCCTTCTCTCCAGTCATGTTTCCCTCACCTCCTTTCAGGTGGTGTCCCAATATATCCTCCCAAGTATGGCTCTCACATGCAAATTCCTATCTTAGATATTTCTAAGGACTCTGACCTAAGTCACTCGGTGCCAAGAGTGATTGTAAAGAGTGAACCTGTAAAATGAGTTCCAGTGGATTACTTGCTGGTTGGCTGGTATTGTGACTCTTATTACTGATAGTAAGTGGCATAGTAATAAGCCCTGGTATGCTACAACAATGCAATTTTTAAATTTTTTAAAATTTAAAATTTTTAAATTTTTCCCCAGTCATAAACAAGTGGAAAGTACATGTTTTTTTCCATTGGACCATACAATGTCTCAGGCATTTAAAAAGTAAACAAGAAGTAGATAATGTATGGGATTAGATGACTCTTGCTGGGTTGAATCAATGTTTGGGAAAAAGGCAAATGTAGATGAGCTTGATCATTATTTTAAGGCTATGTATGAAAGTCATAGGGCTTCTCAGGTGGCTCAGTGGTAAAGAATCTGCCTGTCAATACACAAGCCGCAAGAGACGTGGATTCAATCCCGGGGTTAGGAAGATCCCCTGGAGAAGGAAACGGCAACCCACTCTAGTCTTCTTGCCTGGGAAATCCCATGGGCAGAGAAGTTTGGTAGGCTGCAATCTATGGGATCCATAGGACATGACTTAGCAACTAAGCCACCAATCACCACATGAAAGTCATGATGCCTCCTTGGAAATATATTAAAAATCTAATTTTCTAATTCTAGAGAGCAGAGAAAAGGTGAAGAACAGGCTCAGAATTTGAATTAGAAAGTTAGAGGAGCTCCAACAAGTCATCTATGATATGATATGGGCTTTGATAGGGAAAGAATAGAACTCGATGATTAAATATGTTGATATCTGGGTCAATGGTTTCTAGAACTTTGACACCAGAGATCATTTAAACTCTTTGGGTATTCAAAAGTGTTCCACTCTCTGTTTGATCAAAGATAAGCATTTTATCCATGTATAATGATGATGCAGTTACCTCTTCTTGCAATACAGCATGTGTTTTTCTCAGGCATTACTCTTCTTTCTGCTCCTTGCCAGAAGACTCTTAACTAGGGTCAAATTACAGTATAAGTTGGCTGGGGAAGTTTCTGCTAAAGGAGAAAAATGACTAGTGCCAAAGAAACTGCAGGACCTAGCCAAGATTACAGTGAGGAACCTGGAAAGTACATGTGAAATTGAATGTGAGGGTACTGTATCCAGAAGGGCAGAATAGAGTTATTTAAGAGAGAGTTTCTTCATGTGGGAACACTTCCCTGTAACATAGAATTTAATGCTTTGGGAAGGACACTCAGAGATGGTCCTAATATACTATATGCCGGCTTGTGAAATGTTGGGAAAAGTGTTTTCCTTCACTAAATAAAGAAAAATGCAGAGATTCCCTGGCAAACATCAGGGAAAGGTAAAATGCTCACAAACATGGGCAATTAGAGTGCATATAGTACACAAATCTTCAAAACCTTATGGGAACCCTGAGTACAATTTACTTAGCCAAGTGCTAAGGAATATGTGAGTGAAGAGTGCACCAGCATTGTAAATATCTGTGATGGCTATCCTCTGTAGGCTAGGAATGATTTTAAAATATGATGGTATCTGATTGAAGGGAAGGTGATAGAATGACAAATGAATAGAGACCAGGTGGCAGAGTTTTAATCGTCAGGAGAAGCATGACTGAAGTTATTGGAATATATGTCAAAGTCAGAATATAATGGAAGCCAGGGACTAGACCAAACATCTCTACAGTGATTGTTAATAAAACACAGTGTTCCTCGGAATAAGCTATGTGGACAGTCAACAATCACGTTGCTTGTTTTATAAAATGAAATAATAATAGTAAAAAAAACCAGTATCCATGGTAGTTCAACTTGAGTCAGTTTACAGACCCCAAACCCACAAACTGAATGGGAAGCTGGGTCTCCAACATCCTGTAACATCATAAGAAATATGTAATGATTCCCCCACTTTTTTCCCCAAAGAATCTACAAATATTTACTCAGTAACCATGCCCTGGCAGTATATGCTAGTGATATAATAAATGGAGATAATAGATAATAAACAAACCTGGTTTATTTTACTCTGGTTTCACTTGTTCCAACAGATGCATCTGTTAGTCATTTCCCAAGTCCTCCCATATATAATTAAAATACACATCCTACTTGTTAATTAGGGCTTCCCAGGTGGCTCTAGTAATAAAGAACCCACCTCCCAATGCAGCTTAGACGGAAGAGACGCCGATTTGATCTCTGGGTCAGGAAGATCCCCTGGAGGAGGGCATGACAACCCACTCCAGTATTCTTGCCTGGAAAATCCCATGGCCAGAGGAGCCTGGAGGGCTACAGTTCATGGGGTCACAGAGTCGGACACTACTGAAGCGACTTAGCACATGCACACAGCACACTTGTTAGTTGACCTGTACTTGTTGCATGGAACAAATTATCCCAAAGTTTAGTGCCTAAAATAAACATTTTATTTTTCTATGTTTTTTGGACAGGAATTCAGGAAGAGTTCAGCTGTGTAGTTCTTAGTTAGGACTTCTCACGCTGGTGTAGTTAGATGTTGGATGAGGCTGCAGTCATCTGAAAGCAGAGCTGGATTCGATATCCATGCTGCTTCACTTGCCTGGATAGCAATTGGTGCTCACTCTTGGCTAAGAGCTCAGCAGAAGCTGTCATCTAGAGTAGCGCACTCTGGAGCTCTAGCCTGGTATTCTCAGGCTAGTTGGATTTCTTACATGGGAGATGGTTTCTCCCAGAGCAAGCATCCCATGGGAAGTAGGTACACAATGCCTATTTCGTTTTGTTTTTCCCTGACCTAGCACTGAAAGACCTATGATATCACTTATACTGTCCTCTCTTGGTCAAATAGTCACAAACTACTAAAATTTAAAAGAAAGAGAATGAGAAGAGTGTGAAAGAATTTTGAAACCCTTATTAAAATTGCCACATGCTCCTATAGATTCCTGTGGAGTAAGAGCTGTAGTGGGAAAGGCCAAAGGAAGTTCCCGAAACTGTTCCTTCACAACTACAACTTCATCACTGTAGTAAATCAAAACCTAGAGCCATGTACTGGGGAGAATGGCAGAGACCAGTGTCACCCTGGGAGTCTTAAAGAATGCAGGCGTTATAGTCTCTATCGCATTCTCATTTAATTTACTAGTATAGCCCCTATAAAAGCCAGATAGTTCCTGAAGTTTGACAATGGACCGTCAGCAGCTTACCTAAAGGATTACTCCTATTGTGTTTTGTGGTTTAAGAGGTTAGAGCACATTAGCATAACTCTAATTATATGATATATAGTCATTATCTGAAAAAAAAAAAACCCATTATTTTTCATTCCTATCAGGGAGGTGAGTCAGAAGAAGTCAACATTCACATAGAATGACCAAGAGTGTATATTAATGATCATGCCCTAGGGTATGTTAACTCTTCCAGAGAAGCCAGAATTTGATGGCTCTTCTATAGAATATTACTGCCTGGTTGTTATTATGTTAGTTGGACATGATAAGTGAGAAGTAGCATGTTAGCAACTTTGGTAAACATCATCTAGTCAAGAAGATAGATGTTTAAAATCTAGAAGACTTAAGAGTTACCCATATTAGTGCTGTGCACTGGAATATGCCAAAATATAACCCTGATTAATAAAGAATAACTTGTTGCAACTCATATGTCCCATCACTAAGAAAGAAGTATGGCCTTTGTTTGGCTTCTGATGTTAGGGAGACAGCATATTTCACACTTGAGAACAGAAGCCAGGTTTGGATAAGGGGCTTTGCAAGAAAGGACTTTGTAGCAGGCTCACTCTTACAAACAACAGAGAAGACTTGCTACTTGGGTCATATAATAGAGCAGATTCAAACTATGGCCATTAGGCCAAATCATGCCAGCTCTCTGTCTTTGTAAATAAAGTTTTATTGGAACATATAAGTGCCTGTATGTTTGCATATCTTCTACAGCTACTTTCACCCTGCCCTGGCAGGGTGGAGGACTGGCCATCCTTGGTTTGTATGGTTTTGATGTGCACAGATTTTAACTAAACCAGTTTAATTAGATAACACCAATCTTCCAAGACCATGGTTCAATCTTTAGTTACCATGGTACATTAACTGTAATTACATAAATCGTAACTTTGCTGATAGCTTTTTGGTCTGTGAATCAATATGTAAATAACAAATGCATACCACAGTTGTCAAACAATCAGCATCAACTCTCCGTCCACACATAGAGAGAAAATAGTATGTTGTGTTGCCTGTCTGTTTCCTAAGGATAAATTTAAGTGATAGCTTACAAAATGGATGATTGAAAGAGAGGCTTGTTAAATGTATGGCTAACTCTTGGAGATATTTTATGACTTTGAAAGAACAAGGGATGAATTGTTGGAAGCTGATACAAACTGACAAAAGGACAGTTTTCATTCCAATCCCAAAGAAAGGCAATGCCAAAGAATGCTCAAACTACCGCACAATTGCACTCATCTCACATGCTAGTAAAGTAATGCTCAAAATTCTTCAAGCCACACTTCAGCAATATGTGAACCATGAACTTCCAGATGTTCAAGCTAGTTTTAGAAACGGCAGAGGAACCAGAGATCCAATTGCCAACATCCACTGTATCATCAAAATAGCAAGAGAGTTCCAGGATAACATCTATTTCTGCTTTATTGACTACGCCAAGCCTTTAATTGTGTGGGTCACAAAAAACTGTGGAAAATTCTGAAGGAAATGGGAATACCAGAACACCTGACCTGCCTCTTGAGAAACCTGTATGCAGGTCAAGAAGCAACAGTTAGAACTGGGCATGGAACAACAGACTGGTTCCAAATAGGAAAAGGAGTACGTCAAGGCTGTATATTGTCACCCTGCTTATTTAACTTATATGCATAGTACATCATGAGAAACGCTGGACTGGATGAAGCACAAGCTGGAATCAAGATTGCCAGAAGAAATATCAATAACCTCAGATATGCAGATGACACCACCCTTATGGCAGAAAGTGAAGAACAACTAAAGAGCCTCTTGATGTAAGTGAAAGAGGAGAGTGAAAAAGTTGGCTTAAAGCACAACATTCAGTAAACTAAGATCGTGGCATCTGGTCCCATCACTTCATGGCAAATAGATGGAGAAACAGTGGCTGACTTTATTTTGCTGGGCTCCAAAATCACTGCAGATGGTGATTGAAGCCATGGAATTAAAAGATGGAATTCCTTCTGGTATTCTCCTTCCTTCTCTTGGAAGGAAGGTTATGACCAACCTAGACAGCATGTTAAAAAGCAGAGACATTACTTTGCCCACAAAGTTCCGTCTAGTCAAGGCTATGGTTTTTCCAGTGGTCATGTATGGATGTGAGAGTTGGACTATAAAGAAAGCTGAGTGCAGAAGAATTGATGCTTTTGAACTGTGGTGCTGGAGAAGACTCTTGAGAGTCCCTTGGACTGCAAGGAGATCCAACCAGTCCATCCTAAAGTAGGTCAGTCCTGGGAGTTCATTGGAAGGACTGATGTTGAAGCTGAAACTCCAGTACTTTGGCCACCTAATGTGAAGAGCTGACTCATTTGAAAAGACCCTGATGCTGGGAAAGATTGAGGGCAGGAGGAGAAGGGGACGGCAGAGGATGAGATGGTTGGATGGTATCACCGACACAATGGACATGGGTTTGGGTAGACTCCGGGAGTTGGTGATGGACAGGGTGGCCTGGTCTGCAGCAATTCATGGGATCCCAAAGAGTAGGACAGGACTGAGCGACTGAACTGAACTGATACAAACCTAGAAAGAGGCATGACAGGTCACCAAGGCCCATAAAATCTGTCCACTCTTTACAGTTAGTTATACAGCAAAAAGAACAAAGCAAGCATTGCTCAAATACTCCCCAAAATTTTAATCAATATTTAATTTTCAGATAACTATAAACACAGAGAGATGCTAGGTGCTCTTTCCCCAAAGGTAAAATCTTCCCAAACTATGATACACTATCATGATCAGAGTGGATTTTTTAAGAAGAAATAGAGCATTTTGGAAGATCCCCTGGAGGAGGGCATGGCAAAGCACTTCAGTATTCTTGCCTGGAGAATCCCGTGGACAGAGGAGCCTGGCGGACTACAGTCCATAAAATCTCAAAGAGTCAGACACGACTGGAGCAACTTAGCAGTAGCAGCAGAATATTTTAATTCTCAATGATTTCAATGCTTGAAATCACAATGTACTAAAATAAATATTAGTTTCACTATTTTTTCATTTTCCTATACACTTAAAATTTACTGTTTAATGTTTTGACAAAAAACTTTAGAGGCTACGAAACAATCACAATTTTACCCGTTGATTATTAAGATTTCTTTGCATCATTTCATCTTGCATGGTCATTTTTTCTCGTCTTTTTCTACCTATTGTGCCAAATGAGGACTCCCTGTATTTGTGACAGACGGTATGGCCCACAAATCTTTAAGTATTTACTATCAGGTTCTTCACAGGAACAGTCTTTAATGCTAGTCTATGGTATTAGTTGGCTCTTTATATACTATTAAAGAATCACATGTAGCAGGTATATTGTGTTACAGAATCTTAATTATTTTTAATAAGACAACAGAATTGTTGAGAAAGTCACATCTTGAATATAGATAAGCAACTACTTGAAGTTGAAGGTATTTCAAGCTGTAAAACTTCCCACCTTAGAGAATATTATAGCATTCATTAAGTTAGGGTGGATTCTATTAATATTAAGTGGTTGAATGTATTTCATCTCTCCCCACCCTACACATGTCACTCAGAATATGTCTGGAATGATTTTGCTGTTGCTCTTCCCTTCATGTATTTACAAAAAAGAAAGTAAGTGATAAGAAGAACTGCATGGTTCTGAGATTTCAGGACAGCTCTTTTAAACTTACCTTTTTATGAATCTGTCTAGTTTAATAAAAGCAATTACATTTTACTTGTACAAATGTTCTGAGATGGAGAGCTTTAAGTTTTCTCTCTTTTGCTTACACATCTTGAACAAAGAAATTCATTTCATGTGCTTAAATTAAGATATTGTGAGCAAATTTAAAATAAAAGAAAATTCGCAGAGCAGAATTTCTCATTGTAGTTTTTTTGTATTTCAGGATAATTAACTATATATGGATTTATATTATTAGCTTGGAATTTTAAAGAATATCAGAAGTGACAATATTAAATAGTTTTACTAATTTTAAAAATGAAAGCTATAGAGTTGTAGAAGGACCGGGAGAACTGTGTTCTGTCTGTGTCACCATCTGTCTGTTCCTCTCTGTCCATGAGATTATTGTCATAAGAAGAATCTTGGTGTTGAGAAAAGCATGGGATAAAAAGTAATCATCCTAAAAAAGTGTTTTTCAGGCAATTATTCTTGAACAATATGAATACTGAAAATGATGAAGACAAAGGGGAGAGATTCTACCAATATACATTCCCTATCCATAAAAGCCCTGCTGAGACTTTTACTTTCATTTATTTTCACCTTGCTGTGTGACTTTGGGCAATGTACTTAACACTTTTAATCAGCAGTTTCTCATCTGTAAAATGGAGGTAATAATGGTATTTACCTCAAATGTTATCTTGAGAATTTAAAGAAATATTGCTTGTGAAATGCATAATATCAGGCTTGGCAAAATATGTGCCCTGATATTTATTATAGTCTATGAATGAGCTCTGAGTTCAGCCAGCAGTCACTTAAAAAAGAAAAGAAAGGCTAAATATAATATGATGCTGTGAGTATTGCAGAAGCCATTTGATGTACTAAGCAGTAAGAAACCACTTTACCTATTGACTATAATCTGCTTTCTGAGGCAGCCAGGTGACTAACTCTCATCTTGTTGTTTTTGACAGATTGGTGCCCCCATATCCTGATAATGCAAAAATATCAGAGGCAGAGTAATAGAAGAAAACTGTAGATTGGGAAGCCAATAAGAAGTGCAAACACAGGTGCAAGCCAAGGGCTGTATAGCAGCTTTTGAAGCACAGAGTCTAGCAAAGGAGAACCTGAAGGAAAAAAAAAGTTCTTCTTTCCATGATCATCAGTCCTTGGAAATAGGAGTTTTTTCTTCATTCTCAGGGTTGCATTATTAGACCAAGAATGTACGATTAGCAGTTGCTTCCCTCAATGTGCTCTTTAGCTTAAACACTAAACGTAGAAGGTTGAAAAGTAAACAGTAAAAATTGGCCACTCAAGCTCTGAGAATAATTAATTAACCTAAAATGAGAGAAAATGTAGATAGTGTTAAAAAAGATTCTGCTAAATTATTTTGCCTCAAGCTAGAACTATATTATTTTGAATAATATTTTGTTAAAAATTTTAAAAATTAGGAATTGTCTATTTTTTAAATATTTTGGATTCTCTATTTTATCAAATAAGAGATAAAAGATGAGATGATGACATAATTGAACATAGAGTAAAATCTGATAGAGGAAATGTGAGCTGGATGAAATAAAGTTATTTAAAGAGAACAAAATCATGGAGAAGAATTAATATTTACATTATAGTTAGGAAGGAAGAAATCAAAACTCTAAATATAAGACAATGTGAAGAAAAAATTTGCCATGCTCCTCCATAAAGTTAAGTAATAGGATAAAGACATTTCAATAATCAGAAGGACTTCTATAAACCAATATTAAAAATACAGACATCCCATAATTTATAGAGGAAAAGTAATTGAACATGCAATTTACCAAAAAGATACACATATGAAAAGGTACTCAATATCATCATTCATCTTTTCTTAATTGTAGTGTGGGTACTGTAAAATTTGAAATTCCATATGTGGATTGCATTATAATTCTAAAGAACTACACTTGATGAAAATATTTAATGGGATTATGGATATGGTTTTAGTCTACTATTCTCATCCTCCTCCCATTATCTGCATTTTGATATCTGTTTCATATAAGTTATAATCACTATAAACCTTTGCTATTATTTTTTTAATAGAATTTCTACTTGTCTTTTTTTTTTTAATCACTCATCCCTCTTACCAGGTTTGTGTTTTCCCTTCTTTTCTCATTATCATATAGCACAAATTATCTTTCTGGTTCTCTGTTTGAGCAATAAAATTTTAATTAGAACTTACAATTTAAAAAATTACTTCACCCATATAATTTTTAATCTGCTTGTATTGATTACATTTTATCCTAGTTATGGGTCACATTTCCCCGTTTCCTTTTCCTGTGTACGTGCTCAGTCGCTTCAGTCCCATCCAACTCTTTGAGAGCCCGTGGACTATAGCCTGATAGGCTCCTCTGTCCATGGGATTGTCCAGGCAAGAACACTAGAGTGGGTTGCTATACCCTCCCCCAAGGAATCTTCCTGACCCAGGATCCAACCCATGTCTCCTGTATCTCCTGTATTGCAGGTGGATTCTTTACCCATTGAACCATCTGGAAAGCCCCTTCCTTTTCCTAGTATGTCTGGAAATCTGGATACTGGACAGTAAGAATCTTTTTGTATTCTTGGTAGTAGATTATATGTATTTAAATTGCGTTTAACATTGTTTTGCAATATAGTTAAGTTACTCTCACTTTGTTTAATACTTTTGGGGTTTGTGTTTAAGCTTTGTTAGGTTAGTGCAGAGTAGTCTTTAATCTAGGGCTAATTGAGCTCGATTACTGAGATGATATTTTTGGAGAGTTCTATTAGATACCTTATTTTTGAAGATTTTTCCATTTTGACTAGTGGTAATATGAATTAATAATCCCAGCCATGTGTGAGCATTGAAAATTGTTCCGTTTGCTCTTTTCTGGCAGGTCTTTCCCCAACATTGTGTGTTTTTCTTTAACACATACTTGCATTAGTACTCATCTTGAGAATTGAAGGAGTCCTCTTCAAATCTCGTTACATTTCCCTCTGTTCAACAACCTGTCTCCATTATTGTGCGACAAATTATAGCCACTTGTGGCCTCCTTAAACTTTGATCTGTCTTCATGTTATTGACCACCATGTTCTTTGTAGGTTTTCTCTTCCTACACTACCATCCTGAAATTGCCTCTAGGCATAAAGCCAGGGCAACCAGAGGGTTCACTTCATCTATTTCTCTTCACTGAAGTACCACTATCCTGCACTGTCAGTTTGCTGTCTGAACAATGTTTCTAATATCTTATCCAACTTTTCTGTTGTTTGAGGCAGGGATATAAATTAGTTTATTTCATTCAGACCTTAAATGAAAATTAATAATTAATGTTTGATTGACTTGTTTCTATATTCAGCAGACTAATAGTAGAGTAATACTAATAGTATTCCAATACTGTTTGTAAGAGGTTCAGAAATTCTTATTGACCTAGACAATGCAGAAAAAGTGTGCTCCAGAAAACTTTGTAAGCATTGAGTAGAGACCATGAAAAAAAAAAATTGAACAATAGGTTGTTAAATATTTAAATATTTGCATGGATAATTTATCAGCTTATTGTTTGGGAAAATTTTGGATTTGATATTAAGAAGTACTTTTGGATAGTAGAGATTAAGAAATAACTCAAGTTACTGAGGTTAGTTATTCTAATATATATGTATGTGTGTGCATATATACATATATACATATGTATATATATATTTACCTCAGAAATCATTAAACTAAGGAAGAAACTTACTTCTATAAATGCTTTGAACAAAGTTCCCTAAAACAGCAGGACTGAATAGGATCACTGAATTTTTTGCAGTTCTATATTTTTGTAATGTGCTTCTCTCTCACTCATCAAAGAATGTTTAATCAGCTATTTTCTTTTTTCATTGATGAGCCCTCACTGTGCCTGGCTCACTAAATAATCCATATACAGTTTAAGGATGACCAGTCATGACCTACCCTTCTTCTCCAGGATTCCCTGTTCATCATGGTCTTCTTAATGAAAAATATATATTTATCAAGGTATACAACGTGATATAAAATTGTAGTGGAAATGAATGTATTGCTTTATTGAAACTGCTTTTCTGTTTACGCACATTTAATAATGTTAATAAGAACTGTTTTGCATCTTTTTCACTGTTTTAAACAGTATACTATTTGATATTTATATCAGAGTTACCCATTTTTGAATACTTGTGTACAGTCTCACAAGCAGTATGTAGGGTTCTTGATTCCATTCCAGATGGCTCAAATGGCACCAATTTGATTTCTGAAGGAATGTCAAATTGCTGTCTAGGTGAATGCCTATGAACTATATGCAATGGTTTTTGTCAGGGGCACTAAGGATGATATTAGAAGTTATATTCATTAATTCATGTGCTCAAAAATATTTATTGAGTTCTTACTATGCTTCAGAGACTATACATCTGAGTACATAATGATAAATATAAATATCAGTTATAAATATTGTGGCATGGTTAACATTGACACCCTTTTTTCTTGCACTTTAGTTTTCTATAATGAGTCTACTACATTATGTGTCATCTACACTTGGACATTACCAGATGGTCAACACTAAAATCAGATTGATTATATTCTTTGCAGCCAAAATTGGAGAAGCTCTATACAGTAAGCAAAAAAAGACTGGGAGCTGACTGTCGCTCAGATCATGAATTCATTGCCAAATTCAGACTTCAATTGAAGAAAGTAGGGAAAACCACTAGACCACTCAAGTATGACCTAAATCAAATCCCTTACAATTATGCAATGGAAGTGACAGATAGATTCAAGGGCTTCGATCTAATGGACAGAGTGCCTGAAGAACTATGGATGGAGGTCCGTGACATTGTACAGGAGGCAGGAATCAAGACCATCCCCAAGAAAAAGAAATGCAAAAAGGCAAAATGATTGTCTGAGGAGGCCTCACAAATAGCTATGAAAAGGAGAGAAGCGAAAAGCAAAGAAGAAAAGGAAAGATATACTCATTTGAATGCAGAGTTCCAAAGAATAGCAAGGAGAGATAAGAAAGCCTTCCTCAGCAATCAATGCAAAGAAATAGAGGAAAACAATAGAAAGGGAAAGACTAGAGATCTCTGATGTTGAAGTTGAAGCTCCAATACTTTGGCCACCTGATGTGAAGAACTTACTGATTCGAAAAGACACTGATGCTGGGAAAGATTGAAGGCAGGAGGAGAAGTGCAAGACAGAGGATTGAGGGCATCACTGACTCAATGGACATGAGTTTGAGTAAGCTCTGGGAGTTGGTGAAGGACAGGGAAGCCTGGTGTGCTGCAGTCCATGGGGTCTCAAAGAGTCAGACATGACTGAGCAACTGAACTGAACTGACATTATGTTTAATAGGTAGTAGTCAAATTGAAATTTTAATCAGGAACTCTTTATCACTCTGATTTAACCCTATTTACTCCCCTAATTCCAAGTATAAAATCACCAAACTGTTTGAATTGTAGTCTTGGATAGTTGTGAAAAATAAATTTAAATAGTAATAGATTGTAGTTTTCTCAGTATGGTTCTAAAAAATTAGCAAGATTTACCTGACTGTAGCACAAATGAAGCCCCACTTTAATTTTCATAAATTCCTAGCTTGACATTGGGTCGTTAGATAGTATTCAAATCCTCACATAATTACAAGAGTAATATTAATGAATGACTGTGTCTTTTATACCTGGAGTAAAGGAAAAGAATTGGGAGAAGCTTCCTTCAGCAAACCCCCTTCTACAGATGTGATCTGGCTTATGGTGGCAACTTGGCACTGAACGTTTTTATCAAGTCCAGAAAAAAAACCTCTTGATGGAGCATTTCTGCAAGTACTTTCAGAAGATTATTTATGGCTCTGCAAAAATGCCAGATTGCCTCATTTTAAGACAATTAAAACAGGAATTTAGGCAGCCGTTATTTGCATCTTTAGGAGAAAACCCATTAGCAGAAGGCCAGGGGATCATTGGGGCCCAGAGAAGCTACCTTGAACAATAATCTTGGACCTCAGTAAACCCTAGCTAGCTGAGCCGGTGACGCCTGTTAGAGCAGTCTGCACGTAGATGGGCACAGAAACAGAAGTTGAGAGTATTTTAGGATGATAACTAATATATTTTTTATGAGGCAGATTGAAATGAGACTCCAGAGAGAATGACAGAAAAGACTGATCAGAGAGTAAAATTGGTGAAAGAAGATTGGAAAGCAAGATTCATTGCAGGACATATAAATCATGTGATAACTTGCACATGGAGGCAGACTAAACTCCAGAAATTCACATTTTGCTAGAGGTCAGATTAATGAATTATCAATGTGAATACTTAAATTCTTTAATATTTTACCACATGTAGGAGAAAGCCAGTTGTTGACTAGAAAGAAAGTATCATCTCTGTCAGGAGGTTCAGCATCACAGTAAGAAATATCTGTACACAGATTTTGGTATAAAACAGGAAAATTTTTTTCAAAAATGCATTTAAAAAAATTAGCAACTGGAAATTAACATACACAGTGACTCACTGTCATGGTTAATGTTGACACTGATATTCCTGCTTATTGAAATAAATATTTAGCTAATGCTAGATGAAATAGGACAAATGTACTTTAATAGTCAAGAACTAGGAGTTCTATTAGGGATAAATATGGTAAAGGAGGGAAGGTGAAGAAACTATTTTTCTTCTTTTTTAAAAAAATTATCTCCTGTTCTTGGCCTAGTCTTCTTCTATGAAGTTCCTCAAATGAACAATTTCAAAGTCCATTATATTCAGGTACTGTGGTGGGTGCTGGAAGTACAAAGATATTGAAAAGTTGGTCTTTTCCTCAAAAAGCTCATAAATGAGGAAACAGAAAAACAGTGTGAGTAGTGCATTATAAGCTCATAAATGTCTTAGGTTTTTCTGCCAGCAATGAAAATGTGAACAATGAGGTGATTATATCTCATTTCCTTCTCTATGAGTTAGAATACTTGTCTGAATAATCAGAATGCTAAAAAAATTTGTTCATTCAATCCCTCTAACCTGAATACAAATGCAGTAAAATGAAGCCAAACATACTAATGCTGCTTATTTCTAAGAACATTGGGGTAAATGTGACAACTAACTAAGCTATTTATTTTAAAGACTGCAAATAGTTTTAATTAGGTCAGTTTTCATTCCAGATCCAAAGAAGGACAATGACAAACATGTTCAAACTGCTGTGCAATTGCACTCATTTCACATGCTAGCAAGGTAATGCTCAAAATCCTTCCAGTACATGAACTGAGAACTTTCAGTTGTACAGCTAGATTTAGAAAAGGTAGAGAAACCTGAGACCAAATTGCCAACATCTGTTGGATCATAGAAAAAGCAAGATAATTCCAGAAAAACATCTACTTCTGTTTCATTGGCTACACTGAAGCCTTTGATTCTGTGGATCACAACAAACTGTGGAAAAGTCTTAAAGAGATTGTAATACCAGACCACGTTACCTACCTCCTGAGAAACCTGCATGCAGGTCAATAAACAATAGTTAGAACTGAATATGAAAAAGTGGACTGGTTCAAAATTGAGAAAATAGTATGTCAAGACTGTATATTGTCCCCCTACTCATTTAACTTATATCCAGAGTACATTATATGAAGTGTCATGCTTAATGACTCACAAGCTGGAATCAAGATTGCCAGGAGAAATATCAACAACCTCGGATATGCAGATGATACCACCCTAATGGCAGAAAGTCAAGAGGAGGTAAAGAACCTCTTGATGAAGGTGAAAGAGGAGAGTGAAAAAGCTGGCTTAAAACTTAGTATCCAGAAAACTATCATGGCATCTGCTCCCATCACTTCATGGCAAATCAGTTCAGTTCAGTGCAGTCGCTCAGTTGTGTCCAACTTTTTGTGACCCCAGGAACCGCAGCACCAGGCTTCCCTGTCCATCACCGACTCCCAGAGTTTATCCAAACTCATGTCCGTTGAATCGGTGATGCCATCCTACCATCCCATCCTCTGTCATTCCCTTCTCCTCCTGCCCTCAATCTTTCCCAGCATCAGGGTCTTTTCAAATGAGTCAGCTCTTTGCATCAGGTGGCCAAAATACTGGAGTTTCAGATGGGGAAAAAATGGGAACAGTGACAGTCTTTATTTCCTTGGGCTCCAAAATCACTGTGGATGGTGACTGCAGCCATGAAACTGAAAGACACTTTCTCCTTGAAAGAAAAACTATGACAAATCTAGGATGTATGAAAGTCACTCAGTCATGTCCAACTCTTTGGAACCCCATGAACTATACAGTCCATGGAATTCTCCAGGCCTGACCACTGGAGTGCATAGCCTTTCCCTTCTCCAGGGGATCTTCCAAACCCAGGGATCGAACCCAGGTCTCCAGCATTGCAGGTGGATTCTTGAACAGCTGAGCCACAAGATAAGCCCTGACAAACCTAGAGAGCATATTAAAAAGCAGAGACATTACTTTACCGACAGAGGTCCATATAGACAAGTTATGGCTTTTCTAGTAGTCACGTGTGGATATAAGAGTTGGAACATAGAGAAGGCTGAGTACCAAAGAAATGACACTTTTGAACTGTGGTGTTGGAGCTGAGTCTTCACAGTCCCTTGGACAGCAAGGAGATCAAGCCAGTCAATCCTAAAGGAAATTGATCTTAAATATCCATTGGAAAGACTGATGCTAGAGCAGAAGCTCCAATATTTTGGCCACCTAGGAGAAGAGCCAACTCACTGGAACAGACCTGGATGCTGGAAAAGATTGAAGGCAGGAGGAGAAGGGGAAGAGAGAGTGTAAGATGTTTGGATAATGGCATCATTGACTCAATTGACATGAGTGTGAACAAACTCCAGGAAATGGTGAAGGACAGGGAAACCTGGCATGCTACAGTCCATGGGGTCACAAAGAGTCAGATAGACTTAGTGACTGTACAACAACAACTAAATCTCATCTGCTGTAACAGGTTCTTTTTATGCTGGTCAAATGGTTTTTTTTTTTTTTTTTTGGTTAAGGTAAAACTATCTACCTAACAAAAACAGAGTACTTAATTGGAGTTGTAACTTTGACTCAGACAGGATTCTATGAACAGTTTTTATGGTATTATAAAGTAGTGACTGAATGTATACAATAGTGATTTTTGCATTTTGAGACAATGTAATACAAGCTATGTTTATATATACATATATGTGTATGCACAATATATATTCATACATAACTATTTGTAAATATGTATGCTTTATTTTTATTCTTTTTCTTCATTCATCAAAGTATAAAGGAGGAAGAGGGCTCCTCAGGGAAATGGTAGAAAATTGAAGGAACAAAAGATGGAAAGATCATAGATAACTGAATTATTATGTGGAAACCTACCATTAAATACCAGTTAGATTGTAACTTGGATGAAAAATAAACATTTGTTGCATGATACCTAGCCTAACAAATACAATCTTCTCATATCTTGATCAATATAAGTGGTTTTCCCTTCTAATGTTTTACATCACTAATTATATTAAGGCTCATTAAGATTTCCATATTAATGTCCCTTTAATAATTTTTCTAATATTTATATATTTTTATTGTTGTGTTGTGGTTAGTCACTCAGTTGTGTCTGACTCTTTGCAACCCCATGGACTATAGCCCGCCAGGCTCCTCTGTCCATGGGGATTCTCCAGGCAGGAATACTGGAGTAGGTTGCCATGCCCTCCCCGAGGGGATCTTCCCAACCCAGGGATCAAATCCACATCTCCTGCATTGCTAGTGGATTTTTTACCATCTGAGGTACTAGGAAAGCCCAAGAATACTGGAGTTGGTAACCTGTCCCTTCTTCAAGGGAACTTCCCACCACAGGAATCAGACCAGGGTCTCTTGCATACCAGGTGGATTCTTTACCAGCTGAGCTGCCAGGGAAGCCTGTCTTTATTGCTAGTAGTTCTGTAATTTTTAGTTATTCTTCTTAAAAACAGATTTTTCTGAGTCTGTGAGGCTTTGTCTTTTCAATATGAATTTAGACCTATTTTCATTAATAAACTGTTTGCAATTATTTCTGCTATATGTATTGTTTTTAAATGTTTTATGTTTTATTGTTATTCTCTCCATTTCTGCCTTTGTTTCTAATTTTTCAGTTTCATTCTTGGTCTCATTATGGTTTGTAAGATAGATATTGATATGTGGATATATATCTTTTAATTATTAGCTTCAAATTTTTTAATCTACATAATAAAGTTAAAATGAACAAAATGAAAACAATTAATCTTCTTTTTCCACTCTTCTCTTCCCCCTCACAAAGCATCATCTTCTATTTAATAGATTACTCTGGTATTTGAATTATAGGATTATATATATTTTTAAGCATATCAATCTTACTCATATCTCATGCATTTTGTCTATTTCTTTGAGTGACATTGTTTTGTTTTGTTTTTTACTTTCTCTTTTGAGTATGTTCTCTTATAATTTCTACAGATTAGGTCCTTTGAAAGAATAAAATATGAGCTCTTGCATGTCCTCTCTCTTAAATGATCATTTAAGATTTTATGTTCAAAATCAGTAGTTCCTCAGAATTCTGAAGAAATATGTTTACAGTCTTGCAAGAAATACTGCCAAAAAGAAGTCTGTTTTCAATATCATTTAATTCTTATAATGTGTCTACATCTTAAAGTGATTTTTTTTTTAATTTTAGGAGTTCAGAAATGTTACTACAATGATGTATCTAGTGTTACATAACTGTGTACCTGTATGTTTAAAATTCCTGCCACTCAATACATGACAAACCTTTTCAATTCAATAATCCAATCATTCTTCAGTTCTAGGTAATTTTTAATTCCTCATTAAAAAAATGAAACTTCCTTTTATCTTCAGATCTGTAACATATTTTAAAAACAAATCCTAGGACTGTTTAGTTTCTCCTCGTTGTTTTAGTTATTCATTTACATTAATGTGTGGGCACCTTTCTCTATTCAACAGTATAGCTCACTACTGTAGTCAATTACGATATTAAGCATAGATTTTCAGAGGATTTTTGTTGTTGTTGATAGAAGTTTAAATTTGTATAATCACTGTTTCTGATATAGCTTTGGCAGTTATCACAGTATAAGGTATTACTTTTTGTCCTGTTAGAGTGAATATATTTCCTCAAATGTTAGTTTTTCCATTATTATTCAATTCTTTTCTGTTTGTTTTATGTTGTTGTTTTTCCTGAACGAGTTCAGAATTTTTGGTTGTGTTTGTGGTGTCTATATACAGCACTTTGGAATGCTTGCTTTGGGCCTCCATAAAGTGGTTGTAACAATATGGCACTTTTCTATCTCATAGAATTACTATATGAAAGAAAAGAGTAAACATTTTTAAGTGGTACAATTAAAATAAACACAAGGTATAACGGTAAGGAGAATTACACTACTATCTTTAACTTTTCTGTTATTTTGTGATAACAATTGCACATTAAATGACCTTCCTATGTTATTTTGAATTCCATTTCTCAAATGTCAGGTAATTCCTTGAATATTCATTTTTAAAAAAATATCTATAATGCTTAAGCTGTGACTGAAAACTCAGTAGTATTAAAAAAATAAAAAAAAGTGTATTCCTGAAAATGACTTTGATCTACATGAATATAGAATCCATGCAATCTGAAACAAGAAACCCAGCTATATTGCTCTGTTTTTTTCTCTGATATTTTTATCATTAAGTCTATTTACTTTAGAAGTGGATTTTCATCTTTCATCTATGCTGAGAAAAATATCTTATGTTTCTAATACTTTTGAGGAGTCAAAACAAAGCTTCATATTTGAGGAGAAAACCACCTTTGTGATCTTACAGTCACCATTCAATAGCTATTTTAAACAAAGAGCAGACATACATTTACCCAAAAAGATCTGTTTAGCATTGCCTTGATCAATAGTTACAAGAATGTCACACTTGGGAGGGGGCTAAGATGGCGGAGGAATAGGGCGGGGAGACCA
Organism: Giraffa tippelskirchi; assembly: GCF_054371585.1. Taxonomy (NCBI): domain Eukaryota; kingdom Metazoa; phylum Chordata; class Mammalia; order Artiodactyla; family Giraffidae; genus Giraffa; species Giraffa tippelskirchi. Next base: position 115,212,402 of record NC_137277.1, read on the forward strand.
CTCTCTCCTCCACAAATTTATAGAAAGAACATCTGAACGTTGAGCAAACTTCACAAAACTACTTCTGAACGCTGGCAGAGGATGTCAGGCATCCATAAAGACAGCGCATTATCTTTGAAAGCAGGTAGGAGAAATTATAAAAGATAAAAAGAGGGACTAAAGAGTTAGGGACGGAGACCCGTCCCAGGGAGGGGGTCGTAAAAGAGGAGAAATTTCCAAGCACCAGGAAACCCTCTCACCGGCGAGTTTGGGGGAAGATTTCGAATCTCGGAGGGCAACATAACTGGGAGAAAAAATAAATAAAACCCACAGATTACGTGCCTAAAGGCAACTCCCAGCAAAGAACCCCAGACGCTCTCATCCGCCACCAGCAAGTAGGGGCTGAACGGAGAGGAGCTGGCGGCACTGCTTAGGGTAAGGACCGGGCCGAACGCCCTGAGGGCAATCTGAGGGAGCTAACGCGAGATAGTAACCTAAACTGTGGGACAGCCAGAGAGAGAAAACTATCCCACGAAAAGCTCAAATCTAAGGCACTGCCGGCCCGCTCACAGAACAAAGGACTGAGCGATACCTGAGGAGAGCTAGCCGGCTGCAGACCGCCCCACCCCCCCGCCAGACACAGCAGGCAGGCGGGCCCGCCAGAGCCGGAAAGGGGCAAACTCAGCCCCAGAGAGAGCACCCCCTACCAATCTGCGAACAGGCTCCCAGTTTCTAAGCAAAGACTGCCTGAGATCCCGGAGGGTCGACAGCCGCCGGGAAGGTCGCAGCCAGGGACCAGCTCCCCAGAACCGACACAAAGCACACCAGAGCCGAGCGCGCCCGTAAACTGAGGCGGGGACCAGGGAGGTGATAAGCCGCACCGCCCTAACAGGGGAGAGTGCGCTCGCCAAACTCCTGGCTGCCTGAGCTGCTCTGACCGGGAACGGCACAAACCGCGGGCGCAACCGAGTCTGCGCCTTTGTGGAGTACCCGGGAACCTGAACCTGAGCAGCTTAGACCTGGGAAGTGCACGCATCTCAGGGCCCACTCCCCGGCCGAGTAACCTAAAGCCTGAGCAGGGTAGACGGGGAAAGCACACACGCGGTGAGTGGGGGCGAACCCAGTGCGGCCGCGACACTGCGAGCTCACCACACACACGCCAGTGATAAAGGTTTGCAGTGTTCCTCCCTCCCCAGAGCACGACTGAACAAGTGAACCTAAAGAGACCACCTCCGCCCCTTTGTGGCAGGGCGGAAATTAGATACTGAAGAGACCTCCAAACAGAACCCAAATAAGCAGAGGGAAGCGCGTTGGAAGTGACAGGCCAACAGATTAAAATCCCTGTAGTTAACACCGACTGCATTGAAAGGGGCCTATAATCTTGAAAAGTATAAGCAGGAACAAGGATTTATCTGAAACTGAACACACCCCACACTGCTCACAACAGCCCCAGAGAAAGTCCGGGATATATATTTTTACTATTATATATTTTTTTTAATTTTTATAAATTTTTTTCTTTTTTCTTTAAGTCCTCTATTACACCTTTAATTTTCATTTTCATAACCCACTATTACCTTGCAAAAAAAAACCCTATTTTTAAAGCAAACTGCATACATATATCTTATACCTTTTATGTTTTCTTTTTTTTACTGTTTCTTTCCTGTTTTACTTTTTTTTTACTGTTTCTTTTTTACTGTTTTACTGTTTTTTTCTTTTTACACTGTTTTCTTTTTTCTTTTTTTTTATATTGAATGTTTTATAAGAGTCTAATCTCTACTCTAGATTTTTAATCTTTGTTTTACATATTTGATATCAATTTTGTACATTTAAGAATCCAATCTTTAGTACCCATTTTTACTCAGGAGTGTGATTACTGGCTTGATTACTCTCTCCCCCTATTGACGCTCTTTCTTCTCCCCCAGGGAACCTCTATCTCCCACCCTCCTCCTTCTCTTCTCAACACAATTCTGTGAATCTCTGAGGGTGTTCTGGGTACCGGAGAACACTTTGGGAACAGAATACTGCCCAGATCTCTCTCTTCCCTCTTGATTCCTCCCTTTCTACTCATGCTCACCTCTATTACCTTCCTCCCCCCTCTCTTTGTATCTCTGTAAACCGCTCTGAGTGTTCCAGACTGTGGAGAGCACAGAGGGACGTGCTTACTGGCTAGACTGCTCTCTCCACGTTTGAGTCCCCCTCTTCTCCTCTTGGTCACCACAAACCCCCCCCCCCCCACTTCACCTCTCCATGTAACTCAGTGAACCTTGCTGGGTATCCCTCACTGTGGAGAATCTTTTCACCATTAACCTAAAAGTTTTATTATTGATGCTGTATGGATGGAGAAGTCTTGAGGCTACTGCAAGAATAAGACTGAAAGCCAGGGGAAACATTAATTAATAAGAGATCATCCAATAGCCTCCACATATACACTGAAACCAAGCTCCACCCAAGAGCCAATAAGTTCCAGAGCAAGACATACCAGCAAATTCTTCAGCAATGCAGGAACATAGCCCTGAGCATCAATATACAGGCTGCTCAGAGGCACACCAAATCCATAGACATCTCAAAACTCAATATTGGACACTCCATTGCACTCTACAGAGGAGAAATCCAGCTCCACCCACCAGAACACCGACACAAGCTCCCTCATCCAGGAAACCTTGACAAGCCACCCGTCCAACCCCACCGAAAGTGAGGAACCTCCACAATAAAGAGGAACTTCAAACTACCAGAATACAGAAAGGCCACGCCTAACACAGCAATCTAAACAAGATGAAAAGGCAGAGAAATACTCAGTAAGTAAAGGAAAATGAGAAATGCCCACCAAACCAAACAAAAGAGGAGGAGATAGGAAATCTATCTGGAAAAGAATTTAGAATAATGATAATAAAAATGATCCAAAATCTTGAAAGCAAAATGGAGTTACAGATAAATAGCCTGGAGACAAGGATTGAGAACATGCAAGAAATGTTTACCAAGGACCTAGAAGAAATAAAAAGGAGTCAATATATAATGAATAATGAAATAAAGGAGATAAAAGACACTCTGGAGGGAACCAACAGTAGAATTACGGAGGCAGGAGATAGGATAAGTGAGGTAGAAGATAGAATGATGGAAATAAACGAAGCAGAGAGGAAAAAAGAAAAAAGAATCAAAAGAAATGAGGAAAACCTCAGGGACCTCTGGGACAATATGAAACGCCCCAACATTCGAATCATAGGAGTCCCAGAAGAAGAAGGTAAAAGGAAAGGCCATGAAAAAATACTCGAGGAGATAATAGTTGAAGATTTCCCTAAAATGAGGAAGGAAATAGTCACAGAAGTCCAAGAAACCCAGAGAGTCCCAAACAGGATAAACCCAAGGCGAAACCCCCCAAGACACATATTAATCAAATTAACAAAGATCAAACACAAAGAACAAATATTAAAAGCAGCAAGGGAAAAACAACAAATAACACACAAGGGGATCCCCATAAGGATAACAGCTGATCTTTCAATAGAAACTCTTCAGGCTAGAAGGGAATGGCAGGACATACTTAAAGTAATGAAAGAGAATAATCTACAACCCAGATTACTGTACCCAGCAAGGATCTCATTCAGATATGAAGGAGAATTCAAAAGCTTTACAGACAAGCAAGAGCTGAGGGAATTCAGCACCACCAAACCAGCTCTCCAACAAATGCTAAAGGATCTTCTCTAAACAGGAAACACAGAAAGGATGTTCAAACACGAACTCAAAACAACAAAGTAAATGGCAATGGGATCATACTTATCAATAATTACCTTAAATGTAAATGGGTTGAATGCCCCAACCAAAAGACAAAGGCTGGCTGAATGGATACAAAAACAAGACCCCTATATATGCTGTTTACAAGAGACCCACCTCAAAACTAGGGACACATACAGACTGAAAGTGAAGGGATGGAAAAACATATTTCATGCAAACGGAGACCAAAAGAAAGCAGGAGTTGCAATACTCATTTCAGATAAAACAGACTTTAAAATAATGGCTGTGAAAAGGGACAAAGAAGGACACTACATAATGATCAAAGGGTCAATCCAAGAAGAAGATGTAACAATTATAAATATATATGCACCCAACATAGGAGCATCACAATATATAAGGCAAATACTAACAAGTATGAAAGGGGAAATTAACAATAACACAATAATAGTGGGAGACTTTAATACTCCACTCACACATGGATAGATCAACTAAACAGAAAATTAACAAGGAAACACAAACTTTAAATGACACAATAAACAAATTAGATTTAATTGATATTTACAGGACTTTCCACCCCAAAACAACCAATTTCACCTTTTTCTCAAGTGCACATGGAACTTTCTCCAGGATAGATCACATTCTGGGCCATAAATCTAGCCTTGGTAAATTCTGAAAAATTGAAATCATCCCAGCCATCTTCTCTGACCACAATGCAGTAAGATTAGACCTCAATTACAGGAGAAAACCATTAAAAATTCCAACATATGGAGGCTAAACAACACGCTTCTGAATAACCAACAAATCACAGAAGAAATCAAAAAAGAAATCAAAGTATGCATAGAAATGAATGAAAATGAAAACACAACAACCCAAAACCTATGGAACACTGTAAAAGCAATGCTAAGGGGAAGGTTCATAGCAATACAGGCGTACCTCAAGAAACAAGAAAAAAATCAAATAAATAAACTAACTCTACACTTATAGCAACTAGAGAAGGAAGAAATGAAGAACCCCAGGGTCGGTAGAAGGAAAGAAATCTTAAAAATTAGGGCAGAAATAAATGCAAAAGAAACAAAAGAGACCATAGCAAAAATCAACAAAACTAAAAGCTGGTTTTTCGAGAAGATAAACAAAATTGACAAACCATTAGCCAGACTCATCAAGAAACAAAGGGAGAAGAATCAGATCACCAAAATTAGAAATGAAAATGGAGAGATCACAACAGACTCCACAGAAATACAAAGGATCATAAGCGACTACTACCAACAGCTATATGCCAACAAAATGGACAACTTGGAAGAAATGGACAAATTCTTAGAAAAGTATAACTTTCCAAAACTGAACCAGGAAGAAATAGAAGATCTTAACAGACCCATCGCAAGCATGGAAATTGAAACTGTAATCAGAAATCTTCCAGCAAACAAAAGCCCAGGACCACAGCTGAATTCTACCAAAAATTTAGAGAAGAGCTAACACCTATCCTACTCAAACTCTTCCAGAAAATTGCAGAACATGGTAAACTTCCAAACTCATTCTATGAGGCCACCATCACCCTAATTCCAAAACCAGACAAAGATGCCACAAAAAAAGAAAACTACAGACCAATATCACTGATGAACATAGATGCAAAAATCCTTAATAAAATTCTAGCAAACAGAATCCAACATCATATTAAAAAGATCATACATCATGACCAAGTGGGCTTTATCCCAGGAATGCAAAGTTTCTTTAACATCTGCAAATCAATCAATGTAATACCACATTAACAAATTGAAAGATAAAAACCATATGATTACCTCAATAGATGCAGAAAAAGCCTTTTACAAAATTCAACATCCACTTATGATAAAAACCCTCCAGAAAGCAGGAATAGAAGGAACATACCTCAACATAATAAAAGCTATATATGACAAACCCACAGCAAACGTTATCCTCAATGGTGAAAAATTGAAAGCATTTCCCCTAAAGTCAGGAACAAGGCAAGGATGCCCACTTTCACCACTACTATTCAACATAGTTTTGGAAGTTTTGGCCACAGCAATCAGAGCGGAAAAAGAAATAAAAGGAATCCAGATAGGAAAAGAAGAAGTAAAACTCTCACTGTTTGCAGATGACATGATCCTCTACATAGAAAACCCTAAAGATTCTACCAGAAAATTACTAGAGCTAATCAATGAATATAGTAAAGTTGCAGGATATAAAATTAACACACAGAAATCCCTTGCATTCCTATACTCCAATAATGAGAAAACAGAAAGAGAAATTAAGGCAACAATACCATTCACCATTGCAACAAAAAGAATAAAACACTTAGGAATATATCTACCTAAAGAAACAAAAGACTTATACATAGAAAACTATAAAACACTGATGAAAGAAATCAAAGTGGACACAAACAGATGGAGAAATATACCATGTTCATGGATTGGAAGAATTAATATAGTGAAAATGAGTGTACTACCCAAAGCAATCTATAGATTCAATGCAATCCCTATCAAGCTACCAATGGTATTTTTCACAGATCTAGAACAAATCATTTCACAATTTGTATATGGAAATATAAGAAACCTCGAATAGCCAAAGCAATCTTGAGAAAGAAGAATGGAACTGGAGGAATCAACCTGCCTGACTTCAGGCTCTACTACAAAGCCACAGTCATCAAGACAGTATGGTAGTGGCTCAAAGATAGAAATATAGATCAATGGAACAAAATAGAAAGCCCAGAGATAAACCCACGCACCTATGGACACCTTTTCTTCGACAAAGGAGGCAAGAATATACAATGGAGAAAAGACAATCTCTTTAACAAGTGGTGCTGGGAAAACTGGTCAACCACTTGTAAAAGAATGAAACTAGAACACTTCCTAACACCATACACCAAAATAAACTCAAAATGGATTAAAGATCTAAATGTAAGACCAGAAACTATAAAACTCCTAGAGGAAAACATAGGCAAAACCCTCTCCGACGTAAATCACAGCAGGATCCTCCATGACCCACCTCCCAGAATATTGGAAATAAAAGCAAAAATAAACAAATGGGACCTAATTAAAATTAAAAGCTTTTGCACAACAAAGGAAACTATAAGCAAGGTGAAAAGACAGCCTTCAGAATGGGAGAAAATAATAGCAAACGAAGCAACAGACAAACAATTAATCCCCAAAATATACAAGCAACACCTGCAGCTGAATTCCAGAAAAATAAACGACCCAATCAAAAAGTGGGCCAAAGAACTAAACAGACATTTCTCCAAAGAAGACATACAGATGGCTAACAAACACATGAAAAGATGCTCAACATCGCTCATTATTAGAGAAATGCAAATCAAAACCGCAGTGAGGTACCATTTCACACCAGTCAGAATGGCTGCTATCCAAAAGTCTACAAGAAAGAAATGCTGGAGAGGGTGTGGAGAAAAGGGAACCCTCTTACACTGTTTGTGGGAATGCAAACTAGTATAGCCACTATGGATAACAGTGTGGAGATTCCTTAAAAAACTGGGAATAGAACTGCCATATGACCCAGCAATCCCACTGCTGGGCATACACACCGAGGAAACCAGGATGGAAAGAGACGCATGTACCCCAATGTTCATCGCAGCACTGTTTACAATAGCCAGGACATGGAAGCAACCTAGATGTCCATCAGCAGTCGAATGGATAAGGAAGCTGTGGTAAATATACACAATGGAATATTACTCAGCCATTAAAAAAAATACATTTGAATCAGTTATATTGAGATGGATGAAGCTGGAGCCTATAATACAGAGTGAAGTAAGCCAGAAAGAAAAACGCCAATACAGTATATTAATGCATATATATGGAATTTGAAAGATGGTAACGATAACCCTATATGCGAGACAGAATAAGAGACACAGATGCATAGAACAGTCTTATGGCCTCTGAGGGAGAAGGTGAGGGTGGGACGTTCTGGGAGAATAGCATTGAAACATGTATATTATCATATGTGAAACAGAATACCATTCCATGTTCGATGCATGAGACAAATGTTCAGGGCTGGGGCAATGGGATGGCCCAGAGGGATGAGATGGGGAGGGAGGTGGGAGGGGGGTCCAGGAAGGGGAACACATGTAAACCCATGGCTGATTCATGTCAATGTATGGCAAAAACTACTACAATATTGTAAAGTAATTAGCCCCCAACTAAAATAAATAAATTTATTTGAAAAAAAATAAAAAAAAATTAGGAAAAAATATGTATATACTGAATAAAAAATGTTTCTTAATAGGTAAAAAAAAAAAAAAAGAGGAATGTCACACTTGACTGTCTCAATGTGCATGCAGGCATGTGAACCGTGAACTTCCAGATATTCAAGCTGGATTTGGAAAAGGCAGAGAAACAAGAGATCAAATTGCCAACATCTGCTGGATCATTGAAAAAGCAAGACAGTTCCAGAAAAACATCTACTTCTGCTTTATTGACTATGACAAAGACTGTGGATCACAAAAAACTGTGGAAAATTCTGAAAGAGATGGGAATACCAGACCACCTTACCTGACTCCTGAGACATCTGTATGTATGTCAGAAAGCAACAGTTAGAAATGGACATGAAACAACAGACTGGTTCCAAATTGGGAAAGGGGTATGTCAAGGCTGTATATTGTCACCCTGTTTATTTCACTTATATGCAGAGTACATCATGTGAAATGCTGGGTTGGAAGAACACAAGCTGGAATCAAGATTGCCGGGAGAAATATTAGTAGTCTCAGACATGCAGATGACACCACCCTTATGGCAGAAATTGAAGAGAAGGTATAGAACCTCTTGATGAAGGTGAAAGAGAAGAGTGAAAAGCTGGCTTAAAACTCAGCATTGAGAAAACCATGATGGCATCTGTTCCAATCACTTCATGGAAAATAGATGGGGAAACAATGGAAACAGTGAGAGACTTTATTTTCTTGGGCTCCAAATTCACTGCAGATAGTGACTGCATCCATGGAAATAAAAGAAGCTTGCTCCTTGGAAGAAAAGCTATGATCAACCTAGACAGCATATTAAAAAGCAGAGACAATATGGAATCTATATAAAATGAGATGGTATAAGAGAAACTGATTTTTAAAAAATCCCTATGGGTCATTTAACCTATCTTACACAATTACCCATGTCTTCCTACTCACTATTAAATTTCTCAGTTCTTTTAAAACCACTTTTGTCTTCTTGGTGTCAGTCACCAAACCAAATAACCTATTAAATTCTGCTTGACCTTTCGATAACGTACACTTTAATATTTGGGCGTTTAATGTTTTGAATTTAAATGTTTTTGCCTCCAACTCACGGCTGAGGTTTTATCAAAAGAACTACTGGAGTACTGATCTCTGCCCAGTGCTAACCAGGACATAAGGAAATATCACCAGCAATGTGGAAGTGAATAGCAAAAGCACTAAGAACCAGGGACCCACAACCCAGGGGGAAATATAGACTCAGGAAAAGGAGATGCAGAACAAAGGGGAAAAAAGAATAATGGAGCAAACATTAATCAACTGTCTTCATGGAGTAAAGGAAATCTATGTTTAGACTTGTTTTATAATCAGGCTGTGTCTGAGCAGCGAGGCCTGTGTGCCTATGACTCAAGAGAACTCTAACAGGTTCTATAGTTGCCATTGATGTCACATAAAAAAGAACAGAATAGAGTCTGGGTTCTAATAGTGACTTTTACCACTTATTAATTGTGTAAGTTTAAAAAACTATTAATCATAGGGGCTTACTTTCTCCAACTGTAATGTCATCAGATTGTTATGACAATCAAGTGGAATATTGAAAGCAAAATATGTAATCTTTCCCTTCTGTTCTTAAAAATAATATATGGAATGAGGACTAGGTTTTTCAGGAGGTCCCTCTTCTAGCCAGTAGCTGCTGATTTATAGATGTGTTAGCAAAATGCAAACTGTTGCATTAGAGAAGCAGAGAAGGTAATGGGTACATAGAATCTGGTTACAAAGAAGTAGTATCTGGGCTGGATTGCTACATCATCCAGTAAGGTAATTTCTTCTTAACTGTTCCCAGACTTTTGTGGGTCTCACAAAAGTGAGAGGGATAAGATTGAGGGATAAGAAAGTGCTGTAGAGACAAGGAGAGCCACTCAGTATAAATAAAGAACACCTGCCTCACTCTCCCACTCTACCTCCCCCTCCCACTCTACCTCCCCCTCCCACTCTACCTCCCCACCCCTCCCACCTCAACTTGTTTTCATGACTGATGATGCCTCTGTGGTTTTTGATCCTCTTCATTTAAAAAATTCTCAACACTTTATCCTTCCCTGTTGCAGGTAGGAAAAAGATAAATTTTTGTTTAAATATCATCTTAAGTAAATTAGCGTGTATAGGCATTGTTTGTGTAATTACAGCAGTTAGTAATTAGCATAAATGGAGATCATGTCACAACTAGCAAACATAATTAAAGCTCACAAGAAGTCTAAAGAAAAAAAAAACCTACATATTTTGAAAGAAAAAGTTAATTAGATGAATTCCAGAATCATGTTTTGGAACAAACTCACACCAACCATACTGTACATTTAGGTAAAAGTTGTTTTAGCGTAAGAATTTTTCTTAGGAACTTTTTGTTTGTTTTAAATAATATTTTTAAATCAAGGAAAATAAAATGCCAAAAACATGGACTTTGCTTATTTTCCTCCTATTTCCATGTATCCCATACATTGTCTTTTTAAGGGAAGTTTTGTTTATAGTTTCACCCTTTTTAATGCCCTAATAGAAATTGCTATTTTATGTGTTTATCATATATTGTCTTATATTGCTATTAAAAACATGAATGCCAAATTGTTCCACCTACTACAAGCTACTATTGTTTGGCCTCACACAGAATTGTTTTTAGTAACACAACTACTAGATATTTGAAAGTTATCATATTTGGGGCTTAAAAAGACAATGTAAGTGATACATGGAAATAGGAGGAAAATACTGCAACAGGGAAGGATAAAGTGTTGAGAATTTTTTAAATGAAGAGGATCAAAAACCACAGAGGCATAAGGCCAAACAATACTGAAACATTGGAGTCTGGAGTAGAGAAAGGATTATTGTAGGGCCATGGATGGAGAGTGTTCACTCATGGGCTTAAAAACCTTGAACTCCTTGAAGACTTCCACCAAACCCCTTTTATAGGAAAGATTGGCGGATAGGGGTGGGGGGAGTTAGTTCTTGCAAACTTCTTGGTGACAGATCCTTTGTTCTTGCAACTGTCCCTATAGGTTAGGTCAGAGGTCATGATGTTCTGGTAAACCTCCATCAAAACAAACGTTATTCTTATTATGCAACTCTTTTTTTTTTTTTTCCTAAAGATGCAATATTCTTAAAGGTCGTAGATTGAGAATTATATACAGCAAGGGAAGGGGAGGCATTAAATTCTGTCTCCATGTGTCTTTGTGGCTTTTAACACTTAAATCCTGTAGCTAAATGATAGCATTACTTCTCATTTTACTTTTTCAAGGTTCCAAGGGTTGATTTTCAACCCCCTAGGTTTAGGCCCTGGCTGAGAGAGGGTTCCTGTGCAGGCTGGTCACCTTGCCTGGGAGCACTCATTCAACAGCTGGTCAGGGTCCTCTGGCCAGTGCTCAGGCCCTGCAGAAGAGGCAGATTTCAGGGGCCACACCATCTGGGCCAGGGTCCTAGACCACCGTGCCCAACCATTGTCAATGAAGCAAAGTGCCCAGGACTCAGCCGGCCCTCAAGTTCCTCAGCCGCCTCCCCCATACCCCAATGGGGGGCAGGTCCCACAGAAAGCAACCCAGGGTAACTGCCTCAGTGAACTCTGTGGTGCTGAGCCTTGGTGGAGGGGGAGCACTGATGCCTGCACACTAAAACAGCTGCAGGCCTCCTCTGCCCCATTCCACTGGCTGAGTCATTATTTTAAAGGTGAGTAAAATGTTTATACTAGTAATATTTAAGTTTAATTTGTCTCAGTAGATACAACTGACATAATCAAAGAATAATGATGTTTAGCATTTTAGAATTTAGAAAAATATTTTCCTTTACATTAGCCTTTTATCAGTCTCCTGAGGTAATTATTTATAGTTGAGGGCAAACTAAAAAAGTTAGACACAGTGTAAAGTCATAGCCTATCAGTTGGAATGAGACCAATAGATGCCTAAATTAAATCAGAAAACTTTGGCTGTTAAATATCTAAAAAAAACTGGAACCCATTTTTATTGCACATTAGCTGTATTTTCTGAAAATAAATAAAATTGTCATTTATAAGAAAGTAAGTCTAACTAGTGTTCTGGGTAACCGATGCATCTTTGAAATAACTTATCCAAAACAGCATACATATTTGATTCTCTGTATCCACTATGTTCTATAAAGTTGCTCCAAACACTGAATTAAATACTGAATCATTGCTCCTAGAAGAAACATACGGTTAGATTCCTGTAAGCCTTGGCCACATTTTTGCACACTTAACCTTGTTTTATGTGTTTTGTTTATGGACAACTTATATAGATATAAAATAAGTTGTCCATAAACAACTTATTCATTAACATTGAATTCACTGTCAACTTCACTATAATACATGCCAGAACCAAGTTTCTCTAAAACATATACTGTCTCAGTAAAGCACATCTTTGGTAATTGAGAACACATATAGCACATCAACACTGCTTGGATGCCATTTTAAACAGCAACATCACCAACAAAAAGCCAAAAAGTATGAAAAACATGACATTAAATAGCCCACAAAACATATGCTTGCTTATGTATAAGGGACAAAACAATCTTCTTGTTCCACCTATGATGGGAAACAATTATTCACAATGCTATTTTTTTTTAATATGGTACACCTATTTTCTTCCAGGATTTGTTTTGGTCTTTGTTTTCTGAATAACTCATATTTCTTACCTCTTTGTATATTTGCGTGCTTTTAAATTGTTGCAAAAGTAGAATGAGTATTGATTTTGAGGTTATAAATGCATTTTAGTCAGTAGGAAATTTGCAAATACAGAATCCATCAATGAGAAGCAACTGTATCAAATTTCCGAACAATAAATATTGTGCTATATATTAAAGATATGAAGATGAGTAACAATTATTATTGACTTTGAAAGCTTTGACGTCTGCCTGGAAAGATGGGATATCAACAGATAATCATACTTTATTGTCATTATGCTATTATTACTAGAAAATCAGGAAGGAGGAAACAACTCAAGTTTTAGGTTTGCATGTAACTATGTGTTTTATTCGGAGAAGGCGATGGCAGCCCACTCCAGTACTCTTGCCTGGAAAATCCCATGGACAGAGGAGCCTGGTAGGCTGCAGTCCATGGGGTCGTGAAGAGTCAAACACAACTGAGCGACTTCACTTTCACTTTTCACTTTCATGCATTGGAGGAGGAAATGGCAACCCACTCCATTGTTCTTGCCTGGAGAATCCCAGGGATGGGGGATGGCTGAAGCGACTTAGCAGCAGCAGCAGCAGCAGCATGTGTTTATTCCCATCTTTCAGTATTATACATCAGGAACAATATGGTCATTTCCTACCACAGTTTTTTTATTTGTTTGTTTGTTTGTCCATTTTCCATTTATGAATTGTTTCCTCCTTGTTGATATGGAAAAAGTCTCAAAAAGCATTGCCTCTGCATTCCTCTATCTTTTTAGGGGTCAGTGAGGCAAATTAAGGCTTCATGGAAATTTGAACTTAGAAAAGTGAAACATCCCTTACATCTCTGTATTAGTTACCACCACTATTACTCTTTCCCACTGAATTATTTCTATAAATTTTCTTAGAATAAAACCACCAATGCATTTGTTCTCCATGGAAGGCAGTCATACATGACCATGATACTATTATTTCTCACTTCTTCCTGGTCTCATCAAAACAAGGTCTATCCATTTCCTAAAATTCCTCATCTAACTTAACTTTGAATTCAATTATATTTCTTAGAGTAATGTAGTGCCTTTTTTTAAAGTATGTTTTAGATTTGAGATCTAGCCCATTTAAATATTAATACATTTTATACTTGTATACTGGGGAATTTATAATCCTGTTTTTATCTTCCAATTCTCTGGTCTGGGGTTCCACCATGAAAAATAAAGTGCAGCTATTTTGCAATGCTACAGTTTTTTCGTATGGCACATCTATTTTCCTCCAGTTTCTATTTGGGTTTTGTTTGTTTGTTCTTTTTTGTTTCTTTCTCTGAGAATTGTTTTTCCCTTCAACTCATCCTTTATAGTCTCTACTCCATCTACAACAAAAATAACACCAACAGCCCTCATAACAATTTAAGACTCTATTGTTTATATAAATAAGACACCTTCCTGATGATCTTCAGCATAACTCAGTCTTTTATTGGAAATCTCTCATTTAATCAATCTTGCCCTTAACATCAGTGTTTTAGATGGCAAACCATCTTTAAACTCATGAGTGTGATGGGGAATTCACTTTTAAGTTCCTGTATGTTGGTTTATTGTTTCAAAGTGCCATTGCTTCCTGTTAATTAAGTTAAAATTTCACAGTAAACCACTGACCACTTTTTATCTGTCCCAATTTTAAATTGTCTCTCATATTATTTTTGTGTAGATTTCTGTCTTTCAAAAATATACCCATTTTTCTATATCAGCATTGAAATTAGTTCTTTATTTCCACTGCTCTAACATAAAACCTCTGAGTTTACATTCTCTGAATTTGAAATTGACTTTCAACAATTATTCAAAAAACTATTTTAGTGAACTTCAAATATATATTTACTTTCCATTCTCAAATGGTCACACCATCTTCAAAAGAACCTGCTCTGTTACCTTTAAAGACTGTTATGTACCTAGAGAACTTAGATGTTAGCTATCTCAGAGCACGGTCATTTGATCACATTTACATTTTGAAATGGGATTTATTCTGGTCTTATAATTGATATTTACTTAAATTTTCCATTTATTTTGATCTCTTATGATCAACCCATTGCATAGAAAGAGATAATACACTTTGGTGAGGTCTGTTTTGTTAAACATTGCAGGTTATTTGCCAGACCTTGCTGGCAAATTAGAAAATTATAAACTGTTCTACGGTATGTAGGCAGCAAAAATATATTAATATTTTATAGTTTCATGTTATTAGAGGGAATAGAAGCTTTTGATATTATCTTGTTAATCAGTTGATTTTTCAATAATTAGATCTTTCAATTCTAAAATTACTGAAAATGTTATTTTCAAGGTACTATAATGTAAAATTCACTAAGTAAAAAAAATGACATTTGAAAACAGTAGATTTTTTCTTATATTGAATTCATTTCTCTTACTATTCTTGGTGACTAATTCATTGCTACTATCATTTAAAACTTTGATCTTCTAATTTTTAATGGTTTAGAACTGAGATAATTAGAAAGTACATTATAATGACTTATTAGAATATGAACAGCACTATGCCTCAAACACAAATAATGAGTGGGAAATGTGTTGAATTTTTTTTAATGTTTGGAATTATATTGCCATTTGAGAAATGTAATTATCATTTTCCATAACAGTTTTGTTCCTACAAAGAAGTTTTAAAACAAGATTGCAGCTTGAGACCTCCAAATTTGTACAAATATGTTAAAATCTCACTTACGTCCTTTTAATTTTGATATATATAAACTATGAATTTGCAACTGAGATTTTTGCCTATTTATAAAAAAAGAACATGTGGAGGTTACATTAAAATATGTATCACATATCCTTTGTGAAATGTATTAGACAGCAAGCTAATTTACTATGTTTAGTTGGCATTGGTAGGGCTACTCAGTGAATATTCTGAAAGATCCTTAACTAAATCAAAGTTCTGACTCTTTACTTACCTTCTTACTGAATGACTTTGGACTAAGGTATTTATGGCAGTCATAATATATATTTAAATACTAAGAAATTTAGAAAGATTTTTGGATGAATCATTGGTTGTTAATAAGGATGGTTTGGGTATTGCAGGTTTGTTGTGATCATTGTTTTGCCAGTAATTCCATCTTAAAGTTTTTTAATTAGTCATATTTCTATTAGTTTTTGTGGGCAAGAACAAACTCATTGGCAGAGCTAACTCTATAAATTCATGTACCTCAGTTATTTCTAATTTAGGATTGTTCAACCATCTAACTTTCTCATTTATTATAGTTAGCTTTCTAATTTCAGTCAAAATCATAAAATAGAACCCAAATTATCTGTTCTAGAAAAAGAGAGACTCCAAACTCCAAAGAGTTTGATCTACACTGAAAACAAAATACACTATTTATAAAATCCCTATAGCACATTGCAACTAATCCATGAGAACATTTACTAAAGCACATGTTTTTAAAAAAGGGATGTGTAAAGATAATTTTCAAATAAGCTTTAATTATACAGAATGCAGTGACTTTAGTTTGTCCAATAGGAATCTCAGCATTGAGAGTATTTCCTGAATTGACCAGATAACATTGGATTTTTATATCCCACTTCACTTGATAGTGGCCACATCCTCTGAATTGTGTGAAATGAGGAATGTTCCTCAAACTAAAAACAGTGAATCACAGAATATATATTCTAGGGAAAACTGAGGAAGAAATGATGGCATCAGCACCTGCTTCAGTATCTTACCAAATAATAGCTGAAAGAATGTTTTAAAAGATATCAAATCAGAGATTTTCTATGCTAAGATGGTAGATCAATGAGATTGTCTATGACATAAACATATTCAAGAGCTATAACAAGGCTCATTGAAGGTTACTATATTTTCTTGGAAACTATTTTCTTGAATTTGCCCTCTGAGTTATGAGGAATTCAAGGTATGCATACCTAATGTGAAAGTCTGAAGTCATGGCATGTCAGAAAGAACCTTGTTTCATAGGTTATCTGTCTATGTAGGCTCATTGTTGTAATGCACACAGGAAATCAGGTTGGTAAACTTGGCACATAGGTTATCTCACATCCAACACCATCCCTGGAAACTATAGATCTAAAAAGTAGTAACACATCAGAGCAGTGCTGGAAAACAAGGAGGGATCCACAGAGGAAATATAAATATCAAAAGAATTCCTAAATAATATTACTATTTATTGGAAAAATAAAAGCTATATAAATTGATAAGAATAAAACAAATCTGGATAGCATAATAACCACAGAAAAAAATGAAAATATATATTAGTCCCCAAAGGTTATGTGGCTGAGTTTTCCAAATCTTGAAGAAATAGAAAATTCCCCTTGTTATATAATCTCTTCCAGAAAAAAAGGGAAGTCGCTTTATTATAGAACATGTACAACTTCAGCTTTATAAGTCAAAGCCCAGTCACTATCACTGTCTATATATTTTCACCATCAATAAATGCGAATTCTAATTTCATACTTACCCAACAACATCTGGTGGTATTATTCTTATTTGTTGTTTAGAGATGAAAATGTCATATCTTATTATTTTAATTTATATTTTCTTAATCACCAGATTATCTGTTCAAATGTTTATTAGTAATTACTTTTATAAACATGGATAATCTTAAATACAACAGTATATATAATATAATTAGTGGAACATACATTATGTTTGTTGAGTAGGTACTAATCCATGTATAGCAATGATTCTCAATAAATTCTGCATCATGACAATCTCCTGGGAGGGCTCAATCTAGAGTGAATTTTTCGTAGAATTGAGTAGATTAGATTTCTAGTCACAAATAGTTAATCCCTTCTCCCCTTGACATCCATAAAAAGAGTACACTCCCCTATCTTATTGATTTTGGTCTGGGCAGTGTGATTTGTTTAGGGCAGTAGAATATGGATGGAAGTTAAAGTAAACTAACCCTTAAAGAAATCCCATATTGCCATTCACCTCTCTGGTGAAAGCTTCTATTTCTTCATGAAAAGTCATTATTTTAAGTAACTGCTGTCACTCAATCAAAGCCCCAGATTGGCACAGGTGGACTAGGCCTAAACTCAACAGGAGCCTTTAGTAGAGCCATCTCTTAGATATATGAGCAAGAATCCATTTTTATGTAATAGTACTACAAATCAATAGGAAAAACATGACAAAGGATTTGAACAAATATATCACAGAAGACAACAAATAAATGAGCACCATAAGAAAGATGCTCAACTTTTCCAGGAAAATGCAGAAAAGAATCAGAGAAATTATCATTAACATGTCAAGCAAACTAGCATTTTTCTCTTACCAGGTTGGTAAAATTGATAGTTTGATCAGATATAGTGTTAATGTGGGTATGTAAATTGAGTATCATATGTCTATGCTGAAAATAACTAGCTTTTTTGGAACACAACTTGACAATATCTCTTAACAGAAAAAAATGTAAACTTAAAGCCCCAGAATTTCCACTAGGGAAATCAGAGATCTATTTTAGAGAAATTTGTTCACATACATAAAGGGTCATGCAAAAACTATATTTATTGTAGCAGTATTGGTGAGAACCTAAAAACACTTTCCTGTTCCATTATTAGACAATACTAAAAACAGGCAACTAAGGTACTTTTTCTAGGAAAATGAAATTAAGAACTATAATAGATTATTTATCAGTAATAACAAATTTCTTATCAAAACTAGCTTCCAGACCCTTATTTCTCAATCAAAAAGTAGATAATACATAGTGGTAAATTCTATTAACTCCAACCCAGTTTTTTACTGTGTAAGACTTCCTTTAAAAATCACTCTGAACAGGCCTTAAAATCCAAATTCCCCTTTTTGGGAGATTCCTAAATTCTATCAACTGAATATTCTCTCTTACCATAGTCAATCTAATCAACTTATCATTGCTTGGTTAAAGATTTTCCAGGAGATCTTTAGAGAGTTGAAAGTCAAGATTAGAAATAACAGTATCTGACTGTTCTATGCATCTGTGTCTCTGAGGGAGAAGGTGAGGGTGGGACGTTCTGGGAGAATAGCATTGAAACATGTATATTATCATATGTGAAACAGAACACCATTCCATGTTCGATGCATGAGACAAATGCTCAGGGCTGGGGCAATGGGATGACCCAGAGGGATGGGATGGGGAGGGAGGTGGGAGGGGGGTCCAGGAAGGGGAACACATGTAGACCCATGGCTGATTCATGTCAATGTATGGCAGAAACTACTATGATATTGTAAAGTAATTAGCCCCCAACTAAAATAAATAAATTTATTTTTAAAAAAAAACAAAGAGAAAAAAAAAAGAAAGAAATAACAGTATCTGTATCTATATCTATATCTATATAATGGTGAAGAGCACAGTTATGAAGCCAGATTCCCTGGTTGAATTGATATATTGAATTCTTGTTAAAAGTAAATTAGTCAATTTATTTAAACCAGTTTGGATAAGGACACAGATTTTAAGGTTTCAAGAAGTGTTAGACCTAAACATTAATAAGTAAGTAAATGTCCTAAATCTCTATCAACAGAAGAATAATTAAAAAAACCTACAATTCATTTGTATCATGTACAGTTAAATAGAAAGATAATAGAAGAAAAGTGAATTATGACATGAAATGTACCATGTATTTAAGTAAAAATAAACTATAGGTATATAATGTATGTTCAAGCAATATATGAAAATGTTCTTTAAGTATCACATCAAACCCAGAACAGTGTTCATCTCTGGGGACAAGGAATGGATGAAATTGAAAATTACTGAAAGGAGTTGTATCTTTTTTTTCTTAAAGAACGTATTTATACATTAATTGACTTTTTTCTTACAAAGGACATATTTTCATTGATTTTTTTTTCACATGGTGGTGATGAAAAACAGTTCATATAGTATATGGAACTGTAAAATGTTCATAAAATGCATGCCTTTTTCATCTAAAACTTCCAAATAATTTACAAGTGAACATACAGAGTACTTTCAAATACTTCTTTATTTGTGATTTTCAAATAATCACTTCAGGAAAGAGACTCAGCAGCTGTTTTACTGAAGCACTAAGAAAATTTAAGTCATGAAGTGAGGAATAATTCCTTAAACAATGAAAACGTCAGGAGGCATTTCGATAGGCAAAATATCATTCTGCCCGGATGGTTAGATTGTGTGTTGCTTCATTTAATTTTTGGCAAATTGATCCATTTTGCTTTCATGAATACATTTCTAGAAATCATAGGATGCTTTACATTGGCTCAGAAGGAAATATTTTCCTCAATAAAATCAAGCAGCATAATTTTTCTGGTCTTTAATCAGGGCAAGGAAGAAAGAAATTTCAGTCGTTAAGCTTTAAGGTTTGAAATAGAACTCTTCCTTAATACAATGTTTATCAGTATCAATCAAATATAGTCTAACAAGATATTATGGATAACAGTATCCTCAAAGGCAGTTAATGTATTTCAGTGCACTTTTTTTTTTTTAAATAATGATCTGTTACTTTAGAGTTTATAGATCTCATACAGATCTTTGATGTGTACCATTGAAACACATTTGAAAAGACAAATGAGTTTAAGGGAAAAACACTGATCCGGAAACACAAAGTACGGAATTAAAGTCTGCTAATCACTAGCTCTAATATATGATTTACATTTTTTCCTACCTTACTGAGGTATAAATGACACAAATTTATATTAGTTTAAGGTGTACAACATGATGATCTAATATATGTATATATTGTGAAATAAAGTGCAATAAGTTCAGTTAACATTTTATCACCTCATTAGGTACTTTTTTTTTTTTTTTGGTGATGAAAATAAGATCCACTTTCAAATATGCAACACAGTATTGGTAGCAATAGTCTGCATGCTGTACATCACATTTCCAAGACTTATCTTATGGCTAGAAATTTGTACATTTTGGCTGCCTTTATCCATTTCTTCCTCCCACCACTCCCAACTCTGACAATAACAAATACATTTTCTATGAGTTCAGATTCTGCATATAAGTGTGATCATACAGTATTTGTCTCTTTCTAAGTAATTATTGCTTACTTCACTTATCATAATGCCCTAGAGGTTCATCTATATTATTACAAATGGCAACATTTCCTTCTTTTTATAAATTAATAAAATTCTATTATATATGTATAATTATAGATACAAATATATCATATTTTTAATCCATCTATGTATTGACTGATACATAGGTTGTTTGCCTATCTTGGCTATTGTAAATTTAATGCTGCAGTGAACATGTGGGTGTGTGGATATCTCTTCAAGATTATGATTTTTTTCCTTAGATACATACTCAGAAGTGGGCTTCCTGAATCTCATGGTAGTTCCATTTTTAATTTTTTTAGAAAACTCCATACTTTTTTACAGAGTGGCTGTACCAATTTACATTTCCATTAACAGTGCACAAGAGTTTTCTTTTCTTCACATTCTTACCCACACTTGCCATCTCTTATCTTTTAGGTAATAGACATTGTAACAGGTGTGAGGTGATATCTCATTGTGATTTTAATTTTCATTTCCCTTATGATTAATAATATCGATCTCCTTTTCATGTACATGCTGTTTGCCATTTGTATGTCTTCTTTGGAGAAATGTCTATTCAGATTTTCTACCTATATTTAAATTGGATTTTGTTGTTATTTATTTGTGTATACTTTTAATGTGTTTTGGATGTTAATCCCATATAAGACAAATAATTTGCAAATGTTTTTTCCTAGTCTATGTTTCCGTATCAAATTCTTGATGGATTTCTTTGCTTTAGTTTGATATAGTCCCACTTGTTTATTTTTGCTTATGTTGCCTTTGCTTACGGTATCAAATCTATCATTGAAAAGCCTATGCCATGGAGTTCTGTTTGTTTTTTTTTTAATGTTTTATTCTTTCTAGGCAATTATGCTTTAGGTCTTATTTTCAAATATCTAATTTATTTTGAGTGGATTTTTGTGCATGGAGAGGGAAATGGCAGCTCACTCCAGTACTCTCGCCTGGAAAATTCCATGGACGGAGGAGCCTGGTGGGCTACAGTTCACGGGGTCGCAAAGAGTTGGGCACGACTGAGCGACTTCACTTTCACTTTGTGTATGGTGTAAGATAGTGGTCTAATTTCATTGGTTTGTGTGTCGGTGTGCAAATTGCCATACACCATTTATTGAAGAAGCTGATATTCCTCATTGTATATTCCTGGGTTCTTTGAAATAAATTAACTGACCATACATGCATGGGTTTATTTTTGGGCTCTCTATTCTGTTTCATTGGGATATATGTCTATGTTTATGCCAATAGCATACTGTTTCGGTTACTATAGCATTGTAGTATTGTTTGAAACTAGGAAGTTAGATGCTTTCAGTTTTGTTCTTCCTTCTCAAGATTACTTTGACTATTTGAGATTTTTTTGTGGTTCTATACAAATTTTAGAATTGTTTACACAATTTCATTGACATTTTGATAGGAATTGTATTGAAAGTGCAGTTTGCTTTGGATATTATGGAGATTTTAATGATATTAATTTTGCCAGTTTATGACCACAGAATATGTTTTGATTTATTGTGTTTTCAGTTTTTATGTAAATTGACACAAAAATGTTACAATTTTAATGTCATATAGCTTTAGTGTACAGATTTTTCACATCCTTGATTAAATTTACTCCAAGGTATTTTGATCTTTTTGATGCACTTATAAATGGAATTTATTTCTTAAATTGTTCTTTCTGCTATTTCATTATTAGTGTATAAAAATGAGATTTTTTTAATGTTGAGTTTGTATTTTGCAATTTTACTGTATTCATTTATTAGTTCTAACATTTTGAGAGGACTTTTAAGGTGTTATCTTTGTAGTGTAATGTCATCTCCAAATAGAAAAGTTTTATTTGTTCCTTTCCAATTCGAATGCCTTTGTTTCCTTTCCTTACTTAATTGTTCTGAGTAAGATTTCCAGTGGTATATTGAATACAGTTGGCAAGAGTGGGCATTTTTGTCTTGTTATTGATCTTAGAGGAAAGCTTTCTACTTTTCACCATTGAATATAAAGTTAGCTGTGGATATGTCATATATAACCCTTATCACATTGAGGTAATTTCTCTTTTCGACCAGGTTGTTGAAAGTTTTTATCACAAGTAGATGATGAATTTTGTCAAGAACTTTTCCTCCATCATATGATTTTATCCTTTATTTTGTTAATGTGGTATATTTTATTGATTTGTACTGTTAAACCTTCTTTGAAACCCTGTAACAAATCTCACTTGATGTGCTGTATGATCCTTTTAATCTATTGTTGAATTCAGTTTGTTCATACTTGCTTAAGACTTTTGCATCTGTATTCATCAGTGATTGTTGTTCAGTTACTAAGTCATGTCCGACTCTTTGCGACCCCATGGACTGCAGCACGGCAGGCTTCCCTGTCCTTCACCATCTCCTGGAGCTTGCTCAAATTCATGTCCATTGAGTCAGTGATGCCATCCAACCATCTCATCCTCTGTCCTCCCCTTCTCTGCCGACATTCAGTCTTTCCAAGCATCAAGGTACAGGGTACAGGTACCTTCTTTATGGTCCAAATCTCACATCCATACATGGCTACTGGAAAAACCATAGCTTTGACTATGTGGACCTTTGTAGACAAAGTACTGTCTCTGGCTTTTTAATACACTATCTAGGTTTGTCATAGTTTTTCTTCCAAGGAGAAAGCATCTTTTAGTTTCATGGCTGCAGATACCATCTGCAGTGATTTTAGACCCCAAGAAAAGAAAGACTGTCACTGTTTCCATTTTTCCCCCATTTATTTGCCATGACATGATGGGACCGGATACTATGATCTTAGTTTTTTTAATGTTGAGATTTAATGTTGAATATCATCAGGGATATTGGCTTGTATTTTTTTTTATTTTACTGTATTTTTCTTATCAGGTTTTGGTCTTAAGATAATGTAGTCTTGTAAAGTGAGTTTAATAATGTTCCTTCCTTTTTATTTTTTTTGGAGAAGTTTGAGATGGTCTTATATTAATTTTTCTAAAATTTTTATTCAGCCATTTATTTTTTAAATTTTTATTGAAATATAGATGATTTACAAGTTTTTTTAAGTTTCAGGTGTACTGTAAAATGAATCTGTCATATGTATATATATATATATATATATATATATATAAAACCACTCTTTTTTTTTAGATTCTTTTCTCATATAGGCTATTACTGAGTATTGAGCATAGTTCCCTGTGTGATATAGTATGTACTTATTAGTTATTTATTTTCTATACAGTAGTGTGTATATGTCAGTCCCAGTCTCCCAGCTCATACCTTATCCCTCTTCCCTTTTGGTAACCATAAATTTATCTTCTATTTCTGTGACTATTTTTATTTTGTTAATAAGCTTATTTGTCCCATTTTTATAGATGTCCCAAAAAAGGTATCATATGATATTTTCCTTTTTATGCCTAGCTTGCATTACTCACTATGACAGTCTCTAGGTCCATCCATGTTGCTGCAAATGGCATTATTTCGTTTTTTATTGCAAAGTAATATTCCATTGTATTTATGTACCACATTTTCTTTATTCACTCCTATTCTGATGGGCATTTAATTTGCTTTCCTATCTTTGCTATTGAAAATTGTGCATCTGTGAACATCTTGGCTATTTGTATTTTATTGAATTGATTTTCTCCAGATATATGCCCAGGAGTGGAATTTATGGGTCATATACTAGGTTGCTAAGAGTTGGACACAACTGAGTGACTTCACTTTCACTTTTCACTTTCATGCATTGGAGAAGGAAATGGCAACCCACTCCAGTGTTCTTGCCTGGAGAATCCCAGGGATGGGGGAGCCTGGTGGGCTTCCTTCAATGGGGTCGCACAGAGTCGGACGCAACTGAAGGGACTTAGCAGCATCAGGAGATTAGCACATTAGGTCTATATTTAATTGTTTCAGGAACCTTCATACTGTTCTGCATAACGGTTGCATCAATTTATATCCCCACCTTCAGTGTATGAGGCTTCCCTTTTCTCCTTACCCTCTCCAATATTTATTGTTTGTACATTTTTTGATGATGGCCATTTTGACTGGTGTTAGGTGATATCTCATTGTACTTTTGATGTGCACTTCTGTAATAATTAGTGATGGTGAGCATCTTTTATATATATTTTTGACCACCTGTATGTCTTCTTTGGAGAAATGTCTGTTTGCCCATTTTTTGATTGGGTTGTTTGGTCTCTTGACATTGAGCTGCATGAGCATTTTGTATATTTTTGGAGATTAGTTCCTTCTCAGTCACTTTGTTTGCAAATATTTGCTCCCGTTCTGTAGGTTGTCTTTTTGTTTTGTTTATAGCTTCCTTTGCTGTGCAAACATTTTTAAGCTTAATTTGGTCCTGTGTTTATTTTTATTTTCATTACACTAAGAAATGGATCAGACAATATCTTGCTACAGTTTATATCAGAGAGTATTCTGTCTATGTTTTTCTCTAAGAGTTTTAGAGTATTCAGACATATATTTAACTTTAATCCATTTTGAGTTTATTTTGTGTAACATGTTAGAGGGTGTTGCAATTTCATCCTTTTACATGTAGCTGTCCAATTTTCACAGCACCACTTATTGAAGAGACTGTCATTTTTATATTCTTGCCATTTATATTCTGTTCATATATATGCATGCCTCCTTCGTTAGAAAATAGTTGATCATAGGTGCATCAATTTATCTCTGGACTTCTATCATGTACTGTTAATGTATATTTCTGTTTTTGTGCCACTAACAAACTATTTTGATTACTTGTAGCTTTGTAGTATAGTCTGAAGTCAGGGAACCTGATTCCTCACGCTGTTTTTCAGATGTTTAATGGAATTTATAAGCGAAGTTATTTAGTCCTGGTCTCCTCTTTGCTGGTATTATTTTATTACTGATTCAGTTTTCTTAGTAGTAACTAGTCTGTTTAGAATTTCGATTTCTTCCTGATTCATACTTGATGGATTGTATGTTTCTATGAATTTGCCTGGTTCTTCCCATTTGTCCAATTTGTTGGCATATAGTTGTTTAGAGTAGCATTTTATGGTCCTTTTATTTATGTGCTATCAGTTCTAATGACTTCTCTTTCCTTTCTAATTTTGTTTGAGTCTGCTTTCTTTTTTTCTTAGTAAGCCTAGCTAATTTTTTGTTAATTTTGTTAATGTTATCAAAAATATCTCTGTTTCATTAATCATTCTATTGTTTTTCTTTACTTTCTATTTAATTTCCTCTCATGTTTTTTTATTTATAGGTATGGTTTTATTTATGCCTTTTTGTTCATTATTTTCTGGATGTTTGTAATTATGTTTTTTCTTTCTTTCTCTTCTTCTCTCTTCCTTTGTGATTTGATGGTTTCCTGTAGTGGTTTGCTTGAACTTCTTTCTGGTGATTTTTTTGTGTATTTGCTCTGTATTTTCACTATTTGATTACCATGAAGTTTACACAAAACATATTTATGGTAGTTTATTTTCAGTTGCTAACTTTAAATGCATAATGAATCCCTATATTTTTTCTCTCACATTTTTTTTGTTTATGATGTCATCTTTTACATTGTGTATCTATTAAGAAATTCTTTAGTGATATTATTTTTTAAATTATTTGCAACTTTTTTCTTAACCTTCATATTTTTAGAAATGTGACTGTTTTACCCACCATCATTACATTATTCTATACTTATCTGTATATTTGCCTTTACCAGTGAGATTCACACATTCATGTGTTTCTTTCATATATTTTTCTGTTACTAATTAGAATCCTTTTGTTGCAGCTTGAAGAAATCCATTTAACATATTTTGTAAGGCAGGTCTAGTGGTGATGAATTCATTCAGCTTTTACTCGAATAGAAAACTCTTTATCTCTCCTTCAATTCTGAATGATAATTTTGCTGAGTCCAGTATTCTTAGACGTCAGGATGTTTTTGTTTTGTTTTGTTTTTACTTTCAGATTTTTAAATATGTTACGTCATTTCTTTCAGGCCTTAAAAATTTCTGCTCGAAAATCTGTCAGTATCTATATGCATACTAAGTTGCTTCAGTCGTGTCTGACTCTGTGCAATCCTATGGACAGCAGCCTGTCAGGCTCCTATCTGTGGGATTTCCCAGGCTAGAATACTGGAGTGAGTTGCCATTTCCTCCTCCAGGGGATCTTCCCAATCTAAGGATTGAACCTGTGTCTCCTAACTCTCCTGCACTGGCAGGTGGGTTCTTTACCACTAGCCCCACCTTGGAAGCCCTGCTGATAGTAACAGATGTTCCTTTTTGTGTAACTTTTTTCTTTTTATTCTCTTAATTTAATTATAATGTGCTGGGGTGGGTCTCACTGAGTTCTTACTTTGAATTCTCTGGGCTTCCAGATCTAAATACCTGTTTTTTGTTTTTTTTTCCCAATGTTAGGGAATACTCAGTCATTATTTATTCAAATAAGCTTTTCATACCTTTCTTTCTATCTATCCTTCTTCTAGGAATGCAATAGTGCAATTTTTGTTTTTCAATTCTGTCCTATAAATCTGTTAAGCTGTTATCTGTTTTCACTCTTTTTTATTGTTTTAGTCATTCTTAATGGATAGGTTTCACTACCTTGTCTTCAGTTTGCTGACCTTTTCTTCTGCCACAGTAATGTCTACTGAATACCTCTATTGCATGTGTTTGTTTGTTTTTTAGTTAAAATACTATATTTTTCAACTTTGTGATTTTTGTTTGGTGGTGTTCTCATTTAGTCTGACTCTTTGTGACCCCATGGAATGTGGCAAGCCACGCTACTCTGTCCTCCACTGTCTCCTAGAATTCGCTCAGATTCATGGCCATTGCATCAGTGATGCTATCTAACCAACTAATCCTCTGCTGTCCCCTTTTCGTTTTCTCTTCAGCATTTCCCAGCATCAGAATCTTTTAATATAAGTTGGTTCTTCATATCAAAGGGCCAAAGTATTGGAGTTTCAGATTAAACATCAGTCTTTCCAATGAATATTCAGGGTTGATTGCCTTTAGGATTTTTTGTTTGTTTGTTTATCTCCTTGTAAGGGAGATCTCTTACGAAGGACTCTCAAGAATCTTCTCCAGCAACACAATTTGAACCATCAGTACTTCGGTGCTCACCCTTCTTTTATGGCCCACATATCACATCCACACATGACTACTGGAGAAACCATAGTTTTGACCATAAGGACCATTGTCAGAAAAGTGGTAATTTTTGCTTTTTATAAACTAAGTGTGTCATAGTTTTCATTCAAAGGAGCAGGCATCTTTTAATCTCATGACTACAGTCCATGTTCCTAGTAAGTTTGGAGCTCAAAAAATAAAGTCTGCCATTTCTTCCAATTTTCCTCCTTCTATTTTCCATGAGGTAATAGGACTGGACCCCGAGCCCAAGGCCCAAGGTAAGAGAAACCCAAGTAAGACGGTAAGTGTTGCGAGAGGGCATCAGAGGGCAGACACACTAAAACTAAAATTACAGAAAACTAGCTAATCTGATCACACGGACCACAGCCTTATCTATCTCAATGAAACTAAGCCATGCCGTGTGGGGCCACCCAAGACGGATGGGTCATGGTGGAGAGGTCTGACAGATTGTGGTCCACTGGAGAAGGGCATGGCAAACCACTTCAGTATTCTTGCCTTGAGAACCCCATGAACAGTATGAAAAGGCAAAAGGATAGGACACTGAAAGATGAACTCCCCAGGTCAGTAGGTGCCCAATATGCTAATGGAGATCAGTGGAGAAATAACTCCAGAAAGAATGATGGGATGGAGCCAAAGCAAAAACGATACCCAACTGTGGATGTGACTGGTGATAGACGCAAAGTCCGATGCTGTAAAGAGCAATATTGCATAGGAACCTGGAATGTTAGGTCCATGAATCAAGGCAAACTGGAAGTGGTCAAACAGGAGATGGCAAGAGTGAACATTGACATTCTAGGAATCAGCGAACTAAGATGGACTGGAATGGGTGAATTTAACTCAGATGACCATTATATCTACTACTGTGGGCAAGAATCCCTTAGAAGAAATGGAGTAGCCACCATGGTCAACAAAAGAGTCCAAAATGCAGTACTTGGATGCAGTCTCAAAAATGACAGAATGATCTCTGTACGTTTCCAAGGCAAACCATTCAATATCACAGTAATCCAAGTCTATGCCCCGACCAGTAACGCCGAAGAAGCTGAAGTTGAACGGTTCTATGAAGCCCTACAAGACCTTCTAGAACTAACACCCAAAAAAGATGTCCTTTTCATTATAGGGGACTGGAATGCAAAAGTAGGAAGTCAAGAAACACCTGGCGTAACAGGCAAGTTTGGCCTTGGAGTACAGAATGAAGCAGGGCAAAGGCTAATAGAGTTTTGCCACGAGAACGCACTGGTAATAGCAAACACCCTATTCCAACAACACAAGAGAAGACTCTACACATGGACATCACCAGATGGTCAACACCGAAATCAGATTGATTATATTCTTTGCAGCCAAAGATGGAGAAGCTCTATACAGTCAGCAAAAACAAGACCAGGAGCAGACTGTGGCTCAGATCATGAACTGCCTATTGTCAAATTCAGACTTAAATTGAAGAAAGTAGGGAAAACCAATAGACCATTCAGGTATGACCTAGATCAAATCCCTTATGAGTATACAGTGGAAGTGACAAATAGATTTAAGGGACTAGACCTGATAGACAGAGTGCCTGATGAGCTATGGACAGAGGTTCGTGACATTGTACAGGAGACAGGGATCAAGAAAATCCCCATGGAAAAGAAATGCAAAAAAGCAAAATGGCTGTCTGAGGAGGCCTTACAGATAGCTGGGAAGAGAAGAGAAGTGAAAAGCAAAGGAGAAAAGGAAAGATATTCTCATCTGAATGCAGAGTTCCAAAGAATAGCAAGGAGAGATAAGAAAGCCTTCCTCAGCGATCAGTGCAAAGAAATAGAGGAAAACAACAGATTGGGAAAGACTAGAGACCTCTTCAAGAAAATTAGAGATACCAAAGGAACATTTCATGCAAAGATAGGCTCGATAAAGGACAGAAATGGTATGGACCTAACAGAAGCAGAAGATATTAAGAAGAGGTGGCAAGAATACACAGAAGAACTGTACAAAAAAGATCTTCACGACCCAGATAATCACGATGGTGTGATCATTCACCTAGAGCCAGACATCCTGGAATGTGAAGTCAAGTGGGCCTTAGAAAGCATCACTACGAACAAAGCTAGTGGAGGTGATGGAATTCCAGTTGAGCTATTTCAAATCCTCAAAGGTGATGCTGTGAAAGTGCTGCACTCGATATGCCAGGAAATTTGGAAAACTCAGCAGTGGCCACAGGACTGGAAAAGGTCAGTCTTCGTTCCAATCCCAAAGAAAGGCAATGCCAAAGAATGCTCAAACTACCGCTCAATTGGACTCATCTCACATGCTAGTAAAGTAATGCTCAAAATTCTCCAAGCCAGGCTTCAGCAATACGTGAACCGTGAACTTCCAGATGTTCAAGCTGGTTTTAGAAAAGGCAGAGGAACCAGAGATCAAATTGCCAATATCCGCTGGATCATCGAAAAAGCAAGAGAGTTCCAGAAAAACATATATTTCTGCTTTATTGACTATGCCAAAGCCTTTGACTGTGTGGATCACAATTAACTGTGGAAAATTCTGAAAGAGATGGGAATACCAGACCATCTGACCTGTCTCTTGAGAAACCTGTATGCAGGTCAGGAAGCAACAGTTAGAACTGGACATGGAACAACAGACTGGTTCCAAATAGGAAAAGGAGTACGTCAAGGCTGTATATTGTCACCCTGCTTATTTAACTTATATGCAGAGTACATCACGAGAAACGCTGGGCTGGAAGAAACACAAGCTGGAATCAAGGTTGCCGGGAGAAATATCAATAACCTCAGATATGCGGATGACACCACCCTTATGGCAGAAAGTGAAGAAGAACTAAAGAGCCTCTTGATGAAGGTGAAGGAGGAGAGTGAAAAAGTTGGCTTAAAGCTCAACATTCAGAAAACTAAGATCATGGCATCTGGTCGCATCACTCCATGGGAAATAGATGGGGAAACAGTGGAAACAGTGTCTGACTTTAATTTTTTGGGCTCCAGAATCACTGCTGATGGTGACTGCAGCCATGAAATTAAAAGACACTTACTCCTTGGAAGGAAGGTTATGGCCAACCTAGAATGCATGTTTAAAAGCAGAGAGATTACTTTTCCAACAAAAGTCCATCTAGTCAAGGCTATGGTTTTTCCAGTGGTCATGTATGGATGTGAGAGTTGGATGGTGAAGAAAGCTGAGTGCCGCAGAATTGATGCTTTTGAGCTGTGGTGTTGGAGAAGACTCTTGAGAGTCCCTTGGACTGCAAGGAGATCCAATCAATCCATCCTAAAAGAGATCAGTCCTGGGTGTTCATTGGAAGGTCTGATGTTGAAGCTGAAACTCCAATACTTTGGGCACCTCATGCGACGGGTTGACTCATTGGAAAAGACCCTAATGCTGGGTAGGATTGGGGGCGGGAGGAGAAGGGGACGACAGAGGATGAGATGGTTGGATGGCATCACCGACTCGATGAACATGGGTTTGGGTAGACTCTGGGAGTTGGTGATGGACAGAGAGGCCTGGCGTGCTGCAATTCATGCAGTCGCAGAGAGTCGGACACGACTGAGCGACTGAACTGAACTGAACTGAACTGAATAGGACTGGATGCCATAATTTTAGTTTTTTGATTGTTGAGTTTCAAGCCAGCTCTTTTAGTCTCCACATTCATTCTCATCAAGATACTCTTTAATTCCTCTTTACTTTATGCCATTAGAGTGTTATCAACTGCATAACTGAGGTTGTTGCTATTCCTCCCAGCAGTCTTGAATTCAGCTTGTAATACATTCAGCTGACATTTCACATGATGTACTCTGCATATAAGTTAAATAAGCAGACTGATGATATACAACATTGACATAGTCCTCTCCCAATTTTGAACTAGTCAATTGTTCCATGTTTGGTTCTAACTGTTGCTTCTTTAACCGCATCCAGGTTTCTTAGGAAACAAGTAAGGGAGTCTGGTACTCCCATTTCTTTAAGAATTTTCCACAGTTTGTTGTGATCCACACACTAAAAAAGCATAGTCAGTGAAACAGAAGTAGATTTTTTCTGGAACTCTGGTGCTTTCTCCATGATCCAATGAATGTTGGCAATTTGATCTCTGGTTCCTCTGCCTTTTCTAAACCTGGCTTGTACATTTGGAAGTTTTTGGTTCATGTACTGCTAAAGCCTAGCCTGAAGGTTTTTGTGCATAACATTAATAGCATGGAAAATGAGTGTATTAGTATGGTAGTTTGAACATTATTTGACATTGGCCTTCTTTGGGATTTGAATGAAAACTGAATTTTTCCAGTCCTGTGGTCACTGCTGAGTTTTCCAGATTTGCTGGCATATTGAGTGAAGCACATTAATAGCATCATATTTTTGGATTTTAAAAAGTTCAGCTTGTATTCCTTCACCTCTGCTAGCTTTGTTCATAATAATGCTTCCTAATGTCCACTTGACTTCACACTCCAGCTATAGATAAGTGACCACACCATCATGGTTATCTGGGTCATTAGACCTTTTTTGTACAGTTCTTCTGTGTATTTGTGTCACCTCTTCTTAATATCTTCTGCTTCTGTTAGGTCCTTACTGTTTCTGTCCTTTATGGTGCCCATCTTTATATGAAATATTTCCTTGATCTCTCCAATTTCCTTGAAGAGATCTCTAGTCTTTCCCATCCTATTGTTTTCCTCTGTTTCTTTACATTGTTCATTTAAAGAAGGCCTCCTTATCTCTCCTTTATATTTTCTAAACTTCTGCATTCTGTTGGGAACATTTTTGATCCTTTTCTCCTTTGCTTTTTGCTTTTCTTCTTTCTCCAGCTATTTGTAAAAATTTCTCAGACAACTACTTTTCCCTCTTGTATTTCTTTTTCTTCAGGATGGTTTAAATCTTTGCTTCTTGTACCATGTTATGAACCTCTAGCCATAGTTCTTCAGGCATTCTGTCTGACAGATCTAATCCCTTGAATCTATTAATCACTTCCACTGTGTAATCATATTTGATTTAGGTCATACCTAAATGGCCTAGAGATTTTCCCTACTTTCTTCAATTTAAGCATGAATTTTGAAATAACAGTCTCTTAATATGAGCCACAGTCAGCTTCAGGCCTTGTTTTTGCTGACTGTATAGAGCTTCTCTGTCTTTGGCTGCTAAGAACATTATCAGTCTTCACAATTGACCATATGGTGATGGCCATGTGTAAAGTCGTAACTGGGGTTGTTGGAAAAGGATATGTGCTATGACCAATGTGTTCTCTTGAGAAAACTCTGTTAGCCTTGGCCCTGCTTCATTTTGTATTCCAAGGCCAAGTTTCCTGTTATTCCAGGGATTACTTGACTTCTTACTATTGAATTCCAATACACCCATCTGAATGCAGAGTTCCAAAGAATAGCAAGGAGAGATAAGAAAGCCTTTCTCAGTGATCAATGCAAAGTAATAAAGGAAAAACATGTAATGGAAAGACTAGAGATCACTTCAAGAAAATTAAATATACAAAGGGAGCATCATGCAAAGATGAGCACAATAAAAGACAGAAACGGTATGGACCTAACAGAAGCAGAAGATATTAAGAAGAGGTAGCAAGAATGCACAGAAGACTATACAAAAAAAAGATCTTTATCTAGATAGCCATAAAGGTGTGAAAACTCACCTAGAATCAGACATCCTGGAATGTGAAGTCAAGTTACCCCTAGGAAACATCACTACGAACAAAGCTAGTAGAGGTGATAGAATTCCAGTTGAGCTATTACAAATCCTAAAACATGATGCTATGGAAGTGTTGCACTCATTATGCCAGCATATTTGGAAAACTCAGCGGTGGCCACAGGACTGGAAAAGGTCAGTTTACATTCCAGTCCCAAGAAAGGCAATGCCAAAGAATGTTGAAACTACTGCACATTTGCACTCATCTCAGATGCTAGCAAATTATGCTCAAAATTCTCCAAGCGAGGCTTCAACAATACATGAACCAAGAACTTCCAGATATTCAAGCTGGATTTAGAAAAGGTAGAGAAACCAGAGATCAAATTGCAGACACATTACTTTGCCAGCAAAGTTCTGTCTAGTCAAAGCTATGGTTTTTCCAGTAGTCATGTATGGATGTGAGAGGTGGACTATAAAGAAAGCTGAGCTCTGAAGAATTGATGCTTTTGGACTGTGGTGTTGGAGAAGACTCTTGAGAGTCCCTTGGACTGCAAGAAGATCAAAGCAGCCAATCCTAAAGGAAATCAGTCCTGCATATTCATTGGAAGGACTGATGCTGAAGTTCCAATACTTTGGCCACCTGATGCAAAGAACTGACTCATTGGTAAAGACCCTGATGCTCGGAAAGGTTGAAGGCAGGAACAGAAGGGGACAACAGAGGGTGAGACAGTTGGATGACATCACTGATTTGATGGACATGAGTTTGAGTAAGTTCTGGGAGCTGGTAATGGACAAGGAAGCCTGGCATGCTGCAGTCCATGGGGTTGCAAGGAGTTAGACACAACTGAGCGACTGAAGTGAACTGACTGATGATTAAAATGACTTTTTTTTTTTTTGATGTTGGTTCTAGAAGTTATTGGAGATTTTCATAGAATCAGTCAACTTCAGCTTCTTTGGCATCAGTGGTTGGGCCATAGACTTGAATTATTGTGATGTTGAATTATTTTCCCTGGAAATGACCTGAGATCATTCTGTCACTTTTCAGGTTGCACTCAAGTAGGATATTGGACACCTTCTGACCTTGGGATTTCATCTTCGGTGTCATATATTTTTGCCTTTACACATGGGGTTCTTCTGGCAAAAATACTAGAGTGGGTTATAATTTCTTCCTCCAGTGGACCAGGTTTTGTCAAAACTCTTCATTATGACCCATCTATCTTGAGTGTTCCTGCATAGCATGGCCAGTAGCTTCATGGAGGTATGCAAACCCCTTCATCATAACAAGGCTATAATCCATGAAGGGATGAATAGTTTCAGGAAGCACTTATATTTTTTAAACAAATTTCAATAAATCTTATATTGTAAAACCAAGTAAAAATGACAAAAACAGAGTTTTAACAAATGTATGAGATACATAAATAAAGTAAAACATGTGAAATATGCAATCAGTACTGTAGGATACAATTTTGAGTAGTTTTACCAACAGTCAGAAGAAAGAGGCTAAGATAGTAAGAAAAGAAAAAGATGAACATTTTGTATAAAGTGTACATATTAATTTGTAATGTATAAGTAATATACTTAAAGTTTGTGTGTGTGTATGTGTGTATATATATATATATATATATATATATATAACATAATATGACAACAGGATAGAAATAATATACATATATATATAATTATATATATATATGTCCGTGGCCCGCCTGGACCGGTCGCCCGCTTAGCCGACCGAGCGCTACTGCGGAGCCCAGCCGGCGTCTGGGCCTCTGAGCGTCTGAGCTGCAGGCATGGCGACGCCATGGAGCACCTTGATAAAGCGGCGCTGAACGTGCTACAGCCGTCCGACTTCAGAAATGAAAGTTCATTAGCATCCACTCTGAAGACGCTCCTGTTCTTCACAGCTTTAATGATCACTGTACCTATTGGGTTATATTTCACAACTAAATCATACATTTTTGAAGGCGCCTTTGGGATGTCCAATAGGGACAGCTATTTTTATGCTGCTATTGTTGCGGTGGTCACCGTCCACGTGGTGCTGGCCCTCTTTGTTTATGTGGCCTGGAATGAAGGCTCACGGCAGTGGCGTGAAGGCAAACAGGATTAAAGTGAACATTACCTTTTGGTAGTGTTAAATTGATTTTTTTAAATGGTAAATCCATCTGGGATATTGATGATGTCAATAAAGTTGAAAGAACTTGTTAAAATCAATCTTGAGGAGTCACATTTGACCAGTGTAAATTTTGATCCTTCTAAAACAATGCCTTGTATCATCAGTTTTAATTGTCTGAGTCTCTCATTTCCAAACGAGAATTTGGAAAAGCTAAATTGGTTACAAATAAGTATGTGAAATTAATTATACATTATTCTGGGAAGAATTTGATTATCTTACAACAAAAAAAATGTTTTATAGTGTTTTGTCTTTTAGTTGGCTTTGAGTTTTACTCTCTGGTTGTATTCAGATGTACATAGTGGAGCAAACCTAAATTTTATTTTTCGCTGGAACACTTTGCCTGACTGTCATGAAAATACCAAGTCATTAGATTTTGGGTTGTAAATGTCAATTGAAAATTGCTTAAATTGTGGACACTGGAATTAATCTGAGTGTCACTGAGAAATTTTGTAGAAAGTAGTAGAAGGCAATGGCACCCCACTCCAGTACTCTTGCCTGGAAAATCCCATGGACGGAGGAGCCTGGCGGGCTGCAGTCCATGGGGTCACTGAGTTGGACACGACTGAACGACTCCACTTTCACTTTTCACTTTCATGCCCTGGAGAAGGAAATGGCAACCCACTCCAGTACTCTTGCCTGGAGAATCCCAGGGATGGGGGAGCCTGGTGGGCTGCCGTCTATGGGGTCGCACAGAGTCGGACACGACTGACGCGACTTAGCAGCAGCAGTAGCAGCATATATAATTATGTAGGTATGTATATATAAATATTATGTTTATAATATATGTGTATATGTATGACCATCAGTTCAGTTCAGTTCAGTCACTCAGTCGTGTCCAACTCTTTGTGACCCCATGAACCAGAGCACGCCAGGCCTCCCTATCCATCAGCACTCCTGGAGTCCATCCAAACCCATGTCTATTGAGTTGGTGATGCCATCCAGCCATCTAATCCTCTGTCATCCCCTTCTCCTCCCGCCCTCAATCTTTCTCAGCATCAGGGTCTTTTCAAATGAGTCAGGTCCTCACATCAGGTGGCCAAAGTATTGGAGTTTCAGCTTCAACATCAGTCCTCCCAATGAACACCCAGGACTGTTCTCCTTTAGGGTGGACTGGTTGGATCTCCTTGCAGGCCAAGGGACTCTCAAGAGTCTTCTCCAACACCACAGTTCAAAAGCATCAATTCTTCTGCGCTCAGCTTTCTTTATAGTCCAACTTTCATATCCATACATGACTACTGGAAAAACCATAGCCTTGACTAGACGGACCTTTGTTGACAAAGTGATGTCTCTGCTTTTTAATATGCTGTCTAGGTTGGTCATAACTTTCCTTCCAAGGAGTAAGCCTCTTTTAATTTCATGCCTGCAATCACCATCTGCAGTGATTTTGGAGCCCAGTAAAATAAAGTCAGCCACTGTTTCCACTGTTTCCCGATCCATTTGCCATGAAGTGAGGGGACCGGATGCCATGGTCTTAATCTCTGAATGTTAAGCTTTAAGCCAAGGTTTTCACTCTCCGTTCTCACTTTCATCAAGAGGCCCTTTAGTGCTTCTTCACTTTCTGCCATAAGAGTGGTGTTATCTGCATAGCTGAGGTTTTTGATATTTCTCCCGGTAATCTTGATTCCAGCTTATGCTTCATCCAGCCCTGTATTTCACCTGATGTACTCTGCATATAAGTAAAATTAGCAGGGTGACAATATACAGCCTTGACATACTCCTTTTCCTATTTGGAACCAGTCTGTTGTTCCGTGTCCAATTCTAACTGTTGCTTCCTGACCTGCATACAGGTTTCTCAAGAGGCAGGTCAGGTGGTCTGGTATTCCCATCTCTTTCAGAATTTTCCACAGTTTATTGTGATCCACACAGTCAAAGGATTTGGCATGGTCAGTAAAGTGGAAATAGTTGTTTTTCTGGAACTCTCTTGTTTTTGCAATGATCCAGCAGATATTAGAAATTTTATCTCTTGCTCCACTGACTTTTCTAAATCCACCTTGAACATCTGGAATTACACGGTTCACATATTGCTGAAGCCTGGCTTGGAGAATTTTGAGCATTATTTTACTAGCGTGTGAGATGAGTGCAATTGTGTGGTAGTTTGTACATTCTTTGGCATTGCCTTTCTTTGGGATAGGAATGAAATCTGACCTTTTCCAGTCCTGTGGCTACTGCTGACTTTTCCATATTTGTTGGTGTATTGAGTGCAGCACTTTCATAGCATCATCTTTCAGGATTTGAAATAGCTCAACTGGAATTCCATCACCTCCACTAGCTTTGTTCGTAGTGATGCTTCCTAAGGTCCACTTGACTTCACATTCCAGGATGTCTGGCTCTAGGTGAGCGATCACACCATTGTGATTATCTGGATCATGAAGATCTTTTTTGTACAGTTCTTCTGTGTATTCTTGCCACCTCTTCTTAATATCTTCTGTTTCTGTTAGGTCCCTACCCTTTCTGTCCTTTATTGAGCCCATCTTTGCATGAAATGTTCCCTTGGTATCTCTCATTTTCTTGAAGAGATCTCTAATCTTTCCCATTCTATTGTTTCCCTCTATTTCTTTTCATTGATCGCTGAGGATGGCTTTCTTATCTCTCCTTGCTATTCTTTGGAACTCTGCATTCAGATGGGAATATCTTTCCTTTTCTCTTTTGTTTTTCACTTCTCTTCTTTTCACAGCTATTTGTAAGGCCTCCTCAGACAGCCATTTTGCTTTTTTGCATTTCTTTTTCTTGGGGATGGTCTTGATTCCTGTCTTCTGCCCAATGTCACGAACCTCTGTCCATAGTTCATCAGGCACTCTGTCTATCAGATCTAGTCCCTTAAATCTATTTCTCACTTCCACTGTATAGTCATAAGGGATTTGATTTAGGTCATACCTGAATGGTCTAATGGTTTTCCCCACTTTCTTCAATTTCAGTCTAAATTTGGCAATAAGGAGTTCATGATCTGAGCCACAGTCAGCTCCCAGTCTTGTTTTCACTGATTGTCTAGAGCTTCTCCATCTTTGTCTGCAAAGAACATAATCAGTCTCTTTTTGGTGTTGACAATCTGGTGATGTCCATGTGTAGAGTCTTCCTGTATGACCATAGGCTTGAGGTAATAATTGAGTCTGGGATAGGACACCTTGTTGCTATTGTTTAGTCGCTTACTCATGTTGTTTGTCCCTTTGTGACCCCATATTTTGTAGCCCAATAGGCTCCTCTGTCCATGGGATTTTCCAGACAAGAATACTGGAGTGGGTTGCCATTTCCTTCTCCTGGGGTCTTCCTGTCCCAGGGATCAAACCAGTGTCTCCTGCATTGGCAGGTGTATTCTTTACCAGTGAGCCACCTGTGAAGCCAACCAAACAACTTACCTCAGCTTAAAGGTAAATTGAATCCTTAGCTTTCTTAGTTAAGCTGCAAGAATAATTAGAGAGCCTGGTGAAACTTAAATACATGGATTAAGAGAAATTTTAAAGACATTCAGGCAGGTAAAAGAAAGTTTACATACAAAGGAATAATGACGGCTTGACCTCAAGTTCTTTCTGTATCAATCATTTCAAAAGACATAGATATCAAAAGAATTTTGAGAGGAAATATTACCACCCAGAACTGTATAACTCTGTTATGTTTGACGGAATTCTCAAATACACACATGGATCAACAGTATAATTTTCACAATCTTACAAGGGGGAAAAAACCTTCACAGACATAGTCTTGTTTGAAATATGAGCTATTGTTTGAAAGCAGCATCAAAGTGAAGAAGTTAATATGTCAGTCATGATAAGAAAAGTCTTATAATCAGCATGAATTCGTTAAACATTGACTTAAGATAATTAATGTTTAAGCAGACTGAACACAAATGTCACAACAATTTTTGGACAAAGAGATACATAGTTTAAAAGTAAAGTGAATCTGAAATAAAAATATGACATTGTAATAAAAATGGAAAATAATTATGGGTGAAAGGTAAATAAATGTGTGTTATATTCTTCTTTGAAAAGGGTCAACATATAATTATCAATTTAACAGAGACAGCAAGAGAAATGTAGGCTCAAGTTTGATATTTCAAAATGTTAATCTCCAGTAGAATTGCAGAGAGTTTTTTCTTTCTTTTTGCTACAGCTATCAAATAAGTAAAGAAAGAAAACAGAATAAATCCTATCCTACTATCTAAAGAGAAAAAAATAATAAACACTTAAAATTTTTAAACAGTATTATAAGATTAATAATTAAATAATATATTACATATATATAATATATAAATTTAAGAATAAAAATATACTGTTTCCATAATGAAAAACAAAAAATGATTCTCCTTTTTGTCAGCAAATAAAATTCAGCCTCATTGTGATACATGTTCCTGGGATTTGAGGTTATTTACATTTAGTAAAATTAAGGAATTTTTGCTATGTATACAATGTAGAGGATTTAACAAGAAGTTCACAACCCAGTGGGCTTCCTTTGTGGCTCAGCTAGTAAAGAATCCACCTGCAATGTGGGAGACCTGGGTTTAAACCCTGGGTTAGGAAGATCCTCTCGAGAAGGGAAAGGCTACCCACACCAGTGTTCTGACCTGGAGAATTCCATGACTGTATAGTCAATGGGGTCTCAAAGAGTTGGACACGACTGAGTGACTTTCACTTTACTTACAACCCAGTAATCAAATGTCTTTTGTCACCAACTAGATATTTACAATAGGCAAGTTAAAATACTTCTCTTGTGTTATTGTTTGTCTGTAATATGAAAATAATAATAGGATCTACCTTACAAGCTGTTCCAAGGAGCTCAGAGAACAATTTGTTTTTAGGAAGTGCTCCATTAATACTGCTATGTAAGACATTCCGGAGGAGAAAAACTTGTAAGTGGGTAGTACTCTCAGATATGAAAACATCAAATCTATACTTGAGCTGGCACTGGCTGTGTGTACAATGTTTGATGGCAGGTAAAGACACTTTGTCCTAGGTGTTATAGTTCCAGATGTCCACTTGAGAGGCATTGAAGTCTCTAATAAGATTTTCTCAAATCTATTGGAATGGATATGGTGGCTCAGAAGGTAAAGAATCTGCCTGCAATACAGGAGACCCAGGTTCAATCCCTGAGTCGGGAAGATCTCCTGGAGAAAAAGGGAATGGCAACCCCTCCAGTATTCTTGACTGGAGAATTCTATGGACAGAGGAGCCTGGCGGGCTAAAGTCAGTGGGTTCACAAAAAATCACACACGATTGAGTGACTTAACACACTTTCGTACCTGAAATAGTGTCAAAATTCAGGGGGCCAGGAAGGAAAGATTTGAAATTAGAAATCTCCATTTAGCATAATTAAATTTTGACTATACTCTTATATCAGTCCGTTCCACCGACAGATTTTTAGAGTAGAAGCAGTCAACTTTCAAGAATAAAAACATAGATGTTCAATTGACTGATGAGAAATCTCATTTTCTTTCTAAAAGAGAACATAAAATAACTATTTATCACATTTTGACACAAAAATAATCTTGTTCTCTTTAAGAAAATGCAAAAATGTGCTGCATGATGTCTTGGGTGCTAAAATACACTGTTCGCCAGTATAAATGCATCCTCCATCTGAATGGGTAGGTGGGAGAGAAATGAAAGTGACAAGGGGAGTAAGCGTGGTCACGCAGCCCATTTAGCTTCCACTCTGATTATGGATTGAGCACTCCTCAGCGAAATGGATTCCACTTTTGAAAGTAGTATAGTGCAAAGATGAAAAAAGGAAGGTAATAAACAGGTTATATTTGTGATATGGCCCTTTGTGCTGAAAAAAAAGAGAGGGGAAGTATTTAAAAAATATAAACAATCATGCTAGAGAATTGTGAATGAGTGTCAACAGAATAAAATGCCAACTCAGAAGGTTGACACCCCAAAGTTTTATGACTTATTGAAGTTAAATATAGAGTAGAAACATACTCCTCATGCATACTGATAGGAAAGGGAAACCAGATAAATTTGGAAAAGAAAAACATACTGAGCTCTTTTAAAGTGGTATATTACCACTAGTTCAGACACAGACAGATATTGTCTTGAATATTATTTGTGGGTAATGAATATCATCCTGTGCAGAGTCCTGCAGACCCTTTCTTCTAGAACAGCAAGACAAACTCAAGCAAGCTTTAGTTAACATGACTGAAACTGCAGGTACAGAGTTATGTGTCTTATACAGAAGGTGAGATGTTATATACCTGACACTTCAATTACAAGGTTATGTGCTTGACACTAAAGGTACAAGGTTCAACACAGTCAGTACAGACTTCTGCTGCAGTTGATTAGCTTTCATATTTCAACATTTAAAAAGAAGATGACAGTGGCTAAAGTGTAAGGTCCTAATTCTTCCTGCTCATATTAATCCTCTGGTGAAGAGAATATTTCACCAAGGGAAGATTTAGAATGCAAAGAAGCAAAGGGTATGAGAAAGGTCTTGAGAAAATAGAAGATTAAAAGGAGGGAAGAAGTGTTTACAATTTGTATGTTGATAGTAATCAGAGGCTTCCTAGGTGGCTCAGTGATAAAGAATCAGCCTGCCAATGCAAAAGAGTCCAGGTTCGATGCTTGGGTCAGAAAGATCCCCTGGAGAAGGAAATGCAACCCACTCCAGTATTCTCGCCTGGAAAATCCCATGGACAGAGAAATCTGACAGACTACAGTCTATGAGGTCACAAAAGAGTTGGACATGACTTAGGACTAAACAACAACACAAGTAATTAGAAAAGAATGATGTGAGGAAGTGGAACTTTAAAATCTATCTAAGAGGAGGAAGGGAATCACATTAAGAGCAGAAGATGATATATGTCTTATTAAACACTTGCTAAAGTTTTGGTTTGAGGAAAAGGCATGACCTTGAGAAAAGGATTGCAGGGACTGTGTGGGAGACAGGATAAAGCAATTCATTTCTGAATATGTCAGAATATAGGGCTTTGGGCCTACTTATATTTAAGTGGAAAAAGAAGGATATGCTAATTACAACTGATGAATAATCACTCTGAATAGCATATACACAGAATAAAATATCTAGAGGCAGATGTTCCAGAAATAATTAATTAAATAGTAAAACAAAATGAAAAGTTAAAAAAAGCGAAGAGAAACTTTTGTCATCCAGTTTTCAGGTTTGGTATTGATATTCAATTTCTGTAGAAACTGTTGGAATTCTGTAGAATTTCTGTTGGATTGGCTCACGGGAGTTGGATTGTAAATATGTATAATACATAAATAACTTTAAGATATGTAAATAATTTAAAAAGAGGGATAATAGATATGAAAATGCTCCATAGTGAAAATCATTATAGACACTGGGATGTTGGAAGGAGTACCCAAAGAACATTTCCAATTCTTGTCTTATTTCTCCTGAAATGTATCTAATTGCCTACATAGGGTCACATATAAAATATAGTCCCTTCCTTATTGAATATATTTTCTTTCAACTTACCTTCTTTCGAGTCATTTCCTCTCAGGATTTC
This sequence comes from Giraffa tippelskirchi, assembly GCF_054371585.1. Taxonomy (NCBI): domain Eukaryota; kingdom Metazoa; phylum Chordata; class Mammalia; order Artiodactyla; family Giraffidae; genus Giraffa; species Giraffa tippelskirchi. The sequence goes on from NC_137277.1 coordinate 115,255,222, forward strand.
TGTATAGTGAAGATTCATTTGGGTGCTTTTCTATGTTTATATTTATTGTTTTTGTCATCCATTTTGGGCCCAACAATTCTAAAAGGCAGGAAATGTAGCTATTTACATTGCCTGGTCTGGAAAACATAAATATTATATGATAATAATAATCAGAGATTAATTCACAAGGCAGCATTTTAAACAATTCCATTTTAAAAATAAATTCAATTTCCTACATACAGCTTATATCTTCTAATAAAATTAACAGTAAAATTGGAGATGTGTTTAATATATAGTCAACTCTCAATATATAGGCAAATCTTATTTGCAAAATTTAGTGTTCTTCCAACAGCATCACTTTCATTATATTTCAAGGACCTTCAATGGTTTCTAGTTACATACTAAGTATGAATTCAGAATTTACAGCTTTAAAAAATCCCACTCAATATCACCATAGAATAACCAACCATAAAACTCTTGCTTTTGCTTTGATTAAATTTTGCCATGACTACTCATTACATTTTTTTTTCAGTCAGTCTCATGTTTTTCTTCACTGTTGCATGCTGATGTTTAATATATGACTTTACTTTGTGAAAAACACATTTCCTATAATAGCACCTTAGTACAGTGTTTCATTATGTCAGTAATAATCAATTTTTTCAACAGAATGAACATTGATTTAATTTTTTTGTATTTTGTAATAATTTACATGATAATAACTATAATTATAAAGGTGATTTGAAGTGTACTTCATAACTAAAGTTCAAAAGAAGAATGAGAAAAATGGAATATTCTGAAAGGAACCGAACTAAACATGATAAACTAATCATCGAGTTTTGTCCATTTTTCTTCCTAAGACTCTCGTTTCTCCTAAGACTCTTTTCTCCTAATTTTTCTATATCCACTTCCAGTTCTCAGTTTAGAACATCATATCTTGTGTGGATTTATAAGGCAAGGGTTAATAAGAACTCCTTGCTATCTAATTTCCTAATTTTATTGTTGCTTTTTCTGCAACTTTTTTAAAAATGTTTTTTCAAGAAAAAATAATGTTTCTAAAATGTGATCTGTTTCTGTTATCCTTCTACTTTAAAAACTCGCCAATGGCTCTAGCCTATCTTCAAGATAAAGTCTGATTTCTCACTAGCGCACCCAAAGTCCTTCACTGCCTGGTTCACTACCAGTCACTGCTCTGTTTCTTCTGTGAACATCGTGTCCTAATCTCTTGAATATGTTGGCAAGTGGCTCAGTCAACCATGTTTTCTATCGTCTATTTTATTTGGAAAGAATGCTCATGAGAACAACAAAAAAAAATGTTATGTGATTCTGATAAGCTCTAGTTTAATTTTTTACTTCTGTGACTTCCAAATAACTTTGAGGAGGCATGATGGAAAATTGTTAGATATGAGATAGCACTTTAAAAATTATATGGAACTAAGTAATTAATGTAACCTTAGTATAGTTGTTTCTATAGAGATAATTTTTATTTTGAACCTGAGCTCTTCCTAGTGGCACTAAGGCTTAGTCTCCATTTTCTAATTTTAAAAAGTTATGATAGGAGCACTACATGAGATTTACCTTCTAACAGTGTTTTCATATTATTTTGGGGGGGATTTCATTGAGATATAATTGAAAATGTCCATGGAAAATCCCGTGGACAGAGAAACCTGACAGACTACAGTATAACACTGTTTGAGTTTCAGGTGTACAGCGTAAAGATTTGACTTAGACTTATTGTGAATTGATTACCACAGTAAACTTAGTTAACAACCACCATCTTATATAGATATAATAAATAAAAGTGGGAGGGTAAAAGGAAAAAAACATCATGTAATAAGAACTCTTATGATTGATTCTTTTAACAACTTTCACATACAACAGTGGTAATTATAGTCATTATATGGTACATTATATCCCTAGTATTTATTTAGCAACTTTTTAAGTGTACAGTGCAGTGTTGTTAACTATACATATAGTGTTACACAGCAAATTTCTAGAACTCACTCATCTTGCATATCAGAAATTTTATACCCATATAATAACATCTTCTCATTTTCTTCCCTGCCTCAGCCCCTGGCAACCACCTTTCTACTCTATTTTGCTGTGAATTTGATTATTTAAAATACCTCATATAAATAGAATCATACTGTATTTGTTCTGTGACTGGCTGATTTGACTTTGTATAATGCCCTCAAGTTTCATTCATGGCATCAGGTTTGTCAGCCTTGCTTTCTTTTTTAAAACTAAATAATGTTCAATCATATGTATGTACCATATTTTGTCTGTTCATCTGTTGATAGATATTTAGACTTACTTTACATCTTGGCTGTTGTGAAGAATGCTACAGTGAACTTGGAGATGCAGATAGCTTTTTGATATTCTGTTTTCATTTTCTTTGGACATATCTGCAGAAGAGAGATTGCTGGATCATGTGATAATTCTTTTTAACTTTTTGAGGAAACTTCACATTGTTTTCTATAGCAGCTGCAAAATTTTACATTACCACTAAAAGTGTATAAGGGTTCCAGTTTTTCTATATCCTGACTAACTTATTTTGTTTTCTTTTTTTTTTTTACAATAACTATCCTAACAAATGTGAGGTGATCTCACTGTGATTTTAATTTGCACTGCCTTAATAATTAATGATGTTGAGCATCTTTTCATATGTCTGTTGGTAGTTGTATGTCTTGAAGAAATATCTGTTCAAGCCTCTTGCTCATTTTTTTAATGGTTACTTGTTTTTATTTGTCTAGTTGATTTTTAGTTTTTTGTTTTTGTGTTTGTGTATTTTTTTGCTGTTGAGTTTAGGATTACTTTCTACATTTTGTATATTAAAACCCTATTAGATATATGAGTTGTAAATATTTTTCCCACTCTCTAGGTTATTTTTCACACTGTAGATTATCTTTTTCTCTGCTGAGCTTTTGCTCCTTGTAATTTTGGTGTCATATCCATGAAATCACTACTAAGACCTTTGTTATGAAGATTTCCTCTTATTTCCCTCTCGAAGTTTCACAATTTTAGTCCTTATGTTTACTTTATTTTACTAATTTTGAGTTGATGTTTTGTATAATATATAATATGGGTTCAGTTTCATTATTTTGTATGTGGATATCCAGTTTTCTTAAGACCATTGCTGAAGAGACACTCTTTACCCTATTGTATAGTCTTGGCTCCCTTGTCAAAGTTCAGTTGACTGTTTATGTATGGAATTATTTCTAGCCTCTCTATTCTGTTCCATTGACCCATATGTCTGCCTTTATGCCTATATCAAATTTAGGCAGATTTCTTTTTTAAAAAATGTGTTTTTGCATCACTAAATCTGTATGAGAGTAATTTCTTAAAATCTGGTATTAGTATTTTGCTTTATCCATAATTTGCACCAAGCTAGCCCTTGTAAGTAATATAATCACAGAGTAGGGGAGTTACATGGTACTTGATCAGTGCTACTCAACTAAGTGGTGATGAAACAGGAATAACAACCTTGGTCAAATGAGATATTGCCCAGTGTTCTTATACCATATGACAAACCCTTTTTTCATATAATGATGAAAAACTTACTGTAGTTTTAACATATTAATTTTTTTTCATTTTCCTAGACCTAATTTTCATAATTAGTGAGTAAAAATAAAAACAGCAGATGGGACAGAGAAAGGAGACAGGCTGCTTCAGCAGCATTCCTTGGATAGCTGGACATGCAGATTGTGGGAACTGGAAAACAGTGATCAAATTACCAATGATAAAGTCACCAATCGGTCATAATCAAATAACTGTCAAACCTCAACCTTGTTCGTATTTCACATGGACCTTGGTCCTTTTCTAATTTGTAAATGAAATACACAAAAGGCAAAATTTTAAGGAGAACATATTGTAAGACAAAGGTTTAAAAATTCAACTTTATCCTGGTATTTCCCTGTGTCTTCAAATCTCTTGTCGATACAATTCATGTCATTCTTGCTTAATATGAAACTAAGTAAAATATGTGTAATTTTTAAAAAGCTGAGATATTTATTATTTACTCATAGTTTATATATTAAAAATAATAAAAAATAAAATTCTAAGTATTGTATTTTAGTGTAATATGTGATTCACACATGGCTGTGGTAAAGGGGAAAATTATTTTAGCTAAAGAAGGCTACTGCAGATTTGCAGAATGTAGAGAAGAATAAAAAGTAACAAGGCACAGTCAGTAGTCTGATCCTAAGTCTTATTCCTTATTCTTTGAAACTATACTTAATAAATATGTTCAGTCATTTATCTGATATTTAAAAATTTTATTTAAGAAATATAAAATGCTTATTGGACACACTGGACATGGTTTTCTTCTAGATTCACAAAACCAAAGCAACAAAAGAAAAAAGCTGAAATAAAGTAATATGCGTAGTTTAAGATGAATTGCTAAACATAATTCACATTTCCATTGTTAAACTAAGTGTGACCATGTGGCCATGGACATGTGAGAACATCGCAGCACTCTGAGGAAACTTGATGAAAATGACAGGAATGGCATATTTGAGAAGACGCACACTAGCCTGAGAAATATGGAAACAAGGGAGACAAGAAATCGATAGATATGCACATAATGAAGCTTGCTGACTAGATAGGCATCATAAAAGGACAAAGAGACAATGGAATAAATGCCCCCCTTACACTGGATATTAAGAATGATAATGATAGTAGTAATTAAAACAACTACTATATATTAGGCACTTACTTCATTCAGACTTCACAATGACTTGATGAGTTGGTGTTATCCCTCAACTTTATAGATGAAGAAATGTATGTTTTTTGTGGTCAAGCCACATGCCTAAAATTGTGGAGCAAGTCAAAGAACTCAGACCTATCTCAAAATCTTTGCTTTTAATCCATAATACTTCCTGCTCATACTGTTGACATTGCTACTGCAGAACCAGGTTAAGTTTGTGGTGCATAAATGACGGATCAGATATTCTGGATAGGTTAATAAATATTAGAATGCGATAAAAGGTGGAAGGTGGAAATCAGAAAGGAATTCTTAAGCAGTCTTCTTTGAAATTTTTAATGTTTTTACAGTTGAACAGAAGGTGTGTTATCTTCTGAAAAAAGCAAGCAAGCGAGAAAGGGGGGAGAAAGAAAAGTGATCCTTGCCTTCGTGTCTGGTGAGATTATCTTTAATGTGTATCTTTAATGCTATTAGATTCCTTTTTCAAAAGCCTGTCATCCCTGAACAGCTCTTTTGCCTTTCCTCTTAGCAATAATTTCTTTATTAGCTTTCTCTGTAATGTAAAGACTGTGAGAAATAATTTATATAGAGTGTACCATATTAAACACAAACAACTCTATTCTTATTCAGAATACAAAATAAAAGCTTTCCCTTGGATAATTGAATATTTTTATTCAATTTCCTGACTTAGCTGTCTATCCACTTTGTAGAGAAGTTCTTCTGTAATACACATGGAATAGATGCCCCCAAAGTGGCTAATGGATAAATCAGTGATTGAATAAATGTAATTTAAAAAGGAGATACTTACCTTGTTATATTCTCAGGGTACACTAAAGATAATGCATGCTTTCCTTGATTAATCAAAGGCTCTGTATTTCAAAACAATTGCTAGTTAATTGTAAACACTGTCTTATTTTACCTCAAGTTAAATATGAGCCGCTAAGAATTATGGTTGTCAATAAACGGGTATTACAATCTTAGGATGAATTAATAGAAGCATAGTATAACCTAAGAGAGAAGGAGATAATTCCTTTTTTCTTTTTTTTCTCTACCAATCAAATAATATGTAAAAGGGTACATAATACATAGGCTAAAACTTGATCATCATAAGAATTATCTATCGTGTTAAAAATAGAAAAAATACAGGCAAAAAAATGAAAAAGGGAAACATTCTTATTGAAACAGCATTATAAAAAATACTGAGTAATATTTGCAACAGACGTCTTAAACAAGATCTACCCTGTCTGAGTCTCACTTCAGTAGAGGGATAAGGATTAAGAATGAAGTAAATGTTAGGGCTATCTGAAGCACACTTTATAAATAGGAAAAATACTTTTTATACTGATTTTCAAGTGGAGAAATCACAGTATCAGAGCTTTGCATTTCGAATAGCATATTTGTTTATAGATGCTTCATTTTAAGAAGGAACATTTAAAATTTGAGGACTTGAAAACTCAAATGGTCATGACAATGTGGGTCTTCAAAATCTTTTCATTCAAGGGTATGTTTGAAGGATTACAGGCCCTGTCATGAGGAGAGGATATGAAAGGCAGAGTCACTATCATTTCTGTTTCATTATGAAATGGAAAAGATACTAATAGTCTAAGCTATCAATTCTTAGAAAGCATAAATTATTATTAATTTTAACATTTCTATTCTTCAGCAAATTTAAATATTAGTCACTTAATAATCACTGGACAGATGGATAGATGTATGTGTTTAGAGTAAATGGATTCTAAGTGAAAACTGAGTATCTGAAGAACTGTATCTGTGAAGGGTAGAAATTTTAATTTGTGAACGACTTTTAGTTGAACTGGAAAAGTTTCTAAGGCTGGATCTTAACTACTTCTTGATGGATAAATAATTGCAGTCATTTAATTCTGGACAGGATTATAACTATACCTAAAATAATTTGCAGAGTAGCAGAGTTGTTTAGTTTTGTTTCAGAAGAAAAGAATTATGTTGCTGAAGTTTACATAAAGAATTAAAGTTATAAAAATTTCTGAAATCTGAATCAGCTTCATAATATGTGAAAAAGATGTCACCAGAGTTTTCATAAATGTTGAGTCATATTCATTCATTTACCCAGTTAACAAAGTTCTTATAAACCTACCAAATGCTAGGCTCTATTTATATAAATGCCGAAGAATTGATGCTTTTGAACTGTGGTGTTGGAGAAGACTCTTGAGAGTCCCTTGGACTGCAAGGAGATCCAATCAATCCATCCTAAAAGAGATCAATCCTGGGTGTTCATTGGAAGGTCTGATGTTGAAGCTGAAACTCCAATACTTTGGGCACCTCACGCGAAGGGTTGATTCATTGGAAAAGACCCTAATGCTGGGTAGGATTGGGGGCGGGAGGAGAAGGGGACGACAGAGGATGAGATGGTTGGATGGCATCACCGACTCGATGAACATGGGTTTGGGTAGACTCCGGGAGTTGGTGATGGACAGAAAGGCCTGGCGTGCTGCAATTCATGGGGTCACAAAGAGTCGGACACGACTGAGCGACTGAACTGAACTGATTTATATAAAACATAATATAAAAAAAAACTATCTTCCAAGTACTAACATTTAATTTAAAACAGTTGTGTTACTAAATAATTGTAGGAACTGATACTTGCTAGTATAAAATTTGAGATGGAGATATTATAACCTAAGCAGGATGCACCAAACCTTGCTAGGACAGGTGAGCCTTGGTGCACCTGGTGACTCCCCAGAGGAGACAACGTATAAGCTAAGTCCTTGACCACTAGAAGCGGCATTCACCAGATGGATAATTTAAGAATGGGAAGTCCTGCCAGGAGCTGGGGTGAGGAGTAATTGCTCTCTCATTTTGGTGGAAATGGCATGAAACTTGGCAATGGATAAGAACTTCACTTTTCTGGAACACAAAGCAAATGGAGGAGAGGAAAACAAGAGTGTGCAAATATACTAGGAGCTAAATGAACAGATTGTGAAAGGGTTTGGATGTCATGTGCAGGAGTTTTACTTTGTACGGTGAATGATTTTTTTTTTTTTCATGAGAGTGACATGGTCAGATTTCTATTTCAGAAAGGCTACCCAGCACAAGTGTAGTGTCTGGATCACAAGAAGGCAGAGACTCTTGTTAGTGGGCTCTTACACCAGTCCAGATGAGGAATTGTGAGGGCTGAATCAAGGTAGGATAGACATGCTAATTTCAATTGCTATTGCTATTCTCAATAGAAAGAGGTTAGGGAAGATATGAAAATTTTGTACTGTGTCCCTTCTAAAGTAGGGAAATTGGCATTCACACTTGAAAATAATTAATACATAGTCTTTCATATTAATTGGGATCATGTGGAAGCCAGATTCTTTTAGTATGTCTGGTAGCTACACATGTAGCTACACATGTAATATTGGGTTCCAGGTACATCTCTATTTTACAAAAGAATGAACAGCATCAGGTATTTAAATTTTCTAAAGGTGATGTGACCAATGCTTTTATTGTGGGGGTGGGGGGACCTAATTATGTTAATCAAAACATATACAGCTTCTCTCTTCAGTCAGCACCTACACAAGGTAATAATACATCTTTGTCTCTTACCATCTTTTTTCTCAGTTGGGTTCTTTTGTTTCTGCCAATTCCAGGTGCTCCTTCTGTGTTGCTCATGATTATTCCTTTTTATCTTAAAGTGTATCCAAAGTTTCTGAACATCCTTCTTTAACCTTTTTGTAACTTGTAACCTTCCCTATTTGCCTACCCAATATTCTAGTTTTCATGATTTTCAGTAATTCAGACTGATTCTTCCTTTGCATATCTGACTTTACAATGGCACAGTAAGAATTCTTGTCTAAGAATGTGTTTCTTTGGTTCAGTCAACTAGTATTTGTACTGTACCTATTCTTGGTATAATATCATTTTTGAAATTTGGCATTTGTGAACTCATAAAACTTATCAGGTACAGGAGAGTCTCTGAATTTATTATATGTTCTTTAAAAGTGCTATCATGAAATTTATTTCTACTAGATTCAGTGCTACTGATTATCCATTTCTTTATTTTATAAGTTTATTATATTTAAGTTTATTGGTGGACATTCAAGATACCCTGATTATAAGAGGACATGAAGAAATTCCTGGTTTTTTATACCAAATGAGGGGGGATTACAAAAGTATATAAAATTGCATTAGTTAACACATTGCTTACAGTGAAAAAGTCAGTACATTCTAACAAATGCCCATGGTAGGTGATAGGCACGTATAAATTCTAAGATTCTACAGAGATGGTCCATAAATTCCTTCAAATTTTACATTTCCTAAGAATTCTCTCTTTGCTAAATATTCAATCTCCAAAATGACAGTGACTCTACACCCCTCAGCATGAAAATGCAGTTTCAAATACATGATGTCATCTTTTATTACTTTCTCATTATTTAACATAAATATGGTGGTGGACCAGCTACATGGAAAGCACTTCAAGAAAAGAGAACATGAAATTTATTCTGAAAGACTAAAGAATAGTCTTTAGCTTTTACTGTCTTTGATACAATGAAGAAGTAAAATGATATAGCGCAGTGAATTACACAATCAAAATTGAAAATAGTAGACAAAAGGGAAGAGGAGAAGTGTGTCAATAGAAAAAGAGGATGTGGTTAGGAAAATATCAGATAATGTATATTCTCTGAAGTTCTAGTTCCAAGATTTTACTATTATAATATATTATTAGCTATTCATCATGGAAAAGTTTTCTGGAAAATTTTGTTTCTTCTTTAAAAAACTATTTGAAAATGCTTAAGTGACAAGTATTTCATTGTTTAGGCTCAGATATTACTATATAAATCTAAAATAAATATTTTTAAAATTAATTGCTTCATTTGTAAATATTTTGATAAATATTATAATCCAAATAGCTATTATCTGTGTGTAAAGAGATCAATTTTTAATTATTTTATTTGTTTTCCTGGTTATTTAAATGTTATTTAAATGTGATCTAAGTAACTTAAGGTAAGAGGCATGTGATTTGTTTTTTTTTCTTTTTTTTGGCAGATATTTTCTACCACTAGATCTTTTCTGAAATATGTATTTTATTCCATTGTTCTATTTTTCAATCTTTGTAATTTTTCCATGTTGCTTAAATTATTGTATCATTCAAATACCTAGACAGACAAGCCACTACTTATTAAGTATTTTTTGGAATGCTTTTGGGGTTTGAATTGGCCTACAATTTTTATGTGATGTATAATTTTTCAATTTCAAAAGCTATTAACATATGTAAAAAAATTGTGGTACAAGTGAGTTTTAAATATATTGTCCTATACAAAGTGATTTTTAAGTTGTTCTTTAACTTCTTATAGTAATATTGTTGCAGTGAGTTTACTTCAAGAGTATATGCAAAAATAACTACTAGTGCATTTTTAAGCCTAATTTCCTACATTATATAAATGACTTCAAAATACATAAGTGTATTTTTTAAAATTTTCAATTATCAATTGTAATTCTAGTGTCTATATATTTCATAAGATAAACATTTTCTATTCTGAATCAGTGAACATGTGAGAATGTCTCTCAACTGGTAACTCCCCAAACTTGAAATCTTTACTAGCCAATAAATACAGCTTCTAAACTAAACTGGGAACATTTTTTTATATATATATTTCTTTGGGACTTTTCAGTACGTGTCATAGTATATATTTTTACAGCATTCTTGAGGTTTTCTGAATCAATCTTATTCACGTTACCTAGCAACAGACTCAATTCTCCTCTAAAAGAACACTTGAGGATAGGTGGGAGGGGATTTGCTTTTGGATGGCAAGCAAATCTGGGGTGCGTATTTTGCTGCAATTTTTTTTTCAATGTGTAGATATTTACTTATTTAAAAATAAAGTCTCAGACTGAGACCTGTGCTGTACTTGATCATTTGTTTTGAAGAAAGATTTGAGTTTTTTGTTTCTTTTTAATTTCAAAGTGAAGCTTTTCAATGTGAAGGCATGATTCACCACAAAACATTATCAAGACATTATTTATATTTCCATCTAAAATAAGTAATCAGTAAATTAGTCTTTGTATTTGGAAGTTTGATAGAAATACATCATATCACACACCAGAGATTGTAAACATGAGCGCTTCTACTAATAAACGTACATATATGGGTATAGTTAATAAAACATTGATAAATTCAAACAACTGAGACAATCTTACTATAATTAAGATGACAAATTTCAGAATCAAACACACCTGGCATTCAGTTGTAATTCTGTTATTTACATGCATGTAACTTTGACCACTTACCTCAAATCTGTAACTCTCAATTCTCTTTTCTTTAAAATTGGATAACAGCAGCATCTACTGAGTTCAGTTATTAGAGTAATAAATGACAGAGTTTATGTAAAACACTTTGAACGAAGCCTTATAAAGAAAAAAAGCTCAAAAATAGTAGCTATGAAAGTGAAATAAAGTATTTTTAATAAAATTAAAAATTAACACAGAAGGCATAAATTTGAGTGTTAAGTATTCTATACTAAAATTCAATTAAGGTCAAAATAGTTTTCATGGAAAATGTCCACAGAATGCTGCTTCATTCACCAAAACTAATGTTTTCTACAATAGCAAAAACAACAGAAAACATACCATAACTTACAGAAAAAATATCCATTTGCAGCTTAAATTTCCACAAGCATTTTAAAGACATGTAATACTTGTTCACCTGATTAAAGAAAAAAATGTGTTTTTTTTTTCTTTATGCTTAACTTAATTTCCTAGAGTGATTATTCTTATGCTTTGGTGAGTTGAAGGAGTTTTGAAAGTTAAGGGTAGAAACACAAATATTTAAGACTAAGAAAAAATTCGCAGGTAATTGCAGACTCTATTAAACCCTTAATTAAAAAGCACTAGGAAAGTGAATTAGCACATCTGAGATTTTAATCAAACTGCTGTTTCAACCAATTTATTAATTGACTGCAGGATTAGGCTGTAATTGTGCACTGTTAAGATGTATGTTTGTGATTTGAAAACCCCATGGTTATATCTTACTATTCTTATCTCAGGAACAACCAAATTGAAATGTGTGTTTAAAAGTAGTCTTCAAGGTTTATAGGGATAATTGTAGATCTTACAATGAGCATTGATCATGTTATGCCTACAATAGTTAAGCCTAAAAAATGATATAATCTGAAATTCAGCAGACAGTTGGTGAGTAGCTGGATGCTAATGGACATTTTGATTCATCTAAAGACAGAAACCATATTCTTGATGTGAAATATAGTTCAGGCAAGAGTTACAGCAAATGACTTGTAGAAGACGGGGCTTATGATTAACAATATGGTATTATACACTTCAGAACGTGTTAGGTGAGAAGATTTCATGTTAATTTTTCTTACCAGAAAATAAATAATGAAGGGACACAAGGAAACTTCTGAAAATGATGGATTGTGGCTTTGGTTTTGTATTAGGTATATTTGTATGTCCAAACTCAAAAATTGTATATTGTTCTGTATATTAAAAATAGTACAATAGAGCTTAAAAGATGAAAGAAATGAATTACTTCATTCTTGGCAGGAATACAAAAAAGAGAAAGTTTTTAGTTAGATACAAATAAAATTCATCTTCAAAATCTTTAAAGATAATTGTAGAAAAACCCAAAAGCATTTTCAAAATACACAGAAGAATCCTAAAATTCTAATCTAAACATTAAGTTTAGGGCCTTCTTTTATTTTTGGGGGGATGCTAAAAGAAATAACATAGATTGGGTGATTTAGAAATAATAAACACTTATTCCTCACAATTCTGTTGGCTGAGAGATCAAGTCACTGGCAGAGACAGTATCTACTGAAAGCTCCTTCCTATCCATGCTTCATTCCTTTTGCCATAGTCTCAACTGGTAGAAGAGATGAAAAATTTTGCTGACGACTCTGCCCTTATGGCATAATCACTTTCCACAAGCAGCACCTTCAAACACCATCACAATGCATATTAGGTTTCAGGGTATGAATTTGTGGTGGGTCCCAAACATTCAACCTATTTTACCCTGAAGTTGTCGATCAGTAGATTATTCTTCTGTATTTTTGAACCTGGAATGGTGTTCTGTTTCACATATGATAATATACATGTTTCAATGCTATTCTCCCAGAACGTCCCACCCTCACCTTCTCCCTCAGAGTCCATAAGACTGTTCTATGCATCTGTGTCTCTTATTCTGTCTCGCATATAGGGTTATCATTACCATCTTTCAAATTCCATATATATGCATTAGTATACTGTATTGGTGTTTTTCTTTCTGGCTTACTTCACTCTGTATAATGGGCTCCAGTTTCATCCATCTCAATAGAACTGATTCAAATGTATTCTTTTTAATGGCTGAGTAATATTCCATTGTGTATATGTACCAGAGCTTCCTTATCCATTCGTCTGCTGATGGACATCTAGGTTGCTTCCATGTCCTGGCTGTTATAAACAGTGCTGCGATGAACATTGGGGTACACGTGTCTCTTTCAATTCTGGTTTCCTCGGTGTGTATGAGTCATACCAAACCCATAAACATCTCAAAACTCACTACTGGAAACTCCATTGCCCTCCAGAGAGAAGAAACCCAGCTCCACCCACCAGAACACCAACACAAGCTTCCCCAACCAGGAAACCTTGACAAGCCACCTGTCCAACCCCACCCACAGCGAGGAACCTCCACAATAAAGAGGAACTTCAAACTACCAGAAAACAGAAAGGCCACCCCAAACACAGCAATCTAAACAAGATGAAAAGGCAGAGAAATACTCAGCAAGTAAAGGAAAATGATAAATGCCCTCCAAACCAAACAAAAGAGGAGGAGATAGGGAATCTATCTGAAAAATAATTTAGAATAATGATAATAAAAATGATCCAAAATCTTGAAAACAAAATGGAGTTATTCTTCTGTATTTTTGGACACACACCATCAAAGAAAGAAACAAGTCACATAGTCTTCTAAATAGAAATATAATAAAGCTTCAGAGTGAAGTGGATTTTCCTCTTCTGTATATGTTATATGTTACTTTGAAGGCAAAATGGGCATACTGAATTAGCTTATAAATTCTCATTCTCCCAGATGATTTTAGATATTAGCTTATATTCTTTTTAAGGTATTTTTAAATATTTATTTTAATTAGTTAAGTAATTTACTTGGCTGTGCCAGGTCTCCTTTGTGGCATGCAAAGAAATTGTGGCTTACAGACTCTTAGTTGAGGTATGTGGATTCTAGTTCCCCAACCAGGAATTGAACCCAGACCCCCTAAATTGGGAGCATGGAGTCTTAGCCACTGGACAACTAGAGAAGTCCTGACACAAGTTTATATTCTTGTCCCACTAGATAATCAAGAGAAAAAATACTCCTTTACATTAAATATTATTTTTTGAATTCATGATATGTTTTAAAGTTTTTTGAAAACACAAGCAAATGACAATTATGCATTTTCTAGTTTCTGCTTTCTCTCAACCTTAGCAACAAGAATAGCATTAGCCCAGGAGTTTTCAAGCTGTTAGTGAGATTAACCAGTTGGAGCTTGTTCTAAGTAAAAACAGGTTTGTCTTGCTTTTTTTTTTTTTTTTTCATTTTTCGGGTGAATAAAGATGGAGGCTTTGGAATTGAAGAATGTATTAATCCTGACTTTTTTATTTTTGATATTTCTAAAAGTTTGATATCTGGTGCCTTTCTGATCCTAGAGACACTCTTCCTCCCAGGGCTAGCCAGTTCTTAAAGACAATAAAAACGTTCCTACACATATGCCTTTCATATACAAACCAGCCAATCCAGAGCCCATGCTCCATCCACCTCTTGTATCAGCCTCTCACAGCACTCTTATAGTCCAAGCCATTATTCCTCTGCCTTTAATTATGTGGGACCAGGCACCAGACAATCAGAGAGCTGCTGCAACCTGGAACCCACTGAAATTATCCAGAATAGCCAATCCTAAACCTGCTTACTCTCCTTTGTCCATTCCTTTTCAGAGAAACCAGCAGGGAATACTTTGTCCCTGCCTTCTTCCTATCCCCTGTTCCCTCTGCCTCCTTATTGAACCTGTTGCTTCCCCAGATGGCCCCTGCGTCATATGGTATACCTCCACCTCTTGGACACTGTGAGCAGCAAAACTATCTCCTGATCTGTTGGCCCCACCATAACTAAGTAATAGTAAAATTTAAAAGTAAAAACAGTGAATACAGAACAGCTTTACTATTGAGAAAACAGATATAGCTTCCCACTTCTAGGCATGATCTGATTTTCTAGCCATACCTAATAGTAGAGCAAATAACGTTGCTTTAAGTAGATGTTTTTATGGTTTCTTGCTTTGTATAAACCAATCAAGGAGCCAGAACCCCTACTGCCAATAGATTTTTGTTCATGTTTACAGCAACAGCTCATGCTGCACTTGGCTAGAAGCAACATGATAAAAAATACTACATGAACATTCCATGGTAAGTACCTTTTGCAATGTATTAACTTAAGAATTAAAAGTTCTTTCACTGTCATCCCTAAGGAAAAATTACTGATAAGCATAGGACCAGTGAGAAATGTTTCATATATATGGATGCTTTAATTCAGCATTTTTGTTGTAATAATTTTGTTGTTGTGCTCAGTCATGTCTGACTCTTTACAATCCCATTTACTGCAGACCACCGGGCTCCTCTGTCCATGGGATTTTCCAGGCAAGAATACTGGAATGGGTTCTATGTCCTACTTCAAGCCAGGGATCTTCCCAAGCCAGGGATTGAACCCACATCTCCTGCGTATCCTGTATTGGCACTTTTTACCACTGTACCACCTGGAAAGCCTGTAAAAATTAATATATGTGAAAACAACTCATAGAATTCCTGTTTGTCATAATTATTTGACGTTAAAGTACAGCTTATGTCTCAATTTCACTTTATTATTATAACAGTCACCCTCTTTTCCTATTCAAGTCCACAACCTTTCCATTTTTAAAGTTCAAATCAAGAGCAGATTTCTAAAAGAATACAGA
The DNA here is from genome assembly GCF_054371585.1 of Giraffa tippelskirchi. Lineage (NCBI taxonomy): Eukaryota > Metazoa > Chordata > Mammalia > Artiodactyla > Giraffidae > Giraffa > Giraffa tippelskirchi. The sequence continues at coordinate 115,270,846 of NC_137277.1, forward strand.
AAAAAAAATTAGTTTCTCACTTCTCAATGTGCCTGCACACAGGCCAACATGACAAAGTAGATAATAAATCTTAGTAGATACCATGGATTAGGTTATTTTATTTATTATGGTTTCAGTAAGTTTAAGTTCAAGACCTGAATGGTACTGGACATTTGCTGGCATTAATGGATATAAAAGCTACCTATGGATCATTTTAAGTACTTTTATAGACACCACTTTCCTTCATTATTAACTAATCTGTGCATGGCCATCAGTTTCTACATAATTAGTTAAATAAAGAAAGCCTCAAGTGGTTGAGCAGATCAATATTATTGACTTATCCAAAAAAAGATTGATATGTCTATGAGTTCAGAAATGTTTTAAGGATAATATATTATGAAAATAGTTGCTCATGGTCAGTACTTTGGATAAATAGAACAATAATCATCAACCATCCACCTATTGATAGTGGTCTGTAAAGTGTTCCTTCACTTTGGCCAACTTCATCAGAATAATTAATTGATTTTTAAACTGTCTAAATTCAACTTCCTCTGTTTCTCTTGTTCTGATTCTCCCCTTTCTAAAAAAAGATCAGGCTGGTTTAATGGTCCTCTGAACTGCCACAATTTCCTTCAAGCTAAGTCATTTTATCTGTATTCTCATCCCATAATAAATTTGTTCTTCAGAGTTCTACCAGAGAAGGAGGGCTAATATGTAGTGAGGAGCAGGTTTTTCCCATGCTTAATGTTCTTCAGTTATTGCTATTACTTATAGTGTATTGTAACAACTTCTTAATATGACGTAAATGGCCCTTTAAAATCTACTGCTTGCCCATATTTGATACAGTATGATTCAATAACAATTGACTATTACAAACTCACAAACACACGTGCATGCATGATCACGTGCATCTCTTCCACACATCATTTTCTTCTCTTCAGATGCCTTTTTACTAACTTATTATTGACTCACAAACACTCCCATGGCATTTTTCATGACTTTTTTAGAAAACTGGGTAATTTTAAATGGTAGATTTAAAAGAATCACAAGAAGTTTGATGCATCTACCCATTATGAGATGCAATCTATGTCCCTAACTTTGAATCTGGGTTGTGACTTGTACACTGAATGGAAGACAGTGGAAGCTGTAGCCTGTGATTCCTAAGGCTAGGTCCTAAAAAGTCATGCAGCTTCTTCCTGCATCTCTTGAACCCTTGTTCTCTAGACACTCTCAGATCTCATCTACCTTGTAATGAAAAGCTCATTTTTTCTATATGGAAATGAATAGAAATGACATATGTAAATGACAAGAGTAGGCGTTCCAGTCAAAAGTTTCAACTAAACCCTGGCTTTGAGTTATGCCAGGTATCAGTCAGGAGAGCAAAGACACCCCCTAAATGATTCCAGCCTCAAAGTTTCCAGTTACCCTTGGGTATCAGGACTTCCTTGAGCAGAGACAAGTTTCCCTGCTGTGCCCTGTCTGAATTCCTGACTCATGAAGAGCAAAATACTATGGTTGTTGTTTAGAACACTAATTTGGGGGTGGTATTTAATAAGTAGCAGCAGATAACTAGAAGAAAAAGCTTATTAAATCGTGAAGGAAAATTGAGCTTTTTTTTTTATAAGCAAGGGGAAAAAAAAGAGTTGTAAGAAATCAATCAATAATAGATCAGTCAAGGAAAACAGCATGGTTCTTGAGTCTACAAGAATGGTAGGAAAAACAGGGAAGAAAAGAAGAGTTGGCAGGAGTTGGCAGGTAAGGTCTCTTGGGATCTATAGATGACTGTCAGAAGATATTCAGGACAAATGTTGACTAGCAAGAGTAGAAAAATTATGCAACAGCAGTACTTATTGCGTGCCTGTGTCTCTGGGTGCTTACTTAGTTGCTTCAGTCATGTCCAGCTCTTTGCAAACCTATGGACTGTAGCATGTAAGGCTTCTTTGTCCATGAGACTCTCCAGGCAAGAATACCAGAGTGGGTTGCCGTGCCCTCCTCCAGAGTATCTCCCTGACCCAGGGATCAAACCAGCAAATCCTGCATCTTCTGCATTGCAGGCAGATTCTTTACCCACTGAGGCACCTGGGAAGCCCTAGTGAGTGCCTAATGTGTTCCAAATACAAGTTACCCCCCATATACACACACACTCACATATATGTCAGTTTTTGCCACCCACCTTAATATTGTTTATTGTCATGTTCTAATACTTCCTTTACAGTTCTTTGCACACTTGGAAAATCTTTTTAAAAGAAAAGTTTTCTAATATCTTATTATTGCTATTCAAGACATTGTTGCATTTGATTTTTCTTAAATTACAGTTAATGATGCCTGATTCATCACCCACTTATTGCTCCTTCCTCATAGACAAAATTAAATGTGACTGCTGACAGTTTACAAAGAATATTTGAGAAATGTCACAAAATCTCTCAGTCAACCATCTGTTCTAGGAACTGTTTCTTTTCAAAGAAAATATAAAGCTTATCAACAATTGGGACTCTTGATTTCTTACCAGCGGAGACTGAGAAGTGTCCAGCAAGTTACAGCCACTTGCTCTTCTAATGAATTCTTGGCATCAGTGAATAAGGCATGGCTATGTGTGCATGCTTAGTCATGTCCGACTCTGTGACCCCATGGACGGTGGCCCGCCAGGCTCCTCTGTCCATGGAATTTCCAAGGCAAGAATTCTGTAGTGGGTTGCCATTTCCTCCTTCCAGGGTATCTTCCCCAAACAGGAATCTAACCCACGCCTCCTGTGTCTCCTGCGTTAGCAGGCAGATTCATTACCACTGAGCCACCTGGGAAGATCTAAAGCATGGCTGCTAGGAACACTTTAAAATATCTTCTAAACAGTCAACTCATTTTCCACTTTCACTTATACATGTTTTAATACAGCTATGATGGTGGAGTTGCTTGTCTACCTGATAATACAAATGAGCAATTAAATCTTCGAAGTCTTTGTTGGCATGTTATCTGCTTGTAATGGATGGTAACTTCATAACTGTCAGTTACCATAAGTAAACATCTCACAGGTATTTGGATGAAAAAGTGGATATATTGAGCATCCTATTCAATCCAACAGGTATGTTAAGAAACAGTGCAGGTTTTTGAAAACATTAAATGAAAAAATATAGAGATTGCATATATAATAATGCAGATACTTTATGCCCTTTCCCTTTTGCCTTCTTGTCTTGATCTACTAGGGTCTCTTCTATGTGTAAAATTCAAATTCCTTCCATTGGTGGACACTGTGTCTATCTTTGTCTCTTTTCCTTCTATTCTCTTTGAGTAATATCCTCATATTTTTCTCATTTCTGGCAAACTCACTGTAAGTAGGGGACACTATTTTCTTTCACTTGACATTTTAATTATAAAAATAATTTGAGGATATATTCTTAGACTTCCCTCCTTAAACTGTTCTTTTGAAAATGTCTACCCTTTCCCACAGTTTACTTCATTTTTATTGTTATACTAATTCTGAAACAGCTAATATAGTGGTCCCAAACTTATATCTAGCAGTCTGTACATCAGTGTGGCTTAGAGTCCTGTTTTGTTTAAGGCCCACGGTTACTTAGGGCTTCCCAGGTGGCTCAGTGGTAAAGAATCTGCCTGCCAATGCAGGAGACATGGTTTCGATTCCTAGGGTGGGACGAGCCCCTGGAGAAAGAAATGACAAAACCCACTCCAGTATTCTTGCCTGGAATATCCTATGAACAGAGGAGCCTGGTGGGATACAGTCCATGGGATCACAAAGAGTTGGACACAACTGAGCACACATGCACAGTTATAAATTATATAGAGTAGTTTCCTTGTCGGTAATTTTAAAAAGGGAAGCCATCTATATATTTCTGGGTTAAATTAGAAAAGCAGGGTCTGCAATTGCAAGGGCACCAACCTATTGAAGTTGAGTGGCAGCTAACTCCTTCAGAAAGACACATAGTTTTTCATGGTGCTGTATGCCCCATGGCTTTATTGTTTGGAACATAGCCTATTACTTCAGTAGTCCCTGTATGCCTTTGAGTTTGCAAACCCTCTTCTAGTCCACATCTTGAGAGCAAAAGATTTAAACCTTAATTTTCAGCTACCAGTTGAACAACTTCATTCCAAAGTCTTGTCATTGTCCTTATACATAAAGATTTCCTTGCTTGGTCTGGTAAAAAATTCTCTTAGATACCAAGGTTGGAAGCTATGTACTTTTTGGTTTTTTTTTTGGTCTTATTTCTTTTTCCCTCTTCTATTGGCATTGATTAATGATGAGGACAGATCTTATGGATTCAGCTTCTATATCTTCTGTTAGCTCCTCCTTACCTTTTACCTGGAAACATTAGAGATTCTAAGTGATCCCCCCACAAGAATTAATCCTATGTATCTTTAGTAGATTAATCATCCAAATATATAACCTTAATCAGATTACTACCTGGCTCAGAAAAGTTTCAGCAAATTTCTGTTGTCTGCAGATTAAAAAGAAATTTATTGACTTACCATTCTAAGCCATTCAAAACAGGAACCAACCAATGCATTCTCTAGAGTATTTTAGAATAGGTATGATCTTAATGATTTTCCAATTCAATTTCTTCTGTGTGTCACTGACAAGACTAGGTCTACAAGGGCTAAGTGACTCAGCCATAATTCAATAGATAGTTGGTGGAGTGAAGATCAAAACTTAGCCCCCCAGATTAAGTTTTCAGGGCTACTTCTGCATTCATCAACCAACTAGTTGAAAGACTGGTTCTTGGCCTTTATCCCATTCATCATTACCAATACCTGAACCAATGCTGCCAAGACTATTTCAAAGGTACCTCCCTCCTTAAAGGTTTTGGTCATCTCTTCCCTTTGTTCATAGAATGAGATATATCTTAAAGTACATTATAAATTTTAGTTTTGTTAAGGCATTCACCACATTCTCTGTTACATTTCATCAGCCTGCTTATACCTATCTACTCTCTTACAAACACATTGAAGAAGGGATTGTACTCTTGTAGCAACTGGCACAGTGTCTTGAATGTAATGATTTAAATTACCATTGAGTCCCCAGCCCAGCCTCCTTTCTCCTTCCCAAGCTTATGGTCCACTAAAGATGTCTGTTATGACCTGCTGATTAGAAATTCCTTCCTCTGGCTCAGAATGATTCTCTTCCAAATGTTTGCCATGTGTTTGTCTCTTTCACATTTTCAAATGCTAAAGGTCATTCTATTGTTTTTGTTTAACACTTAACTGATTTCAATATAACTTTCCTCCCTTTGGCCTTTAAAAATGTAGATCAGGAACATTAACTACTTATGTTTTCAGTACCATTAGTGATGTGCAGACATATATAAAGAATCATCACATATCTAAAAGAGTATGGTTAGTATAAATTGTGATCAAGAATTGTTCAGCCACAGTCCCAAGTCACTGAAAGTCTGCCAGACTTGTGTTTGTGGCAAATTTATACTAATCCTCTGGCACGTGATATTACATCCTAAGAAATAAGCAATTTAATAATTGCTTAGTTTAATATCTATTACTAAGTAATTTTAATTTCATCAAACTGTTTATTCCAGTTATAACTCCATGCTGTGTTGTGAAATTTAATCAAATATTAATTTGAATTCAGGTCATAACGCTTCTAGTTATCTCCTCATAATTAAACTCTCGCTTCAAAAATAATTTTTTTAAAAAAAGAATATGCTTATATCTACAACTGCCTGTCTACTCCTACTTTGTTTTGCTGAAAAATATAATAATTAATGCTGAATACAATAGTAATCTGTCATATTTTTAGATATACAATTGAGGGTATTTTATATTTTTATTTAGATTGACTGAAGTAGATAAAAATCAAATTTTTTAAACTTTAACCTATGCTATCTTCCTGATATATGCATATACAAAGCCTTATTTTATCATTATATTTAAAATAAAAGTTGTCACAATTACCCATTCACTTAACACTTAAAAATATTTCATAAATGAAGATAAATATAAAATATTCAAATTATTGCTTATTTTCTTCATGATTTCTCTATCTTTTTTTTTTTTGCATTGCCTGCCAGCATCAGGCCTTTTAAATATAATCTTTTATATTTGATAAGCCTGATATCACTACCTCTCAAATTTCTTATAAGTGCATTAAAGGCAGGGATGGAATTCTACTTGAAATGAGTACAATGCCTTGAACCTAACCAATGTTTGAGGAATATTTTTTGAATTATTTTTGAACCCCAAGCCCTCCCTTTCCTTTATTTCAATTCCATCTTCTGTAGTTTTCTACTACTGCCTAGTACTTAGAAATAAGCTCTTTCCCAGAGAAACACATATGCAGTCAGAGTTTTTAATCATGAATAACAAGAACAAATATAAAATTTTAGTTCTCCAAAATACTGTAACTGCTGTATATGAGCTTAATCAAAATGTTTTAGATCACAGACTTTTAGTATTCTTTCTGACATTAATTGAATAGTCATACATAACGTGCTTACATGATACCAATAAATATAGGCCTAAGGGAGCCAAAGATGGGTAAAACATGCTCTTAATTGTGAAACACTTACCATATACTGGGCAAAAGAAACATACATATAATGAGAGTGATGTGTATATCATGCCATGGCAACACAGTGATGGGACCCAGCTGAATAAGCCTAAAGATGTAAGAGAATATCACAGTGAGAAGATAACATTTGAGATTAGTTCAGGAAGCATGAATAGCCACTCACGCTAGGTAAGGGAAATATCTTTGTCAGAGGAATTATGAGAAACAACAACAAAAGTGGTAAAAGAGAGCAAAAGAATGTCATGGCTTCACTTTCAAGGACCACAAGTGAAAGTTAAATGGAATTATGGGTTGGGGGCATGACAGGTCATGAGAGTATAAAGTACTTTGAAAAAAGACATTTTACTATCACATTGGCAATGAAGATCTATTGAACATTTTGAACATGGATAATCGTAAGATACAGTGTATTCTCTAGAGTCAACATAGGACTTAAAGTGAAAGGCATAATAGTTAATAGAATGTTAAAGATGAGAATTTGAACCAGGGGAGATTTGTAATATTTGGTTTATTTATTTTACATTAGAAAAAACAAAAATAGACTTATATGAAAAAACTAAAAGAAAAAATACTCTATTCTTTTTATATCCAACAATGGTTCTGTTCACCTATGTATAAAAACTTTTTCCATTTAGTCACTAATATTTTCAGTAAGTAATACACATCCAATAAGCATATGCTGGTAAGTGAATAATGAGTCTGAGTGATAAGTAAATGAGTTAAGTGTTACTATAGGGAATACATTTACACCTACCTCCATATGGAGATATTTGTTTTGATGTTTCCCATTACACTAAGAGGCATACTAAAATACAGCCCATCTAATCCTTCTCATCTCTAACTAGTAAGATTGTAATGTTCAACATCCCCCTTTCTCTTTGTTATCATAGTAACAATTGATAGTCTGGCTTCTTGATTTTATAACTCTTATTCCCTGAGATGATCTTGTTATTCATGTTCTTCAATCTATTGTTATGAAGCTAGAGAAGTTTGAGTCTCATTTGGTGCAAAGCCATCATATTGACCACTTAATGTAGGTACCCAAAATAGTTTAGTGTCCTACTGTATATAGAAAACTTTCTGTTTAGCACTGTTTTCCATCCCAAACCAATAGTGACTCCAGATAGCAAATAAAACTATCACTGACTTGCTAGACAAAATGACATCAATAACAAATATAAGAATGTTTCACATTTTAACCATGTGCATGAGAGCTTTAACAGCTGTAAAAAAGGTCAGTGTTAGTTTTTTAATGTCCATTGTGTCACGGGAAAGGGATATATTAGGCTTTTAATTTTCAATATTGAGGTAGTCAATAAACAAAAATACTTCATATAAGCACATATAAATAATAGAATGTATTTTCCTTTAAGTTAAAGTTTAGCTATATATCTCAACTTAAAATACAGTTATATATCTGAATATTAATTACTTATTACATATGTTAAATGTTTATTATTAAACACTACTTGTTTGATATTAAATAATACACACACACACTTACACATACACACACGCAAGAAAGTGAAAGTGTTAGTTGCTCAGTTGTGTCTGACTCTTTGTGACCTTATGAGACTGTTGTTGCCTGCCAGGCTCCTGTGTCCATGGAGTTCTTCAGGCAAGAATACTGGAGTGGATAGCCTTCCTTTCTCCGGGGATCTCCTGCATTGAAGGCAGATTCTTTACCATCTGAGAGGGAAGCCCGTATGTATATGGGCTTATATGTGTGTGTGTGTATATACACATACATACAGAAATGTTTATTCTGAGCTCTCTGGAGATTGACCTTAATTAGAGACAGCTGCCTTGCCCAAGGCACTTTCCCTTCTCACTGACAGCTTAAATCTAATGACTACTTAATATGTATTCAACCCCCTCTGTGCAACATGGTAAACCACTGAAGAACTTTCCAAACTTCAAGGCTCCCTGTGGGATTGACTAAGACCTATGTTGACATTGCATTGCCACAAACTCCTTCAATTATCCATTACTGCTTCCATCCTTTTCTTCATAGAAGTGTTTGATCCTAATCCCTTATCAGCGTTCAGTAACTACGTCATGTCTGACTCTTTGTGACCCCATGGACTACAGCACACCAGGCTTCCCTGTCCTTCAGTATATAGAAGAGTTTACTCAAACTCATTTCCACTGAGTTGGTGATGCCCTCCAACCATCTCATCTTCTGTCACCCCCTTCTCTTCTTGCAATCAATCTTTCCTAGCATCAGGATCTTTTGCAATGAGTTGGCTCTTCCCATCAAGTGGCCAAAATACTGAAGCAGCAGCTTCAGCTTAGTCCTTCCAACGACTATTCAGGGTTGATTCCTTTAAGATTGACTGGTCTGATCTCCTTGCAGTCAAAGGGACTGTCAAGTCTTCTCCAGCATCACAGTTCGAAAGCATCAATTATTTGGTGCTCCGCCTTCTTTATGGTCCAACTCTCACATCTGCACATGACTACTGGAAAAACCATAGATCTGACTATACAAACCTTTGTCAGCAAAGTAATGTCTTTGTTTTTAATATGCTGTCTGGGTTTGTCATAGCTTTTCTTGCAAGGAGCAAGTGTCTTTTAATGTCAAGGCTGTAGTCAACATCTGCTGTGATTTTGGAGCCCAAGAAAATAAAGTCTGTCATTGTTTCCATTGTTTTCCCATCTATTTGCCATGAAGTGATGGGACTGGATGCCATGACCTTAGTTTTTTGAATGATGAGTTGTAAGTCAGCTTTTCCACTCTCCTCTTTCACCCTCATCAAGAGACTCTTTAGTTCTTCTTTGCTATTTGCAGTTAGAAGGTATTGTCTACATATCTGAGGTTGTTGATATTTCTCCCAGATATCTTGATTCCAGCTTGTGTTTCATCCAGCCCAGCATTTTGCATGATGTATTCTGCATATAAGTTAAATATGCAAGGTGACTATAAACAGCCTTGACTTACTCCCTTCCCAATTTGGAACCAGTTTGTTGTTCCACGGCCAGTTTTAACTGTTGCTTCTTGACCTGCATATAGGTTTCTCAGGAGGCAGGTAAGGTGGTCTGATATTCTCAGCTCTTTAAGAATTTTCCATAGTTTGTTGTGATCCACACAGTCGTAGGATTTAGCATAGTCATGAAACAGAAGATGTTTTTTCAGAATTATCCTGCTTTTTTTATGATCCAATGGATGTTGGCAGTTTGATCTCTGTTTCCTCTGCCTTTTCTAAATTCAACTTGTACATCTGAAAATTCTTAGTTTATGTACTGTTGAAGCCTAGCTTGAAAGATTTTGAGCATTACTTGCTAACATGTGAAATAAGCACAATTGAAAGGTAGTTTGAACATTCACCACTGGTTTTCTTCGGTATTGAAATAAAAACTGAACTTTTCCAGTTCTGTGGCCGTTGCTAAGTTTTCCAAATATGCTGACATATTGAGTGCAGCACTTAAACAGCATCATCTTTTAGGATTTGAAATAGCTCAGCTGGAATTTCATTACCTCCACTTGCTTTGTTCATGGTAGTGTTTCCTAAGTCCACTTGACTTCACACTCCAGAATGTCTGGCTCTAGGTGATTGACCATACCATCGTGGTTATACAGGTCATTAAGACAATTTTTGTACAATTCTTCTGTGTATTCTTGCCACCTCTTTTTAACCTCTTGTTTTTCTGGTAGGCCCTTGTTCTTTCTGTCCTTTATTATGTTCATCTTTGCATGTTATTATCCTTTGGTTTCTCTGATTTTCTTGAAGAGATCTCTAGTCTTTACCATTCTATTGTTTCCTCTATTTCTTTGCATTGTTCACTTAAGATGGCTTTTTTATCTCTCCTTGCTCTTCTCTGGAACTCTGCATTTAGTTGGGTGTATCTTTCCCTTTCGCCTTTGCCCTTCACTTCTTTTCTCAGCTATTTCTAAGGCCCTCAGACAACCACTTTGCCTTCTTGCATTTCTTTTTCTTGAGGATGGTTTTGGTCACTGCCTCCTGTATATGTTATCAACCTCCATCTATAGTTTATCAGGTACTCTGTCAACCAGATCTAATCCCTTAAATCTATTTGTCACTTCCACTGTATAATCATTAGGGGTTAATTTAGGCCATACCTGAATGGTCCAGTGGTTTTTCCCTACTTTCTTCAATTTAAGTCTGAATAGTTTATAGCTGATCTATTATCCTGATGAAGATGCAAATGATTCACTTTCAGTTCACATAATAGCATAAAGTTGGGGATTAGCTGAGTCTAGTATGATGAACAAACCTTAGTACAATGAGAACCTTGGCCTATCATCTATTATTGTGAATAACTGAAATAAATTTTTATTGTTGTTGTTCAGTCACTCAGTCATGTGTGACTCTGCAACCCCATGGACTGCAGCATGCCAGGCTTCCCTGCCCTTAGCCATCTCCCAAAGCTTGCTCAAACTCATGTCCATGGAGTCAGTGGTGCTATCCAACCATCTTATCCTCTGTCATCCTCTTCTCCTACTGCCTTCAGTCTTTCTCAGCATCAGGGTCTTTTCCAATGAGTCAGCTCTTTGTATCAGGAGGCCATATTACTGGAGCTTCAGTTTCTGCATCAGTCCTTCCAGTGAATATTCAGGGTTCATTTCCTTTAGGATTGACTGTTTTGATCTCCTTGTTGTCCAAGGGACTCTCAAGAGTCTTCTCCTGAAATAAATCTGAAATAAATTTTAGAATTTACTATGTATATTTTTAAAATTTGATGATACGAGAATATAGAATAGATACTTCATTCATTAAAATGTTATTCAGTATCTGTCATCTTTCAGTGGGTTGTTAGATGCTGAGATTAAAAGAATAAATAACAATGCCCCCCTTTTTTGAAAGACATGCCATGTGTAAGAGCTAGATGATTTAGAGGAATCTTTAAATAATGACCTGAATATCATATAATTTATAACAGTTATTCTCAAATTTGGTCCCCAGAAAGCAGTATCAGCATTACCTGTTAACTTGTTGCCATTGCAGATTCTCAGACCCTATCCTAGACCAACTGAATCCGAAACTCTAGGGTAGATCCCAGCGATCTCTATTGACCAAGATATAAAATGATTCTGATGCTCATTACTATTTGGGAACCAATCCTTTAAAGAATTACAGCAAAGGAAGTTTTGAGAATGGTAATTAAGTTATGATTTTTCTTTATGAAGGTAAAAACTAATTTGAACTAAATGCATGTTTATCACTGCAGTGTATAGCAGTTTCTTAAATGAAATTGGAGAAAAAAATATCTAATTAAGATACCACATTCTTTAAAATAATTTTGTATATCCTAATAAATTATAAATACAGAAAGCAAATAAAAATAAAATTAAACCAAAACAACAAAACGCTCTCCTTCCTTTGCTGATTTCTTAAGAGTTTTCTTTTTTTTCCAAATAGGAAGACTCTCTCTTACGTAATACTCTTTGCCTGTTACAGTGGGAGGGATCCTTTTAAATCCTATTATTATTAGGGTATTTAGACTGATTTTATAAGGCATGGATTCCTTGACTACAGTTAAAGTGTCTGGAATTCACCTTAGTCCATCTCTGTCACTATTAGGAAATAATAACTTCTGTGGTATAGATGAACAAAAATGAAGTGGGAACAACAGTCTTCCAAATATATTTTATGACTTTTATCGTGGCGGGCATTTTGATTGAATGATTGAGGGAAATCCACAATCTTATTACATTAATGATTTTTGGACATACCTCCTTTTATTAAATATAGTGTAGTATTTGCAGTTATAAGGAATTCAGTTCAGCTATAGAGTATCTGAAATGTTCTGCATGCTTTTGTATTTATTCTAGATTCTATTACAGTTAAAATGGGGCTATGAATTAGTAGTTTGTAGACAATGGCTTGTGAGAAGTTAATAAAGTATATCACTTCTGGTCTCAGTTACTTGAAAAAAATGAATCTTCCACAGTCTCTGTTCCCTTGCCACTACTCTTTAATGTCCCATAATGGCAGGATCAAAATACAGAAGACACCTGACTTCTTGAGTTACCAGATGGACATTTAATCTAGATCATTATCTAATCCATATAACATTTGAGAAACACATCTTTGCTGCATTTAGATACTGAGATTTTTTTTTTTTTAGATACTGAGATTTATAATCTCGATGTAGCATAGCCTAACATCCTGTCTAATTATTCTGATTATTTTTAGTATGCTATGAAGCAAATTGTGTTCTCTCAAAATTCCTACATTGAAGTTCTATTCCTCAGCATGACTGGATTTGGAGACAGGGTCTATATGGAGGTAAGAAAGGTTAAGTCATAAGGGTAAGGCCTTAATCCCATAAGACTGATGTCCTTATAAGAAGAGGAGATAGCAGAGAGTTTTCTCTCTGAATGTGAACAGAGGAATTCTGATAGCCACTTTCTTATAAATATCTGCTTTCGGTCTTTTATTGAATCCATTTCTGTTTTTCAATATGTTGGCTTGAAGGTGATGAAGTATGATAACAACTCATTTATAGTTCTTTTTTCACAGATTATTTTAATAATTTTGAGGCATTTTTAGAACCATTGTTTGAAATAGATACTAACTTAGAATCTTTGTATTCCTAGTACCTGACACAAAGCTCTGATTGTGCAACAGATTTCTGATGTTACTTGAGAATACATGAGGCACTCTGAGACATTTTTGAGGTCCCGGTGCAATCAGTATATTTTTCTCCTGAAATGATCCATCCTGAAAAAATTATTTGGAGCCTTCAAGGCACCCACACACCTTTTCATACTTAAGAAAGTTCTGTGTATGGTTTGTTTTTATTGAAATAAATCTTGGATTTTCAGATGTAGTATGATAAAGATATTATGATTATTATTCATTAATTAAAAATTATTGAATGCCTATAATGTGTCCTAGGAATATAACAGTAAAAGAAATGAGCAAAAACTCTGTATCCTGAATCTGACATTTTAGTTTAGAGAAATCTACAGCAAAAAAAAAAAAAAAATCAAGTAGTAGTAAGTTATGTAAATAAAATGACATATCATCCCTTCCATAAAAGCAGAGTGCCACCCATCATTACTTAAAGACAAAATGTCAAAATATCATAAATCATTAATATTAGGCAGAATAAATTCAATGACCAATTTTAGTTATATGGTTTTCTTGAAATAAAACAAATTATCAACAATCCTTTTAAAAGACACTCTTTGAAGTGGGGTTAACTTATAAGTACATTACTCAGTGTACCCTCTACTTCTGAGTTTATGAAGTCTCATCTCCTTTATCTGAAGCTCATGAATTTTCCCTTCCTTAGCTAAGGATCCTTAACTAAGTCCCTTCCTTAGATAAGGACTCTCCATCCTGGCATATCGGAAGTCAATTCTTGGATGCTTCCTTTGATCATCTTCATTTTAGAGAAAGAAAAAAAAAAAGAAGCTTCCCACCTCTTTCTGAGAGTTCCTCTCTTTCTTAACATCTGTTAATTTTTAATAAAAGGTAAATTTTGCTTATAAATTTGAAATCTGTGTGTGCATCCTTGGGAAAGGGATGGGGGCTCTAACACAAGTGGAATTGACATAGCAAAGCAGTTCCCTCATGTAGGTATCTTTTCTGGTGAGATAATTCAACTGACTAATTGTGGGAACAGTTTGAAATACTTAGGTGGTCTTCTTTTTTGGCCACTCCCCTCTTATCCGTTTAAAGGTCTATATAACTAAACTGTTCCAGACATTTAAATACACGATTTGATCAACATGAGGAGATATATCAGAGAAGACTGCCCATTCACACTTGCAACAGAGGGCCAAAATATAAGATGTAAAAGGACTAAATAAACACAATAGAACATCGCCTTTTTCCTTCTTGCCTTCTATCTTTTGCCCCTTTCCCACTTGGCCCCCATATACTCAATTTATTTTCCTTTATGCTATCTTTCTGCCTTGTCTTGGGAACCATGAGTTGATTATACACTGTGAGGCTTCCAAAAGTCATTCTTGGAAAAACTGTTCTGATGGTTATTGTAACCCTGAGCAAAAGACATGACCTGCAACCATGAGTTTTGCTTAAAGTAAAAAATCACTGCCTAAATCAAAACTATGAAGGCAGCTACTCAGGTCTCCGCCTACGCTGTCAAAACTCTGAGTGCTTCAATTAGGAAGCTATACATCTTCAGATTTTTTGTTTCACAAAAGCTGAAGAAATCCTTTAACCTATATTGAAGTCACTTAAATTTCTTCTGAAAACTCAAGATCAGAGAGTTTAGGACATAGACACTAAAATTTTCATCGGGGCTTGGGGGCAAATGATAGGTGAACAATAAACTTTAGCACTGAATGACATTATGTAATAGTATAACATGTATTCTTATTCTTTAAAAATTGCCTAAATTTGCTTGAGGCAAATATCACGGTAATTCAAGTCTATGCCCCTAATGCTGAAGAAGCTGAAGTTGAACTGTTCTATGAAGATCTACAAGAACTTCTAGAACTAACACCCAAAAAAGATGTCCTTTTCATTATAGGGGATGGGAATGCAAAAGTAGGAAGTCAAGAAACACCTGGAGTAACAGGCAAGTTTGGCCTTAGAGTACAGAATGAAGCAAGGCAAAGGCTAATAGAGTTCTGCCAAGAGGACGCACTGGTCATAGCAAACAACCTCTTCCAACACAGGAGAAGACTCTACACATGGACATCATCAGATGGTCAACATCGAAATCAGATTGATTATATTCTTTGCAGCCAAAGATGGAGAAGCTGTATACAGTCAGCAAAAACAAGACTGGGAGCTGACTGTGGCTCAGATCATGAATGCCTTATTGCCAAATTCAGACTGAAATTGAGGAAAGTGGAGAAAACCACTAGACCATTCAGGTATGACCTAAATCAAATCCCTTATGACTATACAGTAGAAGTGAGAAATAGATTTAAAGGACAACATCTGATAGACAGAATGCCTGATGAACTATGGATGGATGTTTGTGACATTCTACAGGAGACAGGGATCACGACTATCCCCAAGAAAAATAAATGCAAAAAAGCAAAATGGCTCTCTGAGGAGGCCTTACAAATAGCTATGAAAAGATGCGAAGTGAAAAGCAAAGGAGAAAAGGAAAGATATTCCCATTTGAATGCAGAGTTCCAAAGAACATCAAGGAGAGATAAGAAAGCCTTCCTCAGCCATCAATGCAAAGAAATAGAGGAAAACAATAGAATGGGAAAGACTAGAGATCTTTTCAAGAAAATGAGAGATACCAAGGGAACATTTCAGGCAAAGATGGACTCGATAATGGACAGAAATGGTATGGACCTAACAGAAGCAGAAGATATTAAAAAGAGGTGGCAAGAATACACAGAAGAATTGTACAAAAAAGTTCTTCACGACCCAGACAATCACGATGGTGTGATCACTCACCTAGAGCCAGACATCCTGGAATGTGACGTCAAGTGGGCCTTAGGAAGCATCACTGCGAACAAAGCTAGTGGAGGTGATGGAATTCCAGTTGAGCTATTTCAAATCCTGAAAGATGACGCTGTGAAAGTGCTGCACTCAATATGCCAGCAAATCTGGAAAACTCAGCAGTGGCCACAGGACTGAAAAGGTCAGTTTTCATTCCAATCCCAAAGAAAGGCAATGCCAAAGAATGCTCAAACTACTGCACAATTGCATTCATCTAACACATTAGTAAAGTAATGCTCAAAATTCTCCAAGCCAGGCTTCAGCAATACGTGAACCGTGAACTTCCAGATGGTCAAGCTGGTTTTAGAAAATGCAGAAGAACCAGAGATCAAATTGCCAACATCCGCTGGATCATCGAAAAAGCAAGAGAGTACCATAAAAACATCTATTTCTGCTTTATTGGCTATGCCAAAGCCTTTGACTGTGTGGATCACAATAAACTGTGGAAAATTCTGAAAGAGATGGGAATACCAGACCACTTGACCTGCCTCTTGAGAAACCTGTATGCAGGTCAGGAAGCAACAGTTAGAACTGGACATGGAACAACAAACTGGTTCCAAATAGGAAAAGGAGTACGTCAAGGCTGTATATTGTCATCCTGCTTATTTAACTTATATTCAGAGTACATCACGGGAAACACTGAGCTGGAGGAAGCACAAGCTAGAATCAAGATTGCGGGGAGAAATATCAATAACCTCAGATATGCAGATGACACCACCCTTATGGCTGAAAATGAAGAAGAACTAAAGAGCCTCTTGATGGAAGTGAAAGAGGAGAGTGAAAAAGTTGGCTTAAAGCTCAACATTCAGAAAACTAAGATCATGGCATTTGGTCCCATCACTTCATGGCAGATAGATGTGGAAACAGTGGCTGACTTTATTTTTCTGGGCTCCAAAATCACTGCAGATGGTGATTGCAGCCATGAAATTAAAAGACGCTTACTCCTTGGAAGCAAAGTTATGACCAACCTAGATAGCATATTAAAAAGCAGAGACATTACTTTGCCAACAAAGGTCCGTCTTGTCAAGGACATGGTTTTTCCAGTAGTCATGTATGGATGTGAGAGTTGGACTATAAAGAAAGCTGAGAACCGAAGAATTGATGCTTTTGAACTGCGGTGCTTGAGAAGACTCTTGAGAGTCCCTTGGACTCCAAGAAGATCCAACCAATCCATCCTAAAGGAGATCAGTCCTGGGTGTTCATTGGAAAGACTGATGTTGAAGCTGAAGCTCCAATACTTTGGCCATTTGATGGGAAGAGCTGACTCATTGGAAAAGACCCTGATGCTGGGAAAGATTGAACGCAGGAGGAGAAGAGGAAGACAGAGGATGAGATGGTTGGATGGCATCATCGACTCGATGGACATGGATTTGGGTGGACTCAGGGAGTTGATGATGGACAAGGAAGCCTAGTGTGCTGCGGTTCATGGGTTCGTAAAGAGTCAGACACGACTGAGTGACTGAACTGAACTTAACTGAAAAGCAAACTGTAAAGACATATTTCTAACATTCATATAGACTTATTTGTGGAATTGTCATCCATGATTGGAGCATGAACCCTCTATTCATTTATTCATGTCTTTTTTAGTAGGTATTATGGTAATCAATTCCTCAAAGGTGTAATCTGTTGATAAACAGCACCAGCAGTCCAAGAAAATGCATCATGTTTTGAAATACAAGCGTATCTTCATTGTGGAAAAGCAATGTGATCACTGAAATGATGATCCAGGAAGAATTTTTAATGCTTCTAATTCCAATGCTATGTAACATTATTTTCTAATAGTCATTTTAACAAATCATCTACAGTTTCCTTTTGTGGAACTAAAATTTGACAAATATTATATATATCTAAGATATCTACTAAGTTAACCTTATCATTAAAATAGTTATATCAAAAATTGTAAATATCTTCATTTTGTTTACGATTCTCTTAGGAACAATGCTGGAATGTCCAGGTTAATACTCCTCTGTGTGTATGTATATGTGAGTATTCATGCATTTGTCCTAGATATTGCATTTATGCTTTAAGTTTATCTCTTTAAGTTTATCTCTGACTCAGTTTATACAGTTTTGAATTTGTAAACAGGCCATCAGAACAGAACAAACAGTGTTATCCAATGTAATCCTAAAGGAAGAGCCAGTAGCATGTCATTTAGAACTACAAATGTGGTTTTTGTATTTTCTTTTTTGTATAGAAAGATACATGGAAGGGAGGGAAAAGAAAGAAGTGAAAGAAGGAAATAAGGCGTGAAAGAAGGAAAGAAGAAAGAAATAAAAAGGGAAAACTCCAGAAGAGAGAGAACACATAAATAAAGATCTCCAGACCCAATTATGTACTTCAGGTGGGCTGTATATTTTATGACTTAAAATCCTACTGGTAATGGGACACTCTACAAAGCTACAAGAGTAAATTACTAGAGTTTTATAACAGTGTGATTTGTTTTATTTGGCCATTTTGTGATGTCTGCAGAGTTTTAAAATCAGTAGGATTAGGCAGGTACTCTGCTTAAGTAGGATGCAAGAAACCTAGCAAATACACATACAGCACACTTAGGGCTTCCCTTATAACTCAGTCAGTAAAGAATTTGCCTACAATATAGGAGACCCAGGTTCAATTCTTGGGTTGAGAAGATCCCCTGGAGAAGGAAATGGCAACCCACTTCAGTATTCTTGCCTGGAAAATCCCATGGACAGAGGAGCCTGGCAGGCTACAGTCCATGGGGTCGCAAGAGTTGGACATGACTTAACGACTAAACCACCACCGCAGCACACTTAAGATTCAGCACTTAAGAAGGGTCTATAGCCAGTGACTATCAGACATCCATTGATTTTTAAAATTAGAGCAATTTGAAAATTTCTAGAATCATAAAAACTAGTATCTTTGGAAAGAATTACATCATAGGTAAGAAAAAGACTGTCCAGGGACTAAATTGGAACAAATTGAAGATATTAACTCAGCAAAAATAGAGTCTGTGCTCAAACTGAAGCTATGCCAATTTAAGAGAAAGGGGCTAAAATTAAAAAAAAAAAAATAGAGTAGATGGAAAGACACTTATAATTGTTTCTTTGAAAACTATTGTGAAATTGTTTATCATAAAAGTGAAATGATTACAAAAGTATTTCCAGATTGCCTTAATATTAAAAAATGTAGGAGAGTTTCATGCAAAATGAATGAGATGAAGCTGTTCTTGCTTGACTCAGAGTTGGACTCTCGGTGTGAAGTACTGCAAAAGAAAGCTAAATATATTCAGGATAGAGGAAAGAAATCAGCAGCCTGTATTATTTCTTTTGGGAAAGTGGGTGATGGAGACAGAATGAGCATATGGGAGCCAAATCTCTGTAAAGGGACATTTATCAGTGGAACAGAAGGACTTTAGCTCTGCAATCTGCTTGCTACGTTTGTAGAAAAAGTACCATTTAAAATCTTTTCTATTTCATGAATCTTTTTTTACATAAGAAAACTCTGGTTGGAAATGTTACTATAAGGATTTGTTGCCTCATATGTGTATTATGTTCATCCATACTGTGAACTTGGTTGCTTAGATGTCATTAGGTTATCCTTGGAAGAGAGAACATGTCTGGAGAGTAAAATATTTTACCACAGTACTATTCCTCTTCTTGTCCATATTGCACATGCCAAATTACCCCTACCTCCTTTTCTCACAGTGCCCCACAATGGCTTCTTTCCTCCTCTTCCCTTCCCCCCACCATATGGTCCTATCATTGCTTGCAAATGTTTTCAATATGTTCCTACTCATCTTCTAAAGTGAAGGATGGTTCCTCTTGGTTCAGTTTTACCCACTATATCCTAGGAATGCAGGCTAAACTTAATAACCAATTTCCAAGTAAGGAAAACTGGCAGGGAAAAATTAAATATGCAAACATTCTGTGGGAAAACTTAAGTTAAACTTACAGGATCTGTGGGAAAGTTAAGATTTAAAAATGTGCCTTTTGCTTATACATCTATTGTAATCAAGACAGTATTGGGTTAGTGAGGTATGGATACATGGATCAAGGCAATAGAAGCCAGAAACAGATTCCCATAATTAACTGATTTTTTTAAACAAGGTCAAAGACAATTCAGTAAAAAATGACTAGTCTTTTCAATAAACAGTGCTGCAACAATGAGATGTTCATATATAAAATAAAGAATCAAACAAATCTGGGATCTTAGGTCACCTTCATTCTTTCTTTCCTCTATAAATTTTTGCATATGAGGTTCCTAGTAACACATGAAGCTATTGATACAGATCAGGGAACCCTTGATTATGTATTTGTAGATCTATCCTACATTGTTCTGTCAATTTATTTCTATCTTGTCTATGAAAGTCTTTAACAGTGGTTTACAGCCCAACTGAGATTAAGGCTTAGAATCAATCAAAATGAGCTTGCCCTGTCTTGAATTGACATTAACTTTAACAGACAGTTTATCTTTGTGAATCTCTTGTCCCCCAGAACTAGAAGAAAGTGGGTTAGGAAGAGGAGTGTAGGAAGAGTGTATGGAGGGGCATTTACATAACAGAAGAGCAAGAGTAGGATAAAAGCTGTCCTGTTCAGGTTAACTGTGTAGAAGGCCTGAGAGAATGAACTTAACATATTCACAGATTCTACTCATTTTAAGGGAAATGGTAAGGATGCAGTGTTATAAAATTATAGAATTTAGAAGCTCCGTCATACTAATCAAAAAGTGGAGATAAATAGGTGTTTGGAGTTTTGTTCCCTTTTTAAGACATCTCTCAAATGAACAGTTTTATTTATAAGTTCTCCAAATCCTACTGTAATTTAAAATTATCTCTGGTTAAAAATTGCCACTTAGAAATATACAAATTAGATTTATGATGTGAAATACATATTTTTTAAAATGCTAGCATCTGGCTTGGAGGAGACATACACTCAAATTATGAAAGAACAAGAATGGTTGATTATATATGTTGTTGGCATACTTCATGGCTTAGGCTCCCATGCTATTGGTTGGCTGCCTGAAATTGAAGATCCAGCAAATTCAGTGGATGGAAATTTTGATAGTGAGATCTACTACTAAGTCACACTCTCAGAAAATAAGCAAACAAATGAATAAAAACAATAGGAAAATTCTCATGCATTTTAAATAGACTACTTAAGCCAAAGTTTGTCCTGTAAGGACTGCCTGCTGCAACAAACCATTACATTGAAAGAGTATTAGAAGTTTTTCAGGATGAGGCAGTCAGTGGGTAATATTTATAAAATTTTGAGGTCTGAGCAAGAATGAGTAACTAAGATGGAGAAAATCTGTGCTATAACTGTTTAGCATTTGAATACACAGCATCAAGAGGCTTGAAGACCTAATAAATACATTGGTGTTTCAAAAGTGAGTTGTTTGACCAGATGAGCCATATGTTGTCCCAATGTTGTTGTAGTTCAGTCTCTAAGTTGTGTCTGAATCTTCGCCACCCCCTGGACTGTAGCACACACCAGGTTTCCCTGTCATTCACTATGTCCCGGAGTTTGCTCAACACTTTTCACTTTCATGCACTGGAGGAGGAAATGGCCACCCATTCCAGGGTTCTTGCCTGGAGAATCCCAAGGACAGAGGAGCCTGGTGGGCTGCCGTCTATGGGGTCGCACAGAGTCGGACACGACTGACGCGACTTAGCAGCAGCAGCAGCATGTCCATTGAGTCAATGATGTCATCCAAACATCTCATCTTCTGTCACCCTCTTCTCCTTTTGCCTTCAATCTTTTCCAGCATCAGAGTCTTTTCCAGTAAGTCAGCTTTTCATATCAGGTGGCCAAAATATTGGAGCTTCAGCTTCAGCAACAGTCCTTCCAATGAAAATTCAGGACTGATTTCCTTTAGGATTGACTGGTTGGATCTCCTTGCAGTCCAAGGGACTCTCGAGATTTCTCCAACATCACAGTTTGAAAGCATCAATTCTTCAGTGCTCAGCCTTCTTTATGGTCCATCTCTCACATCCATACATGACTACTGGAAAAATCATAGCTTTGCTTTTTAATATGCTGCTAGGTTTATCATAGCTTTCCTTCCACAGAACAAGTGTCTTTTAATTGCATAGCTGCAGTTTGCAGTGATTTTGGAGCCCAAGAAAATAAAATCTGTCACTGCTTCCACATTTTCACCTTCTGTATGCCATGAAGTGAAGAGACCTGATGTCATGATCTTAGTTTTCAGAATGTTTAGTTTTAAGCCAGCTTTTCCCCTCTCCTCTTTCACCTTCATCAAGAAGCTCTTTAATTCCTCTTCACCTTCTTCCATTAGAGTGGTATCATCTGCGTATCCGAGGTTGTTGATATTTTTCCTGGCAATCTTGAGTCCAGCTCAAGAGGACTGGAGAACTCCAGCTTGTATCCTCTCCAGTCATACAGTCATTCAGTCTGGAATTTCACATGATGTACTCTGCATATAAGTTAAATAAAAAGAGTGACAATATATAGGCTTGTCATACTACTTTCCCAGTTTTGAACCAGTTTTTCCATGTAAGGTTATAACTGTTGCTCTTTGATCTTCATACAGGTTTCTCAGGAGGCAGATAAGGTGGTCTGGTATTCCTATTTCTTAAAGAATGTTCCACAGTTTGTTGTTATCCACACTGTCAAAGGATTTCATGTAGTCAGTGAAGCAGAAGAAGATTTTTTTTTTATCTGGAATTCCTTTGCTTTCTCTATGATCCAACAAATGTTAACAATTTGATCTGTGGTTCCTCTGCCTTTTCTAAATCTTGCTTGTATATCTGAAAGTTCTCAGTTCACATAATGCTAAAGCCTAGATTGAAGGATTTTTGAGTATAACCTGACTAGTACATGAAATTAGGGCAATCATATGGTATGTTGGAACATTCTTTAGTATTGCTTGTCTTTGGGATTGGAATGAAAACCGACTTTTTCCAGTCCTGTGGTCACTGCTGAGTTTTCTGAATTTGCTGACGTATTGCGTACAGCACTTTAGTAGCAGCATCTTTTAGGATTTTAAACAGCTCAGCTGGAATTCTATCCTCTCTTCTAGTTTTGTTGGTAGTAATGCTTCCTAAGGCCCACTTGACTTCTCAATCCAGGATATCTGGCTCTAGGTGAGTGACACACCATCATGGTTATCCAGGTCATTGAGACCTTTTTGTATAGTTCTTCGGTGTACTCTTGCCACCTCTTCTTAATCTCTTTTTCTTCTGTTAGATCATTATAGTTTTTGCCCTTTATCATGCCCATCCTTGCAGGAAAAGTTGTCTGAGGAGGCTTTACACATAGCTGAGGAAAGAGAAGAAAAACCGAAGGGATAAAGGGAAAGATATACCCAACTGAATGTAGAGCTCTACAGAAGAACTAGGAGAGATATGAAGGCCTTCTTAAATCAACAGTTGTCATAATTAGAGAGATTTTTGCCAGAAGTAAACCGTTTGTCCAGATAAATTGGTTTACAGTAATTTCCCAAAACAAACAGTTAAGCCATGTCAACACAGATGGTCTGAATTTGGGGTCCTGATAGTTACATTTTGGTGACTATTATAAAGGTATCTTTAGTGTCATATTTAAGAGAACAAAAGCCAAAAAACAAAAGAAAACAACATACTTTGACGCCCAGTTCACATTCCAGTTTTACTGCATTCTGTTTGACCACCAAAGTCATTGCTATTTTAAGGCCATGTGTATAACATTTATTATAACTTGCACATTTTATAAAAGTCAATGTTAACTTAATCATGCATGTAAAGTATCTAAACCAGTATCTGTTATATAGAAGTTGCACACCAAAAGCAGTTCCTCCTCAGGAAGATTAAGATCAATAGAGGAAAATATTAATATTTAACTCCCTTGAATGTAGGAGATAACATCATACATTTTCTTTTATGTTCACAAGGAAGACTTCTTTACATGTACATTTGTACATTTGTGGTACTCATTAAATTGTGTTGATTATTGGCATGTGAGAAAGTTTATTAGTTACAAAAAATTAGAATACATTTATGACAGTTTTATCAAGTTAAATTTTATTTTTGTGTTGTCTATTATACAATTTATGCTATGAATTTATAGTTTGCTGAGTTTAAGGAATGGTTATTCAGTTGTTTAGTTGTTAACTTTGGTATGGATATACAGCATTGCATTATGTATCACATGTTGATGGGACATTTTGGTTGTTCCAGGTTTTGGCTGTTAGGAATAATGCTGCTATAAATTTACACACAAAAATAATTCTTTAGATGTATGTTTATTTCCTGGTAATTAAATGTCTGTATCATATGATAAGGATAAGTTCTTTATGTGTAAAAGTGGCCAAGCTGTTTTCCAAAGTAACTGTATAATGTATATGTGTGTACTCCTACCAGCAGCATATGAAGGCTCGAGTTCCTCCACATTCTTGACAATATTTAGATATTGCCTGTTTCTAATTCTAAATATGAGTTTATAGTAACATCTTACTGTGCGTTTAATTTGCATTTTCTTCTTTACCAATTTTGCTGAACATCTTTTCATAAACTTGCTACATTCATAACCTTTTTGTGTAGTGTCTTAACTCTTATTCAGTTGTGTAAGTGTTTAATATATTCTAGATACAAAGTTTTGTTGAACTTTGGTATACAATTAATTTTAACCAATCTGTGATTTGTCTAGTAATTTTCTTAAATGTTTGTTTTGAAAAACAAAAATTGTAAATTAACTGTATCTAATTTGAATATTTTTTCCTGTGGTTCAAATCTTTTGTATTCTAAGAAATCTTTTTAGAAGACTCAATTCATATGTTTTCTTCAGTTTCCTGTAGAGGTTAAATATTTTAACTTTGACATTAGGTCTGTGATCCATTTTCAGATAAATTTTGTTTATAGTGAAATGTCTTTCAGTTTCAGTTTTTAAGGATAGCTTTATTAAATAAAAAATATTGATTTATAGAATTTCATGTAATTCCAATGCCTTTTGGCTTTCATTTTTGTTAAAAAGTAAAAATTCTTATTCCTTGTATGTAATATATCTTATTTTTCTCTCTGATTTTAAGAGTTTTCATTTTGACTTTACTCTTAAGAATTTAAATGTGTCTAGAAACTTTTCATGTTTACCCTCCTGGAGTTTATTAAGCTTTTTTGAATCTATAAATTTTCAAAACAAATTTGGGGAGTTTTTTGACATTATTTCTTCAAAAACTCTTGTCATTTTACCTAGCTGTCTCTTTCTGTGACCCAAAATTACACATATGTTAGAATGCTTGTATTTTCCAAATAATCTGTGACTCTTCTTTTGTCATCTTTGTCTGTGTTCCCCAGATTCAATAGTTTTTGTTGGTTTATCATCACATACATTGATACATTTTATGTCATTTTTTTTCAGCTATCCTGGTTAAGTTACCCAGTAATATGAATTTCCTAAGGATGCTATAATAAGTTATTAAAAACTAGATTGGATGACTTAAAACAACAGAAATTAATTCTTTCACAGTTCCAGAGGTCCAAAGTCTTTTTTTTTTTTCCTTTTGTTGCCTCTTCCAGCTCTTGCTTACATTCCTTAGTTTGTAGTTGCTTTGCTCCAATCTCTGCTTCCATATTCACATATCATTTTATTTGTATGTGTGTCTTAAAATTCTCTCTACTTATCTGGTATAAGGATGCATGTGATTGTATTTAGGGGCCACTCAAATAGTCCATGATAATATCTTTCTCTTAAGAACCTTAACTTTATCACATCTTTTGCTGCATAAGGTAATATACAGTGATTAGGAGGCCATGTGTGAATGAAACACGGAACCATTCTTAAATTGGAACATTACGACAGTAGAGGCTTCCTAGGTGGTGCAGTGGTAAGGAATCTTCCTTCTAATGCAGAAGACTCATGATATGAGGGTTTGATCCCTGGGTCAGGAAGATTCCATAGAGGAGGAAATGGCAACCCACTCCAGTATTCTTGCCTGGGAAATTCCATGGCTCCAGTCCACAGAGTCACAAAGAGTCGGACCCAAATAAGAAGGCATGTATGTCATGCATGTCAGTGAAACAATACAATAGAATGTATATGCATGTGTGTGTGTGTGTGTATTCCATAAGCCCATAACTTTAAAAAATATATAATAATTTTTAAATCATCACACTAGGAGATCTTGAATATTAGGAAATGGAAACCCATTTATATGGTATCTAGGGAACATTGAAACATTTAACTCTACACAAAAATGTTATAAAACACAAATTGACTTCAGTTGAGCACTTTGGATATTTCTACACAGAGTTGAATGATCAATAAATTTCACATTTTGGAGTTCAGTTCAGTTCAGTTCAGTTCAGTCACTCAGTCATGTCTGACTCTTTGAGACCCTGTGAACCGCAACACGCCAGGCCTCCCTGTCCATCACCAACTCCCTGAGTCCACCCAAACCCATGTCCATGGAGTCAGTGATGCCATCAAGCCATCTCATCCTCTGTTGTCCCCTTCTCCTTCTGCCCTCAATCTTTCCCAGCATCAGGGTCTTTTTCAATGAGTCAGATCTTCGCATTGGTTGGCCAAAGTATTGGAGTTTCAGCTTCAACATCAGTCCTTCCAATGAACACCCAGGACTGATCTCCTTTAGGATGAACTGGTTGGGTCGCCTTGCAGTCCAAGGGACTCTCAAGAGTCTTCTCCAACACCACAGTTCAAAAGCATCAATTCTTCAGTGCTCAGCTTTCTTTATAGTCCAACTCTCACATCCATATGTGACCACTGGAAAAACCATTGCCTTGACTAGATGGACTTTTGTTGGCAAAGTAATGTCTCTACTTTTTAATATGCTATCTACAATGAAAGAAATTTTGATATACTCAATTATTGACAAGCAAGTAATCTCTATAGAGGGTACAATAATGCAATAAAATCAAAAGGTCTTGATTTTTGGAAAATATTTCAATTACATAGAGTATATTCTGTGTAAGATGCAGTTTGCTTTGAAAGGTATATAAAACCTATATTTTTAATTTCAAAATTGACTCTCTTGGTATTTCTCCAGTAGCTCCTTACTTACTGAGGAAAACTTCAACTTACAAAATTTTACATAGGAAAATTCAGAAAATTTCAGATGGAAATTATTTTCTAAATTAATAAAGAAATTATTAATTGTATTAATTCAGTATATAATTAAAATTTTATAAGTACACTAATAATTTATAATTTAAAAATCCCAATCTGAATACTAACATCAGTTTCATAAAATATATACTTACTTTCAAAAAATAGTGTAAACTGTTAAAACAAGAACCTTATAATTATTATGTAGTATCTCCAATTTTAGATTTTTCTTGATGACAGTTATCATTTGAAATAACATTAAGTTCAATGAATATCAAAATCTAAACAACCCAAAATTTTGAAAAGTTTCAGTACCTGTATTTGATTTTTCCAGCGTTTAAGAAATTTTCAAAATTACAGAAAAACTTTGAAAGAATATTTCGTTAGACATCCAAATGTTATTTTGCTTAAATCTAGCATCTCTTGATATTAATTTAATATTTATCATTTTCTGTCAGTTTGAACCATTGAAATTAAGTTGAAGTTATTGAAGATACTATGTTCATTGGATATCACAGAAAATGTCTGCTAAGAAAAGGACAGTCTCCTGCAAAATCTCAATATTATCACATCCAAATACTTGAACACTTTTCCTGACCCTGGGATTGAACCCTCGTATATCCCACATTGCAAGCAGATTCTTTACTGTCTGAGCCACCAGGGAAGCCTCTGTTACAAAAATAGAGCTTATATTCACGTTTTGGTAATTATTTCAATGATTCCTTTGTAAGCCACTAGTTGCTTTACCGGAGAAGGCAATGGCAACCCACTCCAGTACTTTTGCCTGGAGAATCCCATGGACGGAGGAGCCTAGTGGGCTGCAGTCCATGGGGTCGCGAAGAGTCGGACACGACTGAGCGACTTCACTTTCCCTTTTCACTTTCATGCATTGGAGAAGGAAATGGCAACCCACTCCAGTGTTCTTGCCTGGAATCCCAGGGACAGCGGAGCCTAGTAGGCTGCCGTCTATGGGGTTGCGCAG
The DNA here is from genome assembly GCF_054371585.1 of Giraffa tippelskirchi. NCBI lineage: Eukaryota > Metazoa > Chordata > Mammalia > Artiodactyla > Giraffidae > Giraffa > Giraffa tippelskirchi. The sequence continues at coordinate 115,298,752 of NC_137277.1, forward strand.
AGTCAGACATGAAGGACGCGACTTAGCAGCAGCAGCAGCAGCAGTTTCTTTACACCTTCAGCACTTCTCCATAGAAATAAAACAAGAACTATACTTTATGATTACTTTGTTTCCTTTGATTTACACCAGTCCCCCAATTAGTTTTGCCTTTCATATTTTCAACGTTTTTGAGAGTTTAATTCAATTGTGTTTAGTATATCACACAGTCTAAGTTTTGTTGCTTCCCTATGACTACTGCAAGCTATACATTTTTAGCAAGGTGCTACATAGGTAATGCTACATACTTCTCATTTCATCACATCAAAAAGCAAATGATACCGGTGTGTTTCATTATACAGTTCAGTTCAGTTCAGTCACTCAGTCGTGTCCGACTCTTTGCGACCCCATGAATCGCAGCACACCAGGCCTCCCTGTCCATCACCAACTCCCAGAGTTTACCCAAACCAATGTCCATTGAGTCGGTGATGCCATCCAACCATCTCATCCTCTGTCTTCCCCTTCTCCTCCTGCCCCCAATCCCTCCAAGCATTAGGGTCTTTTCCAAGGAGTCAACTCTTCACATGACGTGGCCAAAGTATTGGAGTTTCAGCTTCAACATCAGACCTTCCAATGAACACCCAGGACTGATCTCCTTTAGGGTGGACTGGTTGGATCTTCTTGCAGTCCAAGGGACTCTCAAAAGTCTTCTCCAATACCACAGTTCAAAAGCATCAATTCTTCTGCACTCAGCTTTCTTCACCATCCAAATATTACATCCATACATGACTCCTGGAAAAACCATAGCCTTGACTAGATGAACCTTTGTTGGCAAAGTGATGTCTCTGCTTTTAAATATGCTATCTAGGTTGGTCACACCTTCCTTCCAAGGAGTAAGCATCATTTAATTTCATGGCTGCAATCACCATCAGCAGTGATTTTGGAGCCCAAAAAAATAAAGTCTGACATTGTATCCATGGTTTCCCTATCTATCTCCCATGAAGTGATGGGACCGGATGCCATGATCTTACTTTTCTGAATGTTGAGCTTTAAGCCAACTTTTTCACTCTCCTCTTTCACTTTCATCAAGAGGCTCTTTAGTTCTTCTTCACTTTCTGCCATAAGGGTGGTGTCATCTGCATATCTGAGGTTATTGATATTTCTCCCAGCAATCTTGATTCCAGCTTGTTTCCTCCAGCCCTGCATTCCTCATGATATACTCTGCATATAAGTTAAATAAGCAGGGTGACAATATACAGCCTTGACGTACTCCTTTTCCTATTTGGAACCAGTCTGTTGTTCCATGTCCAGTTCTAACTGTTGCTTCCTGACCTGCATACAGGTTTCTCAAGAGACAGGTCAGATGGTCTGGAATTCCCATCTCTTTCAGAATTTTCCACAGTTTATTGTGATCCACACAGTCAAAGGCTTTGGCATAGTCAGTAAAGCAGAAATAGATGTTTTTCTGGAACTCTCTTGCTTTTTTGATGATCCATCAGATGTTGGCAATTTGATCTCTGGTTCCTCTGCCTTTTCTAAATCCAGCTTGAACTTCTGGAAGTTCACGGTTCACGTACTGCTGAAGCCTGGCTTGGAGAATTTTGAGCATTACTTTACTAGCGTGTGAGATGAGTGCAATTGTGCGGTAGTTTGAGCGTTCTTTGGCATTGCCTTTCCTTAGAATTGGAATGAAAACTGTCTTTCCAGTCCTGTGGCCACTGCTGAGTTTTCCAGATTTGCTGGCATATTGAGTGCAGCACTTTCACAGCTAAATATGATTATTTGGCTGAGGTGGTATACATCACATCTGCATTTCAAAAGTAGTTGTTCCTTCTCAATCAGTGGTACCCATGCTGATATTTTGAAATCTTGCAGATCACCTGTTTCACAACTGCCTTTATCCAATGATTTTGTATCCAATGATGATCTTTCCCTGAATTAATTTTTCTATTAAGATCTTCAAATGAGTTATTTTTTTAATTATGTCAGTCTTTTTTCTTTCATCTATTTCTTCTTCCCTCCTTCCCTCATCACTCTCTTTGTTTGAAATATTATACAACCATACATTTGTTTTTTTATTTCTTGTTATGATTTTTCTTAGGGGGCCCTTCAATCTAGATTTAAATGTGTTTATTATTCTTGGTATTTTCTGCTTCTAGTCCCTCTTAGTGGACATAGAAAGTGTATATACAATTATGTGTGTATGTGTGTGTACTTACATGATACTATATTTGTTGTAATATATATTGTTATATGTTAAATACACTTTCCATTTACAATATATTTGTATTCGAATACATGGCTTTGTTGAATATGTCTAATTCCTTCTGTAAAAGGAATTCCTTAAATTTTATCATCATAGAATAAAATATAAAATTTTCTCAAACACTTTGCAATAGAGCATTCTGATACTTTTTCATATCTGTTAGGCAAGAAATAATATTTAGCATAGTTTTGATTTTTATTTATTACTATGAATAAAGTTGAGTATTTTTCACAGGTTTAAGAGCCATTTGAGCACATATTTTTCCAAAATATTTGTAAATGTCGTTTTTCATTTTTCTCTCATATGTTTGAAGGAAAGAAAAGTGAAAGTGAAAGTTGCTCAGTCCTGTCTGACTCTTTGCGACCCCATAGACTATACACTCCATAGAATTCTCCACGCCAGAAGCAGCCTTTCCCTTCTCCTAGGGGTCTTCCCAACCCAGGGATCGAACCCAGGTCTCCCACATTGTGGGCAGATTCTTTACCTTCTGAGCTACAAGGGGAGCTCAAGAATACTGTAGTGGGTAGCCTATCCGTTTGCCAGGGGATCTTCCCAACCCAGGAATTGAACCTGGGTCTTCTGCACTGCAGGTAGATTCTTTACCTACTGAGCTATCAGAGAAGCCCATGTGTTTAGTCCTCTGCAATGTTTTGTGTGAGTTCTTTACAACTTAAGATTAATCTTTTACATATTATACAAATATTTTCTTCTGACTTTCTTTTGTCTTTTGATTTTGGTTTTTTGGTTATCATTGTAAATGTAACCAGATAAATCTGTTCTTTCTTTTAGTATAGCTGGATTTTAAATCACAAGTAAAAAGGTTTTTCCCTGCTTTCTGAAATTCTTTTTAAAAATTTGACATCTAGATCTCTGATCCCCTTGGAGCATTGTGGTTGAGTGATTTGGATATAGGAGCCCACTTATGTTTTCCCAAATTTCTGTCCATTTGTCTCAACCCTTTCTTCTTAGTGTTTTCTCCCTCTCATTAATGTGATCTGATCATCTTCATATTACTAAAATTTTATTATATATTAGAATCTATTTTTGAACTTTCTTAAAGCATTTTCTAGTAATCTAACTATTCGTGGTCAGTTTCATACTACTTTGTTTCTTGAGGCTTTGAAGTATGCTTTATATCTTGTAAGCCTTGTTTCCTCTCACTGATATCCTATTTAGAGCCTTCCTAGCTTTCCCTGAATGTTTGTTCCACATATACTTTAATGTAACTCATATCCTGAAAGTAATCATTTTACTGTATCTTTACATTAACTTTGGATGAATCTTTTAATTTTTTTATAATTTTATAATATTCTGTCATATATAAGTACATGAAACTAACCATACTTTTGTGGAATTTTTTTTTTAGTGTTTTCAAAGATTTCCTGTATTAGGGTTCTCAAATATGTTATTAAGTTTATTCACAAGTATTTAGTATTTATTTTCTTTCCCACTCTATCTTCTAACTGGCCATTGTTTGTATATATGAAAGCTACTGAGTTTTATGTGTTATTTTAGATCCTTTAACTACTTGGATCCTTTAACATTATTTGATCATTGTGTTAGTTTTGTCATTAATTTTCTGAGGTTATCTAGATAAACTGTCAAATCACCTGCAGATGAAAATATTTTCATTCAACTTATTTGCCTCTAATTGTTTCCTCTTTTCTGGTTACATTGGATAATATACTCAGTAAAATTTTAAATTGCAACGGAGCTAGTGGAGCATTTTTATAGTGACAAAAATTGATATGTTTATCTAGTGAAGTGTGCCTTTTTTAAATAAAATTTTTGGCTAAGGGATGTGTATGTGTAAAATTCCATATTAATATTTTAAATTAAAGTTGGTATATTTTAATCAAAAGCTTACAGCACAAGTACTTATATAGATATTTCCCCCTTTGTACTTACTTTTTTAATATAATTTATGTTTTCAAATGTTTTAAGACTCACATAAATTTTTAAAAAGAATGCAGAGAGTTTCTGTATGTACTTCACTCCTTTTTCCAGTGATATTATCTTACATAACCCTAGTACACTCTCAAAACTAAGGAATTAACATCAATAAGCTATTAGTAATTCAACTACGGGTGGTATTTGTAATTCACCAGCTTATACACACACTCTTTATTTGGAGGGTGTTGCATATTTTATAAAAATTTATTGTATCTATAAATTTGAGAAACCATTGCCACATTTGGCACATATAATTGTTCTGGCATCATATAGAAACTTATTTGTATTACCCCTTGATAGTTATATCTTTCTTTAATTTTAACCCCTGCAACAGTTGTTCTCATTAATAAAATCTTATTCTATAAGTGGAATCATATGAAATGTAATCCCTGGAGATTGACTTTTATTTTTTTCACTCAGTATGTTCCCTTGTGATATATTCAAGTGTTTGCATACATCAGTAGTCATTGCTTTTTATTGCTGAATGACATTCATGATATTAGTATTTTAATGTTTAGTCATTAACCTATTGAAGAACATTTGGGTTGTTTGAAACTAACACAAGTTATACTACTATGCACATCCATGTATAGATTTATTTTGTGAAGCTATTTTTTAATTTCTCTAGGACAAACACCCAGCAGTAGGGGTGTTCACCCTTCCTGGATCATTAGCAACTGTGAAACTTCCATACTGTTATCCAGAGTGGCTGTAGCATTTTACAACCCCTGCCAGCAATATATGATATCTATGTAGTTGCTCCATATCTTCAATAGTACATTGCATAATTAGCCATTCAAATAGATGTGTAATTATGCCCATAAAATTCTACTCGCAGTTCTCTGATGGTTAATAACATGAAACATTTCTTTTTCTTTTCTGTGTTTGCCTTCCACATATCCTTTTTGTGTAGGGTCTTTCTTACTATTGAATTCATGGAATTATTTGTATATTCTGTATACAAGGCTTTTGTCTTGAAAAATATGAAATTTGAAGTTATTTTCTTACAGTCTGTGGATTGTCTTTTCATTCTCTTAATAGAGTTCTTTGCAGAGCAATAGTTTTAAATGTCGATGATGTACAATCTGGGCTTCCCCAGTGGGTCAGCTGTAAAGAATCCACCTGCAATTCAGGAGCTGCAGGAGACTTGGATTTGATCCCTGGATCAGGAAGATCCCCTGGAGGAGGGCACGGCAACCAACTCCAACATTCTTGCCTAGAAAATCCCATGGACAGAGGAGCCTCGTAGGCTATAGTCAATGGAATTGCAAAGAGGCAGACATGACTGAAGTGACTGAGCACAGACACATATGTAAGGTACAATCTATTATTACCTTTTTTAAATGGATCATGCCTTTTTAGTCATGTCTGAGAACTCTTTGCCTATGAAATCATGAAGATTTTCACTTGTTTTCTAAGAGTTTTCTATTTTTATTTATAAATTCAGTCTGTAATTTATTTTGAGTTAATTATGTGTAATATAAGAAGTCAAGGTCACTATTCATTCTTTTTCACTTGAATATACAATTTTCTCAAAATAATTAGTTGAAAACAATATCCTTCCGCTATGTGTTGACTAAGGATAATGGTATTCTAGTTCAATTATCAAAATCAGGAACTATAACATTGATAAAATACTAGTAAACAATTTGTACATCTTATTCCAGTTGTGTCTTAAAAATGTGTTTCTAATAAAAGAAGATAAAGGAGGAAGAGGTAAAGGGAAAGAAAGAGAAGGAGGAGTAGGACATCCCTTAATGGGGGTGGGGAATGGCAAATAGGAAAAGTAATGGGGAGGAAAAAGAAATTTTAAAAAATCCCTGTGCAAGATCATACATTGTGTGTTTCCTTAGTTTCTTTGTGCTTTCTTAATTTCTTTCATCTGGAACATTTCCTGAATTTTTGTTTTTCTTGATAAAGGTGTATTTGTAAAGTGTCAGCCAATGTTTTGCTATTCCTCAGTTAGGTTTGTTCAGTGCTTCCTCATGGTTAGATACCTACATTTTTAGTTGAAATACCACAAATATGATATTTCTCTTTCTTTTTCTCTTATTTTTGTAAGAAGGCATATTATTTTTTAGATGATTATTGGTAATGTGAAATTTATTCATTTATTTAAAGTTGTGTCTTTAAGGTTTCTCTGTTCTACAGTTTATTTTTTTCCTATGATTAATTTGCAAAGTTCATGAGACAATATATTGGGACTATATACATATATATATGTAGATATACATATATACACACATATATATACATACATATATATCTCTCATAAAATTTTCACTCTCTAACATTTATATGTTTTTAATATGTGAATTAAGCACATACATATTTTATATTTAGTTTTTATTCATCATGTTCAGCTTCATTTGTGTCTGATTCTGCAAATCTATGGACTGTAGCCTGCCAGGCTCCTCCATCCATGGAATTTTTCAAGTAAGAATACTGGAGTAAGTTGCCAGGCATTTCCTCCTCTAGGGAATTTTCCTGACCCAAGGATGGAACCCACATCTCTTGCATCTCTTGCCTTGAAGTTGGATTCTTTACTGCTTTTTTTTGTATTTTTATTGTTTATTGTATTTATTTCTCTGTGTGATTTTCCTTGCATTTTGGTTTAAAATTTATTTTAGTATTTTCAAAGGTTTGTAGCTCTGCTTGGGTAGTTACCATTGTAATGCATTTTATAATGACATCAGTACAATTATATGTCTATAATTTGATTAAATAGCTTTAGTATATGTGTTGCCAATTAAAGCATTGATTATACAGCCTTAAACTGATGTCTTTTGATGTCAACCTGTTATGAATATTTTTAAAAATGTGCCAATTCAACTTATTTTTTCCTGCTCTTTGGACCCATTTATTGGGTTATATTATTTCTTTTTGCCCAAAACATATAAGATTTACTACCTATTAGCATCTTATTATGCTTCTATACACATTGGGCAGAATTCCCCCTATTATCTTGGATGTTGGATGATGTGCTTTTCCTAGTAGATTTAAGCACAGTGTGTGAGTACAGTGCTCCATGAGTTCTTTTTTTTTGTATTAAGAAGTTGTTTATTGATGTATTCAGAATATATTTACTATTCCTTTTTATATCACTGATACAAGATTAAAAGTTTAGAGGCATTTATTGAGATTTTGTGGATCTATTAAATATGATTTTTGATACAGAGGAAATCCCTGAATCTATTTAATCTATATTTGCAGCTCTGTTTAAGGAATATTGACTCAGACAACCAAACACTGTTGGTTTTTCCTAAACATTCAGCTGTTTACTCTCCCAGTTCTCTTCCTTCCTCTTCATTTTTGGACTGGATATCTCTACTTAGGCTCTCAAATTATTTAGTAGTCTCTGGAGAATTTCAAAGCCACTGAAGATCTGACTGCATGTTTCTCTGCCTGTATCACTGCTCTATCTGAATGAATAGCAGGGTATGTTTGTTATTTGTGTAGTGGGTGAGTTTCTCCCAAGCATCTCAGATGCATTGCTCCAAGAAAAGACCCAGATCTCCTGTTAGCAATATGATAGGAGTCCATGCCACTTCTAAAGACTTCAGGGGGAGCTCTCCAGTCAACAGAGAGAGGGTCCTTGTCTCTCTCTTCAGGTTGTCCACTGCTATTGCTGACCATTGCTATCTTACACATTTTATGTTTAAGATAGTTATGAATTCTTCCTCTGGACTGTTTTTTTTTTTTCCTTCTCTGAGAAGACTCTCAAACCATTTATTGATTCCAGTTTCTTTCCAGCTTTGCAAATGATCTTCTCTTGTTTCTGGAAACGCTTTTCCTTTTTATTAAAATTAATTTATTTTTTATTGGAGGACAATTGCTTTATAGATTTTTGCTGTTTTCTGTCAAACCTCAACATGAATCAGCCATAGGTATACATATATCCCCTCCCTTTTTAAACTCCCTCCCTCTCCATCCCACCCCTCTAGGTTGATACAGGATTCTGTTTGAGTTTCCTGAGCCATAGAGCAAATTCCTGATGGCTATCTATTTTACATGTGGTAATATAAGTTTCCATGTTACTCTTTTCATACATCTCACCCTTTCCTCCCCTCTCCCCATGTCCATAAGTCTATTCTCAATGTCTGTTTCTCCAGTGATGCCCTGTAAATAAATTCTTCAGTACCATTTTTCTACATTCCATATATATGTGTTAGAATATATTTATCTTTCTCTTTCTGACTCATTTCACTCTGTATAATAGGTTCTAGGTTCATCCACCTCATTAGAACTGACTCAAATGTGTTCCATTTTATGGTTGAGCAATAATTCATTGTGTGCGTGTGTGTGTGTGTGTGTGTGTGTATATATATATATACACATATACACATATATATTATATGTATATGCATACACCACAACTTCTTTACCCATTCATCTGTTGATGGACATCTAGGTTACTTCCACGTTCTAGCTATTGTAAATAGTACTGCAATGAACAATGGGATACATGTATCTCTTTCAATTTTGGGTACCTCAGGGTATATGCCTAGGAGTGTGATTGCTGGGTCATATAGTGCTTTTATTCCTAGTTTTTTAAGGAATCTCCATATGATCGTCCATAGTGGCTATATCAATTTAAAACCCACCAACAGTGCAAGAGTGTTCTCTTTTCTCCACATCCTCTCCAGCATTTATTGTTTGTAGACTTTGATGAGGGCCATTTTGACCAGTGTGAGGTGATATTTCATTGTGGTTTTGAATTGCATTTCTCTAATAATGAGTGATGTTGAGAATCTTTTCATGTGTTTGTTAGCCAACTGTATGTCTTCTTTGGGGAAATGTCTGTTTAGATCTTTCCCCCACTTTTTGACTGGATTCTTTGTTTTTCTGATATTGAGTTGTATGGGCTGCTTGTGTATTTTGAAATTAATCCTTTGTCAGTTGTTTCATTTGCTATTATTTTCTCCCATTCTGAGGGTTGTCTTTTCACCTTGCTTATAGTTTCCTTTCTGTGCAAAACTTTTAAGTTTTATCAGGTCCAACTTGTTTACTTTTGTTTTATTTGTTACTCTAGGAGGTGGGTCATAGAGGATCTTGCTTTAATTTATGTTATTGAGTGTTCTGTCTGTTTTCCTTTAAGAGATTTATAGTTTCTTGTCTTACATTCAGGTCTTTAACCCATTTTGAGTTTATTTTTATGGATGGTGTTAGGAAGTGTTCTAATTTCATTCTTTTACATGTAGCTGTCCAAGTTACCCAACACAATTTATGAAGAGGCTGTCTTTGCCCCATTGTACATTCTTGCCTCCTTTGTCAAAAATTAAGTACCCATACATGCATGGGTTTATTTCTGGGCTTTCTATCTTGTTCCATTGGTCTATATTTCTGTTTTTGTGTCAGTACCATACTGTCTTGATGACTGTAGCTTTGTAGTATAACCTGAAGTCAGGAAGCCTAATTCCTCCAGCTCCTTTCTTCTTTCTCAAGACTGCTTTGGCTATTTGGGGTCTTTTGTGTTTCCATATGAATTGTGAAATTTTTTGTTCTAGTTCTGTGAAAAATGCCACTGGTAATTTGATGGGAATTGGATTAAATCTGTAGATTGCATTTTGTAGTACAGTCATTTTCACAATATTGATTCTTCCTACCCAGGAATACAGAATATCTTTCCATCTGTTCATGTCATCTTTAATTTCTCTCAATAGTGTCTTATAATTTTATGTGTACAGTTCGTTCGTCTTCTTAGGTAAATTTATTCCTAGATATTTAATTCTTTTGTTGCAATGGTGAATGGGAATGATTCCTTAATTTCTCTTTCTGATTTCTGCGTAGTGATTTTATATCCTGCAACTTTGCTAAATTCACTAATTAGCTCTAGTAATTTTCTGATGCTACCTTTAGGGTTTTCTATGTACAGTATCATGTCATCTGCAGACAGAGAGCACTTAACTTCTTTTCCGATCTGGATTCTTTTTATTTCTTCTTCTTCTCCGATTGCTATAGCTAGGACTTTCAGAACTGTGTTGAATAATAGTGGGGAAAATGGACACCCTTGTCTTGTTCCTGATCTTAGTGGGGATGCTTTCAGTTTTTCACCATTGAGAATAATGTTTGCTGTAGGCTTATCATATACAGCCTTTATTATGTTGAGCTAGTTTCCTTCTATGCCCATTTTCTGAAAAGTTTTAATCATAAATGTTGAATTTTATCAAAGGCTTTTTCTGCATCTATTGAGATTATCATAAGTTTTTTATCTCTTAGTTTGTTAATATGGTATATGACATTGATTGATTTGCATATATTGAAGAATCCTTGTATCCCTGGAATAAACCCAACTTGATCATGGTGTATGAATTTTTTGATGTGTTGCTGAATTCTGTTTGCTAAAATTTTGTTGAGGATTTTTGCACCTATGTTCATCAGTGATATTGATTGGCCTGTAGTTTTATGTTTTTGGTGTCTTTGTCTGATTTTGGTTTCAGGGTGATGGCGACCTTGTAGAATGAATTTGAATGTGTTGCTTCCTCTGCAATTTTTTGAAAGAGTTTTAGAAGGATAAGCATTAGTCTTCTCTAAATGTTTGATAGAATTCTCCTGTGAAGCCATGTGCTCCTGGGCTTTTGTTTTTTGGGAGATTTTTGATCACAGCTTCAATTTCAGTGCTTGTAATTTGGTTGTTCATAATTTCTTTTTCTTTCTGGTTCAGTCTTGGAAGATTGAATTTTTCTAAGAATCTGTCCCTTTCTTCCAGATTATCCATTTTATTGCCATATAGTTGTCAGTAATAGTCTCTTATAATCCTTTGTATTTCTGCATTGTCTGTTGTAACCTCTCCTTTTTCATTTCTAGTTTTGTGGATTTGATTCTTCTCTCTTTTTTTTCTTGATGAGTCTGGTCAAGGGTTTGTTTATTTTATCTTCTCAAAGAACCAGTTTTTAGTTTTATTAATTTTTACTATTGTTTCTTTCATTACTTTTTCATATATTTCTGCTCGGATCTTTATGATTTCTTTCCTTCTACTAATTTTGCGGCATTTTTTGTTCTTCTTTTTCCAGGTGCTTTAGGTATAAAGTCAGGTTGTCTATTTGATGTTTTTCTTGTTTCTTGAGTTAGGATTGTATTGCTATAAACTTCCCTCTTAAGACCGCTTTTGCTGCTTCCCACAGGTTTTGAATTTTCATGTTTTCATTGTCATTTGTTTCTAGAAATTTTTTTATTTCTCTTTTGATTTCTTCAATAACCTGTTGGTCATTTAGAAACATGTTGTTTAATCTCCAAGTGTTTTAGTTTCCTACAGTTTTTTTCTTATAGTTGATATCTAGTCTCATAGCGCTGTGATTGGAGAGGATGCTTGATACAATTTCAATTTTCTTAAATTTACTGAGGTTTGATTTGTGACCAAGATGTGGTCTATCCTGGAGAATGTTCCATGTGCACTTGAGAAGAAGGTGTATTCTTCTGAATACAGATGGGATATCCTGAAGATATTAATGAGATCAATCTCATCTAATGTATCATTTAAGACTTGTGTTTCATTGTTAATTTTCTGTTTTGATGATCTGTCCATTAGTGTGAGTTGGGTGTTACAGTCTCCTACTATTATTGTGTTACTGTCAATTTCTCCTTTTATGTCTGTTAGTGTTTTTCTTATGTATTGAGGTGCTCCTATGTTGGGTGCATAGATATTTACAATTGTTATGTCTTCTCTTGGATTGATCCCTTGAACATTATGTAATGTCCTTCCTTATCTCTTGTAATCATTTTTATTTTTAGGTCTATTTTTTTCTGATATGAGGATTGCTACTCCAGTTTTCTTTTGCATCCCATTTGCATAAAATATATTTTTCCATCCTCTCACTTTCAATCTGTATGTCTTGAGGTCTGAAGTGGGTTTCTTGTAGACAGCATCCATATGAGTCTTGTTTTTGTATCCATTCAGCCAGTCTGTGTCTTTTGGTTGGAGCATTTAATCCATTTACATTTAAAATAATTATTGACATATATGTTCCTATTGCCATTTTCTAATTGTTTGGGGTTGATTTAGTAGATTTTTTTTTCTGTTGTATTTCTTGATTATATAAGACTGTTTAACATTTGTTGTAAAGCTGGTGTGGTGGTATTGAATTCTCTTAATTTCTGCATGTCGGAAAAGCTTTTTATTTCTCCACCAATTTTGAATGAGATCCTTGCCAGGTACAGTAATCTTGGTTTTAGATTTTTCTCTTTCAGTACTTTAAATATATCCTCCCATTCCCTTCTGGCCTGCAGAGTTTCTGCTGAAAGATCAGCTGTTACACATATGAGGTTTCCCTTTTATGTTACTTGTTGCTTCTCCCTTGCTGCTTTTAATAGTCTTTATTTGTGTTTACTGTTTGTTAGTTTGATTCGATGTGTCTTGGCATGTTTCTCCTTGGTTTTATCCTGTATGGGACTCTTTGTGTCTCTTGGACTTGATTGGCTATTTCCTTTTCCATCTTGGGGAAGTTTTCAACTATAATCTATTCAAAAATTTTCTCATACCCTTTCTTTTACTCTTCTTCATCTGGGAACCCTATAATTCGAATGTTGGTGCATTTGCTATGCTCCCAGAGGTCTCTGAGACTGTCCTTGGCTCTTTCATTCTTTTTACTTTATTTTGTTCTTCAGAAGTTATTTCCATCATTTTATCTTCTAGCTCACTGATTCGTTCTTCAGCTTCTGATATTCTACTATTGATTCCTTCTAGAGTATTTTTAATTTCAGCAATTGTGTTGTTTGTCTCTATGCTTATTCTTTAATTCTTCTAGGTTTTTGTTAATTGATTCTTGCATTTTCTACATTTTGTTTTCAAGGTTTTTGATCATCTTTACTATCAATATTCTGAATTCTTTTTCAGGTAATTTTCCTATTTCTTCTTCATTTATCTGGACTTTTGTATTTCTAGTTTGTTTCTTCATTTGTGCAGTATTTCTATGTCTCTTCTTTTTTTTTTTTTTTTAAGTTATTGTGTTTGAGGTCTCCTTTCCCCCAGCTTCAAAGAAAGTTGAATTCTTTCCTTGAAGAAGATTGAATTCTTTCTTCCTTTTGGTTTCTGCCCTCCTAAGATTGGCCCAGTGGCTTGTGTGAGCTTCCTATAGGGGGTGCTACTGGTGGTTGGGTGATGCAGGGTCTTGCATTCAAGTGGTTTCCTTTGTGTGAGTTCTCACTATTTGATACTCCCTAGGGTTAGTTCTCTGGTATTCTAGGGTCTTGGAGTAAGTGTGCCCACTCCAAAGGTTCATGATTTGATCTCTGGTGAGGAACGAAGATTCCACAAGTGGTTTGTTATGCCCTTAAGGAGAATAAAACAAATATTTAAAAATGAGAAACAAAAGATGAACCCCAAATGGCAGTTACAAAATCAGGCAAATAATAATTAAAATAATGGAATATACATGTATACATTATACACCTGTGTGCAAAGTGAAAACAATCCAACAAAAATAAAGTACAATAGATTGATCCAGCGATTAAAGCAAATCAAAATTTGTATTTACCAGTTAAGAACAAAACTAACTTAAGCACAAACTGGAAAACAAAACTAAAGCAAGGTACAAGTGGGGAATAAAGCAAAGACAATAAAACTAACAAATATGTTGAGAGGAAAGGAAAGCAAGAAAAAAAAAAAGAATAGATATGCAACGTTAAATTGAGGTAGATGAAGATTTATATACATTAAAGATTAACTGCAAGGGGAATAGAAGAGTAGGAAAACTAAACAAAGGAATAAATGTAGAAAAATGTAATAGGTTTAAGAAAATTAAAATTATAAAAAAGAGAAAAAATAAAAAATGGAGGAAGAAAGAAAAACGGGGGAAAAAGGGAAAACTCCACAGAACTGCAAAAGCACAATGTAGAGGCAGAGGTTTATAACAACAATAGAAAGTTTGACTGAATATACACATATACATTTACACCCTATAAGCAAAATCAGTACAGTCCAACAAAAATTAAATACAATAGATTGACCTGGTGAACAAAGGAAACCAAAAATTATATCTACTGGAACAAAACTAATTAAAGTACAAGCTGGAAATCAGAACTAAAGCAAGGTGCCAATTGGGGAATATAGCAATGAAAATAAAACTAACAAATACATTGAGAGGAAAGGAGAGAAAAGAAAGAAAGAAAGAATAGATATGCAAAATTAAATAGAGGAAGATAAAGAAGACTTATATGCATTAAAGATTAGCTGCAAGGGGAAAAGAACAGTAGGAAAAGATAACAAAGGAATAAATGTGGAAAAAATAATAATAATAAGAGGCTATGGTGATGGCCCCACCCCCTACACGTGACTCAGCAGTATCGCCTTGCTTCCGTGGCTGCCTGGCTTTCCTCCACCTGCCTAGCATTTCCCACCATGATCTCCTCCTTCACATCCCGTTGATCCGTCACTCCACAGTCAACAGCAGCCCTCGCCCTCGGATTGCTCCACAATCCCTAAACTCCAGCTCCCAGTTGCTGCCCCTTCCAGGAGACTCACATTCCTGCCCAGCATATGTATGGCTGTGGCAAGGACTGTCTGATTTTCATTCCATTTAGGCTGCCACAGAGCAGCTGTTTCACTCTCAGCCTTAAATGTTTCTCCTCTGACTCAGATAATTGCCCCCCTGTGGGGATCAGACCTCTACTTCTGTTTCCCCACCCACCGAGGGCAGGTCCAGTCCTACTAACACTCCTGCTTTTCCACCTAGTTCCTTCATCCTACCGAGTTTCGCATGGTTCTATATATTCTTTTCCACTGTCCAGGTCTTCCCGTCTGCTCGCAGCTGGTGTTCTGCATGCACTTCTGTGTCTGAAGGTGTATTCCTGATGTGTTCATGGAGAGAGATGTACTCCATATCCACTTATTCCTCCGCCATCTTGTTCTCTCCCAAGTTCTTACATATTTAAATTGTTTTACCATGAGCCGTATTCTTAAATAATGTTGAGAAGGATATATATTGGTTTATCTCCAGACAAATTTTTGTAGCATTTAAAAACAGGATGCATTCTAAAATTCTGAGTTTTTATTAGATTGGACAATTGATGTCAAAGATTTGGACCTCTACATGTTTGCCTCTAATACTGGAGCTCTCTAGATAATAGAGTTTTTTGGTTTTGTTTTGTTTTTTTAGAAAAAGAAACATATTCATTTAAAAAAGATTCCTTTATATAAAATGTAAAAGTTCTTAGGAACCAGAAATTTTTCTTATATAATATAAGTGGAAAAGAGTGTGTTTTAAGTCAGTTTTCAATGTCTTCATTTATATATAATGTTAGAAAAGTCACAGGTTAACATTTCACTTTTTGGATGGAATTTAAGCTCAACTGAAGCAGAGACAATAGGAGATGAGAAATGTAAGGATGATCTGGCTCATCCCTAGGACATAGTATAGCCTCATAGCTCAGTTGGTAAAGAATCTGCCTGCAATGTAGGAAACCTGGGTTTGATCCCTGGGTTGGGAAGATCCCCTGGAGAAGGGAAAGGTTACCCACTCCAGTATTCTGGCCTGGAGAATTCCATGGACGGTATAGTCCATGGAGTCGCAAAGACTCGGACACGACTGAGTGACTTTCACTTTCACTTGATAGAAGGAATGACATTGATATAAGGAATGAAGTGGCAGCCTATTCTATAAATATTCTATAAATACCTGTAACATCAATAGCCTACCAAGATGAATTACATAGTAGAAAGTATATTTAGTTAAAAGAAAGTTAGAAGCTCAAGTTGTGATTTTTCATTTTGCATTTAACAGGTAAAAAAGAATGGATCACTTATCTTCTCTGAATCTTTGTTCTCTTAATTTTCCAATGAGCATGATGTGCAGTTGGAAAGACAAAATCAAATAACATATGTAGAAATAATATAAATTCAAGTTGCTATTTTAACTTCTTGGCAGATTGATTATATTTTATTCATCTTTATTACTAAAGGATTTATAATATGACCTTGTAAACAAGAGATGATCCATAAAAGTTTGTTAATTGAATAAAATAATTTAACTTAAGGAAAACATGGTTTCTTAGTTGTGGAATGATGGTGCTAAACTACATACAGATTATGGCATGACACATCTGTAGAACATTTAGGAGACTATTTTTTTTAACGAGGATTTGTAGTAAACTCACAGTCCTCCTCTTCCCACATGGAAGCACTTTAGTGCTATCTCTAGCAAGTTGTGCTTTGCCATGGTTCATATACTGTCTTGAATTTCTTCATTTGTTTAGTTAATTAGTACTTCATCTACCTAACTGTTAAGACGGTCAGAATGATACAAGGGAAAACCCATTGTAAACTATGTATTCAAATTAACCAAAGAATTGAGTTCAAGCCAGTGAAAAAGCTTTAGTCTAACTTCCTTTAGTAGATGAAAGTATTTACGTACAATTAAAACAATAGTAGTTGTGTAAGATTCAATTTTCCCCTTTTTCTGTAATATTTTTTTTAAAAACTCTCAACTATTTAGAATAAAAAAGAAGATTTCAATTTTCATGCCCTTCTCATGAGATAGAAAGATTCATAACTACAGTAATATGAAAGAATACGTTTCAAATCTGGTTAGAAAGGCTTACTTCCTACTTTGCTGTGATAGCCTGTATCTCTTAAATGACTACTGAGATTTTGTTTGCCTTTGTTATATTCATCTTGTCAACTTCGTTTCATTTTCAGTTACCCAAATATAATATTATATACTTCCTGTAAAAGCCAGGAGATAAACCATCTAAGCCATCCTCTCCTATGGTAAGTTTTTTAAAATATCTAACCCACTTAAAAGTTCCTTTGATAATATACTAGTGGCCATTCTGTGAAATGTTAGTTTCCAAGTTGCCTCAGTGCATAGAATGAATGTGCAGCCTCTGTCTTCCTAAGTGAGAGATGACCTCATTTAGTTTTAATAGCATACTTAGGTGATTATTTGATGAATGCATTTTATATTTTTATTACATTCAGAGAGAGTCACTGACAATAAGAGGCACTTATGGTTGTAATGTATAAGCAGATATGAGTAACACATATATCAACCTGGTAGAAAATACAGTGCAACTCCAGAGTGTGTAGGGAGAAAAAAAAAAAAAAGAAGGTATTATTTTTCAAACACAGTGGTCCTTTGCTATTATATGCAAGCTATGTCATTGTTGTTCAGTTGTCCAGTTGTCTCTGACTGTTCGGAATACCATGGACTGCAGCACACCATCCACGGTGATTTTG
Organism: Giraffa tippelskirchi; assembly: GCF_054371585.1. Lineage (NCBI taxonomy): Eukaryota > Metazoa > Chordata > Mammalia > Artiodactyla > Giraffidae > Giraffa > Giraffa tippelskirchi. The sequence continues at coordinate 115,316,118 of NC_137277.1, forward strand.
GAGCCCAAAAAAGTAAAATCTGTCACTGCTTCCACTTTTTTCCCCATCTATTTGCCATGAAGTGATGGGACCAGATGCCATGATCTTAGTTTTTTGAATGTTGAGTTTTAAGCCAGCTTTTTCACTCTCCTCTTTCACCCTCGTCAAGAAGCTCCTTAGTTCCTCTTCACTTTCTGCCATTAGAGTGATATCATCTGCTTATCTGAGGTTGTTGATATTTCTCCATGCAATCTTCATTCCATGTTGTGATTCATTCAGCCCAGCATTTCGCCTAATGTACTCTGCATATAAGTTGAATAAGCATGGTGACAATATTTAGCATTTGCATAATTCTATCCCCATTTTGAAGCAGTCCATTGTTCCATATGTGGTTCTAAGTGTTGCTTCTTGTTGTGCATACAGATTTCTCAGGAGGTAGGTGAGGTGCTCTGATATTCTCATCTATTCAAGAAGTTTTCCATGGATGGTTGTGATCCACATACTCAAAGGCATCTTCAATGAAGCAGAAATAGTTTTTTTTTAATTCCACTGCTTTTTCTATGAAGCAATGATGTTGGTGATTTGATCTGTTGTTCCTCTGCCTTTTATAAATCCAGCAATTACATCTGGAAGTTCTTGGTTCATGTACTACTGAAGCATAGCTTGAAAGATATTGAACATTAGCTTGCTACCATGTGAAATTAGCACAACTGTATGGTAGTTTGAATATTCTTTGACATTGCCTTTCTTTGTAATTGGAATGAAAATTGAGTTTTTCCAGTCGTGTGGCCACTGTTGAGTTTTCCAAATTTGTTGACATATTGAGTGCAACACTTTAAGAGCATCATCTTTGAGGATTTGAAATAGTTCAGCTGGAATTACATCACCTCCATTCGCTTTGTTCATAGTAATCTTTCCTAAGCCCCACTTGACTTCACACTCAAGGATGCCTGGCTATAGGTGAGTGACCACACCATGGTAGTTATCATGGTCATTAAGACTTTTTTTTTTATATGTTTATCCTTTGATCCAGCAACTCCACTTTTTTTTAAATCAAAGTATAGTTGATTTATAATATTGTGTTAGTTTCAGGTGTACAGCAGAATGACTCAGATATATATATATATATGTATCTTTATCAGATTCTTTTGCATTATTGGTTATTACAAGATACTGAATGTAGTTTCCTGTGCTATACAGTAGGTCTTTGTTGTTTACCTATTTTTTTTTAATAAATTTATTTATTTTAGTTGGGGGCTAATTACTTTACAATATTGTAATAGTTTTTGCCATACATTGACATGAATCAGCCATGGGTTTACATGTGTTCCCCTTCCTGGACCCCCCACCCATCTCCCTCCCCATCCCATCCCTCTGGGTCATCCCATTGCCCCGGCCCTGAGCCTTTGTCTCATGCATCAAACATGGAATGGTGGTCTGTTTCACATATGATAATATACATGTTTCAATGCTATTCTCCCAGAACGTCCCACCCCCACCTTCTCCCTCAGAGTCCATATAATTGTTCTATGCATCTGTGTCTCTTATTCTGTCTCGCATATAGGGTTATCGTTACCATCTTTCAAATTCCATATATATGCATTAGTATACTGTATTGGTGTTTTTCTTTCTGGCTTACTTCACTCTGTATAATGGGCTCCAGTTTCATCCATCTCAATAGAACCGATTCAAATGTATTTTTTTTTAATGGCTGAGTAATAGTCCATTGTGTATATGTACCATAGCTTCCTTATCCATTCATCTGTCTGTGTGTTACTGCCACCTCTTCTCAATCTCTTGTTTTTCTGTTAAGTCCAAACTGTTTCTGTCCTTTATTATGCCCGTATTTGTATGAAATGTTCCCTTGGTATCTCCAATTTTCTTAAAGTGATTTCTAGTCTTTCCCATTCTGTAGTTTTCCTCTATTTCTTTGGATTGTTCACTTAAGAAGGCTTTCTTATCTTTCTTTGCTGTGCTTTGGAACGCTGTGTTCAGTTGGATATAACTTTCCCTTTCTGCTTTGCTTTGTATTTCTCTTCTTTTCTCAGCTATTTGTAAGGCCTCCTCAGACAATGACTTTGCCTTATTGTATTTCTTTTTCTTGGATATGGTTTTGGTCACCACCTCGTGTACAGTGCTACAAACCTCCATCCATAGTTCTTTGGGCACTTTGTCTACCAAATCTAATCTCTTGAATCTATTAATCATCTCCATAGTATAATAATAAGGGATTGAATTTAGGTCATACAAGAATTGTCTAATGGCTATCCCTACTTTCTTCAATTTAAGCCTGAATTTTGCAATAAAGAGCCCATGAACTGAGCCTCAGTCAGCTCCAGGTACTGTTTTTGGTGACTCTATAGAACTTCTCCATCTTTGGCCGCAAAGAATATAATCAACCTGATTTGGTGTTGACCATCTTGAGATGTCCATATGTTGAGTCATCTCTTGTGTGTTGACAGAGCATATTTGCTGTGACCAGTGTGTTCTCTTGGCAAAACTCTGTTAGCCTTTGCTCTGCTTTATTTTGTACTCTAAGGCCAAACTTGCCTGTTACTCTAGGTGTTTCTTGACTTCACACCTTTGTATTACAATCCTCTATGTCTTTTTTTGGTATTAGTACTAGAAGGTCTTGTAAGTCTTTATAGAACCATTCAACTTCAGCTTCTTTAGCATTAGTGGTTGAGACATAGATTTGGATTCCTATGATGTTGAATGATTTGTCTTGGAAACAAACTGAAATCATTCTGTCATTTTTGAGATTGCACCCAATTAATGCATTTTGGACTCTTTTCTTGACTGTGTGGGCTACTCTGTTCCTTCTAAGGGAGTCTTGCCCACAGTAGTAGATTTAATGGTCACCTGAATTAAATTCTCCCATTTCTGTCCATTTTATTTGACTTATTCCTAAAATATTGATGTTCACTCTTGCTATCTCCTGCTTGACCATGTCAAATTCAGCTTGATTCATGGACCTAACATTCCAGGTTCCTATGCAATATTGTTCTTTACAGCACTGGACTTTACATTCACCACCAGACACATCAATAACTGAGCATCAATTCTGCTTTGGCCCTGCCTCTTCATTCTTTCTGGAGCACTTTCTCTTCTCTTCCCCTGTAGCATATGAGACACATAGTGACCTGGGGCACTCATCTTCTGGTGTCATACCTTTTTGCCTTTTCAGACTGTGCATGGCATTCACGAGGTGAGAATACTTAAGTAGTTTGCCATGTCCTTCTCAGTGGACCACATTTTGTCAGAACTCTCCACCATGACCTGTCCGTCTTGGTTGGCCGTGCATGGCATGGCTCATAGTTTCACTGATTTGTGATTCATGTGATCATTTTTGTTAGCTTTCATGGACCGTGGTTTTTGTTCTGGAAGCTGGAGAAGTTTAGTTCTTGCTTCTTCTGTCTGCCCTCTGATGGATGAGGATGAGAGGCTTGTGAAAGCTTTCTGATGGGAGGGATTGGCTGTGGCTAAAACTAGGTCTTACTCTGGTGGGCAGGGCAGTGCTCAGTAAATGTTTAATCATGTAGAATTAAGGTTAACCCTATTGAAACAAACGAAGATGAACACCTGACCTTGTGCCCTTTGAGTGTTGTGTGCTGAGTTGCTCAATCATGTCCAACTGTTTGTGACCCCACGGACTATAACCCTTTGGGCTCCTCTGTCCATGGAATTTTCCAGGCAGAAATACTGGAGTTGATTGCTGTTTCCTACTCCAGGAGATCTTCCTGACCCAGAGATCTGACCCTCATTTCTTGTATCACCTGCATAGGCAGGAGGATTCTTTACCACTGCTTGACCTGGGAAGCCCAGAGATTTGTGAAAGCTGGCATGTATCATGAAACATTTACTCCTACTAAGTACTCCTTTAGTAAAAGAAAAAAAAAAAAACAAACCTAGAGGTGCATAGGTGGTTTAGGCTGTAGCAGTATAAACAGATATTTGCTAGCTCTGTTTCAAATAAACACAAAATATACTAAAAATTTTGGTGCTAGTGGTAAAGACCTTGCCTGCCAATGCAGAGACATAAGAGATGCGGGTTCAATCCCTGGGTCAGGAAAATCCCCTTGAGAATGAAATGGCAACCCACTCCAGTATTCATGCCTGGAGAATCCCATGGACAGATGAGCCTGGAGGGCTACAGTCCATAGCATCACAAACAGTTGGACACAACTGAAGTGACTCAGCATGCATGCATACTAAAAACATTAGTTACAAGACAGACTGGAAAGCGAATAGTGGTTTCTGTGTCCTAAAAGACCACAAGCACAACCAGAACTGTGGAATGAAGGCAGAAGGGAGCGATCTTCAGTCCTTGCTTTGGTTGAGGTTGGGGCAAGGACGGATTATGATCTGACTGGTCTCAGGATTTTCACAAAAGCTGTTGTAGACCTTTCCTTGATCATTCCTACAGGCTCACTATGTGGGGCTGTGCTGTAGAAAGCAAGATGCAGTAAGAAAAAGCCAGAAAAGTGAAGAATGACTGTTAATTAGACAGTGGCAAATGAACTGAGCAGTGAAAACATGGGACTGCCATACCTTGAGGAGAAATTTGGCAGATGTAATAGCTTGCACATTAGTGACAGCAAAGAATGTCTGCAAAGGATGGTTTTCTAAAGGTTGAGACTTTATTCTTGCTTCAGAGTTCCTTACATAGGAAAATGGTTTATCATTCACCTATCACTGTCACAAAATATAACAAGGGTTTTGTGATTTTCTACTGAACTTTAGGGGTGTTGGCAAAGCATTTATGCTGCTCTTAAAGGTACATGTGTTCCACCAGACTTACATAAACACTATTAGGAGGAGTGCAGCTTCTTAACCATTTTTCTCTTGTCAATGTCTTTGTTTCAAATATTATTTCTGAAATATAAATGGAACTTCCTTGTTCTCTTACTGTGGCATAGACTCAAATCTAATGTTGAAACAAAAATAGAATCATTGTGCCATTCAGTTGAGGTCCCTTTTCTGAGATCATATAATAAAAAATCTTTTGTGTGCTAAAAATTTGACATGGAAGCCTGAGAGTTTTAAGGAATAATGCGAACTTATTTAATGCATGCAATCCCCAGGCATTTTAATAGGATTTTTAGTCATAACATTTTACATAACCACACAGAAACAGTACTGTTTCAATTCTAGTCTTTTATCATCAGCGAGAAACTAGAAAATAGTGTTTCCTGTGCTAAAGAAAAATTTGCTGGTGATTATAATTTTTATAGTTGAGCTCCTTATAGACGATTCTTTTGGTTTGTAAAGAAAGTGGCAGTAACCATCTCATATTTTAACAGAGGTGCAAGAAAATAGATCCATTAGCATTGCATTGCATTGGGTCCAGAAAGATACTTCTCAGTCTAAATAGATTTTGTGTACAAAGATCATTTCTATATACTTGGCAATAATTTCAGTGGCTCTATAATTTACAAGCCTTCAAAAATATGAGATTGATAATGTTCCACGAATACAACAATACAACTGCTCTAGAGGAAACCTTTCCCTTCTCCCTGATCCAAGTTTAAATGAATGGACAACTTTTAAATATATGAAAAACTTAATTATAAAGTTGAATGCTAAGAGGAATACAATTTTGCAAATGAAGTTTGGGTGTCCACAAAGAGCAATGAATTGCTTTCTTGGAAAATTCAGCTAAGAATCTCTAAATATTTTTGTGGAAAATAGAAACTAAGAATATATAAAATCTAATTTATCTCTGTGCCTTGCAAGAAACGTAGAAAAATTATATAATTTGAAAATCTTATCTTCAACTGGAATGGAATCCAGATTAAATTTGGGAATTATAACTGGTATTAGAAATTTTAAATTCTTTTGATTAAGGAAAGTCTGTTTTATCAGAAATGCATGTGTAAATTTTTTTAACAAGGGTACACTCAACACTTTATGCTAATTCTAATAAGAACAATATTAACCATTATTATAAAATATTGAAGGTTTGTGATGTTCCATATAATGTAAGGGGTATTTTACATATATTTCACTTATACACAAACCGATTTTATGAAATAAGTACTTTTATCCTCAAATTACAAGTGACAAATCTAAAGTCACATGTAGCTAGCAAGTAGTAAAGTTGAAATTCAAATACTAGTAATTATGATTCCATAGATTCTGCTCTTGGCAGTTGTTTTGATTATATAATTATCATAATACGCTGCCCCAAAGTGGCATAGTGGTGTAAAATAACGTTAATCACTTATTAATATTATTTATGGTCCTGGGGGTTGACCAGGCAAAAGTAAATGGTTCTCTGTGGATCTCTCCTATGACTGCACTCACAACAGTGGGTAAAGTATTATTAACAAAAGGTTTCTCACTTACAGACCGCACTGTTGTCTGGAACATGGACAACATGTATAATCAAGACCTCTTCTTGTAACTTGGGCTATTTCAGAATATGGATGCAGATATCTAAAGGTGAATATGTCAAAAATAGAATCCAATGGAAGCTTTATCATCTTTCTAAAGTCATACAGCATCACTTCTCAGCATTCTATATGTCACAAGTTACTCAGTAAAGCCAGCATATTTTCAAATGGAGAATAAAGATGCTTCATTTCTCAATAGGTTCAGTGTCAAAGAATTTTATCATTTTATTAATATGTATTTTTTTAATCATGGTAAGCATATTTAACATAAAATTTGCCATCCTAGGCCTATTAAGTGTATGATTCAGGGGTATTAACTACTTTCACATTTTTTTCAACCATCAATCGCCATAACTCTTTTTATCTCGCAAAATATAAATTCTTTGACATTAAAAATAACTTTTTATTCCCCATTCATCCCAGCTCCTGGAAACTACATTCTACATTCTGTTTCTATGAATTTGACTGCTCTAGATACATTCTATACCTTTAGCTATTGTAAATAATTTTACTACAAATGAGAATATATAAATATTTCTTTAAGTGGTGGAATTGCTAGGTCATGTTAATTATTTTTTTGAAAAAACTGCTATACTGTTTTACTAAGCAGCTGTCCAAATTTAAATTTGTTCCAAGAGTACACAAGTGTTTCAATTTCTTCACATCTTCACCAACATCTGTTATTCGTGTTTTATTTAGAGTCACCCTAGTGGATATAAAGTAGTATTTCACTGTAGTTTTTATTTGCATTTTCTTAGCAATTAGTGATTTTGAGCCTCTTTTGATTACTATAGCTTTGTAATAAATTTTAAAATCAGGAAGTGTGAGTCCTCCAGCTTTGTTCTTCTTTTTCAAGATCGTTTTGGCTACTTGGTGTCCTTTGAAAAAAATTTTTAAAGAAATTTTATAAGTTTTTTTTTTTGGTTTGTTTCTTTTTAGTTTCTGGAAGAAATGTCATTGGGGTTTTGATAGGAATTACATTGTTTGTAGATTCAGTTAGGTTGTTAGTTCTATTTTTGCAATGTAAATGGGGTTATTTTCTTCCTGTTTCAAATTGTTCATTTGTTAGTTTATGGAGGCTTCCGTGGTAGCTCAGTTGGTAAATTGTCTGCCTACAATGTGGGAGATCCATGTCCATTCCCTGGGTTGGGAAGATCCTCTGGAGAAGGAAATGGCAACCCACTCCAGTACTCTTGCCTGGAAAATTCCATGGACAGAGGACCTAGTAGGCTACAGTCCACGGGATCACAAAGAGTCAGACACGACTGAGTGACTTCACTTTAGTGTAAGGAAGTAACTGACTTTTGTTTGTTGATTTTTGTATTCTGCTACTGCTGAATTCATTAATTAATTCTAACAGGTTTTTGAGGGTGGTCATTAAGGTTTTCCACGTATCAAACCATGTCATCTGTAAAGAGGGATCATTTTACTTCTTACTATACAATTTGGATGCCTGTTATTTCATTTTCTTGTCTAATTATTCAGGCTAGGACTGGCAGTACCATGTTAAATATAACTAGTGAAAGTTAGCATGCTGACTTGTTCTTGATCTAAGAGGAAAACTTTCAAGATTTCACCATTAAGTGTGATGTTGGCTGTTGTGAACATATTTGAAATTACCATAGTTATTTTTAATAATTTTGTTTAATTAATGTCATTTTCATAATCAGAATTTTATTGTATTTATAGTTAAGTCATAAGGAATCACTAAATATAACTTTTGTCTAGTTATGCAAGAATGAAAAGATAAAGAAAACAGTCAAAGTAATCCAGGGCTAATGACAAAAATGCTAGCTGTTTTATCTGGAATGGGAATATGAAACTAAAATTAATGCTATTATATCCAAGGCATGTTTGTTTATTTGGAAGTATTTTTAATTCTCAAAAGATTTAAGTTACTACCTTTATAAAACGAAGGAAATTGTTAGGCTAAGTTTATTAACCTTCAACATGTAAAATATAATTTAAATAGGTCAATGGTATAATTTCAAATAAGTGAACAAAGGATAGTTTAATAAATAGTGTTGGGGAAATTAGATACTAATTTTTAAAAATTTAATTTTAAACCTTAACTTATACTGTCCCCAAATCCATTTCAGAAGGATTAAGAAATTAAGCAGAACAATGAAACTGTTGAAGTACAAAATGAATAAACAAGACAGTTTTTATAATATTGGGGTACAGAATGTCATTCAAAGGATGACATAATGGTAAAGATTGGTATACATGACAAGATGAAAGTTAAAACTTCTGAATAAAAATAACATAGTAAAAAAGCAAAATCCTTATTTATGACAAAGTTATTAAGAAATGGATAAAGGAGATAAAGAAACTCTATCAAAAGATCTCAAAAACATTTCCCCACAGAAGTCTCAAATAATACAAGCAGATAATCCAGAAAAAAAAAAAAAAAAAAGAAAGAAAACAAATGACCAATGAACATTTTAAATCGTTTGAACTGGCTACAAATAAAATAAAGCAATATTTCCCTGTTGGAGTGGAAAGATTAAAAGACTGGGTAATATCTCATATCTGAAGTGTGACAGTTATTTGCCCATTTGCTCCCAAGTCCATTCCTTCTCTTTCTCCTCTTCATTCTTCATTGGAAGAGGACTGACTCCAAACACTCATGCCAGTTGCTTTCTAGCTGAATTTGCCAAAGGAATGAACTAGTAGGAGACTCAAATTATTTCTTCCCTCTCTGTCTCCTTAGAGCCGTGCTTCACTGAGTGACACTGCCTACTTGGCTCTACATAATTCCAGCTCATGATTCCAGCTTCCTAGTTCTGGTAATCTCTCTTCCAACTATCAGGTTTCCACCATGTCATACCCAGTGGGCAACATGGTATCAACAGTACAACTGGTTGCAGAATATTGGGGATAATCTGTGTGAAGAAAATTTAAAAAGCAGATTGAAACCAACTAAAAGTCAGCCAGAGAAACCAGAGATCAAATTGCCAACACCTGCTGGATCACCAAAAAAGCAAGAGAGTTCCAGAAAAACATCTGCTTCTGCTTTATTGACTATGCCAAAGTCTTTGACTGTGTGGATCACAACAAACTATGGAAAATTCTTAAATAGATGGGAATGCCAGACCACCTGGCCTGCCTTCTGAGAAATCTGTATGCAGTTCAAGAAGCAAAAGTTAGAAATGGACATGGAACAAAAGACTGATTCCAGATTGGGAAAGGAGTAAGTCAAGGCTGTATATCGTCACCCTGCTTATTTAACTTATATGCAGAGTACATCACGAGAAATTCTGGGCTGGATGAAGCACAAGCTGGAATCAAGATTGCTGGGAGAAATATAAAAAACCAGTACCATCAGTGAATGGCAAGTAGATGGAGAAAAAATGGAAACAGTGAGAGACTTTATTTTCTTGGGCTCCAAAATCATTGCAGATGGTGACTGCAGACATGAAATTAAAAGACGCTTCTCCTTGGAAGAAAAGCTATGACTAACCTAGACAACAGATTAAAAAGTGGAGACATTACTTTACCAACAAAGGACTGTCTAGGCAAAGCTATTGCTTTGCCAATAATAATTGTGGATGTGAGAGTTAGACCATAAAGAAAGCTGAGCTCCAAAGAATTGATGCTTTAGAACTGTGGTGCTGGAGAAGACTCTTGAGAGTCCCTTTGACAGCAAGGAGATCAAAGCAGTCAATCCTAAAGGAAATCAGTCCTGAATATTCATTGGAAGTACTGATGCTGAAGCTGAAGCTCCAACACTTTGGCCACCTGATGCGAAAAACTGACTCATTGGAAAAGACCCTGATGCTGGGAAAGATTGAAGGCAGGAAGAGAGGGGGACGACAGAGGATGAGATGTTTGGGTGGCATCACTGACTCAATGGACATGAGTTTAAGCAAGCTCCAGGAGTTGGTGATGGACAAGGAAGCCTGGTGTGCTGCAGTCCATGGGGTTGCAATAGTCGGACACAACAGAGCGACTGAACTGAACTGATCTGAAAAGTCAGCCTGTGTTTTCTATAACCATGAGCTAGCAATTGTAAACAATGTCAGTGACATTAAAGAAACACTCCTCCCACCAAGACCACCATTCTAAATGTTTTGCCTCTGCCACTCTTCTCGTGGGATGGGCATGCTACCAGTCCAGTCTGAGGAGTGGAAGTAGTAACTTCCTGCTGTTACTCATCTCAAGATTACCTAACCAGCCCATTTGGTTTCTCAACTCTTAGATTATCTGTTCTGTTTGGAATTGAGATGTTTCAGTTTCCATGTTGAACTCTGATGAATATAATCAAGTATGTGTAGAACTTGGTACTCTCATTCATGGTGAATGCTAGCAAAATAAATATAAACTGTTAGATAAAAATTTAGTCACATTTCTCCATTTTAAATTTACTTTTTATGAAATGAAAGTAAGAATCAGAGGGATTTATATTTTCTAGGTTAAAATTTTTTATAGTCTATTAGCTTTTTCTGTTACTTTTATAATGTACTTCTAATTTTAACAGAAAAAAAAATGCCCCATACTTCAAGCATGTACTACATTCTGTCAGCTAGAAAGAGTAAATGTGTACCCCTGATTGTAAGGGTGTGTCTACAGAAGAGAAATTTTTAAAAATAATCTTTAAAAATTTTAGTTAATGACAAACATGACTAGAATAAATCACAGAGACATAAAGGGAGGGCATTAATCAATGGGAAAGGATGGACCTGCTGCTAGTATGCAATTAATTTCCAAGCAAAAAAACTGAATGTACTCGGATATTCTAGTGTTACAAAATGTGCTGTGAAGTAACAGAAAATAGTAAGCATAGCTCAGAGGGAGGCAATATCCTGGTTTTCTCAAAAGAAGAAGAGGAAAGCAGGCTTTCAGGGATTACTTTTACCAGTGTGCAGGAAGCCAGTTAAGCGAGAGTCACATGTGTTATTGTAAAGCTCTGATGGATAATGTATCATCATATAAAGCATGCAGTGCTCAGTGGTGTAAAATATGACTTTTCAGACTATGTGACTCAGGCACTTGGGGAATTCGGTTATTGCAAGGATTCTGTATAGGCAGGACATTTTGGTTCCAGTATGATTGAATAGTACATCTGGCACACTACTATGAGACAGAGCATATCAATGTACTTGGAATCAGCATATCTGAGTTTGAATCTATTCCTTCATCTAGGAGTGAGGCACTGAACATATTACTTAAGTTACCCTAACTTACATCTTTTCATCTACAAAATGCAGATGACAATCCTTACATTATAAACTTGTATGAAGTGAGAAAGCACTTCTTATAATTGCTCAATACCCTTCTATTATGTAAGACTCCATATATTGATGAAAGAAATGAAAATTCATTAGTCCATTCTTATATTCAACATTGTTTTTTTGTCATAATGAAATCTTCTCTGTCAATCGTTATTGAAAATATGACTACTATGCTCTCAGTTCAGTTCAATTCAGTCACTCAGTCGTGTCCGACTCTTTGCAACACCATGGACTGCAGCACTCCAGGCCTCCCTGTCCATCACCAACTCCCGGAGTTTACCCAAACTCATGTCCATTGAGTCAGTGAGGCCATCCAACCATCTCATCCTCTATTGTCCCCTTCTCCTCCTGCCTTCAATCTTTCCCAGCATCAGGGTTTTTTCCAATGAGTCAGTTCTTCCCATCAGGTGGCCAAAGTATTGGAGTTTCAGCTTCAACATCAATTCTTCAAATGAACATTCAGGACTCATTTCCTTTAGAATGGACTGGTTGGATCTCCTTGCAATCCAAGGGACTCTCAAGAGTCTACTCCAACACCACAGTTCAAAAGCATCAATTCTTCACCACTCAGCTTTCTTCACAGTCCAACTCTCACATCCATACATGACTACTTGGAAAACCATAACCTTGACTAGATAGACCTTTGATGGCAAAGTAATGTCTCTGCTTTTAACATGCTGTCTAGGTTGGTCATACCTTTCCTTTCAAGGAGTAAGCTTTTTTTTAGTCCATGGCTGCAGTCACAATCTGCAGTGATTTTGGAGCCCAGAAAAATAAAGTCAGTCACTGTTTCCCCTGTTTCCCCATCTATCTGCCATGAAGTGATGCGACTGGATGCCATGATTTTACTTTTCTGAATGTTGAGCTTTAAGCCAACTTCTTCACTCTCCTCATTCACTTTCATCAAGAGGCTCTTTAGTTGTTCTTCACTTTCTGCCATAAGGGTGGTGTCATCTGCATATCTGAGGTCATTGGTATTTCTCCCAGCAATCCTGATTCCAGCTGTGCTTCATCCATCCCAGCGTTTCTCATGATGTACTCCAAATATGTTAAATAAGCAGGGTGACAATATATAGCTTTGATGTACTCCTTTTCCTATTTGGAACCCGATGGTTGTTCCATGTCTAGTTCTAACTGATGCTTCCTGACCTGTATACAGATTTCTCAGAAATCAGGTCAGGTGATCTGGTGTTCCCATCTCTTTCAGAATTTTCCACAGTTTATTGTGTTCCACACAGTCAAAGGCTTTGGCATAGTCAATAAAGCAGAAATCGCTGTTTTTCTGGAACTCTCTTGCTTTTTCAATGATCCAGCAGATGTTGGCAATTTGATCTCTGGTTCCTCTGCCTTTTCTAAATCCAGCTTGAATATCTGTCAGTTAGCAGTTCATGTATTGTTGAAGCCTGGCTTAGAGAATATTGAGCATTACTTTACTAGTGTGTGAGATGAGTGCAATTGTGCGGTAGTTTGAGCATTCTTTGGCATTGCTTTTCTTAGGGATTGGAATGAGAACTGACCTTTTCCAGTCCTGTGTCCATTGCTGAGTTTTCCAAATTTGCTGGCATATTGAGTGCAGCACTGTCACAGCATCATCTTTTAGGATTTGAAATAACTCAACTGGAATTCCATCACCTCCACTAGCTTTGTTCATAGTATGGTATTGGGCTCCACAAAATGTTTTTTTACAGTTCATACTTGTTGTTATCAACTAAATATAAATATCATGAATATGTGAATTTGTGACACTAAAGTTTTATTCAGGAGATCCTCATATTACAATAAATAAAAGTCATCATTTTAAGTGAAATCAATTTGAGTGAAGAAAAATTCCCACAAAATAACAGTTTAGAGACTGGCTTAAAGCTCAACATTCAGAAAAGTAAGATCATGGCATCCGGTCACATCACTTCATGGCAGATAGATGGGGAAACAGTGGCTGACTTTATTTTTCTGGGCTCCAAAATCACTGCAGATGGTGATTGTAGCCATGAAATTAAACGACGCTTACTCCTAGGAAGGAAAGTTATGACCAACCTAGACAACATATTAAAAAGCAGAGACATTACTTTGCCAACAAAGGTCCATCTAGTCCAGGTTATGATTTTTCCAGTAGTCATGTATGGATGTGAGAGTTGGACTATAAAGAAAGCTGAGCACTGAAGAACTGATGCTTTTGAACTGCGGTGCTGGAGAAGACTCTTGAGAGTCCCTTGGACTGCAAGGAGATCCAACAAGTCCATCCTAATTGAGATCAGCCCTGGGTGTTCATTGGAAGGACTGATGCTGAAGCTGAAACTCCAATACTTTGGCCACCTCATGCGAAAAGTCGGCTTATTAGAAAAGACCCTGATGCTGGGAAGGATTGGGGTCATGAGGAGAAGGGGACGACCGAGGATGAGATGGCTGGATGGTATCACTGACTCGATGGGCATGAGTTTGTGTTAACTCCAGGAATTTGTGACGGACAGGGAGACCTGGCTTGCTGCAATTCATGGCGTCCCAAACAGTCGGACACGACTGAGTGGCTGAACTGAAGTGATACCTTCATACACGAGCAACTCCAAATGATAGTGTGAAAACTTCTATTTTATGTAAATCTGTTCAGTTCAGTAACTCAGTCATGTCCAACTCATTGCGACCCCATGGACTGCAGCACTCCAGGCTTCCTTGTCCATCACTAACTCCTGGAACCTCTGCTCAAACTCGTGTTCATTGAGTCAGTGATAACTTCCACCCACCTCATCCTCTGTAGTCCCCTTCTCCTCCGGCCTTCAATTTCTCCCAGCATCAGGGTCTTTTTCCAACAAGTCATTTCTTTGCATCAGGTAGTCAAAGTAGTTGAGTTTCAGCTTCAGTATCAGTCCTTCCAATGAATATTCAGAACAGATTTCCTTTAGGATGGACTGGTTTGATCTCTTTGCCGTCCAAGGGACTCTCAAGAGTCTTCTCCAACATCGCAGTTCAAAAGCATCGTTCTTTGGTCTTCAACTTTCTTATAGTTCAACTTTCACATCCATACATGAGTATTTGAAAAACCATAGCTTTGACTAGATGGACTTTGTTGTAATGTCCCTGCTTTTTTATATGCTGTCTAGTTTGGTCATAACTTTCTTCCAAGGAGCAAAAGCGTCTTTAATTTCATGGCTGCAGTCACCATCGGCAGTGATTTTGGAGCCCAAGAAAAGAAACACTGTTTCCATTGTTTCCCCATATATTTGCCATGAAGTGATGGGACCAGATGTCATGATCTTCCTTTTTTGAATGCTGAGTTTTAAGCCAACTTTTTCACTCTCCTCTTTCATCCTCATCAAGAGGCTTTTTTGTTCTTCATTTTCTGCCATAAGGTTGGTGTTATCTGAGTATCTGAGGTTACTGATATTTCTCCCAGCATTCTTGACTCCAGCTTGTGCTTCATCCAGCCCGGCAGTTAGCATGGTGTACTCTGCATATAGTTAAATAAGCAGGATGATAATATGCAGCCTTGATGTACTCCTTTCCCAATTTGGAACCAGCTCATTGTTCCATGTCCAGTTCTAATTGTTGCTTCTTGACCTGCACATAGATTTCTCCACGTTTTGTTGTGATCCAAAAAGTCAAAGGCTTTCGCATAGTCAGTAAAGCATAATTAGATCTTTTTCTGGAACTCTCATTGGCATCACCATGTTTTTCATACATTTATGCAAATATATACCTTTTATCAGAGAAGGCAATGGCACCCCACTCCAGTACTCTTGCCTGGAAAATCCCATGGATGGAGGAGCCGGGTAGGCTCCAGTCCATGGGGTCGCTAAGAGTCGGACACGACAGAGTGATTTCACTTTCACTTTTCACTTTCATGCATTGGAGAAGGAAATGGCAACTCACTCCAGTGTTCTTGCCTGGAGAATCCCAGGGTCGGGGGAGCCTGGTAGGCTACGGTCTATGGGGTCGCACAGAGTTGGACACGACTGAAGCGACTTAGCAGCAGCAGCAGCATACTTTTTACGCAATTATATGTGTTTAAATAAAATGGGAGCAAATAAAGCTTTATTTACCCACATTTATTATTTCTAATGCTCTTTATTCTCTCTTGAGTATTCAGGTGTCCTCTTCTATCATTTTCCTTCAACCTACAGAATTTATTTTAGACTGTATTTCTATATCAGTCTGATGATAGCAAATTCCCTTAATTTTTCATTTACATGAAAAATGCCTATAAATCTTTATTCTCAGGGGATATTTTCGCTGAACACTGAATTCTTTGTTAACTTTTGTTTTTTGTTTGTCTTGTTTTGCTTTCAGTCCTTTCAAAGGTTCTCTGTTATCTTCTATTCTTCATGTTTTTGTTTAGAAGTCTATAATGGTTTAGATTGTATTTTCTTATTCTTAATATGTAACTTTTTCTATTTTTATTTTTTGCAAAATTTTATCTTCATATTAGTCTTTAGTATTTGACTCTTATATGACTAGATGTGAATTTTTTCAAATTTATCTAATTTAGGTTTTAATAGGTTTCTTGTACTAACATGCTAAGTTTCTTAAGTCTGTGAATTTATATGTTTCATCACATTTAGATACTTTCCTGCCTCTATTTATTAAAATATGTTGTTATCTCTAGTCTCTCTCTCTTCCCTTTTTGAGAAAGGAGAATTTTTTGATTAACCTTCCTTAGATCTTTAAAACTTTGTACATTTTGCAGTCTTTTATCTCTTCTTCTGAGTGGATAATTTATATATATATATATATATATTTATATATATAATCTGCCTTTAATTTTATTTTTTTCTTCTATTTCTTTTATTAATAAGTAAAACAAGTATTTTTTTTAAATTTTAAGTGTTGTTATTTTTCAGTTCCAAAATTTTCTTTAGATATTTGGTTGTTTCTTATATTTTTTACTTCTTTTCTAATATTCCTATCTAGTTTTTAATGAGCATATTTTACTTTACCTGACCACTAAACATATTTATATCAGTTTCTGATAATTCTACATCCTGGTCATCTCAAGTTTGGCACAAGTTTATTGCCTATTCTTAAAACAGAGTAATAGAATCTTGCTTCCTGTATGTTAAGGATGTCAATTTTATCCTGAACATTTTATATATTATGTTATGTAGATCATGAATTCTCCATATTTCCCCCCAAAGTATGCATGTTTTTGTTTTATTGGGCAATTAAATTGCCCAGACTCAAACTTTAAAATGACATGCAGTGATATATGGCAGTTCACATCTCAGTTCAGTGCTTTCAGCCTTAGCAGAAAGCTGCTTTCAGTTTTCCCCATGAAGATTTGGGGTCAGCTATAAATCTGGGTTGATACACATGGAAAATTTTCCTCTTTTTTGGCTCTCTCCTTTCTAGGGTTTTCCTAAATCTCCAGCAGAATTTTATTGCCCTGAATTCCTTCAGTTGATTTCTCAGGCAAATATATTCAGACTCTTTTTCCGGAAATGTGCCCCACATTATCTGCCATCATGGTCAAAAATTTATGGCCACCCTCAGGGAAACAAAAATAACACTGAGAAATTCACTTCAATATTTTTTTGTTACTACAAATTTTGACTTACTTTCAATATTTGACTACCTTTACTTTAAAACTTTCCAGAGCCCTAGATAGTTCTTTAATATATTTTGTTCAGAGTGTATAACTCTCATTTGCATAAGAATGGAACAAGAGTTTATAACTGATATTTGTGGGAAGATCCAGTATTCACTCTGTCCTATTGGTAACAGACTCTCTCTTCTATCTATTTTAACTAAGATTTGTAGTGAGAGAAAGTAAAGATAGTATAAAACCACATGGCATTTACTTACCTACTCAGGCTAGATCCTACGATTCCACACTGTTGAGTTATCATCATCATCAATGCAAGTATAGGTGATCACTCTACCAGTAAAAAAGATCAATTTATTCATATGTTAAAGTATAATTTCATTCTTTGTACTGTTTGTTAATTTTCCAGTATTTTATTTTCCCTAAGCATTGTGTATCTCTTTGGTATAACCAAACCACTTATCTATACTTCTGACCTTAAAATCATTGCTAAATTCATGTTTACTTTAGCAACTCCAGAATTATATTGGGCTTCCCAGGTGGACTCATTGGTGAAGAATCCACCTGTCAGTGCAGGAGATGCAGGTTTGATCCCTGGGTCAGGAAGATCCCCTGGAGAAGGAAATGGCAACGCACTCCAGTATTCTTGCCTGAAAAATCCCATGGAGAGAGGAGTCTGAAGAGCTACAGTTTATGAGGTTGCAAAAAAGTCAGATACGATTTAGCAACTAAACAATAACAATGACAGAACTGTATTATAATGTGAAAATAATGCTTGGATAATTTTCTGTTATTTCTTAAGATCAACTGCATAGAGTGATATCTATTTTTAAATTTTCAAACATGGCCCCAGACATTGTAAAAGCTGGTAATAATTTTTTTGTTTTATATTAACACAGTTTAGGGGAAAAAAATCTCTTTCTTGTACTTCAATACATCTAAGACAACATCACTTGTTGTTGTTGTTTAGTTGCTAAGTTGTATCTGATTCCTGGGGACCCCCATGAACTGTAGCATGCCAGGCTTCTCTGCCCTTCACTATCTCCCAGAATTTGCTCAAACACATGTCCATTGAGTCGGTGATGCCATCCAATCACTTCCTTATTCTTTTAAGGAACATCAAGAAAGTAGAAACATAGTTAATTTACATGTAATACAATGCTTTAAAAAATCACTTGAAATTTGTTTTCAACAACTATTGCTAATGAACTTTTCTTCTGTCTTGCTGTGGAGTTCTTTTTTCACTTCAGTCGCTCAGTCGTGTCCGACTCTTTGTGACCCCATGAATCGCAGCACGCCAGGCCTCCCTGTCCATCACCAACTCTCGGAGTTTACCCAAACCCATGTCCACTGAGTCGGTGATACCATCCAACCATCTCATCCTCTGTCGTCCCCTTCTCCTCCTCCCCCAATCCTTCCCAGCTAACTTTTCTTCTGTCTTGCCATGGAGTTCTTTTTTAATCATATATTAATCTGCTATATTGCCATATTATTCTACTCACACACATTTTTGTTTCCATGCTGAATCACAGTATCAAAATTTTAAGAGATATTTTAAGCTGCATTAAGTGCAACACTTTAAGTACAAATAATGCACATAACTCAATTGATGTGAGGACCATATGAACAACTCTGATTAATTTCAGGCTTGCTGAGGCTACATTGTAACTTTTGCCTGGTAAGCCTTCATCAATTTTAAGAATCCTCTTTAATTCAGAAATTTTTATGTTTGAAAATATGTTTATTAGTATAGTTAAAATGTTATTAAATATTTATTTATTTTTTAACCTGAAGATAAGCACACAAATTTCTTGAAAAAGGAGCCATGCCTCTAGATAAACACCTTTGTGTGTGGCACTTTTGTTTATTCACTACCTAACACAACATTTTGGGTTGTTTTCATTTCTTGAAATAACTCATTCATTGGAAGTTATTATTATGGACTCGTTTTCAAAAGTAAAAGCTAAGATCAAAGTTTTGGCTAATCTTCCAACCTAAGAGTAAACTAATTTGAGTTTTACCTTCTACCGCTGTATATTCCCTCCCTATATACCCCCTTTATATATACTATATTTAATCTGCAGAGAGGTTTTGATGTCTGCTGAAATAACTACACAGGAAAAGTCTGAAGCTGACCTTTTTATGTGCCAAGGCTTTTCTCTTTCATAAAATGAATAGGAAATTTCAACAACGGCCAACTTAGGATGTTCTTTTAAAAATAGAAACTATATGGTAGCATTTCTTAATGAGTCCTCTTAGTTCCAAATAAGCAATTGTGATCAGAGCACACACAAAGAACAAACACCCACAAGTCGTTATATTTCAAAGGAAGATTTTCCTTAGATATTTATATTGCAATTTTTCAAATATTCTTTAGCCAGTTGATATGCTGCTACCAAATGACCTCATCCCCCATCCTTCTTTGTTTCAAACTTCTTCCTTCATCCGCTTCTTGTTTTTCTGAGCTATTATGTTGTTTTATTGAGTCATTATCTTGTTTTCACCTTTATGGCTTCTTCACGTGACCCTGGTTCATGAAATGATCTCCCCACTTTTTTTTTCATCTTGGCCTAACTAACCTCTTTTTCATTCTTTAAAACACAGGCCATCACCTTACTCAAGGAAATTTCCCCTGATTCGAGCATATTTTATTTTAATCCAAATTCTAGTCAAGAGTTTAGGTTTCGGTTCTTTTTTTTTTTTCCCCTCATTCTTTTCCTTTTTAGTAAGATACTAGAGAATATAAGACAATATATTAACAGAGTTTTTTGGTTCTATATTAGCAGTTCAGGCTGCCATTACAAAATACCACAGCCTAGGTGACTTAAACTACATAAATTAATTTTCTCTCAGTTCTTGAGGTGAAAAAGTTTGGGATCAAAGTACTGGCTGATTAGATCATGGTTAAGAGGCTCTGTTTTGTGGTTTGCAGGTGCTGTTGTCTCACTGTGTGCTCACATGGTGAAGAGAGAAGGTGAAGGGAGAGGGAGGGAGAGAGAAAGGTAAAGCTCCCTAGTGTTTCATCTTGAAAATACACTAATGCTGCCAAATGAGGGTCTGTTCTTACGACCTCCTTGACCTTTCATACTTCCCTAAAGGCTTTATCTCCCAAAACTGTCACGTTTGGAGTTAGGACTTCAACATATACATTTTAGGAGGACGCAAACATTCAGTCTGTAACAGGTTATTTAAGTAATCCCTTTAGAATCAGAGAACAAAATGATGAACTTCTGGTTATTTAAATAAAATCACTCCCATACTCTTACTTAACATTGTTCAAATAAGTATTCACCTTGAGATGCAAAAGAGGGTTGCAGAGAGGCAAATGACAGGGACTCTGGTAGATGCAAGCTACTGTGAGAGTTTATTGAAGCTACTATTTTGGGTAGGTTTATTGCAAAGAAAAAATATCTCTCCTAAAAATAACTATCTTATATTTTAAAAAATACAAATACTATTTGTCCCATTGCTTTAACATAAAACAAGTCATGATCTGAGCAGTATTACCACCTTGTGCCTGAACTAGAAGTGAAGTCAGTACGAAGTATTATGGATAGTGCTAGAGACCGTCACAGGACTTCCCTGGTGGCTCATTTGAGAAAGAATCTGCCTGCAATGCAAGGGACCTAGGTTCAATCCCTGCTTTGGGAAGATCCCTTGGAGAAGGAAGTGGCAACCCATTCCAGTATGCTTGCCTGGAAAATCCCATACAGAGAGGAGCCTGGCGGGCTGCAGTCCACCCATGTGGTTGCAAGAGTCAGACAAGACTTAATGACTAAACCACCACCCCCAGGGACCATCATACAGTGATACTGTGCCCATCTGTTTCTGTCCTCTTCTCAGTTCCCACCCACCAATCCTGTATGACTCTTAAAATTTTCTACACAGTTTCATATTTTACTTACCAGATAATTTTCTGGTGCTGTGTGGATATTTTCATTTTGCCCTTTCAAGTCGACTCTCTTCTGCTTATCTAGTACACGGTGTTAAATGCTTTCTGCTCTAATTGGTCCTACTCCCCTGTTCTCTCTTCTGCTCATTCCCTTTCAAGTAGTCCCTTCATTAAACTTTCATCATTCACTTTTTTGATTGTGACATTTATTTCCAGCAGGACCCTAACCAATACATGCTTTTTGCCTATGTCTTTCCCCCCAGAAAACTGAGTTCCTCCAGGGTGTTATATGAAACATAATTAAATCTATGTTTCATAGTGCCTGGTGAAGTAAATAGTTAAATCAATAAATATATTCTATGTATATTATATTTTCAATCCTCATTATTTCTTTTGGTTATTGTTACAAATTCAGCCCAAAATGACTAGAAATATTTCAATGTCCACCATTTAGAGTGCACAGAAATTTTCTTTTGAAAAGAGTTTTTCAAAAGAGCTTTTCTTTGCATAGTTGCTGTTGTTGTTCAGTCACTCAGGCTTGTCTGACACTTTGCAACCCCATGAACTGCAGCATGCCAGGCTTCCCTGTCTTTCACCATCTCCTGGTGCTTTCTCAAACTCATGTCCATTGAGTCAGTGATGCCATTCAACCATCTTGTCCCCTGCTCCTCCTGCCATCAACCTTTCCCAGCATCAGCGTCTTTTCTAATCCGTCAGCTCTTCACATCAGGTGGCCAAAGTATTGAAGCTTCAGCTTCAGCGTCAGTCCTTCCAATGAATATTCAGGATTGATTTTCTTTAGGATTAACTAGTTTGATCTCCTCACAGTCCAAGGGACTCCCAGGAGTCTTCTCCAACACCATAGTTCAAAGGCATCAATTCTTTGGCACTCAACCTTCTTTATGGCCCATCTCTCACATCCATACATGACTACTGGAAAAACCGTAGCTTTGACTATATGGACACAGTCAGAGCAATAAATCAAACCTCCAAAAAAATGAATGTCCTTTGTTGGTGGTACCTAGCTTAAATAAAATTTTCTGAAGACCACTCGTTTGGCAGGTAGACATTAGATTTATACAGCTTGGACATTAGATTTGCCATCATGAAAAAGTGAAAGTGAAGTCGCTCAGTCGAGTACGACTCTTTGTGACCTCATGGATTGTAGCCTACCAGGCTCCTCCGTCCATGGGATTTTCCAGGCAAGAATACTGGAGTGGGCTGCCATTTCCTTCTCCAGGGGATCTTCCCAACACAGGGATAAAACCGGGGTCTGCTGCATTGCAGACAGATGCTTTACCATCTGAGCCACCAAGGAAGCCCTTCATATGTAAATAGAAATCAAGAGGGAACAGAGGAATATTACAGAGGAGAAGACAAACCAAATAATCATAGCAGAAACAGAAAGGGTAACAGGAGGATTGAAAGTCTGTCTTGGGACATATTTCCCAATGGCTCTTTTAAATTTGAAACATATTATTTTGTTTTCCTGTTTATCATTCACATGCATGCTGAATTATTGAATTTATACCATGCAGCATGCTTATGTAAATGCTTTGGCTTGATGACTCTTGCTAAATATAACTTCTTAAATAGAGGTACCAAGGAGAAGAAAAATACATGTATAAATCTCTCTAAGAAATTATAGTGGCCCTCTGAAATGAAGGCACAGATGGGAAAATATACTTCTCAGTATGTTGGCCCCTCAGTGTCTGTGGGAGATTGATCTCAAGACCCACATAAAACCAAAATTCTAAGATACTCTAGTTTCTTGTGTAAACTGGTATAATATTTGCATACAACTTATTGTATATTTTCCCATATATTTTGTATAATCTCTAGATTACTTATTATATCTAATAACATGTAAAAGCTATGTACATAACTGTTGGTGTGGCAAATTCAAGTTTTGCTTTTGGCAACTTCTGGAATTTCCTTTTTAGAAATTTTTTTATCCATTGTTGGTTGAATCGAAAGATGTAGAACCCAAGACTACAGAGAGCCAACTATATTCTTTCAGTGTTCTCGTAAAGATAGCTTTTTATTTTTTTGCTCTGTGATAACCATAGTAATTTGTTAGAAGGATAACACTAATACATTGAAACGGTAGATCCAACTACAGCTCACTCTGAAAATGATAAAGGTGATTGATATAATGCAGTTTAATTTGAAGATATTAATAGAATCACACTTGGCATTGTAGAAAACTCATTCTTTGTGTTTGGCCTGAGGAAAACCAAGGTGAGGATAAAATGATTCAATAAGCATCATCCTTTTACCTAGTCCTATTATAGCTGGGCTTCCTTGGAAGCTCAGACAGTAAAGAATCTGCCTGCAATGCAGGAGACTGGGGTCCAATCCCTTGGTCAGAAAGATCCCCTGGAGAAGGGAATGGCTACCCACTCCAGTATTCTTGTTGGGATAATCCCATGGACCTAGCAGTCTACTGGGCTGAAGTCCATGGGGTTGGAAAGAGTTGGATAAGACTGAGCAACTGACACACACATACATTATAGTCAAGAGTGTGGTGGGAAGATGGGTGGTAGATCAGGGCTCAGGTCCTCAAGTGCCACTACCTAGAACACACAGAGCTGTGACATAGGAAATTCTTCTTTTCTCAGTAACAGTAAAGATTGTACATACTAGATTCTGGAAATTTTGCATACAAATTGAAGAAAGGGTTAGTTAATCCATAGTCTCAGAAAACTGTTCTCGTGGTATATGGAAATTTATGAGTAAGTTAGAAAGCAGCTTGGAGTGAACCATGTAGCTTTTTTTCTTTCTTTTATTCTTTCCCCCCTTAGGTTTTTTTTTTTTTCTTTAATGTTTGTTTAAGAAATGTTGTAATATTCCATATGGTGCTTAGCTTCAGAAACTGAAGAATGTTTCCTCTAACTAACTTAACACCTTTATATTCTCCCAGAATATAGCCAGGTCTGGTAGGTTTATGGATTATGCTTGACTTTCCTAGGAGAGGTAGAACACACAGCTCTCATTGAGGAATCTGCTCATCAAAATTTCTCTCCACAGCAATGTAGTTTATTTCTAAATTTTTTAAAAAAAATGTTTATCTCAAATATTAAGTATTTCTTTTGTTCCTTGTGAAATAAAAGAACTTCTTATTACAATACTCTGAAAATCTAAATTAGCAATATAACAGCTCAACTGCATAAAGTGTAGTATGTATTGAAATTGCTGTGTTAAACTAGAGATCTAATGAAACCTTCATTAACTCGATCACTGAAATGGCAAACCCTTTTCCAAAATAACAGTTTCTATAGATACCACATGCTTATGATCAAAATTGCTTTTCTGAATGTGTTTTTCTCCTCTACTTGATTGTATTTTACATCTTCTTTCTGGCTCTAAGTTACAATTAAACATAAGGAAAAATAGTGCAAGGCAAAATATACTCTACATCTGTTATACTGCTCAAATAAATACACAATCTGCACAAACCAGATTTTTCTAGTGGGCAAATTGAAAATGACTGCCTTAATAGGTTCTAGATTTTTTTTTCTTTAATGCCACCAGGCGCCAACCAAATGTTACTGAAGAAATTTTCCATGTGTTCTAGTTAGCTACAAAATAGCATAAATATTCTGTCAAAACCATTTAACTTAAGCTATTATAATAACTGGTGCCACAAAAGATGGATTTTGGATAATGATATTTTTATCCTCCCAATATAAATAAGTTTCCTTAATTCATATTGGTTTGAAAACACACAGATAATTTGGGGAAGAAGTCTCTGAAACTGAAGGAAACTTTCTAAAAATCAGTGGAAAAGTTTGATTTGTCATTTCCCCTTGAAAATATCTTTCAGAGATTTTTATTGTTATTTGCATTTTTCTCATATACTATAATAATAAAAATAAAATCACTAATGGGAAATCCAGCACAATTCTATGCTATTTTCCATGAGACTAATTTTATGTTTAAATCTTAATATAAAACAATTTATTTTAGGTCATTTTTACCTAAACTGTGGAGAAAACTATGGCAAAGAACCAGTACCATGATCAGTCATACTAGAGCCTAAGAAAAAAGGAGAATTCAGTAATACTATTTTATTTAAAATTTTGATATTTTCTTTATCATAGACTTTCAAATTAACTTTTTAAAATATTTAATTACATATGATTCCTCTGATTACTGAGATTTTTATATTCCCTTAAACTTTTCACCTGAGGCACCTCATTTTCACTGTAGTCATTGTTGTTCACTCACTCAGTTTGAGACCCCTTGGAAGCATTCCAGGCCTCTGTGCCCTTTACTCTCTCTGCAGTTTGCTCAAACTCACGTCCATTGAATCGGTGATGCCATCCAACCATCTCATCCTCTGCCATCCCCTTCTCCTCCTACCTTCAGTCTTCTCCTGAGCTGGGGTCTTTTCCAGAGCTGGTTTTTCACATCAGGTAACCAAAGTATTCGGAGAAGGCAATGGCACCCCACTCCAGTACTCTTGCCTGGAAAACCCCATGGATGGAGGAGCCTGGTGGGCTGCAGTCTATGGGGTCGCTAGGAGTCGGAGACGACTGAGCGACTTCACTTTCACTTTTCACTTTCATGCATTGGAGAAGGAAATGGCAACCCACTCCAGTGTTCTTGCCTGGTGAGTCTCAGGGACGGGGGAGCCTGTTGGGCTGCCGTCTATAGGGTCACGCAGAGTCGGACGCGACTGAAGCGACTTAGCAGCAACCAAAGTATTAGAGCTTCAGCATCAGTCCTTCCAGTGAATATTCAGGGTTAACTTTCTTTAGGATGGACTGGTTTGCTCTCCTTGCTGTCCAAGGGACTCTGAATAGTCTTCTCCAGCACCACAATTTGAAAGCATCAATTTTTTTAGCACTCAGCCTTCTCCATGGTCCAACTCTTACAGCTTTACACAACTACTGGAAAAACCGTAGCTTTCACTATGTGGACACTTAGTGAAGTGATGTCTCTGCTTTTTTAATATGCTGTCTAGGTTTGTCAAAGCTTTTCTTCCAAGAAGCAAGCATCTTTTAATTCCATGTCTGCAGTCACCATCTGCAGTGATTTTGGAGCCCTAGAAAACAAAGTCTTTCACTGTTTCCATTGTTACCCCATCTATTTGCCATGAAATGATGGGACTGGATAACATGATCTCAATTTTTTTTTTGAATATAGAGTTTTAATCCCGTTTTTTTCACTCTCCTCTTTCACCTTCATCAACAAGCTCTTTAGTTCATCTTTGCTTTCTATCATTAGGGTGGTGTAATCCTCATATCTGAGGTTATTGATATTTCTCCTGACTGTCTTGATTCCAGCTTGTGATTCAACCAGCCTGGCATTCCACATGATATACTCTGCATATAAATTAAATAAGAAGGTTGATGAGATACAGCCTTGATGTACTCGTTTCCCAATTTCGAACCAGCCTGTTGTACCATGTCCAGTTCTAACGGTTGCTTCTTGACCTGCATACCAGTTTCTCAGGAGGCAGGTGAGATAGTCTGATATTCCTATTTCTTGAAGATTTCTCCACAGTTTGTTGTGATCCACACAGTCAAAAGCTTTAGTGTAGTCAATGAATTGTAGAAGTAAATGTTACTTTTAACTGTTACAATCTGTGAAAAGTATGAAATTTCACAACTGTGTTTCTGTTTGTCTTTGGCATTACAGTAATGTTAGCCATCTTAGTCCAAATATCTTTAAATAATTAGGCTTGTTTTGTCAACAGAATTTATGTCATTTTAGTGACATTTTATATAGTTTAATAAACTACTTTATAATTGATATGGAGTGCAAAACTACCACTTTGATCAATATACTTAAATTTAGGATATTTTTTATATTTACTTCAGTTATTTATTTTTAAACTGTGACCCAAGGTACAATTAAACTTTTTAGTATATCAGAAGTTCTTACAAAAATATTGTTCAAACTCAAATGATGTTTTGAAAAGCTGAAGAGGACACATTCCCAGGGAAGGTCACAATTCACATTTCTGTGTTAAATATGCTAAATTTATTTAAGAGGTGCATTTGTTTAAGTTTGTTTAATTCAATTTTCCTGAGTTATTGACTGAAATCTTTCAGTGCATTTTTCATGTGTAAAACCTGCTAATATCTATCAGGTTGTACTGATTTGTATAAACACAAGTATATGTACTGATTTGCCAAAACACAATTTGGGAAATAAAGTTTTGAAGGATATAAATATGCATTTGTTATATTGCTGTATAGTAAAGAGAGTGACTTCTTATCTTTAATATTATTAAAATGTAAATCTATATGTGGTAATATTTGACACGTACATAACTTTATTTTATAGCTTTGGAACCTAAAAGTAGAGTGAAAAGAAATTATACACAAAATTACATACTTTCTATCCCTAAATGATGTATTAATTCACCAGAAAATGATGTTTTAAAAAGCACAAGCTATGTATTCTACTTTTTAAATACAAATGCTTGATTGAAATATTTATAATCTCCAATATATCTTTTAATTTTCTTTTTAGGAAGCATTTTGCAATATATTCAAACATCTAGACATTCTAATATGAATGATATATTTTTCAGATTCTTTGACAAATCTTCCATGCCTTTCAAACCAGTTTAAACCTTTTCTTGTCTTAGTCCATATGAAATATGAATACTCCTCAAAGAAGTGTTTTATGAGTTATCTGAGCTGTTCTTTTATGTTTCACGTTATAAAATGTTATCATCTTAAACTATGAGTTTTTTAATGTTAATAGTTGTTTTCCTTCTTTAAACAAACCATGGTAGGTGGCACATTGATTTATGAATTAATTAAAGTCAAATTATTAAAATGTTAAAGCTCTGTTTAATTAATATACTTAATTGGAGAGTCATTTTATATCACTCTTCTTTTTAAAACTGCTTATTGAGAACTTATCAAGTTGTAGAAGGGAATAAAGTCAAGCATAGTTGAATGTATCTGGACCTCAGTAGCAGACATATGTGGTTCATTCAAATTTCAAATTTCAATTCAAATTCAAATTTCAATTGTGGTTCATTCAAATTTCAAGCTCTTTTATTTATAAGTTGTAGGAAATTAGGGAGTTATCTTGATTTTATATAATTATAAAATAGAGATTTTGCAGAGCTTCTAAGATCATTAAATGACATAATATATTTTGAAGGGAATAACTACTGTCAGTTTGATTCTAAAGAATTTTCCAAGTACTTACTAAGAGTAGTCCATAATGTTTGGAATCAACCTTCATAAAGGTATCTACCATTAATGTAGATATTCAACATAATCTTAACATTGTATACATAGGTCTTCACCCAGGATAAGCAAAAAAAGTTTTATTTTTCCTCCTATTTATTTACCCCTGGATAAGATATCACTCTAGTTCCATTACTTTCCGAGCTCAATTCAGTTCAGTTCAGTTCAGTCGCTCAGTCGTGTCCGACTCTTTGCGACCCCATGAACCGCAGAATGCCAGGCCTCCCTGTCCATCACCAACTCCCGGAGTCCACCCAAACCCATGTCCATCGAGTCGATGATGCCATCCAAACATCTCATCCTCTGTCATCCCCTTCTCCTCCTGCCCTCAATCTTTCCCAGCATCAGGGTCTTTTCCAACGAGTCAGCTCTTCGCATCAGATGGCCAAAGTATTGGAGCTTCAGCTTCAACATCAGTCTTTTCAATGAACACCCAGGGCTGATCTCTTTTAGGATGGGCTGGTTGGATCTCCTTGCTGTCCAAGGGACTCTCAATAGTCTTCTCCAACACCACAGTTCAAAAGCATCAATTCTTCGATGCTCAGCTTTCTTCACCGTCCAACTCTCACATCCATACACATCCATACATCACATAAAATAATAGATTGTTGGTCATTTTTATTTCACAAGGGGTTTAGTACATAAACTATTCAATCTAAGCATCTGATTTTCCAACTTTAAAGACATGGCTCTTTCCTGTCTTCCATCTCAGTCAAACAGTAGACTGGGAAAGAAGTGATCCGTTTCTCCCTTCCTGTCTACTGACTTGCTGACTGTAGCTCTGAGTTCTTCAGTTATGTGAGAGAAAGGGGGCAAAGTCAGGGGCAGCAAATGGCCTAATTGATGTCCCACTCTCATTTTGCATTGCTTTTCTCTAAGTTTGGTGGATTTTCTAAGCTGACTCTTTTTCTCATAGAAATAGTTTCTATTTCTCCAGGATCCCTTTGCTAAGAACATCCTCACTAAATTGAATTGCCGTGAATAAAATTAATTTCATCCTTCAGTCCCTCCAAGTATGGTTCATCGAAAGGATTTAAAGTGGAACCAAGTCTTTTCTCTTCACTGAGGCTTATATTCATCCATGAAATATATCTACATATTATGGTCTAGAATATGAAGTTGAAATCTGCCAATTTCCAGTTGCTTTAGTTTGCTAGGATTGCCATAACAAGATACCAAAAACCGAATAGCTTGAAAACCAGAAATTTATTTCCTCATAGTAATAGAGGTTGAAAGTCCAAGATCCAGTGTTGTCTCCCATCCAAGTATTAACCAGGCCTGACTCTTCTTAGCTTTCAAGATCAGACAAATCAGGTGTGTTCAGGGTGGTATGGCCATGAAAATGGTGCTGTCAGTATTTGTTTTGAGACCTCTCCTTCACTTGTAAATGCCACCTCTCTATGGCCTTACATACTCTTCCCTCTCTGTATCTGTGTCCTATCAATGCTTTAAAAACACTATTTTAAATGAATTACCTTTTCCAGAAACCATCGATGTCACAAAGTCCAGTTGAGTCACTTCTGCTCCTGCTCTTCTTCAGTATTCAGTTCCGTTGCTGCTCTTTTGTAATGGTATCTCTTGACAAAGTCAGTCATCAAATATGGTTTTCCCTAATCTGCAATCCATGCGTTGTTTTCACCTTGTGTAAAATTCTAATGAAGTCTTACTGAGGACTCTGCTTGCCATGAAAAATTCAACATCCATGTGGACTATGAAACCTTCCATTGGACTGTCTGGGTTCTAAGAAGAGCTGTTGAGATCTTGGCTTCCAACTTTTAGTCACACTTTGTCACTTGGTTCTTGAAGATATTCTGTTTGTGTCTAAAATCTGACCAAAATCAATAAAAAATGTCCACCATATTCTGGCTCTTTGACTTCCTACCACAGAGACTGAACCTGCCCACAGGACTCTTGAAACAGATAAGATACCAGCAACATCATTTTTTACCCTCTCTTCCAAATTCTCATTATTCCTTTTATTCCAGTTAAAATACTTGATTTTTATTCATATTGGTACAGTTAAGTTGCTTGGTCATGTACAACTCTGTGATCCCATGGACTGCAGCATGCCAGGCCTCTCTGTCCATGACCAACTCCCAGAGCTTACTCAAACTCATGTCCATTGAGTCGGTGATGCCATCCAACCATCTCATCCCCTGTTGTTCCCTTTTCCTCATGCCTTCAAACATTCCCAGCATCATGGTCTTTTCCAATGAGTCAGTTCTTCTCATCAGGTGGACAAAGGACTGGAGTTTCAGCTTCAAATTCAGTCCTTCCAATGAAATTCAGGACTGATTTCCTTTAGCGTAGACTGCTTGGAACTTCTTGCAGTCCAGGGGATTTTCAAGAGTCTTCTCCAACACCACAGTACAAAAGCATCAATTCTTCACCGCTCAGCTTTCTTTATAGTCTGACTCTCACATCCATACATGACTACTGGAAAACCCATAGCTTTGACTAGATGGACCTTTGTTATAAGGTCTCTGCTTTTTAATATGCTATGTAGGTTGGTCATAACTTTTCCTCCAAGGAGCAAGAGTCTTTTAATTTTATGGCTGAAATCACCATCTGCAGTGATTTTGGAGCCCCCCAAAATAGTCTGTCACTGTTTCCACTGTTTCCCCATCTATTTGCCATGAAGTGATGGGATTAGATGCCATGATCTTAGTTTTCTGAATGTTGAGTTTTAAGCCAACTTTTTCACTCTTCTCTTTCACTTTCATCAAGAGGCTCTTTCATTCTTCTTCTGCCATAAATGTGCTGTCATCTGCATATCTGTGGTTATTGATATTTCTCCCAGCAATCTTGATTCCAGCTTGTGCTTCATCCAGTTCAGAATTTCTCATGATGCACTCTGCATATAAGTTAAATAAGCAGGGTGACAATATACAGCCTTGATGAACTCCTTTCCCAGTTTGGAACCAGTCTGTTGCTCCATGTCCAGTTCTAACTGTTGCTTCTTGACCTGCACACATATATCTCAGGAGGCAGGTCAGGTTGTCTGGTATTCCCATCTGTTGAAGAATTTTCTACAGTTTGCTGTGATCCACACAGTCAAAGGCTTTGGCATAGTTAATAACACAGAAGTAGATAACACTTCTCCAAAGAAGACATACAGATGGCTAACAAACACATGAAAAGATGCTCAACATCACTCATTATCAGAGAAATGCAAATCAAAACCACAATGAGGTACCATTTCACGCCCGTCAGAATGGCTGCTATCCAAAAGACTACAAGCAATAAATGTTGGAGAGGGTGTGGAGAAAAGGGAACCCTCTTACACTGTTGGTGGGAATGCAAACTGGTACAGCCACTATGGAGAACAGTGTGGAAATTCCTCAAAAAACTGGAAATAGAACTGCCATATCACCCAGCAATCCCACTGCTGGGCATACACAGTGAGGAAACCAGAATTGAAAGAGACACATGGACCCCAATGTTCATCATAGCACTGTTTATAATAGCCAGGACAAGGAAGCAGCCTAGATGCCCATCAACAGGTGAATGGATAAGGAAGCTGTGGTACATATACCTTATGGAATATTACTCAGCCTTTAAAAAGAATACATTCGAATCAGTTCTAATGAGGTGGATGAAACTGGAGCCTATTATACAGAGTGAAATAAGCCAGAAAGAAAAACACCAATACAGTATACTAACACATACGTATGTGTTTAGTCAACATTTAGTATTTAGTCAATCGGTAAAGATAACCCTCGCCTTTTCTAAATCCAACTTGAACATCGGGAAGTTCACAGTTAATGTATTGTTTGAAGCCTGTTTTTTTAGAATTTTGAGCAGTATTTTGCTAGCATGTGAGATGAGTGCAATTGTGTGGTAGTTTGAGCTTTCTTTGGCTTTGCCTTCTTTTGGGATTGGAATGAAAACTGACCTTTTCTGGTCCTGTAGCCATTGCTGAGTTTTCCAAATTTGCTGTCATATTGAGTGCAGCACTTTCACAGCATCATCTTGTAGGATTTGAAATAGCTCAACTGGAATTCCATCACCTCCACTAGCTTTGTTCCTAGTGATGCTTCCTAAGGCCCACTGGACTTCACATTCCAGGATGTCTGGCTCTAGGTGAGTGATCACACCAGCATGATTATCTGGGTCATGAAGATCTTTTTTATATAATTCTTCTGTGTATTCTTGCCACCTCTTCTTAATATCTTCTGCTTCTGTTAGGTCCATACTGTTTCTGTCCTTTATTGTGCCCATCTTTACATGAAATGTTCCTTTAGTATCTCTCATTTTCTTGAAGAGATCTCTAGTCTTTCCTATTCTACTGTTTCCCCTTTTTCTTTGCATTGGTCACTGAGGAAGCCTTTATTATCTCTCCTTGCTATTCTTTGGAACTCTGCATTCAAATGGGTATATCTTTCCATTTCTCCTTTGCCTTTCACTTCTGCTTCTCTTCTTTTCATAGCTATTTGTAAGGCCTCCTCAGACAACCATTTTTCCTTTTTGCATTTCTTGGGAATGGTCTTGTTCACTGCCTCCTGTACAATGTCACAAACCTCCGTCCATAGTTCTTTAGGCACTTCATCTATCAGATCTAATCTATTTGTCACTTTCACTGTATAATTATATGGGATTTGATTTAGGTCATAGGTGAATGGTATTGTCGTTTTCCCTACTTTAAGTCTAAATTTGGCAATAGGGAGTTCATGATCTGAGCCACAGTGAGCTCCTGGTCTTGTTTTTGCTGACTTTATAGAGCTTCTCCATCTTTTGCTGCAAAGAATATAATCAATCCGATTTCGGTATTGACCATCTGGTGAAGTCTTTGTGTAGAGTCTTCTCTTATATTGTTGGAAGAGGTTGTTTTCTATGACCAGTGCATTCTCTTGGCAAAACTCTATTAGTCTTTGCCCTGCTTCGTTCTTACTCCAAGGCCAAATTTGCCTGTTACTGCAGGTATTTCTTGACTTCCTACTTTTGCATTCCAGTCCCCTATAATGAAAAGGATATCTTTTTTGGGTGTGAATTCTAGAAGGTCTTGTAGGTCTTCATAGAACCGTTCAACTTCAACTTTTCAACATTACTGGTCAGGTCATAGACTTGGATTACCGTTATATTGAACGGTTTGCCTTGGAAATGAACAGAGATCATTCTGTCATTTTCGAGACTGCATCCAAGTAATGCATTTTGGACTCTTTTGTTGACTATGATGGATACTCCATTTCTTCTAAGAGATTCCTGCCCACAGTAGTAGATATAATGGTCATCTGAATTAAATTCGCCCATTCCAGTCCATTTTAGTTCGCTGATTCCTAAAATGTTGATGTTTACTCTTGCCATCTTCTGTTTGACCACTTCCAATTTGCCTTGATTCATGGAACTAACATTCCAGGTTTCTATGCAATATTGTTTTTTACAGCATTGGACTTTACTTCCATCACCTGTTACATCCACAACTGGGTGTTGTTTTTGCTTTGGCTCCATCTCTTCATTCTTTCTGGAGTTATTTCTCCACTGATCTCTAATAATATATTGGGCACCTACTGACCTGGGGAGTTCATCTTTCAGTGTCCTATCTTTTTGCCTTTTCATGCTGTTTATTATTCCTTCTTTTCCAGTTAAAATACTTGATTTTTATTTATATTGGTAGCTGTAATTTATCCTGTGAGGAAGGAGGGTGAGGATTCAATTAAAAGAATATTGCCACTAAAAATATGTGTGCTGAATAATTCTTAATTTTTTGAAACTACTCGCCATCCCTTCACCATCTTGTTCCGTGCCCTTGAGGCTAAACTTTGTTGATTGTATCAACAAATTATCTTTCTTTAAGACTTGGGATTTGGTCAATGAGAGACAGGGAAGAGTAAGGTTAGATTACCCATTCTCCTGGACAGATCACAACAGGTGACAGCTTCTGTCTTCTTTCATGTGCCCTACTCTGGTAGCTATTTTATCTGATTTTCAAGTAATTACTCCTTCTTCTTGGCTTCAAATTTAGAACTTTGTAATGGTTCCCCATATTACTACCTCTAGGTTCTTTACTAAGTTTTGTTGGTTTTCTTTGAAATTTCTTCTCAATTTTCTTGTTTGTATATGGAATCTATTTTCAGCAAGAGGGCTTATTCAGTCTGTCCTCCTTTGCACGTGTGCTAAGTCACTTCAGTCGTGTCCAACTCTTTACAACATTATGGACTGTAACCCGCCAGGGTCCTCTGTCCATGGGATTCCCCAAGGAAGAATAGAATACTGGAATGGGTTGCCATGCCTTCCTCCAGGGGATCTTCCGGACCCAGGAATCAAACTCCCGTTTCTTATGTCTCCTGTACTCTCAGGTTGGTTCTTTACCACCAGTGCCATCTGGGAAGCCCCTGTCCTGCATTCCTGTGAGCCAAATGCTTCCCATGTTAGTGCTTAGCAAAGAAAAATATGACATTCTAGATCAAAATGTTTTGATGTCTCTTTGCCATCACAGCTAAGGAACTCAGCCTGGCTCCTCTAACTTCCTGGCTTCTCATCTTCTTCCAATCACATCTTTCCTTTCTTTCCTGGAAACTTTCTCGCCTAGCTAATAAGAAAATGTTAACCTGCACAGTTTAGTGAGTCTTTTGTATATCTACGAGTCCTTTAATAATGTAAAATAAAGCATTTGAAATATCAGATCAGATTTTTTCTGTATTGTGAAAGCTTCACGTTCAAAAACCTAAATACAATTTCTCAGAAAGTACTGCAAATGGAAAACAGTCAACACGGTTCTTTCTTACATTGTGGAGAGCATTAGGTCCTTGAATATTCACAGCAAGATTATTCTTCAGGGATAATCATTCTTTGGTGAGGGCTAAAGCACAGCCATGGATTTTGACAGATTTGCCACTTCTGAAAAGACTTGAGATTTGAAATAAAAGGCCACTATGAACCTTTGCTTCACTCTGAGAGAATCCCTTTTGTAAGTTCAGTTCTCTATAGGATTTGAAGCAGTATTTCAGAAGTCTATTTAATGTATGTTAAAATGAGTCATCTTCACTCTCACTATTCTGATACTTATAAGCTTAACTCTCAAAGGAATTTTTATACATGAAAAGCTATTTTTCCAGAACAACTTTCTAGTAATTTACAAATTAAGTTATTGGCAAACTTCAATAATAAAAGTAAATCAATGGTTTCCAAAAGTCATTTATAATTCCATTATCACAAATATAAATTGTTAAAATATTTTACTGGAGTCATATGTTTCATTTTCTAATATTGTGTAAATATTATGTTATTAGCATTGGTCATGTGAAAAGTTGCAAGGCATATGCATATTTTTAGCATTCCATTACATATAATTACATTGTGTAATTATATGACATGTACTGTAAAGTGTTAAGTGATTCCCTAACGTTGGATATTTACAAGGCTTTCAGTTCCTAATTATATTTTGGATTATTTTATGATTAGTTTCTTGAAGGATAATTCCTGGATGTCAAGGCACGAACATTTTTTAAACTCTTGATATTTATTGCTAAATTTCATTCCAAAGTCATTATTTATGCTCTCACCAAGAATTTGAACACAGATATTTTCCCATCTCTGATCTGTTTCTTAATCCTAAATGGAATTACCTTTTGGAGAGTTTACATAGTAAGTGTCCAGCGAAGAGGAAGCATATCCATTCGATTAGATAGATTTCATATCATTTTGTATCATAAGACTTTGAAAAAATTTTATATTCTATATTCTATTTGTAAGATTATTTATATGCCATTTTTTGAACTATTAAATTTTTGAACTAGTTTATATTTTTGTCTCAAATATTACCATCTATTCTGACTCTTCTAATTTTCTATACCAATATAAATGAATAATATTTTAGTTATCTTGACAAAACAATTAACTTCTTGGGGAATACTAAGTTTTATCTTAGATATATCTGTAATTTTAAGCAAAAAGAAAACTTTGAATGTATTTCATTTCATTTGGAACATTCTAAAATGTTAGTTTTAAGATTTTTGAGAGAGTGCTTAAAACATAACAATGCAAAGGCAAAATCAGACTTTCACTGCTCTCTCTACTTTCATTTCCATTATATTTTCACTTCTAAAGGTTGACATATACAAAAATATATATAGTATTTTACCTTTATAACCTTAAGACATTCATTCAAACTATTCAGCAAAACAATTTTCAGTTTCTGACCTTCTGGTTGGTCATCTGATATCCAAGACATCCAAGCATATTGCAAAATGTTACAGCAAACTGCTTCCTAAAAATGTGGTACATGATGCCTGTCTTTATTCACCCTAATGGCAAGTAAAGGTCCAAGATACCACTTTCCTTAGAAAGGAAGGAGTAATAGAAAAATTGGCAAGCTCTGTTTCTCACAGCAGAATCATTCCCACAGTTGTATATTTACTTCTGTTTCTTAATTAGATTGATCCTCTGACATATTAAGCCCAAGTTAGGACTCACTTAATGAGCAAAAGTTATTTCTTTCCTCATGTGTGAGAAGAACAAATTGTAGTAGAATATGAGTTGCTATTGCCTGGGACAGAAATAATTAGTCTTAAAAAGTCCCTGTTTAACTTCCCTGTCCAATATTTAGTGGCACACAGGGAAGTCAAAGCCAGAAATTCAAGGAGCCAGCTGGCAATGCAGAGAACAATTTGGCCTTGAACTTGACCCTTTGTGAGAATGAAATGAGAAAAGCCTGAAAGTTTCTTTTAAAAGATAAAAATGTTATAGACAAATGGAAGATTATTAAGAGTTGGGTGAAATCAATTGGGGACAAAGAAATCTATTTTCCTTGCATCCTCAGGGCAGTGCTGGGAGTAGAGTTGAGCTATACAGCATGGACTCTCTTAGACTTTAAGACAATTTCTGGACAGAAATAAGCCCTATGGCTTTTTTTATGCCTTTTGAAGGCATACAAGACACATAAAATGAGAGGTAGGCTCCAGAACAGCAGCTATGTAGAACCAAACAAAGTAAAAAAAAAAAAGAGTCACAAATAGATTTACTTTATGTGTTTTAAACAGAAGTTAACTTTTTAGAAGTAAGAAGTAGATGTAGAGATGGTTTTATGTGGGAATCTACTGCATGTGTGTTATTCCTTTATGTCTCTAGGACATAAGGAAGGCCAAAAATATTCTTTTAAGTCAGTAAATGTGAAATTTGAAACCTATTTTTTTTTTTTTTTTAGAGATAGTCCCCTAATACTCTTTAACAGATTACCCTTGAGATTTTTCCTCGTCCCTCCCAACTATGTCTTAAAGTAGAAACACAGAGTGTAGGAACAAGTGAGCTGACTGTCTGGGTAAGCAGAATATGCCTCTGCCACTGACTTTAAAATGACGTTTTCACTTATTTAAAGATATTTCTTCTTTCTACTGCTCTTGAGCCCATATAGCCAAGTTCCGCTCCATCTGTTTTGTCATGACATCTCAAAGGATCAGTGCTTTTCAGGTTTGTACAGTATTTCCTCTGGTAAGTTTCAGTTTCTTGGTAGCTATTCATATCCTTTACACATATCCTTTTAACTTTTAACTCTTACGCTGTTCTTGGTTTGTGCTATAGTAAGTACTAAAGCAGCTCAGAGAAGCTGGGTTAGTTTGTAGTCATTGTAAACATGATACTTTGGACTTACCCTTCTACTAAACTTTCACACTCTGGTGACAGAGAGCAACAAAGAAAAGTTCAAAATATGGAACAAGGACATGCCCCCTCTGGGGATTCCTCATGGAGGCTTTTGGCAAAAACAAAAGTTCTCACAAGCTTGACACCTGTGCAGTTAGTTAACTGGCCAGCGAGGACTCTGTAATCCAGCCTGGCTCCTGGGCACAGGATTAATGCAGTTCTCCTCTGGACTCTTTTATCCATGGCTCATGGCCATGGTATCTATTACCAAATCATTTATCTAGCTCACTGATTATATGACTTTCCTAGGGCTGCTGTAATAAATTGCCACACACTTGGAGGCTTAAAACAACAGGAATTTTTTGTCCTATAGTTTGGAAGCCAGGAATCCAAAATCAAGGTTTTAGCAGAGCTACACTCCCTCTGAAGTCTCTTGGGGCAAATTCTTCCCTTCTTCTTCCAGTTGCTGGTGATTCCATGCATTCCTTGGCTTGTGGCTTTATCACTACAATCTCTGTCTACCTCCACGTGTAACTTGCTCTCTGTCTCCTCCTCTGCTTATGTCACTTGGCAATGGATTTGGGGACCACTCTAATTCAGGATGACTCCATCTCAACTTCCTTAACTTAATTTCATCTTCAAAGACCGCTGATGCTGCTCTGGGGTTCAGATGAGGATTTTGGAGTTCAAAAGCTGGAGAATGGATAGTATGTTTACATCTTTTATAATTTAACTCAATACTAGGGTTTCTCAGGCAGTACTTTTTTACATTAAAAAAGGTTTTTGTTTTAGTCAGGATTATGGACTAAAATTATGTTTTTTCTTGTTGGATTTCAAGAAAACCACATACTATGTGTTACTTATCAGAGTGAGAAAAGTGACATTCCTATTATCATATCACTCAGTCAGTTTTTCCAGCTAGCTCTGTGACTGATCCTGAGAAGGATAAAGGATGGGCCTTTTCACTGTCTCTCAACAGCTGCTTATAGATAGTCAAATTGTAATATACTGTTCTTCACTATATAATTGTCATTCAAATAGAAAAAAACATTGTATAGGAAATTAATACGAGAGGAATAATTTAGTTTTATGCTTAGTCTACACACATAAAGTATACAGGGATACTTAGTTCTGAAATTATCTAGAACAGTGAAGTAAAGAACATTTGAACATCAGTTATCTAGTATGTTATAGTGTTATAGACTGAATTGTTTCCCAAAAAATGCATATTTTGAAGCCTTAAACCCCCAGCATTACTGTATTTGGAGATGGGGACTTCGTGAGGTATTTGAGACTAAATGAGATCATGAGGAGGCAGAGAGTCTATTCAGATGGAACTATCCTTGTAAGAAAAGAGACACCAGAGCTCTGCTTCTCTCTGTTTCTACATGAGTTCAGAGGAAAGGCCACATGAGGACACAGCAAGTAGGTAACTGCCTGCAAGTCAGGAAGAGAACTCTTCTCTCAAACTGAATTTCCTTGCACCTTGATCATGGACTTCTAAGCTCCAAAATGTGAGAAAATAAATGTCTATTTAAACTAGCCAGTCTTTAGTACCTTGTTATGGTAGCCCAGGCAGACGAATCCACATAGCAAAGTGTGATTGGTCTGTATTACCTTAGATAATTACGCTGCTTTGCACTTCACTGTCCACCTCTCGTTGTCATGTCAATGTCAAAGTCTGATGGAAATTATTTCATCTGTGACTTTGCTGAGACATAGACAAGCATTTCATTTTGCAGAGTGTGGGAAATGATTTTGAGTTTAATCCAGTTCTTAAAAGACAAAAGTTGGCATCACAAAAATTCCCATCATCTCTGGTACTAATTAGTCTCCTCCTTGACAGCTAGCTAAAGTAGGTATGACTAGGATTGAATATTAATCCAGATGCAAAAACCTGCTCTTTTCCCCAGAGCTTATCTATCCTTCCTATGGTTAGGATATTATTTCTTAGAAGCCAAAGGAAACTTATTCTTAGCCACCCTGGTTTTCTGGTCTATTAGAGTATTTTCTTCTTCTGTTATTATGACATATTCTACCAGAAGATAATATCACAGCAGAGGAATAAAAAATACCTTATAATCCTATATAAAAATGACATACAATTGTAGCATATTTTGAAAACTAAAACACTTGAATAATATTTTTATGTAAGAAGTGATGCACAAAGTGTTTTATTCCTTATGTCTTCAAGGTGAGTTTAAAACAATACCAAAATGGATTTGCTTTATTGCAGAATGGAAGAAAGTATTCATGAGATCCATAATCATTGATAATTCAGATCAATCAACCATAAGGTGGATCTTTTCTGTTTAGCTTACTTAGCATTTATACTTTGTGCTTTGAATTTGCAAAGTGCTTATCAGCCTTATTAATTAACCCTTGTAATATATCCATGAAGTAGATGGATGGCAAGCATTAGTGTGACATACATTAGTGTTCTCCTTTGAGAAATGCCAACAATGAAGCACATAGAGGTTAAATGATTGCTACATGATTGCCCATCAAGACTGACAACAACAACAAAAAGGTATTGGTCTCAATTGCCTACTTTCTAACTCTTAGCAATAACAAGAATAAAACTAAGCATAACATCATCTACAAGAATTCAATGTGTAGTCTCCTTTAAAAATGAAAGTTCTCAAATGCATTTTCATAGGGTACTGAAAATCTATCCAATGAGCAAGTATATTAGATACATATTTCTTTGTCACTGCCCCATTTAAGATGGGATCAGCTTAAAAAGCTAGACATAAATTGTTGTGGAAAAGATCGATTAGCTTAAAAGCTTTTCCCTTTTAACAGATCAGATAGTCATTATATCTCACTCTTTTGTGTGTGATCCTCATTGAGCCATTTTAATCACTTATTCATTTGAAAAAAATTCACCAAAACTATGAGGTTTTACAAATCTATTTTTCACTTCTGGCTTTTGTTGCTAATCACTAGATTCTAACTTCTGGGAACTAGGGATAACTGCCTGATGCTGGAATCCATTTCTCTAGAAGTAGACTTTTTTTTAAGAGCTCTTCAATTGTCTTCATGGATCAGACTCACTAATTCATTTATTGAATTCTTTCTTTTATTTGAGTACATCATTAAAGCAATGTCTATGAGATATGAAAGAATGACATTTTTTGAACCTGAGGGTAAAGAGAAAGATCTTGTAGTCAGTTTGATGGAAAGAAGCCTCAGTGATTCACTTTTTAGATAAATCCATCCTTTAATTTTAAATCTGTTCACAGGATTTTATTCCTTTTGTTATTTTACACTTTTATTTGGAAATGAATACAGAGGAAAAAGTGTTTAGAGTACAGTTCATAGTTTTTCCTTGCCTCTTTTTTAAATGACAAACTGATGGGAAGTACAGTTAAAAGGAGTTTGACACAATGAAACTTACAATTATGTATTATACATCTCTCTTGAACCCAAACATGGAAAATACAGCTCATTGAAATAGTCGAAGAATATCATAATATAATGACTGATATTTGCATATGTTTTTGCATTTTACAAAGTACTCATACATTCAGTATTTATTTTGATCCTCATATTAAGTTTGAGGATTAGCATTATATATTATCATTTATAGTTGACAGGTAAAGAAAGCCCAAAGAATCTGAGTCTTGTCCAATTCATAAGGTTGATAACTTATAAATCCTACTACCAGGATGTGAAGTCCAGAGGATTTCTTATTGTTATTTATTCTAATTATTTTATGCTATTAATCCATGAAGAATATTCATGAATAAATCTTGGAGTATATACAATAAAACATGTTGCTTCTAAAACAGTAAATATGAAAGGCTTGACTGAGAAAATACCAATAAAAATCTTGATAAATATTTCTCATAATAACCTGCAAGGATATAGACCAAAATATCTGATATTTTCAATATGCTGTTGAAGCTTTTCATCCTCTTTTCTATAATTAACCAAGTGAGTAGTTTCCAAATTAAAATTGATCCAAAATATTTCATCTGATTATCACACAAGAGGTAAAATTACTTTTAAAAGCTCCAATGAATAACTTTTTCGAAAAGTACTTGAGTGTAAATTCAGTGCTTGTCTACTCATCCAGGAATCTTGTTATACAGCCTAAAAATGTTGATACTTCACATATCACCACAGTGGGCTATTTATGAGAGTTAATGTGCTTCCAGAACAACCCACTTCATGGAAAACAAAGTCTGTTTACCTTATGAAATCATGCCTGCAGGTAGCAAGTCTTTAATGACAACTTGTTGGCTATAAAATCAAGTCTAATCAAATAGATTCCTGCAAATTGGTCAACTTTATGATGGTAAGCATAGTATATTATTAATTGTTTGAGTCCTCTGTAAATTTGTTGTAGTTTCTTATATGTAGTAAGAGTGTAAATAAACTGCATTGGATAAATTGCATTTTGAGAAAGATAATTTGGAAGTGACTTTTGACGTCAAGGTAGATTTTCACATAGGCATCTTCTTTCTCTCTACTTTTTCACCAATAGTGTCTAGGAAGATGACCAGTAAGATGTATAGCTGTAGTCTGTGGTTATTAGATGAGAGAGCTAAATGAGTCATGTGATCCCAAATATATGATACATCACAATGTCATTAAAAATCTGACAGTGAAGTTAGACACTGTGGAGAATAAAATCCACTATTATGCAATATCCATCACCCAAGAAATGTAGATTTTGAATTCAGAATAAAAGGGAACAATGGGATGTTTCTTCTGAAACATAAAACTAGACTTCTGATTTTTTTTTTTTGAATATTTCAAACTGCTCAGAATCAGGCTTTTTAAGAACAATTTTATATTTCTTAGCCTGAATAAAGGGACTGTTTGTAAAAACTGTTTTTAAAAACTCCACTCCCTTCTTTTGATTTTCAGAGATTCCCTGATAACTGAATAATCATATCACATAAGACATCAAGACATAAGAAATGTGACTCCATAAAGGCAAAAATCTTTCTCAGTCCCAGACTTCTTTCTCAGTTCTAACAGCAGCTTGCTTGTCATTACATGCTTTGGCTGCAATTGGTAAAGAAAGTAGCCAGGGATCCTGACAGATACATCCCTCCTATGTTAAGAGTTCATCTCCTGAGTCTGAAGGTTGTTTTTAGAATTAACCCCCCAGTGTTAGTGTGCCTTGACTCATTGGTGGATGTAACAAATCAGTGACAGCTGAATTAGAATTCTTTGCCCTTGACACTGCAAAGTACTGCTCAGCCCAGTGAGTTAATGGATACTGCAATGGCATATTACAGCATCCTGATTTTCAAATACTTTCATACCTAAGAACAGAGTGACAGGACACTTTAAGTCATCAACCAGGAAAGATTTCTCCACTCATGCCTTGAAAATGGGAATAAATGTGCAAATCTCTACAATTGTGCTTCCCTTCCCATTTATCTTGTCAAAATGAAAATCGACGTGGGAATCAAGTCAAATGTACTTCAGCAGATTAGAAAGAAATAATGTATATTTTTCCTCTTGAGTCACGCAGAGCAGCTATCACTTCTTGCTGTTCCAATTTGTCTTGGGCTAGTGATTCTGAAGGTGAAATTGTGAAGGTCCTATGAATGAAAAATCAGTATTAGAACACAGAAAGAGCAATGTGTGTAGAATAAAATGTAGATTCCATTTTCTTTTTTTTTTTCTTTCAAGAGAATTCAGTGTTATATTGAATACTTTGAGAATTAATTTAAAAAGAAGCTTTAAAATTATACATAAAATATTTTTCTAATATAAAATTAAGAAAACTATGTAGTTTTTAGTCTTCATTCTATACTCTGTTATTTGAATCACAAGTCACTCTGTAGCTTCCTTATGTAAGAAAGTGTATGCGTGTGGTTGAGGAGGTTCCACAGGAGGGTCAGGGAGGCCTATGAGAAGAAACAAGATATAACTAAGGAATTAAACTTGAACGATTTGAAGAATGGATTTTGGTCAGTGTCAAAGCCAAATGTGATTCACTGTAAAAACCACTCATTCATCACACTGCCTACATGTTTGCTTTCTCCGTTAACACTTTTATGTTCCCTTTACTATCCCCTACCACCATGATAATTTACTCACTTCTGTACAGATCCTTTTTCTTTTTCAAGGAAATGGCATGCTGTTATCATTTCTAAGCTGCAATGTATTTTTTTTTCTTTTTTAAGGAAAAGGCATTGACCTATTCAAAGTGAAGCGCAGATAATTCTTAATTATGTTTTGCTTTGGTGAGATCACTTTTTGAAATTCATCAGGTTGACCTATATTGAAAACCAAAAATATTGTACTCTCCCTTAACCCTTGGGACTCACCAGCATGTCAAGTTGTCTAGGAAAATCTCATTACTCTTAACTCACTGTCTAAGCCACTATTAGCAGAGAGAGAAAGCAGGGATGAAAGTAACACAGGTAACTGTCTGCAAATTGACACATATTAACTGCCTTTTTTACTTTTTTTGTCCATATTCTGGTGGAATACTGGAGAGCTGCAAAAAGTCATTTTCAGATTAAACATTGAGAATTGAGCTGAAAGATGATACATACCTTGTATGAATTACTAGTGCCACACAGCAAGTACATCAATAAGTAAAATTAATCTGATCTGAGACAACATCCCTAGGAACGGTTTTAAGCAAGCTCTAGCATGTTCTTGAAGCTGACAGTTTATTTAATTATGAAGGCTATTAGCATACTTGATTGCAGTAGGCAGAATTCTATGAGATTGTAGAACCTTATACATAACCACAGGTTTATCTTTATTTCTCCTTGTATTCAACTGGGGACACTAATTGAATTCATCTACAAAGCACTGGATTTTATTGTGGATGGA
This sequence comes from Giraffa tippelskirchi, assembly GCF_054371585.1. Classification (NCBI taxonomy): domain Eukaryota; kingdom Metazoa; phylum Chordata; class Mammalia; order Artiodactyla; family Giraffidae; genus Giraffa; species Giraffa tippelskirchi. The sequence continues at coordinate 115,360,760 of NC_137277.1, forward strand.
GTTGGTTTCTTTCCAGGAATCAATTCCCATTTTAAAAGGAGACTTAGAGTGTCTGGGCTTCAGCCAGATGTTCCTGAGAAGAGGGTGATTAAAATGGTTTCTAATCCCATGGTGAATATTTTCCTCATAATTCTTGCATTCCACCTTGAAGGGCTGAGACAAACCACCCTTCTGGATTATAGATTTCTGAGATAGTGTTAAAACGTATTAATTTAAAACAAATCTTAACATGTGTAAAAAGAATTTGGGGAGAACATAAGCTTGATAAGGACTTGCATACAATATTGGGGCTAATGAAATATTTATTTTTGGAAAGATAACAGTGTATATTCTGGGATTATGATCATCTCAGTTAAAATAAGATTTTTTGTTACTTGTGATCACTAAGAATTTGGAATTTTTCTTGCACTTAAACTTTATTAAGTCTTTACTTCCAATGATATTTCATAGTATAAGTTTGAGACCAACTAAAAATAGATGCATTTTTGAAAGAGTAGTAGAAGTAAAAATGACAATTTTCCCTATGGGAACCCAAATTTGAGGAGTAACAGGTACACATATCAACACCAAAATCACAAACATTCAACTTATGAGTGATATAGGACACTTTATTAGTCTATGATTTTCCCAGAAGTTTTCTTGTCCAGTCATTTTCAATTTCTGTAATTGTACGATACAAAGAGCCCTGATCTTTCTATTGGTGACTTCTCAGCATCCACACTTTAAAATTCAGGCAACTGCTATAACTGTTTTTGACATTTTAATTCTATTACATTTGATACTTAAATTTCAGTCTTTAAATACTGTTGCATAAATCTATCCATTTCAGGCAGGTGACTCAGCAAGTGTGATTGTCCCTTGTAATTTCTTTCCATAGAAAAGCACTAAAGGAATTTCAGTCTGCAATGCGTAATCTTGTATAAGAAGTCTGGAAATCAAATTGGCCTAAAGTGGGAGAAATTTTAATATCATGACCAACCTATAAATATTATTTCTGTACTCCAGATGGGTAAATCAAAAAATCAGAGGAAATTATCATATTCAGTGAAATCTAACAAATAAGGCAAGCAAAGCAGAAAGGCTATGATGTAATTACAGGCCTCAGAGGATCCTTGGAAAAAGGAAGAGGTGATGAGGTTGGGTTGATTGGGAAAGCTTTAGCATCTCTCATTTAGAGCAAAGTAACTTCATGTACACATGATGATATGTTGGAATTTTAAGTAAAATTTGCTATAATAACAGATAAAGATCTTAGAAAATGTGCTGTGCAATGCATACAGTGATGAACGATTCTGGTTTGCCTAGAACTAAGGCCATTTAGGACACAAGAGTTTCAGTGTTATAATAGGGAAAATCCAAGAAAAATGAAGATGAGTCGATTGCCCTACTAATTCACCTTCCTATACTATATTGACTTGTTGAAACCTAAAGGCTTAGCAGATGGGAAACAGTGCACACTGAGGGCTCTAATTTATGTGGAACATGACCTTGGTCTATAGCTTCATGTGATGAAGCATTGAAAGAATATGCATATCTCTCTATGTTTTGACTTAGCGCAAAAGAGATATAACTGTGTATTGACCCATCTGAATTTTTCTGTGCTCACTCTTCAGAAACAGGCATAAATACTTGTATCAGTTCAGTTCAGTTCAGTCACTCAGTAGTGTCTGACTCTTTGTGACCCCATGGACTGCAGCATACCAGGCCTCCCTGTCCATCACTAACTCCTGGAGTTTACTCATACTCGTGTCCATTGAGTCGGTGATGCCTTCCAACCATCTCATCCTCTGTCGTCCCCTTCTCTTCCCGCCTTCAATTAAAATTCTGTTTTTATAAATAAATATCTGTGTTGTTGTTGGTTCAGTTGCTGTGTTGTGTCTTCTGACTCTGTGACCCCATGGACTGCAGCACTCCAGGCTTTCCTGTCCTTCACTGTCTGTCAGAGTTTGCTCAAATTCATGTCCATTGAGTCAGTAATACTATCTAACCATCTCATCCTCTGCTGCACTCTTTTCCTTTTGCCTTCAATCTTTCCCAGCATCAAGGTCTTCTCCAATGAGTCGGCTCTTAGCATCAGGTGGCCAAAGTATTGGAGCTTCAGCTTCAGCATCAGTCCTTCCAATGAATACTCAAGGTTGATTTCCTTTAGGATTGACTGGTTTGATCTCCTTGCAGTCCAAGGGACCCTCAAGAGTTTTCTCCAGCAACACAGTATAAAAGCATAAATTGCTTGGTCCTTAACCTTCTTTGGGATGGGCCAACTCTCACATCTGTATGTGATTACTGGAAATTATTGACTCTATGGACCTTTGTTGAAAAAGTGATGTTTTTGCTGCTTAATAGTCCGTCTAGGTTTATCATAGCTTTCCTTCCAAGGAGCAAGTGTCTTTTAATTTCATGGCTGCAGTTACTGTCTACAGTGATTTTGGAGCCTAAGAAAATTAAATATGTCTCTGCTTACATGTTTTCCCCTTTTGTTTGCCATGAAGTAATAGGACAGCATGCCATGATCTTAGCTTTTTGAAGTTGAGTTTTAAGCCAGCTTTTTTCACTCTTCTCTCTCACCATCATCAAGAGGCTCTTTAGTTCCTCTTCACTTTCTGCCATTACAGTGGTATCATCTGCATATTTGGGCTTCCCTGGTGGCTCAGTCTATAAAGAATCCTCCTGAAACGCGGGAGACCTGGGTTCGGTCCTTGGGTTGGGAAGATCTCCCTGGAGGAGAGCATGGCAACCCACCCCAGTATCCTTGCCTGGAGATAAAAGGAGCCTGGAGGGCTATAGTCCATGGGGTCTCAAAGAGTCAGACATGACTGTGCAACTAAGTACATCTGCATATCTGAAGTTGTTATTTCTCCTGACCACCTGGATTCCAAGTTGTATATGTATGCAGATATTAATATTATATTGTTTTATTTTTTTTATTTCACTAGAGCAAGGGTTTTTTCAAATATTTTTAACTCAGCCCACAGTAAGAAACGAATTTTATAATGCCGCTCAGTACACAGACCTTAAAGAACTGTTACAGAGGTTTCATAGAGCATTTCATTGTTTGTTACTAGTCTTCAGAATAGCACATAGAGGGCCTTCAGGTGCTGCCGAAGTTCAATATCATAGGCTTCCATTCCTGGAATCTTCCCCTCATATTTCATATTTATTTTATGGCCTGAGGCTATGGTTATCAAACTATACGGAACATGAACATCACTGTGGAGCATATTAAAATTCACAATATGATGGTACATCACACAGACCTTTGTTTGGGGCTTGATTCTGAGCTGGGACCTAGGGACTTGTGTTTAACAAGTAAGGTAGACACAGAGTTTCTCTCTCCATGCTAAAGAATACAATTTAAAGGCGATAGTACTGAGCTATCCCATGGATTCTACATTGTCATTGATTTATTGTTCTGCTGTTAAGTTATTTAAGAAACTAATATGTGTTCCATATCTATGAGAGATACTCTGGGTACCAGTGTCACATGCTGGAACAGAGTTGAAAGAAATGCAAAAATTGGAATATAATATCATCAGTTCAGATCAGTCGCTCAGTGGTGTCCGACTCTGCAACCTCGTGAATCACAGCATGCCAGGTCTCCCTGTCCATTACCAACACCTGGAGTTTACGCAAACCCATGTAAATCGAGTTGGTGATGCCATCCAAACATCTCATCCTTTGTCGTCCCCTTCTCCTCCTGCCCCCAATCCTTCCCAGCATTAGGGTCTTTTCCAATGAGTCAACTCTTGGCATGAGGTGGCCAAAGTATTGGAGTTTCAGCTTCAACATCAGTCCTTCCAATGAACACCCAGAACTGATCTCCTTTAGGATGGACTGGTTGGATCTTCTTGCAGTCCAAGAAACTCTCAAGAGTCTTCTCCAACACCACAGTTCAAAAGCATCAATTCTTCGGAGCTCAGCTTTCTTCACCATCCAACTCTCACATCCATACATGACCAATGGAAAAACCATAGCCTTGACTAGACGGACCTTTGTTGGCAAAGCAATGTCTCTGCTTTTAAATATGCTATCTAGGTTGGTCATAACTTTCCTTCCAAGGAGTAAGCGTCTTTTAATTTCATGGCTGCAATCACCATCAGCAGTGATTTTGGAGCCCCCCAAAATAAAGTCTGACACTGTTTCCACTGTTTTCCCATCTATTTCCCATGAAGTGTTGGGACCAGATGCCATGATCTTAGTTTTTTTAATGTTGAGCTTTAAGCCAACTTTTTAAACACTTCTCTTTCACTTTTATCAAAAGGCTCTTTAGTTCTTCTTCGCTTTCTGCCATAAGGGTGGTGTCATCTGCATATCTGAGGTTATTGATATGTCTCCTGGCAATCTTGATTCCAGCTTGTGCTTCTTCCAGCCCAGCGTTTCTCATGACGTACTCTGCATACAAGTTAAAAAAGCAGGGTGAAAATATACAGCCTTGACGTACTCCTTTTCCTATTTGGAACCAGTCTGTTGTTCCATGTCCAGTGCTAACTGTTGCTTCCTGTCTTGCATACAGGTTTCTCAAGAGACAGGTCAAATGGCCTGGTATTCCTATCTCTTTCAGAATTTTCCACAGTTTACTGTGATCCACACAGTCAAAGGCTTTGACATAGTCAATAAAGAGAAAATAGATGCTTTTCTGGAACTCTCTTGCTTTTTCGATGATCCAATGAATGTTGGTATTTTGATCTCTGGTTCCTCTGCCTTTTCTAAAACCAGCTTGAACACCTGGAAGTTCACGGTTCACGTATTGCTGAAGCCTGGCTTGGAGAATTTTGAGCACTATTTTACTAGCGTGTGAGATGAGTGCAATTGTGTGGTAGTTTGAGCATTCTTTGGCATTGCCTTTCTTTGGGATTAGAATGAAAACTGACCTTTTCCAGTCCTGTGGCCACTGCTGAGTTTTCCAGATTTGCTGGCATGTTGAGTGCAGCACTTTCACAGCATCACCTTTTAGGATTTAAAATAGCTCAACTGGAATTCCATCACCTCCACTAGCTTTGTTCGTAGTGATGCTTTCTAAGGCCCACTTGACTTCACATTCCAGGATGTGTGGCTCTAGATGAGTGATCACACCATTGTGATTATCTGGGTTGTGGAGATCTTTTTTGTACAGTTCTTCTGTGTATTCTTGCCACCTCTTCTTAATATCTTCTGCTTCTGTTAGGTACATACCATTTCTGTCCTTTATCGAGCCCATTTTTGCATGAAATGTTCCCTTGGTATCTCTAATTTTCTTGAAGAGATCTTTAGTCTTTCCTATTTTGTTGTTTTCCTCTATTTCTTTCAATTGATCACTGAGGAAGGCTTTCTTATCTCTCCTTGCTATTCTTTGGAACTCTGCATTCAGATGGAAATATCTTTCCTTTTCTCCTTTGCTTTTCACTTCTCTTCTCTTCCCAGCTATTTGTAAGGCCTCCTCAGACAACCATTTTGCTTTTTTGCATTTCTTTTCCATGGGGAAGGTCTTGATCCCTGTCTCCTGTACAATGTCACGAACGTCTGTCGATAGTTCATCAGGCACTCTGTCTATCAGATCTAGTCCCTTAAATCTATTTGTCACTTCCACTGTGTAATCATAAGGGATTTTATTTAGGTCATACCTGAATGGTCTAGTGGTTTTCCCTACTTTCTTCAATTTAAGTCTGAATTTGGCAATAAGGAGTTCATGATCTGAGCCACAGTCCACTCCCAGTCTTGTTTTGGCTGACTGTATTGAGCTTCTCCATCTTTGGCTGCAAAGAATATAATCAATCTGATTTCGATGTTGACCATCTGGTGATGTCCATGTGTAGAGTCTCCTCTTGTGTTGTTGGAAGAGGGTGTTTGCTATGACCAGTGTGTTCTCTTGGCAAAACTCTGTTAGCCTTTGCCCTGCTTCTTTCTGTACTCCAAGGCCAAATTTGCCTGTTACGCCAGGTGTTTCCTGACTTCCTACTTTTGCATTCCAGTCCCCTATAATGAAAAGGACATCTTTTTTGGGTGTTAGTTCTAAAACCTCTTGTAGGTCTTCATAGAACCGTTCATTGTCAGCTTCTTCAGCGTTACTGGTCGGGGCATAGACTTGGATTACCGTGATATTGAATGGTTTGCCTTGGAAATGAACAGAGATCTTTCTGTCTTTTTTGAGATTGCATCCAAGTACTGCATTTCAGACTCTTTTGTTGACTATGACGGCTACTACATCTCCTCTAAGGGAATCCTGCCCACGGTAGTAGATATAATGGTCATCTGAGTTAAATTCACCCATTCCAGTCCATCATTCTCCTTAATAAATTTATATGAATGTATATCTTCAATGTAAGATTTTATTTTGTCTCCTCTGAACAACAGGTAACCATTAGAGAAATGTATGCAAAAATGTAGCACCATTTATTGCTGATTATAACTTCATTTGACATGACAAGGGTGAGACAAGGATGAGACAAGGTTTCAGGAGTCTGTTGCAACATCCCAGTTGAGTGATGGTTGGTTAATGTTCTAAGGAATAAGACTGAAGATAGTTGTGGGTTCTCAGGACACAACAAGCTGTGAGAAGCATAATTTCTCATTGTTAATAGGTGAGGTAGACAAGCAGATGGTCATCCCGATGCAGTGCAACATGTTCTGTGCTAATGGTATTTATAAGTTACAGTGATTGCAAAAGGCAGCAACCCACTCAGAAACACTCTGGTATGCATTGCAGCTGTGTCTCAGAGCAAGGATTAGAGGGAATGAAGATGAGCATTTGACACCGAAATCAAGATGGCTGGAAAATAGAATAAGCTCAGAATCTTGAATTACCTTTTAATAAATGTCAGGATATGATACCATTTAACAATGTGATAAGTGACAAAGTGTGACTTCTTTTTTATATCTTCAGTAGTGAAACCCATAGGATGTAAATCTAGATTTACAAAAGGTATGGATGCTACAGTGTCTTTCCCAATTTTTATAATATTTTTTCATGGCTAACAGAATCATTTGTTAAAAATCCTCAGGACCCTCTTCTCTAAGACAGCCTGGAGATTGATGACTCTCCTCCCCTTGACATTCCTGTTCTGTTAGGTAGAGGTCAGGGAGACATCTGCTTCATATTTCACCAGTGAGTATTAAGGACTTCAGTGTAAGTGAAGTTCCCTAATTTTAGGTCTTGGCACACAAAAGCAAATTCACCTTCACTCATTTTACAAAAAGAAGTGCTAATTAGTCAACTTTCTCAATCAATTTCTTCATTTTAGATTTTCCTTTAAAGTCTGCTCTCAATATTTATTGTCTTATTTTGCTAGTTTTAACCTCTCTTTCCAATCTTCCTGTTTGCCTCTTTTGTATACAGCTTGACTCTGGATCATATACAGCGGAAGGTCTCATTAAATGCTGAGCAGGCAGTTTTGACAAACTCTACTTTCACACAAGTTACACAAGAGAAATACATAATATAATTTTTTATGGTTGACTGCCTTGAGAAAATTTAGCACACCAGTAGCATAATTCATTCAAGAGAAAAAAGTCTGTTTGGCTGACTTATTACCTAAGTGCAGCTCTGTAGCTGGAAATAAAGTTTGAAAGCTTCTACATACATAAGGAGTTCAAATGGATTTGGGTCACAATAACGTGACTAAGTTTAGCATCAGAGTTTAAGGGATTTCCTCTAATGAGCAATAATAGCATTCACTGTATGTCTGTCTCTTATGTGACAAAGTCCCTGTCCTATACTTTAAACATGCCATCTCACTATAATTCTAAAAGTTCTATCATATGAACACTGTTATCCCCACTTCCAGATGAGAAAGCTGAGGATGAAGAAGGTTAAATAAACTCCCATAGGGTCACAGCACTGGTAAACATTGAATCCAAGTCTGTTGAATTCCATAGCCAAGGCTTTTCCTAGGACTTCTGTAAAATTTTTACTTCTCCTTCCTGACCAGAGGGTTTGTTTATCAATGAGTGCCTGTAACCCATCTATTTGATGTTCTGTTTCTTGATGCAAGCAAGAGAGAGTAGTAGAAGTACAGCAAGTGGTAATCTGTCCAAAGAAAAGCAATCAGAAGATTTTAGACTCAGAAACCCCATGCTGCGATCCTACTCATCGAGCTATAGATGACGAGGAGGATGGGAGCCAGAGCTGATTTTGATGCTGATACTCAAACTCATGGGAATGTGTATTCCTTGCCAAATCATATATTTGCTGTTGTTTGCAAAGTCTAATTGTATCACACTACAGAGTGTGAAATGCTAAATAAAATGTGTCTTTGCCATATCTATCTATATATAGAGAAAGCTTTGATTTCCTCAATGCAATATTTGCGTATATCCAATATAGTTATAAAAATAGAACCACACTGCTGTGACATTTTAAGACAGAGTCATTTCACATGTAAATGAGAAATAAATATGAGACCTATAGCTTGAAATATATTATGCACTATTTTCTACTGATTCCTGGCCTACTCCCTTTAACCATCTAATTCATTTCTTCATCTATATTAGGACTTTTTGTTGCAAGAAGTAAACTTAGTTATTATTCTTTAGGAAACAAAAAGGATGGAAAGTGGTTAGGTATGAGAAGAGCAACGAAATTTCAAAATGCATAGGCATGAGGCCCTTGGATTACTAATAGTATCTCATCTTCACTGCTTTTTGTGATTCTTACTCACTCTTTATCTGTGAATTTTTTCTTATATTCAGCCTACCTGGCAAGCAAAAGACAGTCGTGCAATGGTTGCAAGTTTTTATATGACTAGATTATAATAACAACATGAAAGGACAGATATTTTTAGTACTAAGTTCAATTTTCTTGAAAATCAACAGAAATATCCTCATTTTTATTCAAATCTTCACTATTGTCCTGATTAATGTGGTCTGGTGCTCAAAAAATACAAAGATGATTTGGGATAACCCCATTTGGTGGTCACTTGAGAATCACCCTCAATATAACAAATACTCCAAAAATGATCCACTACAGCTTCTTTTGTTGACTCATTGAAGTTAGGGCTTCTGTGCCCAAATTATCTTCTTGTTTCTAAATTTCTCTCAAAATATATTTGTAATAAACCTTATCTGATTATATTTCTCTACCCACAGGAGGAGTCTTGGCAAGGTTGATGTGAACACTGTGGCTTTCCAATTAACTGACCAAAATGGATTATACATGACTGACCATTTAGGTCATGACAACTAATGTCAATTAAAAAAGTTTAAATTAGTCACAGTGATGTCTTGCTGTGATTAAAGAAACTCTGTTTTTGTCACTTATTACCTAGCTTATAACCTATTTCCAACCTATGTGATCCCTACATAAGAGCCCTACTATCTAACTTTTAACATAATAGTTTTCTCATGTTCTTGATGTAATCATTTTGTTTTCTGCTAATGGTAAAAAGTTAAGGCCATCTGTTTTTACACTGTATAACTCTTAACCATGGGAGTGGCATTCAAATTGTTTCATCTAAATACTCATAAATGTCCTACAAGAAGGACTTGATAGCTTTAGCAAAAATATTTCCTCTCGACAGAAAGGATGTCTTTTGGAGGCCTTGCATCAGTACTGGTCTGAACAAGGTCTATTTTCCCTTGATCATATTCAATAAACCATTTTTTTCCTCAGATGTCACTGCCTTCCTGCCATTATCACCTTAGGACTAGACTGTAGAATTTGATCACCAGCCATTTAAGCATTAGTATCACCTCTTCGGTGAAACATCCATAATAAGATTTCAACTCAAATTCTACTTTTGTCCCTCTATATAGATCACTTACCAAAGTCATCTTTTCCCTTTTCAACTCAGCCTTCAACTTGTACAGTTTCCTCCTGCAATAATTTGAAATAGAGATTTATATGTAAACTAGATATGAATAAATACACACTCTTGAATGCAGTAGAGAGCAGGGAAGCTATGGACAGTCACTAATGAAGACTCAGGCCTTGGAATGTCTTCTATTATACAGTAAAAAAATGTACAAATTAACTTGAACTTTAAACTTTATTCTCTTTATATTGCACTCCTCTTCTAAGACTGCACTGCAGTTTCAGTAAATAATTCCACATAACTATCACAGTCTATTGTGTTGTTGTAATGATTGTGAAAGGATACAAAGAATGATTTTTGCCAGCCTCGTATCATATTGGGCTCTGAAAGAGAACACACGGTGGCAGCTCTGGGTGCAAGGAAACACAGATTCTCCAGTTCCCAGCAGCAGCTGTGGAGAGACCTTCAAACCCAGAGGAGCCATAGAAGACATTCGCCATGAACACATTAAGACCAAACTTTTTCTCTATAAGTTAATGACAGCTTTGGAATGGGTAAAAAAAAGGCTGAGAGATGACAGCTTTTATTTTGTGGATTGCTGGACACTTGAAGACGAAATAACATTAAAAGGAGAAAGATAAGTTTTATATTTAAATATAAAGACTCAAGATCTTTCATGGAAATTAAAAAAAAAAAGATAGTATACTGTCATATTCCATAAAATCAGGCCAGTGAGAATAAGTGGCTACTATAAGAAAAGCATGACAGTTAGAGAAAATAGAGGACTAAGACCACTCTCCACCATCTAGCTCCAAATTGTGACTGTTAGTCAAGCAACTTTGGTAGGAAATAGAAAGGCAGGGCCTTCAGCTTCTATAACGGAATGAGGTCTAACGAGGTACTTTTAACCAGAAAAATGCTGAGAGGGTTGGGATAATATAGTAATGCCTTGATGGCTAAAGATCAAATTCCTAACAGAGAAAGCAGAGAAAAAATTATATGTACTAGAATTTTAGCAATAATAACAGGGTAATATGGAAGTTGCCATCGAGATTGGATGTACCCTCCCATGGAACTGCTCAGTTGTCAGGAGTAAAGGAGAAAAAAGTGTGTTGGGAATGAAATGTTGGCAGTGTATAATTTCATAGCTTCTGTGACACTCAGAATTATCAAACTTAAATTCATAAAATGTTTGATTTGGCTATTTCGGATTTTTGTTGTTGTTGTTGTTGTTTTGTTTGTTTCTGTTGCATCTGTTGAAAGCAAAAAGCTTATACCACATCTTGTGGGGCAGAATTTAAGCAGTAGGTATGGATGAAAGGGTAGGAAGGAGAGGCATCAGAGGAAGATCGTAGGTGTACAATAATGATAGTTAAGATCTGGATTTAATAAGTCATGAAACTAGCAGTTGAGCCAAGCTGGTAGCCATATAATGAGGACTAGAGATACAAAGTGAAATGTAGTTTACATATAACTTGCCCTTATATTTTATTTTTTAACTAAAGTATAGTTGGTTTGCAATGTTGTGTTAATTTCTGCTATACAGGAAAACGATTCAGTTAGCCATATATATATATATATACACTTCTTTTTCATATTCTTTTACAATAATGGTTTATTAAATGATAGTCAGTCTCTAAGTTGTATTCAACTCTTTGCAACCCCATAAACTGCAGCATGCCAGGCTTCCCTGTCCTTCACCGTCTCACTGAGTTCACTCAAACTCAAGTTAATTGAGTCAAGGATGCCATCCAACCATCTCGTCTTTTGTCGTCCCCGTCTCCTCTTGCCACAATCTTTCCCAACATGAAGGTCTTTTCCAAAGAGTTAGCTCTTCACATCAGGTGGCCAAAGTATTGTAGTGTCAGCATTAGTCCTTCCAATGAATATTCAAGGTTGATTTCCTTTGGAATTGACAGGTTTGATCTCCTTGCTGTCCAAGGGACTCTCAAGAGTCTTATCCAGGACCACAGTCCAAAAGCATCGATTCTTTGACACTCAGCCTTCTTTATGTTCCAATTCTCACATCTGTACATGACTACTGCAAAAACCATAGTTTTAACTATATGGATCTTTGTTGGCAAAATGATGTCTCTGCTTTTTAATACACTTTGTCATAGCTTTTCTTCCAAAGAGCAAGCGTCTTTTAAATTCGTGGCTGCAGTAACTGTCCACAGTAACTTTGGAGCCCAAGAAAATAATATTGAAAATAATTCCCCGTGCTATATTGTTTATCCATTCCATATATAATAGTGTGCCTCTGCTAATCTCAAGCTCCCAGTTTATCCATTCTCTAACCCCCTCCCTCTTGGCAACCACAAGCCTGTTCTCTATATTTGCAAGTCTGTTTCTGATTTGTAGATAAGTTCATTTGTGTCATATTTTATATTCCACATATAATTGATATTATTTGGTATTTGTCTTTCTCTCTCTGACTTACTTCACTTAGTATAATGACCTCTAGGACCATTTCTGTTGCTGCAGTTAGCATTATTTCATTCTTTTCCATGGCTTCCTTATCCATTTATCTGTCAGTGGACATTTAGGTTGTTTCCATGTCTTGGCTATTGCGAATAATGCTGCTATGGACATAGCGGTGTGTGTATCTTTTGGCATTATAGTTTTGTCCAGATATATGCCCAGGAATAGGATTGTTGGATCATATGGAAATTCTGTTTTTAGCTTTATGAGGAATCTCCATACTGTTCTCCATAGTGGCTGCACCAATTTACATTCCCACTAACGGTGTAGGGGGGTTCCCTGTTCTCTATACCTTCTCCTGCATTTGTCATTTGCAGACTTTTGAATGATGACCATTCTGACCAGTGTGAGATGGTACCTTATTATAGTTTTGATTTGCATTACTCTAGTAATTACCAGTGAGTAGTAACTGGGCAGATGGATTTTCTTCCCCTCAAGTTCCCTATATGATTATCAAACCCAACCAAATTTGAGAACTTTGACACAGAAGTGCTGAATTTCCACTCAAGAATTACAGCCTTAACTTCAACTGGATAAATGAAGGCAGAATTTTTGTTGTTTCTGGAATTTGTTTCTTTCTGTTATCATTTTTTATGTATTCATTATATCCCTTAGGGACTGCATTTCTTTTAGATACCTATATTATATTAGGTACTGAAGATGAGGAAAAATCTTAGCCCCAGACTTAGTGTAGTTGATAGTATTATGGAGGAAATTTATGAGCCAAAAGTCACTAAAATAAAGGTATAATTACAAATTGTAATACATATTTTAAAGGAAAGGTGTAGGTTTTGATGGGCATGTAATAAGGATCCCTGATTGAGATTGATGAGGGAGTGGGAATAATTCCTATGGAATTCTTTAAGCAGAAACCTAAAAGGATGAGTTATGAGTTATTGTATTTAAAAGGGGGTGGGAGGTAACTGGATTCTGAGCAGAATAATCAACTCATGCAAAATCCTGGACTAAGAAAAAATAGCCATCTATTGGAGGAAATGAAAAAAAACACCATGTTGGAAGAGAAGATGAAAGATTAGTAAGAAGTAACAATGGAGAAGTAACAAATGCCAGTTGAAGCAGGGTTTGGACACCTTGCTAAGAGTTTAGATTTTTAAATTGCTATTTTTTTCTTCATAATAGGTACTATTAAAATAACACTTAGCTTTTGTGGCAAAGCAAATTGCACCACATAGAACAGCATTTCAAAATTATAAAATTAAGGACTTATTTTGTTTCTAAAACTTATTTCTTGGAGTACTACTGATATAATTTGTAGAAAATGTACAGTGCCTGGAGTTACTTATTTTTTTTAATAAGATTGACCAACAATTAGCAGTAGACAGTACCATGAAAACACACTTATAATACAGCAGTGATGGCTATAAGGAAGATGAGGGCTTAGATCATGGTTACATCTTCTTCCTAGAAATATCCAGCTTTAAGCTTCAACTCTGAGTAACAGTGCATCCAGTTCTTGTTGTCTATATGACATTAGTGGATTACCTCAAACCATTCAATGTTTCTTATTAGGTTTTTAATCTTACAGAATTATTAAAATAACAGTTTCCTGATTGATTGACTGGTTTTCTGGGGATTTAGAATTTGGAAAAACACTTAAATTTCCAGAGAAATGACAAAAGAATAAGTGCGTGAAACACTGGATGTAGGAAAGTATGTTGGTTCCTATTGCTATTTAAAACAGGTTACAAGATCATGGGTTTTGTTGTTTAGTTCTAATATTTGATGATGAACATTAAGCACTTAAAATAGTCCCTCAAAAACATTAAATGCTGAATTATTTTATGTGTAATTATTATTGTTGAAGCAACTATTTGATGAAGTAGTCTCTTACTGAGCAAAGGATCTGGTTGAGAAAAGAGGGAAATGTGAAGAGTTCCATTTGGGGTGTGAAGTTTAAAACGTCTATTAAATCCTCTAAGGGAGATATCAAAGAAGTAGTTGGGTATAGGGTGGGTGCAGTTAGTAAAAGTCTAATTTGGAGAAATACATATTACTTGTATATAGATAATATTTAAATTTACAAATGAGATAAAGCACATACACAAGTAGTACAGTGTGAGGAAAGAAGAAGGCCAGGCTCAGGCAACAACCGAGATTTCTGGTTATCTGTATATCTCCTGAACTGCATTTTCCACCTATGTCATTTTAACCTTTTAGTGAAAGTTCGCTGCTTTTTAGTTTTTCCTAAAGGTAGGCTACCTGGGCTTGGAAAATTGCTTGGTCTAGAACCTAATATGCTGCCTAACTCTTCCTATTATCTCCTTGAGCCCGAACCACATATCCTCAAGTCTTTTGTTAAGCTCCTGTCCCAATGTGATTGGATTCAGAACTTTGTCATTGACCTTAAGAGCTACCCCTTTTTTACTTACTTTGCGGCGTTCACTGCACAGGCAGTCTTGACCACACACTGAATCAAACCCTTGATGGCTTTTGAAGCCTTTCCTGTTCTTGATCCCCCCTATCATCTGTTTGTGTATTTCTAAGAATGCTTTATGATCATCTGCATTATGATATTACTGATGTGTTGACAGTATTTGCATAAGACAGTCATTTTAGGAGAGGAGGCATTGAATCATGAAGAAAAATAAATGTATTTTGTATTATTTCTGTTTTAAATATTTTCTATACCTGAGCTTTATTGGTCATACAGAAATATCACAGGATGGAGCCAGAATTTGTTGTGATTTAACTAATATAAGTTTTACTATCAATACACAGTATAATTTTAGGCAAAAAATAATATCTCTGCTTTTCATCTGAAAATTGAATGTGATAGCATTTTCACAGGTGCCTCCAACATATTGGTAGAAAAAAACAAAGTGAAATTGCTTTAAAATTGCAGTTGCTAAATGAATTAAATCTTTTATTGACATGAATGATGAGCATATTTTCAGAAACAAAATAGATATTTTTCTTCTCTGTTTATTGTTTTTGTGTTTAACATACATAATTACTTTTAATTTATTTTCTTATGTAAAAGAAAAAAATTTAAGAACTTTGAGTGCAATGGACACAATGTGTTCTTTCAAAAGAAGCTTTAATTCCAACATGACTTGATTTAGAGATAGGAGACATGAGGAAATAATTAATGTTAAATGCAATCATAGAATGGGGACCTAATTCAATACAATTAGTACTTTTATGAGAGGAAACAAGAGAGTGCTCTATTTCTATATACACATAAGGAAGAAGTCAGGTAGGCATACAGGAACAAGGAAGCTATCTGAGCATTAGGAAGGAAGCTCTTCCAGAAACCAAACCCTGCTTGAACAGGAATTTCAGGTTAGAGAGACATAAATTTCTTTCTCTTTTAAAAAAAAAGTATTATTGTTTCAGACAGATCATGGAGGAGAGGTCTGACAGAATGTGGTCCACTGGAGAAGGGAATGGCAAACCACTTCAGTATTCTTGCCTTGAGAACCCCATGAACAGTATGAAAGGCAAAAAGAGGACAATGAAAGATAATCTCCCCAGGTCAGTAGGTGCCCAATATGCTACTGGAGCTCAGTGGAGAAATAACTCCAGAAAGAATGAAGGGATGGAGTCAAAGCAAAAACAACACCCAGTTGTGGATGGGACTGGTGATAGAAGCAAGGTCCAATGTTGTAAAGAGCAGTATTGTATAGGAACCTGGAATGTTAAGTCCATGAATCAAGGCAAATTCAGTTCAGTTCAGTCGCTCAGTCGTATCTGACTCTTTGGGACCCTATGATGTGCAGCACGCCAGGCCTCCTTGTCCATCACCAAATCTTGGAGCCCACCCAAACTCATGTCCATTGAGTTGGTGATGCCATTCAACCACCTCATCCTCTGTCGTCCCCTTCTTCTCCTGCCCTCAATCTTTCCCATAATCAGGGTCTTTTCCAATGAAGCAGCTCTTCGCATCAGGTGGCTTTCAGCTTCAACATCAGTCCTTCCAATGAACACCCAGGACTGATCTCTTTAGGATGGACTGGTTAGATCTCCTTGCAGTCCAAGGGACTCTAAAGAGTCTTCTCCAACACTAGAGTTCAAAAGCATCAATTCTTCTGCACTCAGCTTTCTTTATAGTTCAACTCTCACATCCATACAGGACCACTGGAAAAACCATAGCCTTCACTAGACAGACATTTGTTGGCGAAGTAATGTCTCTGATTTTTAATATTCTATCTAGGTTGGCTATAAATTTCCTTCCAAGGAGTAAGTGCCTTTTAATTTCATGGCTGCAATCACAATCTGCAGTGATTTTGGAGCCCAGGAAAATAAAGTCAGCTGCTGTTTCCACTGTTTCCCCATCTATTTGCCATGAAGTGATGGGATCGGATGCCATGATCTTACTTTTCTGAATGTTGAGATTTAAGCCAACTTTTTCATTCTCCTCTTTCACTTTCATCAATAGACTCTTTAGTTCTTCTTCACTTTCTGCCATAAGGGTGGTGTCTTTTGCATTTCTGAGGTTATTGATATTTCTCCCAGCAATCTTAATTCCAGCTTGTGCTTTCCCCAGCCCAGCGTTTCTCATGATGTACTCTGCATATAAGTTAAATAAGTAGGGTGACAATATACAGCTTCAATGTACTCCTTTTCCTACTTGGAACTAGTCTGTTGTTCCATATCCAGTTCTAACTGTTGCTTCCTGACCTGCATACAGCTTTCTCAAGAGGCAGATCAGGTGGTCTGGTATTCCCATCTTTTTAAGAATTTTCCACAGTTTATTGTGATCCACACAGTCAAAGGCTTTGACATAGTCAATGAAGCAGAAATAGATATTTTCTGGAACTCTCTTGCTTTTTTGATGATCCAGCGGATGTTGGCAATTTGATATCTCAATCCTCTGCCTTTTCTAAAACGAGCAGGAGATGGCAAGAGTGAACATCGACATTCTAGGAATCAGCGAACTAAGATGGACTAAAATGGGTGAATTTAACTCAGATGACCATTATATCTACTACTGTGGGCTGGAAACCCTTAGAAGAAATGGTGTACCCATCATAGTCAACAAAAGAGTCCAATATCCAGTACTTGGATGCAGTCTCAAAAATGACAGAATGATCTCTGTTTGTTTCCAAGGCAAACCATTCAATATTTGATATGATATTGATATGATATTACACAGTAATCCAAGTCTATGCCCCAACCAGTAATGCTGAAGAAGCTGAAGTTGAACAGTTCTATGAAGACCTACAAGACCTTTTAGAACTAAACCCAAAAAGGATGTCCTTTTCATTGTAGGGGACTGGAATGCAAAAGTAGGAAGTCAAGAAACACCTGGAGCAACAGGCAAATTTGGCATTGGAAAACAGAATGAAGCAGGGCAAAGCCTAATAGAGTTCTGCAAAGAAAACGCACTGGTCATATCAAACACCCTCTTTCAACAACACAAGGGAAGACTCTACACATGGACATCACCAGATGGTCAGCACTGAAATCAGGTTGATCATATTCTTTGCAGCCAAAGATGGAGAAGCTCTCTACAGTCAGCAAAAACAAGACCAGGAGCTGACTGTGGCTCAGATCATGAACTCCTTATTGTCAAATTCAGATGTAAATTGAAGAAACTGGGGAAAACCACTAGACATTTCAGGTATGACCTAAATCAAATCCCTTTTGTCTATACAGTGGAAGTGAGAAATGGATTTAAGGGACTAGATCTGATAGAGTACCTGATGAACTATGGACGGAGGTTCATGACATTGGACAGGAGACAGGAATCAAGACCATCCTCAAGAAAAAGAATGCAAAAAAGCAAAATTGCTGTCTGAGGAGGCCTTACAAATAGCTGTGAAAAGAAGAGAAACAAAAGGCAAAGGAGAAAGGGAAAATATACCCATTTGAATGCAGAGTTCCAAAGAATAGCAAGGAGAGATAAGAAAGCCTTCCTCAGTGATCAACGCAATGAAATAGAGGAAAACAATAGAATGGGAAAGACTATAGATCTCTTCAAGAAAATTAGAGATACCAAGGGAACATTTCATGCAAAGTTGGGCTCAATAAAGGACAGAAACGGTATGGACCTAACAGAAGCAGAAGATATTAAGAAGAGGTGGCAAGAATACACAGAAGAACTGTACAAAAAAGATCTTCACACCCTAGATAATCACAATGGTGTGATCACTCACACTCACCTAGAGCCAGACATCCTGGAATGTGAAGTCAAGTGGGCCTTAGGAAGCATCACTATGAACAAAGGTAGTTGACATCATTAAATTCCAGTTGAGCTATTTCAAATCCTAAAAGATGGTGCTGTGAAAGTACTGCACTCAATATGTCAGTAAATTTGGAAAACTCAGCAGTGGGCTCAGGATTGGAAAAGGTCAGTTTTCATTCCAATTCCAAAGAAAGGCAATGTCAAAGAATGCTCAACTACTGCACAATTGTACTCATCTCACATCCGATCTCATCATTTCATGGCAAATAGATGGGGAAACAGTGGAAATAGTGGCTGACTTTATTTTTCTGGGCTCCAAAATCACTGCAGATGGTGATTGCAGCCATGAAATTAAAAGACGCTTACTCTTTGGAAGGAAAGTTATGAGCAACCTAGGCAGCATATAAAAGCAGAGACATTACTTTGCCAATAAAGGTCTGTCTAGTCCAGGCTATGGTCTTTTTCCAGTAGTCATATGTATATGTGAGAGTCAGACTATAAAGAAAACTGAGCACTGAAGAACTGACGCTTTTGAACTGTGGTGTTGGAGAAGACTCTTGAGAGTCCCTTGGACTGCAAGGAGATCCAATCAGTCCATCCTAAAGGAGACCAGTCCTGGGTGTTCATTGAAAGGAGTAATGTTGAAGCTGAAACTCCAATACTTTGGCCACCTGATGGGAAGAACTGACTCACTGGAAAAGACCGTGATGCTGGGAAAGACTGAAGGCAGGAGGAGGGGACGACAGAGGATGAGATGGCTGGATGGCATCACAGACTTGATGGACATGGGTTTGAGTGGACTCAGGGAGTTGATGATGGACGTGGAGGCCTGGCTTGCTGCAGTTCATGGGTTCGCAAAGAGTCAGATGCCATTGAGCGACTGAACTGGAACTGGACTAGAAGGATAATTGCTTACAATATTCTGTTGTTTTCTGCTACATATCAACATGAATCAGCCATACATATACATATGTCCCCTTCTTCTTCAATCTGACTCCCGCTTCCCACTCCATATCACCCCTTTAAGTTGTTACAGAGCCCCAGATTGAGTTCCTTGAGTCATGCAGCAAATTCCCATTGACTGTCTATTTTATATATGGTAGTGTATGTTTCCATATTACTCTCCCTTTGTCCCACCCTCTCCTTCTTTCCCCTACCCTCCATGTTCATAAGTCTGTTCTCTATGCCTGTGTCTCCTTTGCTGCCCTGCAAATAGGTTCATCAATAGTGTCTTTCTACATTCCATGTATATATGTCAATATACAATATGTGTTTATATCTTTCAGACTTAACGTCACTCTGTATGAGGCTCTAGGTTCATCCACCTCATTAGAACTGACTCATATGTGTTCCTTTTTATGGCCTAGTAATATTGCATTGCATGTATGTACCACAGTTTATTTATCCATTCATCTATTGATGGATATTTAGGTTGCTTCCATGTCATAGATATCGTAAATAGTGCTGCAGTGAACATTGAGGTAAACATGACTTTTTAAATTTTGTTTTCCTCAGGGGGTTGAAGAATCTTCATACTGTCTTCCATAGTGCCTGTCTCAATTTACATTGCCACCAACAGTACAAGAGGGTTCCCTTTCCTCTACACCCTCTCCAGCATTTATTGTTTTTACAGTTTTTATGATGGCCATTTCTGATTGGTGTGAGGTGATATTTCATTGTAGTGTTGATTTGCATTTCTCTAATAATGAGTGATATTGAGCATCTTTTCATATGTTTATTAGCCATCTGTATGTCTTCTCTGGAAAAATGTCTCTCTGTGTCTTTTGCCCACCTTTTGATTGAGTTGTTTCTTTTTCTGGTATTGAGTTGTTTGTACATTTTGGAAATTAATCCTTTGTCAGTTGTTTCATTTGCTATTATTTTCTCCCACTCTTAGGGTTACATTTTCAGCTTGTTTATAGTTTCCTTTGCTGGGCAAAAGCTTTTAAATTTGATTAGATCCCACTTTTTTTTTTTTAAATTTGCATTACTCTAGGAGGTGGGTCATAGAGGATATTTCTGTGATTTATGCCATACAGCATTCTGCCTGTGTTTTCCTCTTACGAGTTTTATAGTTCCTGGCCTTACATTTAGGTCTTCAATCCATTTTGAGTATCTTTCAATATGGTGTTAGGAGATGTTCTAATTTCTTTCTTTTGCATGTAGCTGTCCAGTTCTTCAAGCATCACTTATCGTAGAGACTATCTTTTCCCCATTGTATATTCTTGCCTCCTTTTTCAGAGATAAGATGCCCATAGGTGTGTGGGTTTTTCTCTGGGCTTCTGTTTTGTTCTGTTGGTCTGTATTTCTGTTTTTGTGCCAGTAGCATACTGTCTTCACGACTATAGCTTTGTAGTATAGTCTGAAGTCAGGAAGGTTGATTCCTCCAGCTCCACCCTTCTTTCTTGAGGTTGCTTTGGCTATTTGAGGTCTTTTGTGTTTCCATACAAATTGTGAAATTTTTTGTTCTAGTTCTGTGAAAAATGCAATTGGTAACTTGACATGGATTGCACTGAATCTATAGATTATGTTTGGCAGTACAGTCATTTTCACAATATGTGTTCTTCCATCCCAGGAACAGGGAATATCTCTCCATCTGTTTATGTCATTTTTTATTTCTTTCATCAATGTCTTATAGTTTTCTGTATGCAGCTCTTTGAGAGATATAAGTTTTGTGTTATTTAAGCCACCCAAACAATAATGTTTTATTATAGCCATTAAAGCTGATTAGCTAAATTATTTTGTGTGAAATGATCTTTTTCTGTGCTCCCCAAACTTCTGGTAACATTATTATCAAATTTACATGTTATTAAATTTTGCCTTGCATTATAGTCTTGTCACTTGAATGTAATCTTTGAGGGCTAGAGCTATAAGCTCTTTCAAGTTTGTATCCCCATTATAAAGATATTGTTTAACATAGTAGGTGATTAGTAAGTGCCGCTTATTCAAGTAATGTTACATATGAGCTCTAGGTCTGTTACCATGGAATAGTTTTATTCTGGTTTTGCTGTTGTCTTTTTTTTTTCACATAATGATAGTTCTGAGTCCATTTTTTAAAAGATGATTTTCTTGATTGTTTGTTTTATGCTGCTTTGATTACCTAGTTTACTGATAGTGCTTTAATATGATCCACAATTCATGGTGAGTAGGATTTGTTGCCATAGAATTACATCACAATCATTCTTCAATAACCTCTTGTCCAATAAATAAACTAGGTAATATGAAAAATACTGATCTCTGGATAAGTAACTATACTATCTTAGATACAAAGTCAAGAACCTAATTTTATAAAAGAGGAAATGTGTATAATCCAGTACTCAGGCATGGAAAAGGAAGCCAAAAAAAGATCAGAACTTTGCACAACTGTTCTGCATGCAAGAGTAACAAAAGGAGGATGAGGGACCAATGCTACATGAATGCAACAGATAGCACAAGATTACATTAACATATAAAAGAGGTTATACTTACCCTTTTTAATAGTTTGACTTCAGTAATATTGTTTTTGCTGATATTGGAAAACTGCAATTCTTCAGCCAATGTCATGAGTGTCAGAAAAATTCAAATATGTTTCAGCTAAGCCAGCAAAAAAGAAAGAAAGGAAAAATAAATATTGTGAATATGTTTTATATTGTGGTTTGTGGGTGAATACATAAGAAAACTAGAAGTTAATATGGACAACTCCAATGTCAGTTTTCAGTGGCATAAGGGAAGATAGTCTTGATCTTTTGCTAGGTTATTAACACAGAGAGCAAAAAGACAAGGTACTGAAATCCTATTACTCACTATCCAGTGATAACATTTAGAAGAGAGGATTTTTAGTTGAAATGATGTTTCCTAATTTAGTGCTCAGCTGACAGTGACTTTCTTACTGGATGTTGATAGCTATACTGTGGGGGAAAACAGTGTTTGGAAGTCAAGTAACTTTGGATGCCAATCAAAGATAACAAATTGTGTGTGTATTAATCGCTCACCTGTGTCTGACTCTTTGCAACCCCATGGACTGTTGCATGCTAGGCTCCTCTGTCCACGAAATGCTCCAGACAAGGATACTGGGGTGGGTTGCCATTCCCTTCTCCAGGGAAATCTTCCTGACCCAGGGATTGATCCCTGCTCTCCCGCATACAGGCATATTCTTTACAAATTGAGCGATTGGGGCTTCTCCCATGGCTCAGTGGGTAAAGAATCCCCCTGCAATGCAGGAAATACAGAAGTCATGGGTTCAATCCCTGGGTCAGAAAGATTCCCCTAAGGAGGAAAATAGCAACACACTCCGGTATTCATGCATGAAAAATCCATGGACAGAGGAGCCTGTCAGGCTATAGTCCAAAGGGTCACTAAGAGTCGTACATGACTAAGCACAAGCATCACTGGTTTTAAGATAACAAAAGAAATATATTATTTAGCATATTGAAGTCTTGGAAAATTTCTTCAATAATGTGCAGTGTAGATCTCTTGAGCAGGGGAAGAAACACAGAGTCTTAAGCACTGAACCACCAGGGAAATTTGCAACATGTTCTTAAAAGGACTCTAATTCCTTTTATTGTAAAATAATATTTAGAAATTAATCTCCAGATGCAAGTATGTGCATTGCTACTGGGTCAAAAGTTTCATGATAGAGTTTTAATAAAACTACAATGGTTGAAAATCATTCCTAGATATCTAGAACTTTTGACATAATTTCTAGAGTGTAAAGAGATTTTAATACAGCACTTTTTCATCTAGTATTAATAGACGCTATACTTTTTTTCAACTTATTTTTCATATTCTTAATAAGATTCTTATTCTTTTTTTTTAAATAATATGAGTGATATATTATGTATGTTTATTTATTTATTTATTTTTTCTGTCGTGTGACTGGTGGAATCTTAGTTCCTTGACCAGGGATTGAATACGGGCCCCTTGCATTGGAAGCATGGAGTCTTAACCACTGAACTGCTAGGGAAGTCCCTCAAGTAATTCTTATTCTCCTTAATAATGACTTCAAAGTATAAGAGTAGGGGAGTTGGCACTTTGGATATTATTTTACTGTGCCTTTGTTGTTGTTGTTCAGTGTCCAAGTCATGTCTGATTCTGCAATTCCATGGACTGCAGCATGCTTGGCTTCCCTATCCTTCACTATCTCCTGGAGTTTGCTCAAAATCCTGTCCATTGGGTCACTGATGCCATCCCACCATCTCGTCCTCTGTCACCCCTTCTCCTCTTGCCTTCCAACTTTCCCAGCATCAAGATCTTTTCTGTGCCTAATTTATAGATGAAACTTCATCATAGTTATGATTGTATGGGAAAATCATTGTACATGTAAAGTTTGGTATCATCTGAGATTTCAGGCATCCACCTCAGATCTTGGAATGTATCCCCCATAGACAAGGGGGACTACTGTACTGTAATTGCATAAACGGAGAGTTTCTTCTGTGCTTCAGACTGGTAAAAAATAACTGTTTTCTCTTTTTTGCCATTCAGACTTCCATTTCTTTGTCTTTCAAAGGTACCTTGTTCAACTCAGAGCAGTTGTTGAAACAGATCTCCCTAAACTCCTCATCCTACTGATTCCAACAAGATGAGAATGAAAAACCCATAGGATATTATATAAGACTCTGCTTGGTTATAATTTGCCAACAGTTAATATGTCAAGATAATAAAATATTATAGCTTGTACTTTGAGCAAAACTATAAAAAATATAAGATATTAGATATATGTTATCACATTATGTATGAAATTGCCTATTTAGAAAGAGAAATAGTGAAATGATAATTGTTATGATGTTAAAATCTCTGAATAAGAATTGCTACATTGTCAGCAAAACCAAAATTTCCTGTTGATTTATCAGTAAGATTGTAATTTCCTTTGGGCTACATTACTGCCTTTTGAGTTTTTCATCTCTTCCACCACTGAGGAAGTTGAATTTCTCTAGATGGTTTCAGTGGCTGGACAGCTAACCTAATGCTCATGCTCATATTTTTGTTTAGGTGAACTGAGTGTAAATGATTATCAAAGGCAATGAGGAATAAGAGAGGAAACAGGGAGGAGCTGACAGTTCTGCCTAAGAACTGCTAGAGATTTTTGCCTGCTTTGGGTATGAGCTTATTTTATTAATAGGCAGTTGGAATTCAAAGGAGCTTACAAATGTATTACATGTACACAATTGAATCTTGAGTATCTTCAACTCCTGCTAGCTGTTCCTACACGTCAGGGACTAAATCCTGGAAATGGGGGTTCAACTACATCTCAGAAACCAGGCTATAATCCCTGAGTCATGATAACCTTGGCATAGCCTTGGGAGAGATTTTTAGATATTGATTAAGAGGTGTAACACTTGAAGACAAAAGGAACTTCTTAGGTATATCTGGGCTTTCTCTGAAGCCGAGTCACTAATTCAGCTCACTTTCTGAAGGATACATCATTTGACATGGAAATGATTAAAAATTTCAGTTTTTCTTCTCTTAGCTTTGAAGTACAAGTGATGCAGCAGGGGACATTTCAAGCTTGGACTTATATTTTCCTCTTTTCAAAAGTCACTTGAAACAAAATATATTATTTATAATTTTGTTAATCTATAATGGCAATCCTAAGGATTCTGTGGTTGCCATACAATGATGGTGCACTTAGTGAATATGTTAAAGCTATTTAATCAGTGTTTCTATTATATATGAACATATGACTGTTGCTTTTATTTATTATCCCAAATGCTAATAATGAGGAAGACTGGGGCAGAGGTAAATAAACTCTAGAGAGATAACCACAAAGTTTCAGTGATTTAATTTCTCCAAACCCATACAAATGGTTTTATTGGAATTGTTGTACTTTACTGGGAAGAATTCACCTACTGACTGGGTTGGTCCTTCCTTCACAACAATGAAACAGGTCCTCAGAGTTCAAACTACCATTTCTCCATATTCATCTAGGGAACATGAGGAGGGAACAAGTATATAATCACCTAATGGAAGCTCAAAAAAAAATGGTTCAGCTTCTCCTTTCTATTCCCCAATGCCTTTCTCAATTCTCTCCTCTTATAATTATCATGGGAACTTCAGTACCAGATGTACAATTGCTTTCTAAAGGAAAAGAGGACCTCAGTCAGAGCCTGATGTCACGTTCTGCCTGCCATTTTATTGCACTCAGGGTTGTCCTAGAATATGTTTTATGTTTTAGCAATGTTTGTCCCAGTGCCTGCTTTGTACTT
The DNA here is from genome assembly GCF_054371585.1 of Giraffa tippelskirchi. Lineage (NCBI taxonomy): Eukaryota > Metazoa > Chordata > Mammalia > Artiodactyla > Giraffidae > Giraffa > Giraffa tippelskirchi. The sequence goes on from NC_137277.1 coordinate 115,386,292, forward strand.
GAGTTGTATCGATCCTTAATCTCCCCTCTAGTACTAGTGTGCAGGTCTTCCGCTGGTCCTCTGTTTCATGGCTGCCTGCTCCAGAGTCTACCCGTCAGAGTTTTCTCTCAGCCTTGCTGTATTGCATGCATCCACTGAATGACTGCCTTGGCTTTTTCACTGATTAATCTACATCTCAGTTTCTGTTGTTTGATCTATAAATTTAAATTCTTATGTTCCTTTCCCTTTGGTTAATAAAGGGAAATCAATTTAACTGTCACACAGCACAACATTTTCTATTCTTCATGCTGTAAAAGTTTTCTTTCAGGGGCCAGGAAAATGTCTTTTCCTACTAGTGGCCATCCTGGTAATATCTGGTATGTGTTTCTGGGAGAGGATATTTTGTGTTCAAACATCAAATCCTAGCCATCACTTTCAATCAATAGCTAATAAGAAAATCAAATTCATATTTAAATTGATATTGATATTCACTGATAAATAGTAATTTTAAGAATTATGTTTCAAGTCACAAAGTTATTTTAGCCTCCTTTATCAAAGAAAACAAAACGAAACAAAATAAACCTGGAAATCTATTGGATGGACATTAAGCTATCACAGGAAACTTAAGAAAAGGAAATGCAACAGGAATTAAAAGCCATTAGGGACATAAAAATCTGTGTTATTCATTTTCTCTTCCTATATCTTCCCTGTATTCCATAACTTCCATAGCCAGATACACTAGTATCTGTGCATTTACTTCATTTATTCTTCTTTTCTGAAAGTTCTTCATTTTATGCTTTTGAGTACACATAACCACTTCCACCTCAGCTTTCATGATCTCTTAATTCTTTTACAAATACAAAGTGTCTATGTCAGATTCAAAGTCTGTGCAGAAAATATCTAATTGAGTCATTTTAGCTTAGCTGTTCATCCCTAGTCTAATTATCAGTTCTATGGATCAGCCAGTTGCCTCATCAGCAAGAGTATATAAGGAGACTCTCAGAGAAGAGGACCAGCTGCCCAGGTATCACTACAGATACTACTGTTTGGTCTGTAACATTTAGAGATAGACTACAGATTTTTATTGCACTGAAAAAAGTAATTTGCATGACGTTCTTTATGTCGGTTTTGCATGTAGATTCTTCTTCCAACAAAAGTATTTGAATAAGATTGGTACAATTAGCTCTTACCTAATAAGATTTCCTCTTGCTGAAGGGACTCATTATAAGCACAATTTTCTCATTCTTTTTTTCTAAGCATTTGCTGTCATCCATTAGGCTAAAGATCACTTTCACTAGAGTTAATGGTTCAAGACTAACTTTCCAGTAAAATTTGTGGTCATTTATGCTACATATGTGGTTTCCTAATTTAGTGGTTTTTAAACTTCAGCAGGTGTGAGGATTGTCTACAGGACTTGTTATAACACTGACTGCCGGGCTCTACTCCCAGAGCTCTGAATCAGCAAATCCAGGTAGCATCTGAGAATTTCCAGGTAGGAACTGAGAATTTGCATTTCTAGCAAACTCCCAGGTGATGCTGTTGCTGTTGGTTCTAAAATTGAATTTTAAAAACCACTAACTTAGCTCATTGTTATTCTCATTATGAGAGAATAAAGCTGAGCAAAGGTCTTATCCTTTAACATAAGGAATTCAAGATTGGGACTGTGTTCCATTTTTCTCCTACCTATATTATACCCCCATTCTAAAATCCCTGGGCTATTAAAATTCAAGGGACTTTCAAAATTGTCAAGTCCTGTCCTTTTTTTATATCTTTATACTACATTAATGAATTTAACCACACCTATGTACCACCTCCATTATTATGTCCTTAATATCTTTATTTTATTTACAGTGAAAAACTTGTGTCACATCCATACATGAAAAAGAAATATCTCTTGCTTTAAATTGAAAGTAACTTTAAAAATGTTTAAATGTTACTTAATTTTAAAAAGTAATAAATGTAAGTGCTTCCAGATCAAATGGTTTAAAAATACATATACAGAAACAAATTATTCAGTGTGAATTTTTTTAAAAAATGTTTTTGATTCATTCTTAACTTAAATATAGAATGATTACTATCTGGCCACAGCTGTGGCAGAGTATAAAAGGAAAAACGGCAAAGAAAAGGGAACCAAAACAGGAGATAAAGACAAACTTCTCCTTTGAATTATTGCCTAGGACCACCCTCTCCACACAGTAAATGAGTAAGAATCAGAAGAGGGCAGATACATAAGTGGGTGTGGTTTGTCTCTAATATCTTTCACTATCTTTTTTTCTTATTCCAACACACAGTAACTGTCCTCTAATAAAAAAGCAATTTTCATAGGGAAGGACATTGTGACAGTCTATGAAAACAATGGTGACATTTTTGCCCTTTTGTGAAATCGAAAACATTTTCCTTGAAAAATCGATTTTACAATTTGATATTGTATTTACTCTAGGTGAGGTTTTATACATAATAATCATCTCTGATGGCTTAGTACTTTCTCCATTATATAAATCACATGAATTACAATTCATTTTATTGATTTGAGATTAATGGGCCTATATAAACTACTTCTAAAACTTCCTCAATTGTGTAAATGTTTCTGAGGTATATATTCAACAAAAACCACTGTCACAAAGAAAATGATATATGGTAGAGACAAAGGCCCAGCTTACACCTCAACATAGGGCTGGTTTACCTAGGAGATCAAGGGATTACTATATTCAACTTAATATCTTTGAGTAAGACACTGTTGCCATAGTTTCTTATATCCCTAGTTACACACCCACGTGAAAAGAAAAAAAGAAATCACAGAAAACATATCCAAGGAAACACAAAATTATGCAAACTCATGAAACATTAAATAGCCTTGAGTATACTACATTATCCTTCCATTACTCCCTCAGCCAACCTCCCAAATCACTCAAATATGTTGGACATTCCACAACATTTTATGGAGTTTAAATCCATTTTGATTAATCTAAATAAGAGACTACATATATTAAAAAGTAATATTATTGCATATATTCTGTTACATGAGAGAAAAGATAAGTAAGATTGCCACAGGAGTTTATTTTCAAGGAAACTTACTGAAAAAATCACATGTACCAACAAAAGAAATCCAGGTCCAGATGGCTTCACAAGTGAATTCTACCAAGTGTTTCAAGAATATCCTTCTCAAATTATTAAAAATAAATAAATAAAAGGAAGGAACACTTCCAAACTATCATATGAGGCCAACATTACATTGAAAAGAAAAGCAGACAAGAGATTACAAAAAAGAAAGTTTCAAACTAGTATCCCTGATAAACATAGGTGCAAAAATCTTGAGTAAGTCATTAGGAAATTTAATTCAACAATACATTAAAAGAATCATACACCATGATAAAGTAGAGTTAATTTCAGAGATGCAAGGATGGTTTAACATTCACAGATAAATCAACATGGTACATCTCATTAACAAAACAAAGGATCGAATCATATGATTATCTCTAGATACAGAAAAAGCTTTCGAAAAATTTATAAAAAAAAGACTCTCAACAAAGTGGGTATAGAGGAAATATACCTCAACATAATAAAGGCCATATATGACACAGCCAACCTCATATTCAATGATGGAAAGCTGAAAACTTGTTCTCTGAAATAAGGAGCAAATTGTGTCAGCAGTTGAAAATTGTTGCAGAGGTTGAAAATCAGTAACCTGTAAACTAAACTTAGCTAGCCATTGTGATTTAATTGGCCAAGAAAATATTTGCTGAGGCAATATCTTTTAAAGTTTTGGTAGTCAATATTTGAACTAAAATACTTTAAATGTAAAGCTGAATCTCTGGCTTCTCTTGAAACAAAAATCTGGCAACACTGGAAGTATATATATTAGCATGAAAACAACAGATGACTGCTAAGTGGCAGCTGCTTCCTTTGATGGTGTTATGGGTTGAATTGCCATAACAAATTGCCACATCAAATTGCCAACATCTGTTGATCATCAAAAAAGCAGGACAGTTTCAGAAAAAAATCTGCTTCTGATTTATTGACTATGGCAAAGCTTTTGACTGTGTGGATCACAACAAACTGTGGAAAATTCTGAAAGAGATGGGAATACCGGGCCACCTCACCTGCCTCCTGAGAAATTCATATGCAGGTCAAGAAGCAACAGTTAGAACTGGACATGGAACAATAGACTGGTTCCAAATAGGAAAAGGAGTAAGTCAAGGCTATATACTGTTACCCTGCTTATTTAACTTATATGCAGAGTACATCATGAGAAATGCTGAACTGGATGAAGCACAACCTGGAATCAAGATTACTGGAAGAAATATCAATAACCTCAGATATGCAGATGACACCACCCTTATGGCAGAAAGTGAAGAAGAACTAAAGAGCCTCTTGATGAAAGTGAAAGAAGAGAGTGAAAAGGTTGTCTTAAAACTCAACATTCAGAAAACTAAGATCACGGCATCTGGTCCCATCACTTCATGGCAAATAGATGGGGAAGCAATGGAAACAGTGACAGACTTTATTTTGGGGGGCTCCAAAATCACTGATCCAAAATCATTGCTGGTGACTGCAGCAATGAAATTAAAAGACGCTTGCTCCTTGGAAGAAAAGTTATTACCAACCTAGACAGCATATTAAAAAGCAGAGACATTACTTTGCCAACAAAGATTCGTGTAGACAAAGCTATGGTTTTTCCAGTAGTTGTGTATGGATGTGAGATTTGTACTATAAAGAAAGCTGAGTGCTGAAGAATTGATGCTTTTGAACTGTGGTATTGGAGAAGACTCTTGAGAGTCCCTTAGACTACAAGGAGATCCAACCAGTCAATCCTAAAGGAAATCAGTCCTGAATATTCATTGGAAGGACTGATGCTGATGCTGAAACTCCAATACTTTGGCCACCTGATATGAAGAACTGACTCATTGGAAAAGACCTTGATGCTGGGAAAGATTGAAGGCAGGAGGAGAAGGGGATGACAGAGGATGAGATGATTGGATGGCATCACCGACTGAATGGACATGAGTTTAAGTAAACTCCAGGAACTGGTGATGGACAGAGAGCCCTGGTGTGCTGCAGTTCATGGGGTTGCAAAGAGCCAGACACGACTGAGTTACTGAACTGAACTGAACTTTGCGTTGGATTGTGTCCCCTAAAAAGATTTGTTAAAGTCCTAACTCTAGGAAATTTAACTTGTGACATTACTTGAAAATAGAGTCATTATAGATGTAATTAGTTGAGATGATATACTGGAGTAAGGTGGACCCCTAACCCAAAATGACTGGCATAGTTATAAAAAGAATATCATATGAAGAGATGGAGAAGATGATGGAGACAGAAATTGGAGTTATGCAGTCACTAGGCAAGAAACCCATGGAGCCACCAGGCCATGGAAGAGGCAAGGATGAATCTTCCCCTACAGGATTTGGAGGGTGCATGGTACTTCCAATACATTGATTTTGGATTTCTAACCTCTGGATTTATGAAAGAAAATATTTCTGAAGTCTTAGGCTAGCCAATTTGTGGTTCTTTTAATGGAAGCCCTAGAAATCTAATACCAATGGGATTTTCAGACAGTTGCATGTAAAAATATAGTTGAATAGATGATCAAAATTTCTCTTCAAAAATCAATTAATTATTGAATAAAGTATCTAAAAATATCTTGTCCACTCACAGATGAAAGATATGCAAGAGGCATGGATATGCATGGGTATGCAAGAGGCAAGAAACAAATTGACCCCTAATAAAGGAAATCCATGATTATCATTAAAAGAATGGAATAGAAACAGTCTTCTCACTGGCAAAGGAGATTATACAGAGGAGGTAAGACACTCATTTGTTTCTCCCTAAAATTTCAAGAAAAAAAAAATTACCTGAGATTTTCAAACAATAGGGTTATAGCTTCCCTGGTTCTAGGCTTGTACTTTAAACTCCAGTAATCACTTAGCAAGCTAAGAGATTAACATAAAAATGATCAAAGGCTGATGACACTTCTGGATCAATAGCAAAACCTCTAAAGAGATCCTTAACTCAAACTTTGAAAGATTACTGAAGAGACAAATATCTCAGCCTCAGTGAATATGGAGCTTCTCAAGTTTAATTATAAATCGTCAACAAGGTCAAATACACTTTACCAAATATTGTAGCTTGAAACAAACAATTGCACTAAACCTTCAAGAATTACATGCAATAGAATTATCAGACTAGACTACCAATTAAATCTAAAAGAATTAAAAAGAAATAAAAGGGGGGACATAATCACTCAATAAGACTTACTGATTTCACTTAACTAGCAATTACTGAAGACCATTTATATCAGGCATCACACAGTTTTCTAATTACTGGAAACACAAAAATTAACCACCATCACCACTACCACTACTCTTTTTTATATTTTAATTGTGAGAGAGATATGAAGCAAAACAAGAAAAACATGTTTTATCATGAAATGTACTATGAATTAAAACAATGAAGGTGGATTAAGAATACAGTGAAAGAGTGTGCTTCCAACTTTACATTGAAGATCAAGGAATGCTTCACTGAGAAGGGGATATTTGAACGTAAAGGCGATATGTGAGCAAGTCAAATCGGTATCTGGTGGAAGAATGTTCCAGGCAGTGGGAATCAAAAATGCAGAGGTCCTGAAATGGTAGCTGTGAAAATAAGAAAGCCTATACGACTGAATAAGGCCTAGTGATAGAAACTGTAGTATTAATACTGTGCAGTGCTTAGTCCCTCAGTTGTGTCTGACTCTTTGTGACCACATGGACTGTAGCCTGCCAGTCTCCTATGTCCATGAAGATTCTTCAGCCAAGAACACTGGAGTGGGTTGCCATGCCCTCTTCCAGGAGATCTACCCAATCCAGAGATCGAACCCAGGTCTCCCGCACTGCAGGCAGATTCTTTACCATCTGAGCATCAGTGGTAGAAAATAATGATCGAAAGGAATGATAGGCAGGAGAAGTAAGAAAAAATACGGTTCCAAAAAGTTCTAGAAAGATATAAAAAAAAAGCCAAAACATGTTAACACTTCTGACAAAAAAGTAATTGTTAAAATATGAAAGTTGAATGGATAATTAATCTGCAAATGAGACAACACTGAAGAAGGAATCAGAAAAATGAAAAGAAGTACTGAAGAATCCAGAAAGCATTACTCAGAAGAAAAGAGATGAAAAAATATAAAAGCTCAGTTCAGTCATTCAGTCGTGTCCTACTCTTCACAACCCCATGAACCACAGCACGCCAGGCCACCCTGTCCATTACCAACTCCCAGAGTCCACCCAAACCCATGTCCATCAAGTCAATGATGCCATCCAACCATCTCATGCTCTGTCGTCCCCTTCTCCTCCTGCCCTCAATCTTTCCCAGCATCAGGGCCTTTTCCAATGAGTCAGCTGTTTGCATCAGGTGGCCAAAGTATTTGGAGTTTCAGCTTCAACATCAGTCCTTCCAATGAACACCCAGGACTGACATCCTTTAGGATGGACTGATTGGATCTCTTTGCAGTCCAAGGGACTCTCAAGAGTCTTCTCCAACACCACAGTTCAAAAGCATCAATTCTTCTCTGCTCAGCTTTTTTTATAGTCCAACTCTCACATCCATACATGAGCACTGGAAAAACCACAGCCTTGACTAGACAGACCTTTGTTGGCAAAGTAATGTCTCTGCTTTTTAATATGCTGTCTAGGTTGGTCATAACTTTCTTTCCAAGGAGTAAGCGTCCTTTAATTTCATGGCTGCAGTCACCATCTGCAGTGATTTTGGAGCCCCAAAAAATAAAGTCAGCCACTGTTTCCCCATCTATCTGCCATGAAGTGATGGGACTGGATGCCATGATCTTAGTTTTCTGAACGTTGAGCTTTAAGACAACTTTTTCACTCTCCTCTTTCACTTTCATCAAGAGGCTCTTTAGTTCTTCTTCACTTTCTGCCATAAGGGTGGTGTCATCTGCATATCTGAGGTTATTGATATTTCTCTCGGCAATCTTGATTCCAGGTTGTGCTTCCTCCAGCCTAGCATTTCTCATGATATACTCTGCATATAAGTTAAATAAGCAAAAAGCTAGGTTAATATATTTAAAAAAAAAAGTAATAAAGTCTCACATAGCTAATAGGCATTCCAAAAGATTGATGAAAGGTCATATTGGAAATTATGCTAGATTGGAATTTTTCCAGAAATTTTGGTGACACAACTTTCAAATGTAGTAAGTACAAAGAATCTTAAGCAGAAAAAATGGAATACATACTCCATTTAGAAATAGCAAGTTCTACTTGTCAATAGCAAGTCCTCTGTCTAACCTGCTTCATTCATTCACTTTACTGTAAGTTTTCTAAAATGTGTTTGAATTTGTGACATTGCAAAACTAAGAATTTTATAGTCATAATTAAGGTATTTCACTCTTCTGATTAAGAGATATTTTTGTCATGAGGAAAGCCATATCTTCTTTCTACTCTTTTGATTTTGGTACAAGAAGGAAGGTTGGAATGAATGGTGAAAGAAGCCAGGCTGAGTCTTGATGTTCAGAAATAGCAAGTGCCTTTCTGGATGAGAGAGTTTCACGACATCATTTTTATTTAAATTAATAAAGGTAACTAATATATGTATGATTGTCTTTGATTGTATGATCTTGAAAAGGCTTATTGGAAGGTTTTGCTTACTCATGGCTCTGTGACTGTAATTTAAAAACTAGAATTTATGACTCAGTTTCAAATTTTAACATCTGGCCAAGGTATGATTTTTAAAATTATTTTTGCTGAAGTATAATTGATTTACAATGTTGTGTTAGTTTCAGGTGTACAGCAAAGTGATTCAATTAGATATAGGTGTATATATATTTCTGTGCATACATATATGTATATATATATTTCAGATTATTTTATATTACCGTTGTTCAGTTGCTCAGTTGTGTCCAACTCTTTGTGACCATTTTCCATTATTAGTTATAATAAAATATTGAATATAATTCCCTGTGCCATACTGTAGGTCTTTATTGTTTATATATTTTATACATAATAGTGTGCATATGTTAATCCCAAATTCTTAATTTACCCATTTACTGTCTGTTTCCTCTTTGGTAAACATAAGTTTGTTTTCTGTGTTTGGCTCTATTTCTGTTTTGTATATAAGTTAGTTTATTTCACTTTTTTTTTTTGGAGTCAACATATAAAGAATGTCATATAAAATTTGTCTTTCTCTGTCCGACTTACTTCACTTAATATAATAATCTCTGGGTCCACCCATGTTGTTACAAATGGCATTATTTCATTCTTTCTTATGGCTGAGTAGTAGTCCAGTGTGTATATGTGGGGCTGTGTGTGTGTATACACACACACAAACACACACACACAGAGACACATCTTCTTTATCTATTCATCTGTCAGTAGACATTTAGATGGTTTTCATGTCTTGATTATTGTAAATAGTGCTGCTGTGAACAATGGGATGTGTGTTTCTTTTTAAATTAGAGTTGTTGTTTTTTTTTTTCCTAGATATATGACCAGGAGTGGGATTGTTGGATCATACGGTTACTCTGTTTTTAGTTTTTTGAGAAGCTTCCATAGTGGCTACACCAATTTACATTTCCATCAACAGTGGAGGAGGGTTCTGCCTAAGGTAGGATTTCTATCTTCCATGATTTGTCTAAATCACTCTTCCCTTTTTCTCTGTACATCCGACAAATTTGTGCTTATTATTAGAGATGATTTTTTGGACATAGATATTTCTCCAGCATACATTTATCATTTTTATTAACTCACTCTTTTTCTTAATCTTAGATGATTTAGAGAGATGAAATTTTATGTCTCGCTTTCTAATACAAGAGTACAAAATTAAGTTAAACATTCAGTAATCTATTTGAATAAGTAGATTAATGTATGTATTTTTTTTTTTTTGTAGATACAGACACTACAAAATATTCTAACTGGTAAAGTAGGAGGCCTCTAGCGAGTGAGAATTTTCCGTCTTCTCACCCTGCTGCATGTACTTTAATTGAAGAAATTAAAGCACAGATTCACTTGATAGAGGAAATAAAGCCAAGAATAATTATGATTTTTTCAAAGTTAAAGAAGCACTTTCATTTTTTAAAACAAATGATAAATGTCCATGGTTAGTATTGCTCATAAATGAATTCTTTAGCTCAACTTTCATTCTCTTGAGTCTGACCATATTGCTTGTATCATAGAGTTTAGCATGTAGTGTCAGTTGGAGTTCAACCAGAGAAACAGAACCAGTAGGAGCTATAGATTAAGAAATATGTATTATATGATTGTGGGAGCTAGAAAGGTAAGTCTGAAATTTATAAACTATAAACAATAAAACTATAAAATTTATAAGCTATGAAACTATAAACTGATGGCAGACCATCAGGAAGGACAAACTAGGAACTCTGGTGCATGGGGTAAACTGCCTTCCACAAGCAGTAGTCCTTCTTCAAGCAGGGTTCAAGGTTCAGTTCTCCTCTTTAATGATCTGGGCAGCAAGTAGCCAAGAATCTGTCCCAGGGGAGTATAGAGACAGTGGAGTACAGGACCACATGTAAACCAAGGCTCCAACTCCCCTGCTATATGTTCCATTATCCAATCAGACTTAACTTACAAAATCTAGATTCAAAAGATAATTTTTTTTTTTTTAATGTCAAGACAATAACCACAGAACATTAAACCCCAAGCAGCAAGGCCTCTTCTGAGCATGGGGCCCTGGTGCAGACTGCATTGGTTACATGTCCATGTAGCCAGCTCTGAGCTTAAGCCTGTGATAACTCATTCCTCCCAGAGAAGAGGTCCTCCTAAGAAAGGAGAAAATTTTACATTCAAGAGACATGCCTCCTAACCAAACTGTGCCAACATGGTAGATTAACTCTGCAGGAATGAAACGTCACTAATGACCCATTGTGTCAATTCTTTTATTCTGGAGACAAGGATAGTTTAAGGATAAACACAAGATTAGGTCTTCCTTTTTCTCATTCACTTACTCTTGTTTACTTATTCAACCAACAAATAGGTACTTATTAGCATTCAGCAATGTACTAATCTACTAGTTTATGCAGACATAGCTGGAACAGTATATGGTTTCTTCCTTGGAGAATTTTATTCTTAAACATACTCATATTACATTCCCTATACTTCTGCGCATATTTAGTCAAACAACCTAATGTTTATTTAACATAGACTAAACAATGAGTTAGACTGATTGTGAAAATGTGAAAGCAGACATATAAATAGTATATACATGAAACTAAATTTTAAAACAAACTCTATCTTTCTGAAATTATTTCAACACTCCTTAAACATATTGATTCTAGGTGTTCATTTTTTTTTTTTCTGCAGTAAAGCATTAAATTCATATTGGTGTAATTACCTTGGAAAATGTCAAAGTAGTGTAGGAGGGAGACCATATATTTGAGATTTTTGTCTTCCTCCATATTTTGTCATGAAAATATTGAAGACATGATTTAAAAATTCGGTAGATTTAAAAAGTTCATGGTTCTATGCATGAGACAGGGTGCTCGGGGCTGGTGCACTGGGATGACCCAGAGGGATGGGATGGGGAGGGAGGTGGGAGGGGGGTTCAGGATGGGGAATGCATGTACACCTGTGGCAGATTCATGTCAATGTATGGCAAAACCACTACAATATTGTAAAGTAATTAGCCTCCAATTAAAATAAAGAAATTTAATTTAAAATAAAAAGAAAAAAAAGATTGATAGCATTCTTAATATTTTTAAAAAGTCATATGCTTAGTCTTACATGTAATATTATTTAGGAATACATTCAACTGTGAGTAATATGAAACCTTAATTAATGGGTTAAATAACTTAGTATTTCTCTTTTTCAAATGACAAGAACAGAGAAAGAAACATGCTGTCATTGGTTCAGTGACAGAACATTTCTGGGCAGCTGTCTCTAATATTCTAGTGGCCCTTGCAGTGTGTGTTTTATTCCAACACAGCTGCAGACATTATATCATTAATGTAGTGGGGATTCAGTTAATAGGCATTCCTGTCTTTATGCTAAACAATTCTAAGTATGCTTTCCATTTTTTGTGTACAAGTCGATTCTAAGTTGAAGCATATATTCCCATTTCTATGCCAAATAACTGGAGAAGTAAATGGCAACCCTCTCCAGTAATTTTGCTTGGAAAATCCCATGGACAGAAGAGCCTGGCGGGCTACAGTCCATGGGGTCACAAAGAGTCAGACATGACTGAGAAACTAAACGACAATAACATGCTAAATAAATTGGGACCAGGGAATAATAAGTTAATTGTTTGTTTCAGGACATACTTGTTCCTTGATAAGCTAACTATGGTAATTGACTCTGCTTATCAAGGCCTACTTCAAGACCCTTACCTCATTACGTTCATCAATTCCAAAAATATCATATCATTTACTCTGCTTATTTCAGGCCCTAAAATCCTAAAAATATCCTCCTGTAACCTGCCCTTTAGGAAACACTCCTAAGACTCTCTCAGAGAGGTATTTTTTCACAATGTAAGGTGATCAGTCTTTTTCCGGAAAACATTTTGTTGATTGGACACACCAGAGCAGGAAGAATGGTCTCAGCCAAACGTGTTCCACTTCTCAGGAAATCAAGGATTTCTAGAAATAATTACAGTGGAATTTCATTTAGATTTCACTGGCTGAAACTGTCTATAACTAAGGGAAAATGTAAGGGAATGGGAAATCAGTTATGATGTAGTACTTCAGATTTCCACGTGACCACTCTTTAAAAAAAGAAAAAAGTGAAGATTCTTTTAGCAAGTGAAAAGTATGAGGAACAAATGAATACCAGATGGACAACTAAACCATGAATGTCTTTTACAGAATAATCAAAAGAGCTTCATTAAAAAAAAAGGTAAAATAATGGGGGAAATGTCCAAAATGTCCACCTATGGATGTGAGAGTTGGACTATAAAGAAAGCTGAGGGCAGCAGAATTGATACTTTCAAACTGTAGTGTTGGAGAAGATTCTTGAGAGCTGCTTGGACTGCAAGGAGATCCAACCAGTCAATCCTAAAGGAAAACAGTCCTGAATATTCATTGGAAGGACTGATGCTGAAGCTGAAACTCCAATACTTTGGCCACCTGATGAGAAGAACTGACTCATTTGAAAAGACCCTGATGCTGGGAAAGATTGAAGTCAGGAGGAGAAGGGGACAACAGAGGATGAGATGGTTGGATGGCATCACTGACTCAATGGACATGACTCTGAGCAAGCTCTGGGAGTTGGCGATGGACAGGGAAGCCTGGCGTGCTGCAGCCCATGGGGTTGCAAAGAGTTGGACATGACTGAGTGACTGAACTGAACTGAACTAAGGGTAAAATTTTTGGGAAAATGTCCAAAATTTAAGACGTTTATTGGAAGAAAGGACTGAAACAGGAACGTTGATATTCTTGTAAATGGAAGCAAACATCTCACTCTTTCCTAACTCAAATAAATATCACCTAATTAAAAAAGAGAATATCAAACAGCTAATGTGTATATTTTCTGCATACAAATGATTACTTCTCTGTTGCAGATAAATGCCTAGCAAACTAAGAGACAAAGAACATTCACTTGTTTTTCAGAACTTTGACTGTATCATTTTTGAGAATTAGTATATTTTTCTTTAGGAGAGTGCATGTTTGTGTATGTGTGCACATACACACAATTGATTTCAAGAGTCTACATTGAATGACTGAAAAAAGCAAATGTCCTTGACCTCCTCCAATTCAGAATGATTGAGAGATTGAAGGAGACCTTGTGTGCACAACTAAGGATATCAACAGAAACTGCTCAATATCATGCTAAGGCTCTGCCCTCTTTATTTCTATTTTATTTATTTCTTTATTTTTATTTCTATTTTCTACTGTATTTCTAAAGTTCTCTCCTAATTTTTCCATCTTCCCCATCTCATATATACATGCATATTGGGGGATTAATTGTTCTAGACTAAAAATTCAAATCTGTCATGTGGTTGAATGCTCTGAATTTTTGAAAGATGGGTGACAATTCTCATAGGGGAGATTGGGAGAAGAAGGTACATTGAGAAAGAGAATAAGGTATCCAACAGCAAGTATACTCATAAAAGGACCCTTTTACAGATAGCTGAATGTCTTAGTTAAGTTTCTATGGACGTAGAAAAAGTCATATTTTTGGTACCAGTTTGTTGAAAATTTTGATAAATTATATAGAATTATGTTAGGAAATTAAATATCAAAAGAAATTCAAATATACACGCACAACCTTTGGAGTGGTACTGTGGAACAAATGTGAAAATCAATAAAGAGAAATGATAGTCCACTTTATATGTCCCATTGACAAAGCACAGGTCCTATGCAAATGATTATGTTCAACTATTCCAGGAAAGTGAATAGGAGTACATGGCCAGCCGAATGAGATGGAGAAGAACATGATGCTAAAAAATAGTCTGAAATAAAAAATGTCTGCCTTCTGTTATATGCCTGTGGAAAGTGAATGCTGATGAAAAGAAAGGTAGAAATGGATGCCTGTTACATTCCATCCTAGTCTTGTGCTGTAGAACTCCAAGCATTTCTCAAAGACACATTTGCTATAAATGATTACTCTGATTCTGCTCACAAATGCTAGACTATAGTCTGTTATTTCTCCCATCAATAAGGTTTGATAACCTTTGTCTCTTCTTCTTCTTTGCAAAATGTATACCATATTAAGCTTTTCCTTTTCTGAATTCTTATCATTCATGTGCCTTATGTACTACATACTTATTTTATGGACTTTCCTAACATTGTCTTCCCCGTTTAAGAACAGAAGAAGTGAAGTGAAGTGAAGTCGGTCAGTCGTGCCTGACTCTTTGTAACCCTGTGGACTGTAGCCTACCAGGCTCCTCCGTCCATGGGATTCTCCAGGCAAGAATACTGGAGTGGGTTCCCATTTGAAGTTGTATACATTCTTTGCATCTCCTCCAGAAGCCAACACAGCATTGAAGAAAGAGTTCTTGCTCAGTGAATATATATTGAATTAAATAAATTAAATAGCAGTTCCAAAGACACATTGAATGTATTTAGACCAAAGTATTTAGAACGCCTATAACATAAGCTTAGACTTTTCAATAAGAAAAAGGTTATCAGGAGGAGTGATTCACGGTGAAAATGGATAACATGGATATATAGAAATGTGTATTTTTTATGTCTCTAAATCCTTCTTTACTGTCATTGAATCTGAAAACAATAGATATAGCTTATTCATGAAAAATATTGGAAGCATCAAAATAAAAAAAATCACTTTAAAGTTTTTGGAATTCACATATTAAAAAAATATTCAGTTACTTTACTGGGAGAAAGTTTATTAATGCAAGACCATTAACATTATTTCATTATAGGGCTTAAATAGAGAAAGACCTAGCAGTTTTAATGATGTATATTTGTAGGAGTGATATTTGTTAAGAACTGTGGGACCTTTCCCTCAGATATTATATAAAATCAAACTTCATATACCCAATAACTATTTTTATTCACCTTCTTAAGATCGCTTAGACACTGCTTTCAAGATACTGAGTTGCATAATTTCCTTTAAAAGTCATTATAAACAGTATTAATCTTTTGAGGAGACTCCACCACTATATTTCTACAGAGAGAGGCCATTTAAAGTGTTATAAGCTTGCTTATGGGCTTCCCTGGTGGCTCAGCGGTCAAGAGTTTGCCTGTACTGCAGGAAAGGCAGGTTCAGTCCCTGGATTGGGGAGATCCCTGAAGGAGGAAATGGCAACCCACTCCATTATTTTTGCCAGGAAAATCCCGTGGACAGAAGAGCCTGACAGGCTACAGTCCATAGGGATGCAAAGAGTCAGATGCAACTAAAGTGACTGAGAACAGCAAGCTTGCTTAGTGTTAAGATATCAGTGTACTTACATGACCTGGCTCCTTCCACTGGTTCTTTGTCTCAATTTTTTTTAAATTAATTAATTTATCTTTTGTTGCACTGGTCTTCTGTGCTGTATCCAGGCTTCCTCTAGTTGCCACCAGCAGGAGCTACTCCTCGTTGCAGTGCATGGACTTCTAATTGTTGTGGCTTCTCTTGTTGTGGAGTGCAGGCTCTAGGCATAGGGACTTCAGTAGTTACGGCTCATGGGCTCTGGAGCATGCTCAGAAGTTGTGGTGCATTTAGTTGCAGGCTTAGTTGCTCCATGGCATGTGAGATTTTAGTTCCTGAACCAAGAATCGAACCCATGTCCTCTGCATTGGCAGGCAGATTGCTATCCACTGCACCTCTAGGGAAGTCCTCTTTGTCTCAATTTTAATGAGAAACCCATTTGCTTTTCCTCTTTGGCAAGCTGACAACTCAAGAAGTTTGAAAAGTTAGAAGACGTGATAAAAGTAGATATAGAGGTATGAACTGTATTTAATTAAATTCTGTTCAGAGCAAGTAGTAGCAGCATGATTAATTGCTTTTCACACACCTTTTAACTACTTTTGTCTGAAGACTACCCTGGGAAGAGTCTTACTGCTAAGTTGATAATCACAGGCTTATTCACGTTTCCAAATGAAACCTGGACTAGAGTTCAACTGCCCTTAACACTGCATAACCATGACTGTCTCCCGACACACCGAATGTATATTAAAAGTTTGGAAAGGATATATAGGGATTTCTTTTGCATTTGGAAATAACATTAACAATTTGTACACAAAGAATGACCATGAACTTTTCAGCATCTAAAAGAATGTAGTCATATCTATTTTTGTAAGCAGCCTCACATATTTTTGTCCCCATACATAAATAAAAGAGAAAAGTAGTAAGAAAAAATATGCATTTGTTTTCTATTGACAATATAAAAATCAGAATGTGCTTATAACTGAGTTCATTTTTCTGCTATTAAACATTTATCATGCACGCATAATCAGTGCAGTTATCTATCAGGAAACCTTATTAAACCAGAAAATGAATACTGAAAAATATCATAATTAAACAGTGTTTTAATTTACTTGTGAAAAAATGGAATGGAAGACAGTGGTACTGATTATTACAGCACTAATTTTATCTCCTATTACAATGCTGCAATCAGCTTTCAACAATGTGCATGAATAACCCAGTGCTAGATTTAAATTGTGATTAATAATTTAAAATGTGTAAAGAATAAGATCCCACCAAATACAAGTTGGACAGCATGAGCACTAGATGAATAAAGGTCAGAAGCAACCAATATACAATTGTTAATGATAATTATCCTTTTCAACAGAGATGAATGTCATAATTCCTATACACAAACACATTTATATATCTGCAGTATTGTTTTCTGAGAGTCAATCCAATATTAGGAATTTGTATATAACTTGAGGGGGTAGTATTTTATTTTTCTTTATTTTCTTATTAAGCATATCTAAATCAAACAGACCAGTGTTTAACAAGGTTGTTAAGTAAGTGAACTATATAAAAGGCAAACTATATAAAAGATGTAACCAGCATGTTTAGGTGAAAGGTTTTGCACGCCAATCTGTTTTTTTGTGTAAAGTTTTGAGCTAAAATAACTGGCTCTTTTTTCATTTCCTACTGCATCTAATTTACTGTCTGTGAAAAGTTTATACACACAGTCACATCTCAAACAATATGCGGTCAAGTGCATTTTATATTCTTTGACCCAAGGACAGCACACTTCTGTGAGTTTAGTTTTTGATGGGTAGATTTTCAGCATCCTGTTTTTGCCAAGGAGTCTATAAAGTAGCATCATTGAGACTGTCAGCTTTCCTGACAAGATAACTTGAAAGCAAAACTGTGTGAACCAGTGGAGGTTTTAGTTCAGCCTATGCTCAGTGAACTGCATAAATAGCAGTTTAATCTGCAGTGTGTCCAAGCCTGGAGGAAGGAAGGAGGGGTAAATCAGGTACAGGAATGTTTTTGTGTTTTATTTGTCATTGACTATTTTTGAACTCCTTGAACTGCCACTTAATATTCTAATTTCCATGCCTTTGAACATCCTAGGTTTTCTTGGGCATAATTAGAATTATATTGTCAGATCAAAGTTTTAGGGGATATTTTCTCCCAATGTTTAACATAAAATCAAAGCAGGTTTCATTTTTAAAAAAGAGGATTAACATTTAAAAATAACAGCAACTTATGCACATTTCTCACCAAAGCCAATTAATCCTCCTTGAAAATACTTGATGTATTAATGTTAAAGGTGTTTTAAATATAACTGTACAAATAATATTTCTAGATTTTATACTATAAATATAGCTGAATAACATGAAGTCAGGGGCAGAGGTTCTGTAAACAAACAAACATGATATGAATTTCACATTTTGCAACTTATTAAATGTATGACCTTAGGTAATTTGTTTATACTCTCAGATGTGTAATATCTTCACTTTTAAAGTTCAGTAATGAAATCTCTTTGATAATGTGGTTATGAGGAGTTAAAGAGTAGGCTAGTTGTAACAGGAAAACAAAATTTGCTATCTTTTAAAAAGAAGAAATAATGGTGCTAATTGTATGTTCCAAGGAAGTATGAGGACGCCACTGGAAATGCATTATTTTTTAATAGGGAATATGTGGCACTTGTGGTAAAGAACCTTCCTACCACTACAGGCGACATAAGAGATGCAGATTCTATCCCTGATTTGAGAAGATCCCCTGGAGGAGGGCATGGCAATCCACTCTAATATACTTGTCTGGACAATCCCATGGACCAAGGAGCCTGGTGGGCTACAGTTCATGGGATCACAGAGTAGGATACTACTAAAGCCACTTAGCATGCACACACATGTCAATTAGTAATTATGATAAGGATCTAGGTTACGAACACAGGTTTGCAGCTTGGAGGAGGGACTTCACATTGACTCAGGGTGAATAATGCACCGATTCAGTTGTTGAGGGATCTCACACAATTCACTCCCCACTTCCCTAAGCAGTATAAACAGGGATTTGAATGGAATTGTTCATACAACTCCTGCCACCTCTAACATTCTTTGTTTTCAACTGGCATAATTTTAACAAGAGAGTTAAACAACCTGCACAAAAACATTCATTCCCAACCATGAAGAGTTCAATTAAACATTAATTCCAGAACACTGAAATTTTTGTGATTAAAAAGGGTCCCTAATAGAACAGACAAAAATGAACTATAAACATTTATTTATGAAAATCTTCGTAACAGTATTTAGTCAAAAGTAGTTGAAAATCTGACGCAGACTGGTACAGCTCAAAGAAAGAGAGAAGAGGGATTATAATTGGTTCATGCACTTTCACAGCCCAGGAGAAGCTGTGCTCTCCTGTTAATCTTAATTTGATATATCCAAGACTTAGTGTCACTTTTCTTAAGGTTGTAACAATAAACAGAACTTCTTCTTTCAGTTCCATGTTGTCTGTCAGAAACTTGTAGAGCTTTCTGCTATGGTCTGAATGTTTGTGTCCTCCCAAGATCATATGTTGAAATTCTAACCTCCAAATTTGATTATATTAAAAACCAGGCTTTGGGAGAGAGTAGGTCAAGAGGGTGGTGCCCTCTGGAATGGGGCTAATACTCTAATAAAAGAAATCCCATAGAGCCTTCTAGTTTCTTCTGTAAGGTGAAGATTCAATCATCTGCAACCCAGTCACGGGCCAACAAACAAGCATGATCTTGGGTTTCCAGCCTCCAAAACTGTTAGAAATAAATTTCTGTTGTTAATGAGCAATCCAGTCTGTAGTATGTTGTTATAGAAGTCTGAAGGGTTTACGACACTCTCCTATTCTAATGTAAATTGATGCAGCCACTACGGAAAGCCCTCTGAGTTTGGTCTTACTATTATCCCATTTTATGGTGGGAAAACTGACATCCTAGGTAGTAACAGATAGAGTTGAGACTTCAAAGCAAGTAACCCTACTTTAGAGTTATACTCCAAAATGTCTAGACGGCAGTGTTATCAAATTATAAAAACTAATTTCAAAATCATAGCAAATAATATAAATGCAGAGTCAGGAGAACTTGAAAGAAGATGCGAAAGTAATTAATGCTTCCATTTGCATATGTTTCCACTGAGGAATTCAAATAGTACAGAGGGCTGAATGGAGTTTAACAGTTATGTGACTGTTTTTCTACATTTCTACATTCTATTGCTTTTTTTCTACAGAATATTGAGTTACATTTAGCTTGTATTAGAATTGATGATGACAGGAAATTGCAAATAATTTATAGTCATTTTGAGGCCAGTTAGTATGTTTCTTAAAAACTAATTGCTTGACTTGAAAATTAACCAGAAAATTAGCATCATATTATAAAATAGTTGATTATGGTCTTGTAGTTCCTTTTCCTTTTATGAAAGAAATTTTGATGTCTTTTATTTTTAAACAACTTAGTTTCTGATTCATAAAAAAAAATATTACTCTATTCTGTTGGCCAGTAAACTGTTCCAAGCACTTTAACTCTACTATATTTTAAGCCCATCGTTTGATTTAGAAATTATATGATCCTTTATTATAGTATGGAATACAATGAAATCAAAATTCTGTCATAGAAAATTCTAACTGGTATTTGGTATTTCAAAGGTCTTGTCTGACATCATAATAAGAATAGATAATTACTTCAATATTCTCCTTAACATCCCAGGGAAAGCTGTAATGATATACTGCTTATGCTGATGGAAGTTACAGCAAAAAATTTTAATCAAAATTTCTGGACCTACTGTTCATAGAATAAATCATAGTATAATTTGGTTATGTAGATATAGCTTGAATGTACAGGAAGAGAAAGTATGATGCTAAAATGATAGGATTCTGCATTGGTTTCATAGCTCTCACAGTGAAATCAATTCATAAATATTAGAGATTTTTACATTCAGGAATTCACTTTAACTTTGATCTCATTTAATCTTTTCCATTTACCTTAAGTATTATATTGTACTTATTTTGGAAAATGAAAAATGATTCTGACCTGACCTGATAATCATCATGTTATTAATCCATCGCCAACATATAGAGCAATTAAGTTAATTTAATAGTTTCTTATTTTCTACCCACCTGCTTTGTAAGTCTAAAGTGAGCCTAACATTTACTACCTAATTGGGTCACCATGTTACTTGAATTTTAAGTTGCATCTCAGTAACATTCAAATGCTGATTCAAATGCTAGACTTGTTAAAATTTAAAACCAATGTTCTGAGTTTAGGGTGAAAGGCAATAAATTAATTTCTTTCAACAGGAATATTTCTCTTGTTAGCACTCACTTCCCACCCTTCTGATATTAGAGCTTAGATTTTCTTTGTGGGATTTCCCAGGGTCCTAAGTCACTTCAGTCACGTTGGACTCTTTGAGACCCTATGAACTGTAGTTTGCCAGCCTCATCTTTCCATGGGATTTTACAGGCAAGAATACTGTAGTGAGTTGCCATGACCTCCTCCACAGGATCTTCCCAACCCAGGGATCGAACCCACATTTCTTATATCTTCTCCATTGGCAGGCAGGTTCATGACAGCTACTAGCGCCACCTGGAGATTTCCCTACCCATGCTTATTTATTGTTAGTGACCCTATTCCCATCTCCAAATGTAGGCATAGCAGAAGGGACCCAAAGAGATGCAGAATAATATTTCCTGGGACTTTCATGAAACAGAAGCTCCTCGTTTCCTTTTCCCTTTCCTTCTAGATAGAGCAGCATAAAAGTATAAGATCTCAAGCCAATGTATTCACTTTGGTGCCAAAAAAAAGGGAGGGGGGGAACTTGGTATTGCAAGTGGACTGCCCAAGAGAACTGAGAATAAAGAGTTAAAACCAGAGAATGTTGCTGTGGAAAGACAGAGACATCAGGCTATTCATAAAATTGTATTCACTCTGTACGAAACTTCCCCTAAAATAAATTCTACTAAAGATACTGCAAGGAGATCCAACCACTCCATCCTAAAGGAGATCAGTCCTGGGTGTTCATTGGAAGGACTGATGTTGAAGCTGAAACTTCAATACCTTGGCCACCTCATGCGAAGAGTTGATTCATTGGAAAAGACCCTGATGTTGGGAAGGATTGGGGGCAGGAGGAGAAGGGAACGACAGAAGATGAGATGGCTGGGTGGCATCACCGACTCAATGGACATGAGTTTGGGTACACTCTGGGAGTTGGTGGTGAACAGGGAGGCCTGGCGTGTTGCAATTCATGGGGTTGCAAAGAGTCGTATACGACTGAGTGACTGAACTGAACAGAAGTGAACTGTCTATCCAATGAGCCAATTAAACTCTTTTCCAGAAACCTACTAACCAGATTTCTATATTTGTTTCCAGTTCCATTTTCTCAATTGAGGTAAATTTACATAAGTATATTGTATAAATATCAATTGTACTATTTCATAAGTTTTAATATTTACATATTCCCATGTCCCCTGGAGAAGGGGGAACCCTTCTCCAGAGGGCAACCCACTCCAGTATTCTTGCCTGGAGAATTCCATGGACAGAGGAGCCGGGCAGGCTACGTATGGTCCATGGGGTCACAAAGAGTCAGACATAACTGAGAGACTAACTCTTTCACTACATCACCATCAAGATATGTTATTCTTTTTTTTAAAAAATAAATTTATTTATTTTAGTTGGGGGCTAATTACTTACAATATTGTAGTAGTTTTTGCCATACATTGACGTGAATCAGCCATGGGTTTACATGCGTTCCCCATCCTGAACCCCCCTTCCCACCTCCCTCCCCATCCCATCCCCCTGGGTCATCCCATTGCCCCAGCCCTGAGCATTTGTCTCATGCATCGAACATGGAATGGTGTTCTGTTTCACATATGATAATATACATGTTTCAATGCTATTGTCCCGGAACGTCCCACCCTCACCTTCTCCCTCAGAGTTTTATAAGACTGTTAAGACATATAAGACTGTTCTATGCATCTGTGTCTCTTATTCTGTCTCGCATATAGGGTTATCGTTACCATCTTTCAAATTCCATATATATGCATTAAGTAATTTCATGCTGCTTTCTAGACAATCATCCAAGAAGCTAAAAACCTTAATTTTTTTTTTTGGTTTGATTAGTTTTATCAGCTTTTCTATAAATGGAACCATATGGTATGCTTTGTCTGTCTTTTGCTGTCAAAATAAAGCTTTTGAGATTTATCCAAGTTTTTTAGCAGCCTGTTCATTTTCACTGCTGAGTAGTATTCTATTTTATAAATATACAACCTGTTTTCCATTCTTCTATTGATAGAGATTTTTGTTTTCAGCTTTTGACCACTATGACTAAAATTGCTATGAACATTCATGTGCAAGTCTTTGAGTGAGTCTACTCTTTATAACTATATCCTATTTTTTGCCCTTGCTCTTTGTTTCTTTTTTATTTTATATCATTTTTATATTTGTTTTATCTTTCATTCTTTTTCTGCCTTTCTTGGTTTTACTTTAAAAGTTTATATAATTCCATTTCCTCTCCTCTCTTTTAATATCAATTATACTACTGTTTAAAATACTTTAGTGGTTGTCCTAGAGTTTACAACATATGTTTCAGTTCAGTTCAGTCACTCAGCCTTGTCTGACTTTTTGCGACCCCATGGACTGCAGCACACAAGTAAACAACATATGTTTACAAATAACCTAAGTTCCCTTTCAAATAACTTTATATGTTGCATAGGTAGTGTTCCTACCTCATAAGAGAGTATTCTCAATTCCTCCCTCTCATTCCTTAAAATAGTACTTTAATTCCTCTCACCCATAAATTACACCTGATACGCTGTTGCTATTTTGACTTTTAATGATCTGTTAGATAAAGGAATGAAAAAAATTGATTTAACTTCACTCTTTTTTCATGTTCTTCCTTTCTTTATGAAGATCTGAATTTCTGACCTATTTTATTTTCCTACTCTTTGTAGAATTCCCTTTCACATTTCTTTCAAGGCAATTCTGCAGGCAACAAATTCTCTCAATTTTTGTTTATCTGAGAGCCTTTATTTCTCCTTCACTTTTGAAAGATAACTTCACTGGGTACAGATTTTTAGTTGGTGTTTTTTCCTTCCAGTAATTCAAATATTTCTTGATTTCTGAGGAAAAGTCAGATATAATACTTATCATTGTTCTTCTACTGGTAAGATTCTCTCTACCCTCACTACCCGGTCCCCAGCTTCTTTCAGGATTTTTTTTTTTCTTTTTCTGACTTTATGTAGTTTGAAGATAATCTACTGAGGTGAAAAATTTTTGGCATTTATCCTGCTTGATATTCTCTGAATTTCTTGGATGTATGCTCAATTTTGAAGAATTAACATTAGTTTGCATTAATGATTAATTAAAATTAATTTGCATTAATATTAATTTGAGGAAATTATCAGTCTTTATTGTTTCAAATGTTTCTTCTGTTCCTCTCTCTCATTTTTCTACTACTGGTATTTCTATTCCATGTGTTAAAGCTTTTGTCATTATCCTAGAATATTTGGATATTCTGTTCTTTTTGTTTATTTTTGTTCTCTTTGCCTTTTGGTTATTAAGGATTCTATTGCTATATCATCTAGCTTGGAGAGTCTCTCCTCAGCCATGCCCTGTCTACTAGCTAGCTCATCAAGGACATTCTTCATTTCTCTCACAGTACTTTTTAATCTCTAGCGTTTATTTTTTGTTCTTTCTTAGAAATTCCATTTGCATTGCCCATCTGTATGCCGTCTACTTTATCCATTAGAGCCTCTTAGCATAATAATTATAGTTAAAAGAGAAACTCTCAGCCTGATAATTCCAACATATCCATTATGTCTGGTTCTGATACCTGCTCTATTTCTTCAAATTTTGTTTTTGGTCTTTTGGTATGCATTGTAATTTTTTTGATAGCTGGACATAACAGACTCAGCAAAAGCAACTGCTACAAATAGATCTTTATTATATACACATATATCATTACACATTATATGTAATGTGATGGTAAGGTGTAGAGGGAAGGAAAGCATTTTATAGTTCTATGATTTAGGTCACAGTTTTTTGGTGAGTCTGTACCTCTGGACCGTGAACTTCACATGTGTAATTCGTTTTTTTATCTCCCCACTTAGGAGGGACAAGATGGCTAGAGTGGGCTGGATTTGGCTATTTCCCTTCTCCCACATGGAAGGATAGAGCAAGCTGCAGTTGGATATTTCTCTTCCCCTAGTCAGTTAGGCTCTAATAATACCCCTTATATATTTAACTAGATTTAACTCTACTTAACTAGGTTCCCTTGAGGGTAGGCCTTACTAAGAAAAACAGAATGCTTTGGCATATTTCAAAATAATCCCTTTTTCCCTTTCTGTGACACAAGCTCAAGTGGATTTTTCTCCTTTATTTATTACGGGAACCTGGTTGGTCGCCTGGAGGTAAGTCTCCCAACATTTCAGGGTCCCACTATGACTTGGTACCCCTGGAGTTTTTAACTCTCAGGCTTGTGCACTCTGAGCCTCCAGGAGTTTGTCAATTACAGCTCAGGTTTTGCTACCCCAGCACTGGTTCCCACAGCAGGTTCTGCTTGTGATCGCTACTCAGGGAAACCACGCTTCCCTGTATTTGCCTGTCTGAGTCTCCAATATTGGGAGCTGTGGATTGTCCTGTGTCCTCTCCTCTCTTAAAAATCCTAGAGGAGTTGTTAATTTTTTAGTCAACAGCTTTATGTTTGTTGTTAGGACAGAGTGCACACTTCCAGGTTCCTTATATTCAGAACCAGAAACCAGAAGTATAAATAAACTCTCCATTAAATTTTTTTCAATTAACCCTTGAATGTGCTATCTCGAGAGATAACAAGATCCTAACTGAAGCAATCATACTATAAAAATAATAATTTGATTGCTTATTCAGAAGTAATTTTATTTTTAAGCTAATGTAACTGGTAGTTTGATTAAAATGACTTATGCGATGTATAAAGCAACTCTATTTTTATTTTCTGATTGTTCTTTAAAATGTACTCTGAAGGGCTAGTTCTCTTATCAGGATTAAAACTTGGGTAGGCTTCATGACATTTGTGGCCACTCTCAGATTTAAAAATAAAACCTTATCTGAAGTTGCAAATCATCTCAATTCAGCAATAAATGGGAAGTACTGTTACTTCAGATTTTCAATTTGATTTTATGTTGAAGATGTGCTAGCCCTCTCCCATGTTTATTCCCCTATACATGGTGAGTCTAGAGTCTAGGAATGGAGTTTGGTTAGCTATCTTCTCTTTCTTCAGATATATTGACTCCTTTTTATCTTTCTATACTTACTTTCTATTCCTTTTTCTAGGACAAAGAGGTTAAGGAAGAAATAGCCTTATGAAGGTTTTTACTTTTCTAATGCTGTCATGAGTTCATTTATCCTTTTTCTGGATATATCAGCTATTTAAAACTCAATCCCACTTTTATGGGTTGCTTTGAGTTTTCTTCACAGAATCCAACCTGTGTTTTAGGGATCTCTTACCTGTGGTTCTCTTGATGAGGGTCATGCTTTCTCTTACGGCTTATAGTTTGCAACTCTTTACGAAATCCCTGGAACTCTAGCAATAGTTCCAGCATTTTTCTCTCATCTTTTAATTAACCTATTTCAATGGTCTTTCTTTAATTGTATATAAAAAAAAATCCTTAACTTATCTCTCTAGTTATGACTGAAATCTGGACCATAGAAACCACTTGTACAGTCAATCAATGTACTACTTCTAAAGTTTGATACTTTAAAAAATGTCCTTTTATTGGCAGCAACAGAAATTTTCCTTCAATCTCTAGTCTTTCAGATTTTGATACAAAGCAAATACCTGTCTGCTGGCTACCCCAAACTCCACAGGAGACATATTAAGATCTCAGAATTGTTTTTATTGTCTCTAAGAATTTGCTTTCTTGAGCTAACAATAAAAGGATTCCCCCATTATACTTTCTTGAGGAAGATGAAATTTATTGAAAAGCTCCTTCCAAAAAATGCATTTTAAAAATCTTTCTCTGACCTATTTCCTACTCCCAATCCTTTTGCATTATTGGTTTCAGTAAAAGGTTTAACAGTTTGGAAATAATTTCTTTAAAATTTTATATCACATTATGACATGTCACTTTGGAATATGTTGTCTTTTTTTCTTGACCTCTTAATGGAAAGTTCCATTCAATATACTGTTATAGTTCCATCTTCCTTTTTGTCATTGTGACATTCTGGGATCTCTTCTTACCTTTCTTTCTTTCTTTTTTTTTAATGGATAAGTCAATGAATTTCTTTATTTGTGTAAAGAAATTGGGGTGCATTTTTGTTATGGCTTTTCACTTTCATCATATTGGAACTGTTCTTGCAATATACTGAGACATTTGCTCACATTTTCTTTATTCACATTTCCCAACTATTTTGGGTATAATTAAAGCCTTCTTTTTACAGCCTTTCAAGTCTCATTCAAAGCATAATGTCATATCAGGAACAAAGACACAGAGAATGAAGACACTTTCTTTTTCTTCTAATCTGACAATGCATCTAGTCTTCTTCAGGATTTTTTATCATAAAAGTATTTAATATTTTAACAACTATATTATATTTTAGTGTTTCCTAGTTTTCTCTTCTGTATGTGAATTAATACAATTCCTTCATCTGGCTTATTGCTCTACTTGTGCCACAATTACCAACCTGGCACAATTACAGAAGTGTGTCTTATTCCACAGAGAAGGAAAACCTTCCTTTGGTGGTCTGCCCACACTTGGAAGAGCGCTCAGAAAAGAAGCAAAAAGCAGACATCCATGAGCTCTGTTCCAATAATCAACATCTGACGTCTACCTGATTTAGTGTTGTTGGAACCTATCCCCTTATACTTGGTTGTGATAAAATAGCATGGTTTTATTGTCTGGATAAACTTCTCTCATTGTTCTCTTGGGCTTCATTTAAAATCTTGGATTATAAAACACTGGTTTTTAGGGCTATAATTTAATTATGTAATATGTATATAGTTTAATATAATATTTATATATCTAAATATTCCTTTTGTAGCTAAAATAATGGATCCTGGAAAGATCAAGTCTTCTTCAAGGCCAGGCTAGGAAAAAAATAAAAAATCAGCTGTCCTTAATCTCAGGAAAATATGCTTTTCATTACACATTTTTAACTTGTTTTTTACATATTTACAGATACTTCTTTTTGTGACCTTATTCTTAACTGGTCTAGATTTTCTATTTCATACTTATTTATATTCTCAGACCATAGTTTTCACTATCTGGTTTTCATAACACAGATACTTAACTATCAAACATTTTTGTTGTTGTTGATTAAAGTTTCTACCAAAATAAAAAAGCACTCTTGCTATCCTTATTGTCAGAATTCATATTAGTGGCCCTTATATGCACAATCTCTCTGGCCATCAAGCAATAGATAACTCTGATTGTAACATTTTGTTTAGGGGACTTACTATCTTTCACCATTTCATCTAGACGCTTGTCTCCTAGACACTAGTTCTTTATCTATTTGACTTCCTCTGTCACTTGGTCATTCACAGGTTGTTGATCATGCAGTAGATAAATCACAAGAGATTTTGTCAAATGGTAGACTGTGTTAATGAATTATGCACAAGGATTAGGTTGCTAGATGAAATATAGAATGCTCAGTTAAATTTGCTTTTCAGATAAACATACTAAAAATAATTCACCACTTATCTGAAATTCAAATACAACTGGGCATCCTGTATTTTTATTTGCTAAGTCTGGTAACCCTATGAGGAGAGTACTCTTTATCAAGAATTTTCATCATAGTGTGATCACAGCACATAATTTTTCTTTATTCTTCCTTAATATTTATTGTATCTAGTTTTGTGTAATTCTGTTAGATTTAGTTTCCTACCTAAAATTTCCCTTTGTTTGTGTGCTTATTATTGCATAAATCATTTCAAGGACTAGAGCTCTGGAAAAAAAAAACAAACAAAAAAAACACTGACTATTTCCTTGATTATTTCCTTGACTAAATACTCTCCAATTTGTTTATGGCCTAGTTGAGAACTAATTATTTAAGTGCTGGATATCTTATCACCCTGTATTTGATTCTTGTATCACTTAGAGTCCCAGCAGAAAAAAAGATAAAACAATTC
This sequence comes from Giraffa tippelskirchi, assembly GCF_054371585.1. Lineage (NCBI taxonomy): Eukaryota > Metazoa > Chordata > Mammalia > Artiodactyla > Giraffidae > Giraffa > Giraffa tippelskirchi. The sequence goes on from NC_137277.1 coordinate 115,415,174, forward strand.
AGGAAAGGAAGATAATTAAAAAAAAAAAAAAAAAAAGGCTTTTCACGTACATGTGAACAGGGTTAAGAGACCAAAGAAGAATGGCAAAGCCCCAGAGGCTAACAATGATTAATATTTGTTAAGACGTCTTTTCATGAAGAGGATGGTGTAGCCAGAATCTAGCAAAACTATAGCCCTGGATAAGAGGATCAGTGCTGATGGTTGGGAAAACGTCTGTTGATTAAACTGGAAGCTGGCTCAAAAGTGTTGCGAGTACAATTACCCTGACCTCCCTTTTCTGCTCTTAGGACAATTATGTCTACCATTACTCAATCCCATCTAGAGATCAGAGGGGCAAGGAGTTCACATAAGGAATCATAGAGGTCAAAGAGACTAAAAAATGAATCTGAGGGAATAACTGGCTCAGAACATTGAAGGAAAGATTTCAAATCATTTACATATTTAAATCTATCCATAAAAAAGCATAGGAAAGCCTTTCAAAAAATGTCAATCATTGGATTCCAGATGTGAAATTGAATAATGTTACTTTTTATTAAATAGTGAGCTCTTCAGGGGTTTCAGTTCAGTTCAGTTCAGTCGCTCAGTCGACTCTTTGCGACCCCATGAATTGCAGCACGTCAGGCCTCCCTGTCCATCACCAACTCCCGGAGTTTACCCAGACCCATGTCCATCGAATCGGTGATGCCATCCAACCATCTCATCCTCTGTCATCCCCTTCTCCTGCCCCCAATCCTTCCCAGCATTAGGGTCTTTTCCAAGGAGTCAACTCTTTGCATCAGGTGGCCAAAGTATTGGAGTTTCAGCTTCAACATCAGTCCTTCCAATGAACACCCAGGACTGATCTCCTTTAGGATGGACTGGTTGGATCTTCTTGCAGTCCAAGGGACTCTCAAGAGTCTTCTCCAACACAACAGTTCAAAAGTATCAATTCTTTGGCGCTCAGCTTTCTTCACCGTCCAACTCTCACATCCATACATGACCACTGGAAAAACCATAGCCTTGACTAGACAGACCTTTGTTGGCAATGTAATTTCTCTGCTTTTAAATATGCTATCTAGGTTGGTCATAACCTTCCTTCCAAGGAGTAAGCGTTTTTTGGGCCTTTCCACAAGCAGGCTATTGTTCATGAACGTAAAACTACTGTTTGGGGATCTTACCCTTTTAAAAGTTGTTCTGAATGGTAATAAGCAATGTTCTCTGAGGGAGGTATAGAAATTAATAACTTCAGATATTGTTGGTAGAAATGTATATTTTGTTCAATTTTTGTGAAGAAAAATTTGGCATAAGTATCAAAAATTAAATGTATCTAGATCTATAATCTGTAAATTAATGTATAGGAATTTATACTAAGAAAATCATTAATTCAGTTCAGTATAGTTGCTCAGTCATGTCTGACACTTTGTGACCCCATGGACTGCAGCACGCCAGACCTCTCTGTCCATTACCAACACCCAGAGTCTACCCAAACTCATGTCCATTGAGTCAGTGATGCCATCCAACCATCTCATCCGCTGTTGTCCCCTTCTCCTCCTACCCTCAATCTTTCCCAGCATTAAGATCTTTTCAAATTAGTCGGCTTTTCACATCAGGTGGTCAAAGTATTGGAGTTTCAGCTTAAGCATCCGTCCTTTCGATGAATACCCAGGACTGATCTCCTTTAGCATGGACTGGTTGGATCTCCTTGCAGTCCAAAGGACTCTCAAGAGTCTTCTCCAACACCACAGTTCAAAAGCATCAATTCTTCAGTGCTCAGCTTTCTTTACAGTCCAATTCTCACATCCATACATGACTACTGGAAAAAAAACATAGCCTTGTCTAGACGGACCTTTGTTGGCAAAGTAATGTCTCTGCTTTTTAATATGCAATCTAGGTTGGTCATAACTTTCCTTCCAAGAGGTAAGACTCTTTTAATTTCATGGCTACAGTCACCATCAGCTGTGATTTTGGAGCTCAGCAAAATGAAGTCAGCCACTGTTTCCACTGTTTCTCCATCTATCTGCCATGAAGTGATGGGACCAGATGCCACGATCTTAGTTTTCTGAATGTTGAGCTTTAAGCCAACTTCTTCACTCTCCTCTTTCACTTTTATCAAGAGGCTCTTTAGGTTTTCTTCACTTTCTGCCATCAGGGTGGTGTCATCTGCATATCTGAGGTTATTGAAATTGCTCCCGGCAATCTTGGTTCCAGCTTGTGCTTCATCCAGCTCAGCATTTCTCATGATGTACTCTACATGTAAGTTCAATAAGCAGGGTGAGAGTATACAGCCTTGATGTACTCCTTTCCCTATTTGGAACCAGTCTGCTGTTTCATGTCCAGTTCTAACTGTTGCTTCCTGACCTGCATACAGGTTTCTCCAGAGTCAGGTCCGGTGGTCTGGTATTCCCAACTCTTTCAGAATTTTCCACTGTTTATTGTGATCCACACAGACAAAGGCTTTGGTATAGTCAATAAAGCAGAAATAGATGTTTTTTTCTGGAACTCTCTTGCTTTTTTGATGATCCAGCAGATGTTGGCAATTTGATCTCTGGCTCCACTGCCTTTTCTAAATCCACCTTGAACATCTGGAAGTTCACAGTTCATGTATGGCTGAAGCCTGGCTTGGAGAATTTTGAGCATTACTTTACTAGCATGTGAGATGAGTGCAATTGTGTGGTAGTTTGAGCATTCTCGGCATTGCCTTTCTTTGGAATTGGAATGAAAACTGACCTTTTCCAGTAGTTTGAGCATTCTTTGGCATTGCCTTTCTTTGGAATTGGAATGAAAACTGACCTTTTCCAGTCTGGCCACTGCTGAGTTTTCCAAATTTGCTGATATATTGAGTGCAGCACTTTCACAGCATCATCTTGTAGGATTTGAAGTAGCCAACTGGAATTCCATCACCTCCACTAGCTTTGTTTGTAGTGATGCTTCGTAAGGCCCACTGGACTTCACATTCCAGGATGTCTGGCTCTAGGTGAGTGATCACACCATTGTGATTATCTGGGTCACAAAGAACTTTTTTGTACAGTTCTTCTGTGTATTCTTGCCACCTCTTCTTAACATCTTCTGCTTCTGTTAGGTCCCTACCATTTCTGTCCTTTATTGAGCCCATCTTTGCATGAAATGTTCTCTTGGTATCTCTAATTTTCTTGAAGAGATCTCTAGTCTTTCCCATTCTATTATTTTCCTCTATTTCTTTTCACTGATCACTGAGGAAGTCTTTCTTATCTCTCCTTGCTATTCTTTGGAACTCTGCAAGCAGCAGCTATGCAGCGTTGGAGCAGAGAGTGGCTGAGAGGAAATAACCCACGTCCAAGGTAAGGAACAGTGACTGTGCTTTGCTGGAGAAGCCATGAGGAGATACCCCACAGCCAAGGTAAGAGAAACCCCAGTAAGACAGTAGGCACTGAGAGAGGGCATAAGAGGGCAGACAGACTGAAACCACAATCATAGAAAACTAACCGATTTGATCAAATGGACCTCAGCCTTGTCTAACTCAATGAAACTAAGCCATACCATGTAGGGCCAACCAAGACGGACGGGTCATGGTGGAGAGTTCTGACAAAATGTGGTCCACTGGAGAAGGAAATGAAAAACCACTTCAGTATTCTTGCCTTGAGAACCCCATGAACAGTATGAAAAGCCAAAAGGAAAGGACACTGAAAGATGAACTCCCCAGGTCGGTAGGTGCCCAATATGCTACTGGAGATCAGTTGAGAAGTAACTCCAGAAAGAATGAAAGGACAGAGCCGAAGCAAAAACAACACCCAGTTGTGGATGGGACTGGTGATAGAAGCAAAGTCTGGTGCTGTAAGGAGCAATATTGCATAGGAACCTGGAATGTTAGATCCATGAATCAAGGCAAATTGGAAGTGGTCAAACAGGAGATGGCAAGAGTAAATGTCTACATTCTAGGAATCAGCGAATGAAAATGGACTGGAATGGGTGAATTTAACTCAGATGACCATTACATCTACTACTGTGGGCAGAAATCCCTTAGAAGAAATGAAGTAGCCATCATAGTCAACAAAAGCGTCCGAAATGCAGTATGTGGATGCAATCTCAAAAAACAACAGAATGATCTCTGGTCATTTCCAAGGTAAACCATTCAATATCACGGAAATCCAAGCCTATGCCCGGACCAGTAATGCTGAAGGAGCTGAAGTTGAACGGTTCTATGAAGACCTACAAGACCTTTTAGAACTAACACCCAAAAAGGATGTCCTTTTCATTATAGGGGACTGGAATGCAAAAGTAGGAAGTCAAGAAACACCTGGAGTAACAGGCAAATTTGACCTTGGAGTATAGAATGAAGCAGGGAAGAGGCTAATAGAGTTTTGCCAAGAGAACGCACTGGTCATAGCAAACACCCTCTTCCAACAACACAAGAGAAGACTCTACACATGGACATCACCAGATGGCCAACACCAAAATCGGATTGATTATATTCTTTGCAGCCAAAGGTGGAGAAGCTCTATACAGTCAGCAAAAACAAGACCAGGAGCTGACTGTGGCTCAGATCATGAACTCCTTATTGCCAAATTCAAAGTTAAATGGAAGAAAGTGGGGAAAACCACTAGGCCATTCAGGTATGACCTAAATCAAATCCCTTATGATTATACAGTGGAATTGAGAAATAGATTTAAGGGACTAGATCTGATAGACAGAGTGCCTGATGAACTATAGCCAGAGGTTCATAACATTGTATAGGAGACAGGGAGCAAGACCATCCCCAAGAAAAAGAAATGCAAAAAAGCAAATTGGCTGCCTGAGGAGGCCTTACAAATAGCTATGGAAAGAATAGAAGTGAAAAGCAGATGAGAAAAGGAAAGAAAACTATCAGACAGCTGTATATGATGCATACAGATATTGTATATATGAGAATATTCATTCATGGTTAGAAAATTTACAATCAAATTAAAATGTTAATAGTTTATTTAAATTATGACACATCTATAAAATACTCTGCTGTCAAAATGCTTTTGATTTTATTATTATAGATATGTACTATGTGTGTCCTCAGTCGCACAGTTGTGTCTACCTCTTTGAGACTCTATAGACTGTAGCCTGCCAGGCTCCTCTGTCCATGGGATTTCCCAGGCAAAAATACTAGAGCGGGTTGCCATTGCCTGCTCCAGGGCATCTTCCTGACCCAAGGATGGAACCCATGTTTCTTCCATCTCTCGCATTGTCAAGTGATTCTTTACCACTAGCACCCCCTGGGAAGCTTCAATAGATGTGTACTATATATTTTTAATTTAAAAAAATTTACAAAGTATGATACAGAATATACCCCACTTACAGATTTTTCCTGAATTTCACATAAATGAAATTTATGTGAAATTTAGCAAATGTAGCCTTTATATTTGTTTGCTTTCACTTAGCATAATGTTTTTGAGATTCACTTATATTTTAACATGCATAAGTAGTTTATTCCATTTTGTTGCTGCATGATGTTTCATTGTATGGCTTAAACACAACTTCTTTATATTTTCAATAGTGGATGGACATTGTGTTGTTTCCAATTTGAAGCTCTTATAAATAAAACTTCTATACACAGTAATATACAGATAATTTTATAGGGATATATTCATTTCTCTTGGGTAAATACCTAGGAGTAGAATGTCTGGATCATAAGGTAAGGATATATTTAGCTTTAAATAAAAAAACTGCAAAACTCTTTCAGAGTAACTATTCCATTTGCATTGCCATTAGCAATATATGACAGTTATAGTTTATTTCTGAGTGTCTTACAAAAAAGCATTAATTACTTTTGTCATCATCAGATAGTACAATAAAACTATTTATATTTAGTTGATTAAATATTTCTACAGGGGGAAAAAGAAAGCTATGGGGACTCAAGTTGAGAGTAGACATATAAAGGCCATTAACAGTGTGTGTTAGATGTGTTAAAATAATAGCTCCACAAAGACCATATTAGGGCAATTTTTACATCTTAAATTAATAATAATTGTCTTTTTTTTTTTCAATTTACCTCAGTAGTTTATGTCTGATACTCAGTCCACCTCTATATCAAGGAAACATTTAGAAATGTATATTATTGTAATAAACATTGTAAAAAGCTTTTTTCTCTGAGTTTGTTTCTTCACACAGATTTAATGACTTTTTCATTATGAGATGACTCCATTGTTTATTTTGCCTTCCTAGTTCTCTTTCTTTTAGCACCAGGCAGCACAGGTAAAACTTAAGAATATTTTCTCTTATGCTTTTTCTTTTTTCCTAAACTTTTATTAAAAAAACCTATGCTGATTTATTGCCATCTGCTTTATCTCCATTTTAGATTCTGGTTTTTTTTTCTTTTATTAATCAATTACCACAAAAATTCTCACATTGAAAGTAAAATTTGTATACTAGAATTCTATGTGATGAAATTTGCAGTTGAATATTATTCTACCCTTCTATAACTTACCAGTTTACATCTTAACTTCAGAGAGGAAAGAAAGATGTAAATTGTGCAGGACTGATTTGTTTTATTCTCACGAACTTGTTTATTCAGAGATTTTTATTTTCTCTATGTACTATTGTCACTAAGTAACTGTTGATTTGCTCATCTTATATTACAAGATGATATGCAAAGCAGTTTTTTTTAAAGGACTATACCCTGATTACTTCAATTTGAAATGGTTTCCACTCAGATCTGTGTCTCACTCTGCCATTTACTAGATGTTATTCTGAAATTTATCATGGTTCTCTCAGAGGGATTTTGAAAGGCCACTGTGTGCATGCCTTTGCCTCCAAGCAGAGTGTCATTCCTAAGTATTGGGGGCACTGTAGCAAGAATCATTTGTTAGGGACAGATGAAACCATTATGTATAACCTATAACGTGCCCTCATAATCAACTGAGCACTAGTTGTATAAATTACTTTTACTGAGTTCAGTATATATTTTATTAGTGCTGTTCTTTTTCTACTGCACAGAATGCATATTGCTAGCCTATTAAGTAAAATCGCTTATAGATGTAAATTTTTATGACTTTTTAAATGTTAATGTATGGTTTGTTAAATGTTAAAGTGGTAAATAGCTCCTAGAAGCTCATATGTACTAAATTCTATTTTGTAGCTCTCAGCATTTAAAGAAAGATTTTATAAGATATTTGTCAAGCTAAGATTTTTATAAACTTGCTGCTTTATATATGATTGTACAAAAGAAATTTGTATAATTAGAAGATAATACAAACGCTATATTAAATGATCACTGTCACAGAGTAACAAATAACCTCTTGCTAGTAGATTAAGGTACTCATGGCACCCCACTCCAGTACTCTTGCCTGGAAAATCCCATGGACAAAGGAACCTGGTAGGCTGCAGTCCATGGGGTCGCGAAGAGTCGGACACGATTGAGCGACTTCATTTTCACTTTTCACTTTCATGCATTGGAGAAGGAAATGGCAACCCACTCCAGTATTCTTGCCTGGAGAATCCCAGGGACGGGGAAGCCTGGTGGGCTGCCGTCTATGGGGTCGCACAGAGTTGGACATGACTGAAGCGACTTAGCAGCAGCAGCGGTAGCTTAAGGTAGAAAAATATTATGAAATGTAAGAATTACAAATTTAGCTATTGCTGCAAACTGAGAATAGTTTTCCAGGTCATTGTACCAAATCTATGCTCTTCTGTTTAGGGATGCTTACAGTTCTTACTTATTTAGATATTTATTGTAGAAAAGTGATTTTGTTGTTGCTGTTGTTTTCATTTTTTGCCATGCCATGTGGCTTGTGAGATCTTAGTTCCCTGATCAGGGATTGAACCCACACTCTCAGTAGTTCAAGCACAGAGTCCTAATCTCCGGATCACCAGGGAATTCCAAGCAGTGATTTTCTGATCCATTTTGGCTCTTACTACTGCTTGTGTTACTCATAACATAGAAGCTAGAGTACAGTAATTATAGGATGAATGAAACCAAGGATCAGGGCAATTTTTGATGTCAAAATTTTTGTCATCATCAAAGATTTTACATTAGTTTTAACTCTAGATCCTTTTAGAATATGACTGTCTAGATTCTCACTATTGAATTACGTTCATGAGACCTGAGGTCCAAGCTCGGGTATATTTTAAAAGTGACCCAGATTAACATGACATGCTCACTATGTTAATATTTCTAATCTATCTTGTTTATAATTTATAAAAGAAAAACCAGTATCCAAAAGTTAAAAGAATTTACTCAGTTTTAAAGATCTACTAAGAACTAAAGCTGAGATCAAAAATATAATGACTTCCTATTGTACCTGTGAGGTGAAGGACAGGCAGAGCATTCTTCAATCTAGGCCATATTAGGAGTACCAACAGAGTGAGCATCTGCCTTCTCCCAATACATGGATCCTTCCAGTAGTGATGTTAATGAACAGAAGAGGCAAGATAACACTCATATGTAACTACTTGTTAGATTACAAGGACTTTAGCAATAATAGCACAAACTGGTATTTTTTTGTCAGCTGAGCCATAATACCACAAATGGATTCTTTACCAGCTGGGACACAGGGAAGCCCAAGAATACTGGAGTAGGTAGCCTACCTCTTCTCCAGCAGATCTTCCTGACCCAGGAATCAAACTGGGGTCTCCTGCATCGCAGATGGATTCTTAACCAGCTAAGCTACCAGGGAAGCCCACCACAAACTGGGTGGCTGAAGTAACAGAAATGTATTGACTTGGAGTTCTGGAGGATAGAAATTCAAAGTCCAGGTATTAGTAATGTTGCTTTCTTCTGATGACTATAAGGGAGAATCTGTCCCATGCCTCAGTTGTAGCTTATGACGGCTTGCTGACTATCTTTGATGTTCTTTGGCTTCAGGTGCAGTATGCCCATTTCTGTCTTCATGTTCACGTGGCATTTTCCCTGTATGCTTGTCTGCTTCTGTGTCCAAACCTCCCCTTATTATAAGATTACCATTTATAACTCAATTAGGGCCCACCCTAATGACATCATTTAACTTGCTTTTCAATACCATATCTCCAAATAAGGTCATATTCTGAATTACTGGGTTAGAAAATCAACTTATCTTTTATGGGGGACCTAATTCAATACATAATTGTCTTCACAGAGGCCAGAGGAGAAGGAGCAGCTCTGCAGACTCAGAAGTTCTCTCCCAAACAAAGGATCACACCCTACATTATGTTCAAATTATTACCTTCATAACATCATCCTTATTCTGAGGTAGCAACCCTTCAAAACTTCATTGCAGTTCTTTCCCAAGGAGGGAGTGATTAGAATCCTGTGGTTCCTTCACTAATTACTGTTTAATTTACACTTTAAAAAATAATACCATTAGTGTAATGTGGAAGTTTAATTACCTGGGTAATGAGTAGTCCAACATAAAAGAAACTTTCAAACTTCTTTTATAAAAGAACTAATATGGGCTTTTCTCCCATTATTTGTGTGGTTGTTTTCTAGTTAATTCTCATTCTCCATGAAGTATCAATCTCTAAAGTTTTGTCCAAAATTCACTAATTCAATTTATATGTTTCTACTTCTGCTTTTATGACAACACCTAAGCCTTTGGCTGTGTGGATTACAGCAAACTGTGGAAAATTCTTCAAAAGATGGGAAAACCAGACCACCTGGCCTGCCTCCTGAGAAATTTGGATGCAGGTCAAGAAGCAACAGTTAGAACTGAACATGAAACAACAGACTAGTTCCAAATCGGGAAAGGAGTACATCAAGGCTGTATATTGTCACCCTGCTTATTGAACTTATATGCAGGGTACTTGATGAGAAATGCTAGGCTGGATGAAGCCCAAGCTGGAATCAAGATTGCCAGGGGAAATATCAATAACTTCAGATGCACAGAAGACACCACCCTTATGACAGAAAGTGAAGAACTAAAGAGACTCTTGATGAAAGTGAAAGATGAGAGTGAAAAAGCTGGCTTAAAACTCAACGTTCAGAAAACTAAGATCATGGCATCTGGTCACATCACTTTATGGCAAATAGATGGGGAAGCAATGGAGACATATTTTATTTTTTTGGGCACCAAAATCACAGCAGATGGTGATTGCAGCCACGAAATTAAAAGACGCTTACTCTTTGGAAGAAAAGTGATGACCAACTTTGACAGCATTTCAAAAAACAGAGACATTACTTTGCCAACAAAATTCCATATAGTCAAAGAAAGCTATGGTTTTTTCCAGTAGTCATGTATGGATGTGAGAGTTGGACTATAAAGAAAGCTGAGTGCTGAAGAATGATGCTTTTGAACTGTGGTGTTGGAGAAGACTCTTGAGAGTCCCTTGGACTGAAATGAGATCCAACCAGTCCATCCTAAAGGAAATCAGTCCTGAATATTGGAAGGACTGATTCTTAAGCTGAAACTCCACTACTTTGGCCACCTGATGTGAAGAACTGACTCATTTGAAAAGATCCTGATGCTGGGAAAGGTTGAAGGTAGGAGGAGAAGGGGATGACAGAGGATGAGATGGTTGGATGGCATCACCAACTTGATGAACATGAGTTTGAGTAAGCTCTGGGAGTTGGTGGTGGACAGGGAGGCCTGGCATGCTGCAGTCCATGGGGTCACAAGAGTCAATCACGACTGAGCTACTGAACTGAACTGAACTGACAGGTTGATACATACCTAACGCTTACGCTTCTCACTTTTGCTGTATAATCGTGTTGCTTTCTGAATATGTTGTCTTTCTATTAAAAACACATTACTGTTTTTACCTTGTAGAGTAGAAATTTGTTATTTTTTTCATCAAGATATATCATATCTCTCTTGGAATTTCTTTTCTTCCAGGTTCACATATTTGGTTCCCTCAAATAATGCCATGTTCTCACTTGATTCTACTCAAAAAAACCAACTGGCCCAGGAATTTTCCTCATGATTAACGAGAGCCCTTCCCCTGGACTTTTGAACTTGACACCAAGTATTCTGTCACTGTTATTTCTTCAGTAACAAAAGTTATACCTTGAGATCTATCAATGGCATGTTTGTTTCAATGTTATTTAGGAAATTTTCACCTGAAAATAATAGAAAATTAAGATTCAAAGAATTTAAATAACCATAAAAATTCATTATTATGACATAATGCAGCCCTAAGATATATCAAAGCAGCAATTCAATGAAATCTTCACAATCATTTCCATTCTTTTACCCTTGATGCTGACTTTTGCTTTGGGCTTTCCATAAGATGGTTGTACCAGTTCAGGGCAACTTACTCAGAAACTATGCTATTCAGAAGCAGAAAGAAATCATTTCCTCCTTTGTATTTAATTTTAGAGATAAGGAAAACTTTTTAGAATGACACAGCCAATTTTTATCACATTGTCTAGAATACATAATCATCCCATGCCTAGATTAATCACTGTCAAAGGTATTAATGCCATCATAGTTGGCTGAAGGCCAATCAGAATTAACTTTCTAGAGTTGAGAATAGAGCATTTCTCCTAATATTCTTGGGCATGCAAAAGAGAACATATACTTCATGAAATCAAGATAGTTAACAAATGAGAAGAAGAATAAATGTTGGGTAGATTATTAAGATGCTCTGTTAAACCTTCAATATAGAGAAAACATATATGTGTTTAAACAGTGCAGCCACCACAGATAGAAAATGATCTGGCAGTTTTGAGGATCATACTTCCAACTCATCCTAAAGTCCAACTGCTTTTCTTTTTGTTCCATAAAATGTTTGATATTGCTGTTTATGCATCATTGGATTCTCTGAATATATGAATGATTGTTTTTGTCTTTAAAAAAGATTTCTGTTACTTGTAACAAAATTAATATATTTTATCATATTGTAGCCTTATTGATGTGATATTTGTATTTGTCATGGCTGGAAATTTTCTCCCCATTTTTGCTAGAAGTAAGGCTTTACACCTTCTACCAATTTAATTACACCCAAATAAATCCAAATACACCTTGAAATGTGCTGCTCATTTCTTCAGACTATCTCATGAACATGTTTCTATCTCTGCTATAAAACTATCATGAATTTTTTTTTTACCATTTTTTCAAATGTGATAATACCAATGTACTTATTATTATTATTATTAATTTAGAAAAGTTGTTGGTAAGTCATGTAAGAATCATTGTCTTTGATCCAAAAGAGAACATGACCCAAATAACCACACCCTCTATTGAATATTTTCATTTTATTCTTAACTTGCTGTATTATACAATTCACTTTCTTTTTTTTTACATTTTTAACACTATGATTTATTCCTTAAATATATTTATTTTTGGCTGCACTGGGTCTTTGTGTTGTATGCAGGCTTTCTTTAGTTGCAACAAGCAGGTGCTACTCTCTAGTTGTGGTGCACTGGCTTCTCTTTGCAGAGCACAGGGCTCTAGGTACATAGGCTCAGTAGTTGTGTTGCGTGAGCTTAGATGCTCTGTGGCATGTGGGATCTTCCTGGATCAGGGATCGAACCTGAACCCCTTGCATTGGCAGGCAGATTCTCAACCACTGGACCAACAAGAAAGTCTTCTGTTTTTAATTGTCAAAATACATTATCAAAATACAGTCTTTATCAACATATATTATCAAAATTCTATTCTTCTTATAAATGGAGTGAATTTGACTATATAAACTATAAGTGTTAGCCAGTTAATGGTCTCACATTGGTCTTATTTCTTACCCATGAACCTTCGGTAATTTACTCGGTGTTTAGGTGAAGCAAATTTTGCAAATTATGCTTATAAGCATGAAAGATTTCCTGTGATCTTCTGTATGTCTACCTTAGAGTTGTGGTCTATAAAGGCAGGGAAACTTCTCAGATGAACCATACTTTTGACCCTTCTTTGCCCTGTGACGTTCATGCTTTTATTTGATTTTTTTTAATGATTTTTTTAAAATGAATTTACCTTATGCAATTGATTACTATTCTAGAGAAAATGAGACTTCCCTCATGGCTCAGACGGGAAAGCATCTGCCTACAATGTGGGAGATCAGGGTTCAATCCCTGGGTTGGGAAGATCTCCTGGAGAAGGCAATGGCAACCCACTCCAGTATTCTTGCCTAGAAAATCCCATGGACGAAGGAACCTGGTAGGCTACAGTCCATGGGGTCGCAAAGGCAGGGAAACTTCTCAGATGAACAATACTTTTGACCCTTCTTTGCCCTGTGACATTCATGCTTTTATTTGATTTTTTTAAATGAATTTACCTTATGCAATTGATTACTATTCTAGAGAAAATGATAAGAAAGAGTTCATTATCAGTCCTTCCTGGGATATATACCTACTCTGTCACTTCCTACTCATTAGCATACAAATAATTTACCCAATTACTTTAACCAGATTGCTCTGCTGACTTTTGGCCCTACCATAGGGCTCTAGATACTTTCTTATTGAAACCTACCAAAATACATATTGTGAACTGTTTAAGATAAAAAGCTTATTTTTTTACTTTTTAATTGAGACTTCTATTAAAATATCCTCATATTTAATTCAGAGAATAGGTGGAGGGTGGCCTAATGATACTTGATAGTACAAAGATTTTGGACCAGAAAAGTTCTTGTTGATTGTTTTATAATATTAAAAATGTTTAATATAAATTTTAAAAATAAAATAAGGCTTAATTGCTAAATGAACAATACAATATCTATTTGCAGTAAATAAGCCATCTTGACTTATTAGAAAAAATGTCAAAATAAATAAACTGACAATCATCACAGGAAATTTAATTAATTGTAATGCTCAGATAAGGAGGAAATTTCTGAGTTAAAAAGTATCATGTCGGTAGCTTCTTTTCAGCCAGAGGTCTGCAAAACCACAGTCTATTGGTCAAATTGAACTGACATCTTTTTTATTTATTAAAATAAAGACATTGTACTCATTTATATATATTGTCTATGGCAAATCTCTTGATATAGTGGAAGAGCTAAGTTGCTACTGTGATCACATGGCCCACAAAGTCTAAAATATTTACTATCTGACTCTATTGTCTAATGATCCCTCTTGTAGGCAAACCTCTCTCAGATTCAAAATATTGTAGGACTGTTGAGCTTATGGGCTTCCCTGGTGGCTCAATGGTAAAGAATCTGTCTGCCAATGCTGGAGACATGGGTTGGATCCCTGGGTCAGGAAGATTCCCTAGACAAGGAAATGGCAACTGACTCCAGTATTCTTGCCTGTGAAATCCCATGGACCAAGGAGCCTGAAAGACTACAGTCTACGGGATCCCAAGAGTCGGACACAGCTTAGCGACTGAACCACCACCAGGTGCCATTCTTAAAGGAGTACAAGCAGAAGAAGCTTGGTTTGTCAATAAGAGGAGTCTTGGACTATGTCATACACTGTTTAACCTCAGTGATTGTGTGATACCTAAGCCATACAACCCACTGTAGATTCATTTCCTTGATCAGGCTATGGTAAATAGTGTACAGGCTAATCCGATAAACTTTAAATCTCTCTCTCTCTCCATTTATTGATGATGCCACAAAAGCCACGACCATCTGAAGTTGCAATATTAATATTCTGGAGGCCAGATGCCTGCTGCTGTGTTGGCAAAGTCAAAAGAACATTATTGGAGGAGATCATTGAGAAAACGTGACCACCAGTTAACCTACAAGCTGGACCTGGGCAACTAGTGACGCCTTCCCTCCTCCCCAGTCCTCGGAATGTGTGTTCTATCCACTGTTCCCACATTAGCATATCTTTCAAGGACACAGCCTTGAGTGAGTAATGTGTTGTTGAGACACTCAGGACTGAATACATGACTAATTCCCATTAAGGTCTCTGTAAACTTTTCAGATTCTAATGTGCAGAGATCTACTTATGTTGAGATCACCTTAGACAAGCTTAATTCATAAATTCCCTTGCTTATTAAACCTGCCACACACCAATCCAAAGTGCTCTGTCTCTCCCTGGGGCCAGTTTTGAATTTCAACCAGGGTACCCCCAAAGTTGTGAACCAACAAATACCAGAATGTAAAACTAGCAGGTAAATCTATAGATGAGAGCATTTGTTATATAAACCTGGGTTTGTACAACTTGAGTTGAGAGATACAACTTCCATGAATCCATGTAGCCAAAGGTAAAAGTACAAGAGCAATAGTTGTAGAGAACAGCCGAGGAGATAGTTGCACAAAAGAACCAAAGCTGAAAATACTGTAGTTCAGTATATGGGTTAACCCTCATATTGATTTCAAAGACAAACGCTAAACAACAAAAGACACAAAGACAAAATGGCATAATTGGAGAAAGAGACAGCATTATGCTTGTAAATTCTAAGAATCTGTCACATATAGGGTGTGTATCTCACTTATTTTTGTCATGCTTCTCTTCAAGAAGAGAAGTAATTAGCACCAGTTTTGAAAATTGAAACTATATAATCATATATGTAGACTTCACATCTGGATGAGGGTTATTTCATGTTTAGGTTTTTATTAAGCTTATATTTAATGGACTTCAAATATTTAGTAATTTATTATGAAAAATATTCCACTAACTCAAAACATGTTTCCCAATAGAGAGGAAGTGCTTGAATAATTCTAATTGTGTCTACAAAGAATCCAAGTTTTTTTAGATGGCATCAAAATCATGCAAAAATCATTCTTTTAGAAAGGAATTGTTCTCCATTTGTATTTCCAGTTTGCTATCACAAAACTCAATATATGTCAAGTAAGTATTTTGTAAAACAGGATATACTCCCTATTATTTTCATATTGCCTTGTGTTAAACAAGTTTTTTTTTAATCTCAGAATGATTTTTAATTTGGGGATCAGTAATGTAGCAGTTTGGGATTTTGTTCAGTTACTTGTAACTGGCATTAAACTGCAGTAATTGAGACAAAGCTGTCTTTTAGTTACATTAATGTAGAGAGTTCTTGATGTTGGTTCTGCAACTTAGGATTGTCAGGAAAAAAAGCCTCTACAGTTCACTAGGTATTGAGTATATAGGCATATAGGCTCCATCACACAGAGTGTCTGTATAATTATAATGGGTGAAGGAACTTGAGAATGAAGACAAGCTGAATTTGGGTGTCACTTAGTCGCTGTAGTTCCAGGGAAACCAAAGATAGTGTTTTCCAGAAGACATGAAATACATGTTAAAGTCAAAAGAGATTGGGATTGATTTTCATTGAGGGGATAATTGAAGATTACCCATTCAAGAAGTTTGGTAGTGAATTAGAGAAGAACTTTCAGAGGGAATTAGATCAAGGGAAACTATTGGGTTAAAAGGGAGAGCAGAGCATGTTTTCTGTAGAGAGGATTTTGTGTGCTAAGAAAGTCACTGAAATGACTGGCCAAGGAGTCCAAGCTGCACAGTAAAAGCAACAAAGGAGAGAGGGAATAGGTTTGAATAACATATTCTTCAAACATAATGAGACAGTAGCATAGACTTATCCTGTTATTTTCAAGAAAAGCCTTAATGAAAAGATGACTACTCTGTGGGAGACTTGACACTCCCTTTCATAGAATTCTATAATCACTTATCTTCCCAATATAAATTTGAAGGCTACAGAATCTATAGATTAAAAGTGTTAAGACAAGCTCTTTTTATGGACCAACCTAGATGAAGGTCAGAAGTTAACTCAATAGCTTCATTTAATATCTTATACAGAAGGATTATCAACTTTTTGTATAAAAAACCAAGCACATATTCCTACTACAAGTTTAATGTACAACAAGTCTCCCTGATCTTGATCTTGAGAAGACTGTGTACATTTTATAATGTCCAGGAGATCACATTTTTCACCTTCCAGAAAAAAATAAAAAGATCTGAATTAAATGTTTTGTGAATTGAGTACCATTACTTCAGAAATTTCCAGACAATAGTGACAGCCACCTACTGCTTTGTGCAACAGTGAACAGCTTGATTTAGATATAGTCATTGTATCAGCACACATAAAGAGAAAATATGTGCATGTAAACAAGATTGGGCTCCACACTTATTTTTCCTATGAAAATGAAACTGGTTGGCAGCTTCACCAATAAACAGTGCTCAATGCTATCTTACTCTTCTTGTTTGAGTTTTGGAATGCTGAGTCTTACGGTAATTGCATATTACATCTACATACTTCAAATGAGTTTATAATGGCTATTATCATCAAAAGGAATAGGAAAACAATTAACCATGATTAGCCTTTTTATGTGAAGAGTTACCTCCTTATTTTGGCATTCAGTTTGCAATCATTTTGAAATTAGCTATGAGTTTGAATAATTTTATTTATTTATTTTTGTATTTCAATAGTGTAAAAACAATGAGTTTCTTAACCTTATGCATTTCTGTAAGAAGTGGAAAATGCTAGCAGTGTTTATTAAAGTATAAAACTCATTCACCTAACTAATGTTTTTTTAAAAGAAAAAAACAAAAAGAGACCAAAAGAAATCTTTCAGTTTTTTTGTTCTAGTTTAATTTGAAACTGAACCAGTTTGAAGTATCTACAATTAAATTCATTATTGTGCTTTATATTCTCCTCCAAATGATTAATTATTGCTGCCACAGGTCACATTCAAAGGTAAATGTTCTCTGGTAAGAGAAAAAACACATGACACACACATTGATGATACTGTTAAAATTTCAAAATATTACCCTCGATACATTGAGATATACGTATATGTTTTACACATGTAGTAAGAGTGTGGATTTTGTCACAGATTCCTAAATGTTATGGGAAAAAAGAGGGAAGATTTAAAACAGTGACTGTCCACACTTCATGGCCACATTTCCTTTGCTGTTAATAATTGCTAGATTACTGGCGTATTGACTGCCTTGCCTGTGGGATGTGTTTGAGTCCTGTAAGTGATGACTGGGAGTGAAATCTCAAGAGGACCACAGGGGCTCTGTCTGAACTTTACAAATAATAACTGTGCAGCAAACACATTCAGTTCTTACATAGAGTTTTTAGGTCCTTGGAGAGCTAGCCTTCTGCTCTGTGCTAGCCTAGATGGCTTGGAGAACTGCCAGTGACCATGACTGGAGTAACCTCTTAGAACAGAGGATTGCAACTTTGGAGGGTTTTGGATGGTTATAAATTACGAAGGGCTAAAGAAATTCTCTGGGGATTTATGTTTTGTTGAAAGGATGGCAGCAACACATGCCCCCCCATACATACGCTAAAAAAAATAAATAAATAAAGAACCATAAAAGTTGATTTTTAAAACTTAAATCTAGATTACAGAATTGGGATTTGCTTTACATGATTCTAAGTACAGTAAACTATGTATGAATAAAAACATCCTCTTACGTTATATCCATTTGTTTACTCTGATCACTATGTCCACAGTTTCCCATCTGCCTACTCCTTTTTATTCCATATTGAAGAATTTCAGAAGCAAATTCCTTCAAATACTTGAAAGAAATTTCAACATAAATATTTCAAAGATTAAATGTCATCATCATTATTTCCTGGAAGTGGAAATCTTTGGCATAATGTATTCTCAGGCAATCTTTTCTGCTTTATTAAATGATTTCAGAGCTAGGGAAAGAGATTTCTCTTTCACTATGATTCAATAAGAAAATCCTCCTCTCAAGATTTATAAAAAACCAAAAATGTAGATTTATGAATAACAATAAGCTTTATTTTATATTTAATATTAGAACTATCCCTTGAGATATATTTGACTTCTAACATACATTGTTTGTTTCACATTTCTAACAAATAACTTTCTTAAAAAGAAGGCTTATTTAAATAGGCCACCTTATAGGTAAGGTCTATTTACTGCTTTAAAACATATTTCTGTCCTCTGCAATATGTACCTCAATTTTTTAACTGCTCAGTTGAGGTATAAGTTACAGACCACGAAATATACCAATTGCTAGTCAAGTTGGTTTGGTAAGTTAGTAGAACCGTGCAGTTTTAGAACATTTTCATAACTTAAAAGTATTCCCTCTTACCCATTTTTGATTCATCTCTTCTCATATTTCTATCCTTAGGAAACCAGTGGTCTGCTTTCAGCCACTAAAATTACTTTTGCTAGATAGTTCATATAAATGGTATAGTACAATAACTAGTATTCTGTGTATGGTTTATTTCACTTAGCATGATACTCAGTTCATCCATGTTGTAGCATTGTGGTAGGCAGAATAATTGCCTCACAAAAATATCCATATCCTAATCCCTAGAAACGGTGGTCATTTTATATTACATGGAAAAGAAGAGTTAATGTAGCACCTGGAATTAAGTTTACTAGTCAACTATCCTTAAAACAAAGAGATTATCCTGGATTATCTAATGATTCTAAGGTTAATCACAAGGGAGCTTAAATGTGGAAAAGAGAGGCAGAAGAGTCAGTGAAGAGAGGTGAAAAAGATTTCAATGGCCATGGCTGGCTTTGAATATGGAAGGGGATAAAATCAAGGGAGATGAGCCATCTCCAGATGCTGGCAAAGGTAAGAAGACAGATTCTCCCCCATAACATTCAGAAAGGAACGTAATACTTCTGTGAGTTTTAACTAAGTGCAACCCATTTCAGATTTCTCACCTCTGTAAACTGTAGGACAGTAAATTTCTATTGTTTTAAGCCACTAAATTTGCAGTGATGTGTTATAAATAGAAAAGTAATATTAGCACACAGCAGTACTTTGATCCTTTAAAATTTATATTTTTATTGAAAATAAAACACAAGATCTACCTTTTTAATAGACCTTAGGTGTAGAATATAGTTTAACTATAGCTAAAATGTTGTTTAGCATATTTCTAGAGGTGAAGAACTGATGTTGAAGTTGAAACTCCAATACTTTGGTCACCTCATGCGAAGAATTGACTCATTGGAAAAGACCCTGATGCTGGGAAGGATTGGGGGCAGGAGGAGAGGGGACAACAGAGGATGAGATGGCTGGATGGCATCACCGACTTGATGGACATGAGTTTGGGTAGACTCTGGGAGTTGGTGATGGACAGGGAGGCCTGGCTTGCTGCGATTCGTGGGGTCGCAAAGAGTCGGACACGACTGAGTGACTGAACTGAACTGAACTGAGAGCTAAAACTTAATTAGCAGCTCTCCATTTGTCCCTCCCCCAGCACCTGTAAACCCCCATTCTACTTTTTGCCTCTGTGAATTTGACTACATTAAATATGTCATTAAAGTGGTCTCTTGCTGTTTGTTCTTAATGTGACTGGCTTAACTCACCTAGCATAAGGTCCTCAAAATTTCATCAATGTTGTCACATGCTTTCAGATATTCCTTCTTCTCTAAGACAGAAAACTATTGCATTGTGTGTAGACATAGTATTTTCTTCATCCATTATCCATTGATGGACATTTTGTCTGTTTCTGTGGTTTGGCTGTTGTGGTTAGGACTGCCGTGAACATGAGAATCCTCATATCTCTTTTAGGTCATAATTTCAATTCTTTTGGGTGAATACCATAAGCAAGACTGCTGAGTCGTATTGTAAGTTCTATTTTTCATTTTGGGTAGAAATTCCATAGTATTTTCCATAATATTGCCTTATTTTGCATTCCCACCAACAGTGCACAAGATTTCTGATTTCTTCACATCCTTACCAACACTCTTCTTTTTTGGATAATATCCACCCTGAGAAGTATGAGATGATATCACATTGTGGTTTTGACTTGCATTTCTCTGATGATTAGTGATTTGATGAGCATTTTTAATGTATCTGTTGGTCTTTATATGTCTTCTTTGGAGAAATGTTCCAATTTAATTACCAGGAGTAGTCGGTTGTTAATGTATACCATATTTTGTAATATTTACAACTTGGTGAGTATTTGGATTCTTCACAATTTCAATTTTAGGCTGTTATTACTAATGTCTGAATATTTGTGGACATGTCTTAATGTAGGCATATGTTTTGGTTACTCTTGGTTTGATACCTGTGATTGATTTTAAGTAATGCAGTAAGAATGTTTTGGGCTTCCCTGCGATTCCTGGGTTGGGAAGATTCCCTGGAGAAGGCAACAGCTACCCACTCCAGTATAACTAAAAAGTTAAAAAGAAATTGTCAATCTGTTTGTCACAGAGTTGAGATCTTTTTATATTTTCATCAGCAGTGCATGAGGATTAGCATGTCTCCACATCCTCACTAACAGTTGATAAGTTTCCATCTATTTTTTTAAATAGTCATCATAGTGAGCATGTAGTGGAATCTCATTGTGATTGTTTTTACTGTAGCAAAATACACAGAATAACATATACCATTTAAACCACTTTCAAGTGTTCAGTTCAATGCTATTAAATACATTCACATTGTTGTGCAACCATCATCATCATCTTTTCATCTTGTAAAACTGAAACCCTATATCTATTAAACAATAACTTCCCATTATTTTCTTCCCCACCCCAGCCCCTGGAATCCACCATATACTCTTAGTGTTAGTCTTGTTATGATTGGCTTATTTCACTTAGCATAATGTCCTTAAGCTTCATCCATGATGTAACGTATTGCAGAACTTCTTTCCTTTTTAAGGTTGAATAATATTCCATTTTCTATATACATAATATTTTGTTCATGCATTTATCTGTCGATAAGTACTTGAATTGCTTACATTTTTTGACTGTTGTTAATAATGCTGCCATTAACATGGCAAAAATATCTCGTTGATGTCCTGCTTTCAGTTACTTTGAGTATATACCCATAAATGGCATAGCTAGATAATACAGTAATTTTTTTTCATACGGTTCATTGGGTTCTGAAGACAAGAATACTGAAGTGGTTTGCCATTCCCTCCATGTTTTGTCAGAACTCTCCACCATGACCCATCTATCTTGGGTGGCCCTACACAGCATGGCTCATAGATTCACTGAGTTGGACAAGGCTGTGGTCCATGTGATCCTGATGCTGGAAAAGATTGAAGGCAGGAGGAGAAGGGGACGACAGAGGATGAGATGGTTGGATGGCATCACTGACTTGGTGGACATGAGTTTGAGTAAGTTCTGGGAGTTGGTGATGGACAGGGAAGTCTGGCATGCTGCAGTCCATGGGGTCACAAAGAGTCAGACATGACTGAGCGACTGAACTGAACTGATAGTAATTCTATTTTTAATTCTCTGAGAAATTGCCATATTATTTTTCACAGCAGCTGTACCATTTTAAATCCCTACCAATAGTGAACAGAGTCCTAATTTCTCTATATCCTCACCCACACTTTTGTTTTATTTCAGTAATAGTTATTCTAATGGGTGTGAGATGGCACTTCATTTTAGTTTTTATTTACATTTCCCTAATGGTTAGTGATGTTGAGCATTTTTCAAGCACTTTTTGTCACTTATATATCTTGTATAGATAAACATATCTATTTAAGATTTTTGCCATTTTTTTTTTAATTTTGTTGTTATTGAGTTTTAGGAGTTCTTCATCATTCTGGGTATTAGTCCCTTGTCAGATATATGATCTCTCCCATTATGTGGGCTGCCATTTTATTCTGCTGACAGTGTCTTCTGACATACATTAAAAAAAATGTTATGAAGTCCGTTTGATCTACTTTTTTTTTAACATTTGTTGTCTATTCCTTGGTATCCAGGCCAGTTTCAGAGTCATGAAGATTTTGGTCTTTGTTTTCTTTTAAGAGTTCTTTTTTTGTGTCTTTGGTTTGACATTTAGGTCCTTGACTCATTTTCAGTTAATTTTTATATATGGTATTAGGTAAGAGTTCAGATTCACTCTTTTGCATATGGATATCCAATTTTTCCCAGTATCACATATTGAAAAGACCATCCTTTTCCCATTGAATGGTTTTAACACCCTTGTCAAAAATCATTTGACAAAGGATTTACTTGTGAACTTTATAAAATTCCTTTGCTCTATTATCTACATTATGCCAGTACCATTATTTTGATTACTGTAGCTTTGTAGTAGATTTTGAGATAAGGGAGCATGAGTCTTTCAGTTATATTCTTTTTTTTTTTTTCAAGGTTGTTTTGGCTATTCAGTTTCATCTTTGGAGTTTTGGAAGGCATTTCATTGAATCTATAAATTACTTTGGATAATATGAACATTTTAACAATATTAAGTCTTCTATTCCATAAACATGAGTTGTGTTTTCATTTATTTACGTCTTCTTTAATTTCTTTCAGCAAAGTATTGTTGCTTTTATTTTATGACTTTTACCTTCTTGGTTAATTCCTAAGTATTTTATTCTGTTTGATTCTATCATTAATGGAACTTCTTTGTGATTTTCTTTTCAAATTGTTTATGTTTTTTCATGTAGAAATGTCATTGATTTTTGTGTGTTCATTTTGTATCTTGATGCTTTACTAAATTCATTTATTAGAGCTTACATTTTTAATCAGATTCTCAAGCTTTTCTAAATATATCATATCATCTGCAAACAAGATAATTTCATATCTTTATTTCCAGTTGGATATATTTTATTTCTTTTGTCTTATGTAATTTCTCTAATATAGAACTTGAAGTGCTATGTTGAATAGAAGAGGTAGAAACAAACATCCTTGCCTTGTTCCTGATCTTAGATGAAAATCTTTGTCTTTCCCCACTGAATATTATGCTCATCTTTAATTGCTGCTAAGTTTTTGTATCTTCTTACCCTATTGAAACTTCATCAATATATGAGGTCTTTCTTTGTCTCATGTAACCTTTTTTTTGAGTTAAAGTCTACTTGTTGAATATTAGTATAGCCATCTCTGCTCTCTTTCAGTTATTATTGACAGGGAGTATCTTCCTCTATCCTTTCACTTTCAATCTTTTTGTGTCTTTTGATATCAAAGGAGTTGCCTGTAGATAGCATACTATTGGATCAGGTGATTTTACCCATTCTGCCAATCTCCATCTTTTGATTGGAGAGCTTAATCCATTTACATTTAAAGTAATTATTGATAAGGAAGAAATTCTGTCATTGTACTACTTGAGACACCTTATAGCTTCCCCCTCACTCCTTTAATTGCTATTTTTTGTGTTTAGTTGAATTTTTTGTAGTGAAATGTTTATATTTCTTTATCATTTCCTTTGGTATACCTTCTGCAGCTATTTTCTTTTTGATTACCACATTAATTACATTTAAATAACATCCTAAATTTATAACATTCTAGTTTGAATTTATACCAGTTTAACTTCAATAACATACAAACTGAACATAAAACAAACTGTAAAAAAACAGCTACATCCTTACCCATTTTTGGTTGTTGGATGTCACAGAATGACATTTTTGTATGTTGTGTTCCCTCTATAAAACTAATAACTATTTAAAATGCATTAGTCCTTTAAGTTGTGTGAAAAAGAATACTTGTACTTAAAAACTAAAGTCACAGCAATATTACCTTTTGTACTAATAATTGTTTTCCCTTCTTTAAATGTATTAGTTTCTTAAATCATGTAGAAAACAAAAAGTGAATTAGCTTTTTGTTTCATTTTATAATTGTTCATGCATTTATCTTTATTGAGATCTTTATTTTTCCATATGAAGACGTAGAATTTATGGCATTTTCCCCCCATATGTGTGTGTGTTAGTCACTCAGTTGTGTTCAACTGTTTGTGACTCTGTGGACTGTAGCTATTCTGTTCATGGAATTTACCAGGCAAGAATACTGGAGTGGATTGCCATTCCTTTCTCCAGGGCATCTTCCCCACCTAGGGATCAAATCTGGGTCTCCCACATTACTGCCATCTGAGCCACCAGGGAAGTTTTTCCCCTATGGTAATATAGTTTTAAGTTGTCAAACATCATTAACATAGTTCATCTGGATAGTGTATCATGGAAGGATATGCCAGTTGAGTTTATGTTTGCCCTCAGATTACCTCCCACTCTTTCTACCACTCTTCAGTTTTAAAAGTGGGCTGAATCCTAAAGACTGTTCCTGTAATAGCTGATCTCTGGATGAGTTTGGGAGGCTTCAGCAGATTAGAAGGTGGGAAGAAAGAAGGAGTTAAAATATTGCCCTCCTCTTTCTCTGCTTATCAGGATAAGGGTTCTGTGTATTCCTTTGTTTCATTTCTCATAGACAGACTGGAGGGTCTCAGCTTTTGTTGGTTTCCAATTTCTCTGCAGCCTTATAGTGGCCATGTCTTTCTGATGTTGATTTATGGCTTATCTCAAGGTCCTCTCATCAATGTTTAAGTTAAGTATAACTGATTCTTCAGGTTGCATTGATTTGTTCCAAATTATTGAAGTCATTTTCCTAGTTAGATCCCAACTGATAGTTTTTTTTAATCATTATTTTATATCCTACTTGGTATTAAATTATGGATCTCTATTTCCCCCTACTTAGAAAAAAAAATCATCCAAGAAGTGATGGATTTTTCTTTAAACAACTTATTTGGACCATTTCTTTTGGTCTGGAACTGGCCTTTATCCTGTTAGTTATCACGGGGAAAAAAAATTCATTTGTATAATTATTTTTACTTAACTTAATTTAAATGTATATTAGTATAACATTGCAATTAAAGCCCGCTACCTTTTGTAATTACTTCTCTACTTCTCCTTTAGCTACTTCACTATAGTGTAGAGAAAATTCACAATTTAATCTTGGGCAACAATCTGGAGTTGCAAAGATGAACAAGGAAGCTTATATAAGACTGGCACTAATTCTAATACTTGCAGTATGCCTGTGCTTAACATGCTCCACAGACCCACATAGCTGATTTATTTGGAATCTTTCTGCCTCTGCTCCAGTGGCAATGAAAGAAATCACCAGTCTTGATTATATTTGCAAGGTTTTAGAAAATACAATATGTGATAAAATGTAACTTAAACATAATACATCTCTTTCTGATTAAAATATATAAATATTAGACAAAGTAATAAAACTAATGTATTTTTAATAAACCTATACTTTCCCAGTATCTATGTTGTTCTTTTAGAAAGGGATAAAATCAAAGGCTCTGCTCTTTTTCTTCCCTGGTAAAACTTTGGCAATATTAACAATATGAAATTTCCAGCTATGTCCCAAAGGAACTATTGAAAAAAAAAAAAAATCAAATGTAAAGAGCCCCCAAAGTATCTTCCCTTCATTCACCAGTTTGAAATTGTTTTCTTTCCCCATGGTTAAATATTTAATGTGTTGCTGCTATAGAAGAATCATCTTTGTGTTATGATTCTTCAGTTCAGTTCAGTTCAGTCGCTCAGTCATGTCCGACTATGTGCGATCCCATGAACCGCAGCACACCAGGCCTTCCTGTCCATCACCAACTCCTGGAGTTTACTCAAATTCATGTCCATTGAGTCGGTGATGCCATCCAACCATCTCATCCTCTGTCGTCCTCTTCTCCTCCTGCCCTCAATCTTTCCCAGCATCAGGGTTAATGATTCTAATTATAGATAATTTTCTATATTTTTTAGTGCTAAATGCTACTTTAGTTGACCAATTAAAATTTTGGATTATTCAGCAAAAGACTGTTTATAAGGTTGATTGTTCAGTTGTACCACGGTTTCATTTTACAAATTAACTTTTTAATTTGAGGCTATCACACATCATAACTAAAAATGTGAACACATGAATAGTCTACTCAGTTTTCATTATGCCATTAGGTATTCAAAAGAAATCGAGAAATTATGTAGCTTGGTTAGATCTTACATTTTGTGTCACAGTTCTGTTTAATGGCTTTTGTGAAGTATTGCTTCAATTCTGTTTCCAAAAAGCAATAAAGCAGAAGTTGTTTTTACAAAGCAGATAGAAAATTGATTCACTGGTGCTGGGCATTTTCCAAGTGTAATGTAGTATTTCCAAACTGTTACATATGTAATAATGGCTCTGCTATTTAAGTAAGCATTCATTAAGTAGGTTGATTTTAGTTCTAAAGCTAGGGATAGCATCACTGAATAATGAAGTGGTCAGAAAAATTCAGTCATATAATTTTGTGTTAAAAAAGTCACCATTCATGTGTATGTGAATCTACCAGTTGAAAAGACAGGCTGAACAGTTACACCTCATCTAATTTCATTTCACAAATGAAGGGTTTATCTAAGTACCTCTTTCAAAACTGTAATAAATGTAATAATGAGTTGTAATATCACTTTTGATTATCCATGAGAAGGAAAATAACATAGATCATGAAGCTTTTTCTCATACTTTCAAATTTAACCATATTTACATATTAAAATTCTATTTTTTCTCAGAACTGCTCTTAACATGTATTGATTTCTGAATCAAATAGCACAAGAGATTTCTCACTACTTCTACCAGTTCTCTAAGATATGTGAAATCCACATTTTTTCTATCAACTTTGATTTAAAAATAATCAAATTATAATGAATGATTAAAAGTTAATTATTTTAAAATTCTCACCAACTGTCTTCATACTAAAAGATATGTCAGTTGTCTTTAAATAACTCATAGCATTGGATTAGCTTTTCAGAAATTGAGAGAATTTTAGCTGAGGATTTTGACAATAAGCTTACCAGGTGTAGGAAACAAACACAAGTTAAATGAAAGAGAAGGGGGCTTGGATTTTAAAACTATATTAGCATTTATTTATAATTTTATTAGCCATAAGAGAAAAGCCTTTCTTCCCCTAAATCACGGTTCTAGCTCAAAAGAACTATAATAGTAACAGAGTAAGAACTGGCATTCAGTTCATACTTTGTTCAAACTCTGTGTAAAATGGTTCACCTTAAAATACAGTCAAAGCAGAAAGTGTGTTACTTTTAGGACTGTCTTGTGTTGCACCAATATAAATACCAGTATTTATTTATTTATTTTTCTTAGAAATTTGAAGGAGTGATTGCTCCCCAATAGAAGTGATCTTGCTCCTTTTTAATGGTAATCGGAAGCACTATCCACTGAAGTTTACCACCTTTTCATTATATTGCAACCTGGCAAGCTAAGAAAGGATAACATGTTCACTTAAGAAGTTCTTTATGGTTTGTTTTTTGTTTGTTTTCCTAGAGCACTGGTTTATTTTATTCTTTAATTCCTCCTCAACCACTAGGGTCAGGAAAATGATTCCAGGGGAATAGGTATTGTAAAAGTCAAAGTTAAAAAAGGGTAATATACATATTGCTTGTACAGTCTTACCTCATGCTGAGCTCAATTAAGAGAAAAGCAAATTGAAGTGCAGCAGATGAATAAGCATTTACCTCAAGCATGAGTTCTTCAGTTTGAGTAGTAAACCCAGCAAGGTACTATCCTAGAGTCCAAACAAGTCTTGGAAAACATTTTTAAAGTTCTAATACCTATTTTCTTACTTGGTTTCAACAAATTTAAGCCCCCTTTCCTATTACAATTCCTATTTCCATTTCCTCTGCAAATATTTTTGAAATATATATATATATTAATTAATTTATTTATTTGTTTTAATTGGAGGCTAATTACTTTACAATATTGTGGTGATTTTTGCCATACATTAACATGAATCAGCCACGGGTGTACATGTGTTCACCATCATGAATCCCCCTCCCACCTTCCTTCCCATCCCATCCCTCTGGATATATTAATAATTAGATTTTATAAGTCAACTGACATTGTATATATTTCTCAAATTAGAGTAAATCAAACTGCAATGTGGATTCCTGGGGTGGTTCTACAATAAAGAATCCTCCTGAAATGCAGGAGATGCAGGTTCGATCCCTGGGTTGGGAGGATCCCCTGGAGGAGGAAATGACAACCCACTCCAATATTCTTGCCAGGGAAAATCCCATGAACAGAGGTGCCTGGCAGGCTACAGTCCATAGGGTTGCAAAGAGCTGGACAGGACTAAAGCGACTGAGCACACACATAACTGTAATTTAGGTTTCTTAGCCTCTTTTCCACATAGTATGACAGAGATTCATCTGTGTTTTGCTTCCAAAACTGGGCCAGAATGATTGCCAGTATTGAAGTGAAGTACCAGCACAGGCTGGACGTCACTGTGGATTTAATGGCAGTAGCACAAGAGTGAAGAATTGTTTGTGCCTGTATGCTTGGTTGATGCCTCAAATGTGGCACATTTGGTCTGACTCCAGGAATAGATTTTTCCTTGTATCTGATAGTTGGGTTATCTGGTTATTAGTCCTCATTTCTGAACAGACTGAGAAATGTTAGCATGACTCTGTACCTTTGCCTTAAATTTTTGCAGCCTTTTTGTGCATCGCTTTATTTATTTGATTTTGGTGTGATTTACCTTCATCTTTCCCTATACAGAATTTATTTACTAATCTGCATAAGTGCATTGAAAAGATAGTCTAAATGATGGAGAATGAGACTTGAGCTCAAAGAATGATTCAGGAAATTGAAAGTGCACGTAAGCTATTTAGATAAAGCAGATCAATTAGATTGGCCAAATTAATTAGTCTAAAGAATATGTCCTTTTTTCTACATAAAATCCTTTTGTTCATCAGTTCACAGGTATTTTTTCTTAAGATTATGATTTTAGAATGCGAGGAGTTGGTCATGCAGTAAATGATATACATTGTCTCTTCATTTCCATTAAGTTAATATAAACATCCTTTAGGCTGGCACCTACCTCATGACAGATGCTGGTATTATAAAGACAGATTAGCTAAGGTCACAACAATGAAGAAGGTAACAGTTTTCCTGGGTGACAATGAATAAATAAATTGTAACCAATTGTTTATAGGACATGTTATAAGATAGGTTATTCATAAATGTTACAATAGTGCTTGATCTAATTGAAATAAGTGAAAGTGAAGTCGCTCAGTCGTGTCCGACTCTTTTCGACCCCATGGACTGTAGCCTACCAGGCTCCTCTGTCCATGGGATTTTCCAGGCAAGAGTACTGGAATGGGTTGCCATTGCCTTCTCCTAATTGAAATAAAAATGAGCTTAAAAATAAGTGCAACGGGGAAGAGGATTCTGGCAAGAGGGCAGGGCACAGTAGAAAGTACCAGTAATCTGTCTTCCATCTAGACAACATTTGCACTGGTAGAATCTATCTGACATAACTGCTTTGGAACTCTGGAGTCTACTGAAGGTTTGCCACTTTTCAAGAAAGGATTGGATGTTAAACTGTAGTTAATTTCATCCAATTTCAGATCTCAGCACAGGAGCAGCTACCCAACTGCTGTCGACAGTCCCATGGCACACATTTCAGCTGTGTGTGCATTTCAGGAGCAGTTTGTACATAGCTTTGGAGAGCCAGGGTGAACCAAATAGATTCTGTCCTCCAAATATTGGGAATCTGTCTTTTGAATACAGAATTCTGCTTCTCATAATGGCTGCTGCTGCTAAGTAGCTTCAGTCGTGTCCGACTCTGCGGCCCCATAGACGGCAGCCTACCAGGCTCCCCCATCCCTGGGATTCTCCAGGCAAGAACACTGGAGTGGGTTGCCATTTCCTTCTCCAATGCATGAAAGTGAAAAGTGAAAGTGAAGTCTCTCAGTCATGTCCGACTCTTAGCAACCCCATGGACTGCAGCCTACCAGGTTCCTCTGTCCTTGGGATTCTCCAGGCAAGAGTACTGGAGTGGGGTGCCATTGCCTTCTCATAATGGAGATGCAGAAAAAAATGTGGCCGTCATTGTTATACCTTACTGCATTATTGCTACATTTTATATCCAATGGTTACAAGCCCCACTTCCTCTAGCTGAATTGACTTTCAGGGGATTTAAGAGCTGGAACACTTTCTCTCCTCTTCATTTTTCTTATTCTACTTGTGGAGCCAGATATTAAAAAAAAAAACTAAGACATCAAAAGCAAATGCATATACAGAGGAATTAGAGAATTACCTGAGAAGACTTTCTGTTTACATTTCAGCGTGATTTTCCATACAGATGTAGCTATAACAACTGAAAAAAAAAAATTGCAAAAACAGAGCGCATCAAACCATAGTGGAGGAAGAGAATCTGATTTCCAGAATTGCTGTACTATTAGATTCCAATGTTCTGTTTGCAGCTGAAAAAATTGTCAGACCTACACAGAAACAAGAAAAATGGTCCATTTGATGGAAAGGGATAAAATCAACAGAAATTGCCCTTGAAAAAGACCCGATAGAATATCTGCTAGACAATGACCTTAAAAAAAAAAAAAAAAACTGTCTTAAATGCTTAAAGAAATAAAGATGTTGATAAGGCCAAGAAAACAACTTATGAATGAAACAGATATATCAATATAGAGAAAAAACCTAAAAAAGAAACTGAAAGGAAATTAGTGAGTTGAAAAAAAAAAAAAATAACCACAATGAAAAGCACACTAAAAGGACTCAAAAGGATGTTTGAGCTGGCAGAAGAAAGAAACAGTAAACCTGAAGATAGAACAATGAAAATTACTAAGTCTGAGGAGCTAAAAAAAAAAAAAACAACACTGGAAAAAGAAGGTGTCCTTCAGTGGATGAAATGGTGAAATAAACTGACACATTCATATAACTCAGCAATAACAGCTTCCCCTCAAAAAAACAAACAAACAAAAAGACACAAAAACAACATAAAAGAACTCTTGATACATACCACAATCTGAATGAAATCTTATGCTGAGTGAAGAAATCCAATTATCAAAGATTGCATACTATATAACTGCATTTATATAACATCTTTGAGGTGTCACAGTTACAGGAATAGAGAACAGGTTAATGGTTTCCAGGAATTAAGGAGGCAGTGGCAGTGGGTGGGAAGTAGTTGGAGCCATAAAAGTGTAACGAAGGATCCTTATGCTGATGGAAATGTTCTATATCTTGACCATTAATATCTGTATCTTAGGTGTAATATTGTACTATAGTTTTGCAAGTTGTTACCACTATAGAAAGGGTATGCAGATCTTTCTGTATTGTTTCTTACATGTAAATTTATAGTTATCTCCAAATAAAATATTAATTAATGCTCTGTTTTCATTTTGAATACAGTATTATTTGCAACAATAACTCACATATAAAGCTCTTTGATGTGCTCAGTAATTTTTAAGAGTGGAAAGGGTCTCAAGAACGAAATCCTTGAAAAGTAATATCTGTTAAGTGAATGTATAATTTTTAAATGGCTATAGGTAAATTATTCTAAAAAATGGAATACATTGCCTAATTAGGATAATATTTAAAGAGGAGAGATTGATGTTTGGCTACTCAGATTTCTATAAATTGCAAAAATTTTAACTGATTTCATAATCTAGTTCTTAGATTGAGGTTCAGAAATGACTTAACATTTCATCTTGTGGATAGATAAAAGTGCAATCTTAGGACAATGAACATTTTAGCAAGCTTTAAAAATATCATTTTTCCAATATCAAAAAGTGTCAGTCAGATTATTCTGTAGTAAAAAGTAAGCTAAAAGTTTCAGTGATTGAACCAATAGAGGTGTATTTGTCATTCGTATTCAGGGAAACAGACCTGCAGAGCCTGCATTATGTTTAAGGTTGCTAGTCTATGTAAGGCAAAAAGGACACCACAATCCATACATTATTTCTTGAAGTTCTGGTACAGAAGTTACATATAAGTCTGCTCATATATCATTTGCCAAGATAAGTCATATGACCATCCCTAGCTTCAAGAAGGCAGGAAAATATATTTCAACGGATCAAAAGTTTGATAAAATGAACTAGTATTCACAACATAGCAATCCAGGTAAATTGGCAACCTTCAGATTACTTTTAAATGAGGATTGGCACAAAATAATTTGAACTACCTTCAGGTATTTTCCTGAGGGTGATAGGGTGACAAGATTTTTTCAGTTTCACGGAAGAGTTAATACTGAAATACAGTGGGCAATAAATATTGACAAGTCATATTCTTTAAGCCAACATTGTCCAAATAGTATTTGGCTACCCAACTTATACTGTAACAGTTAAAGTTTGGAATTTCCACTGATGACTGAAATCCAGACACAGACATAAGCACACTGTGTTTTCCTTCACTTTAGGTTGATTACTTTAGTTTTTATTTTATAGAGTGATGTTTTCTGGACTACATGGAGAATGTATTGTCTATGCAATACAGAAGATTCATGTGGGGCTTTTTCCAGACTGTGTTTCTCCAAATAAGTAGGGAAAATTCTGCAATCTGCTGAGAATTATTTAGAAAATGATGCATGCCCTGCACCCCACTTAAGCACAAAGCACAGTAGCGTATAAAAAATATCTGAGAATGTCTTTAGTAAAGAACCTGGTTATTGCATAAAATGTGACCATGTCTAGACACTAAATTTAGCTCATTTAAACCCCTAAATTTTCATAAGGTAGGTGAATAATTGTCCTCATTTTATAAACCTGATTGTCTTATAAAACCTGCTAAATTCTATAATTTCCTACTGAAAAATTCCCATTTTATTTTGAGGGTGGTTCTCTAAACCTAAGACAGAGTCAAGGTTGTCTGAAATAAGATTGAGCTAGAATAGGAAGCATTAATATTGGCTTATGTTGTACAACTTGAAATAGACTATTCTGTCCTGAAAGACCTAAAATGTATTACTTGATAGCTTAAAATAAAACATCTCTCCTATACCTTCTAGTCTGAATTGTCCACCAATTAATCATCACATTGGATTATTCCACAGGCATAAAATTATTCTTTTAAGACACTGGGAAGTTAGCCAGAGCTGGGAAGGTCTTCTAGTTTATGAGTTTAGAGAATTAGATAATTGTTGATTGAAGGAAAGCCATGATGTTAAATTTAAGGAATGAAGTACAAGGAGTAAATATATTTGCACAGGACTCAAAGTGACTGCATTCTAGAAGACAGTGAGTAATCAAGGATCCTAGGTTGATCCCTGGATATCAAGTTTGGTAAAGGAAAACAGGTAAAAAGTGTCTAAAAATGGTGCTCAAACTATGGGATGCTTCAGAGTTGCCTAATTAAAGATAAAGAAGTGTGATGCCTCTCCATCTCTTCCTTCCGTACACACTCGGGATTTCAGTTCTATATGTGTGGGGTAGAGCCTAGATGTCAAGAATTTTAGTGAGCTATCTGCTTGCTAAATTTTTGAATTATTGATTTATAACTGCCAAAATGGTGTCATGAAAAAAAAAGAGTAATAACATAAAGACTATAGAAAACAAAGTTTAGAGAACAAGATGGCGGAGGAGTAGGTGGACGTGGAGTACATCTCTCTCCATGGATACATCAGGAATACAACTTGAGACACAGAAGCGCGTCCAAAACACCAGCTGAGAGTCAACAGGAGTACCTGACCAGCCGAAAAGAATATATAGAACCACACAAAACTCGGTAGGACGAAGGTACTAAGGGGAAAAACAGGAGTGTTAGTAGGACTGGACCTGCCCTCGGCGGGTGGGGGAACCGAAGCAGGGGTCGTATCCCCACATTGGGGCATCTGTCTGAGTCAGAGGAGAAACATATAAGGCTGAGAGTGAAACAGCTGATCTGTGGCAGCCTAAATGGAATGAGAATCAGATAGTCCTTGCCACAGCCATGCATACCCCAGATGGTACAGTGGCTGGGAGCTGGAGTTTAGGGATTATGGAGCAATCCCAGGGTGAGGGCTGCTGTTGACTGTGGAGAGATAGATCAAGGGGATGTGAGGGAGGAGATCATGGTGGGAATTGCCTGTGGAGGAAAGCCCGGCAGTCATGGGAATAAGGAGATACTGCTGAGTCACAAGTAGTGGGTGGAGCCATCACCATAGCCTCTCTCTCCCCACATGCCAGCTTTGGCAGCTGAACAATAGAGAGGCTGGACCATCAAACGCCTGACACACTGAACAACAGAATAGGACCCCCATCCAGAGTGCCCCTTTAAGTGCCTGATGTGCCAATCTACAGAGTAGCACCCCAGCAGAGGAGCCCCCCTATGTACCTGATGCGCCAGACAACAGAGAATAACCCAGGTCAAGGAAGCCCTCTAAGTGCTTGAATGGGCAGAGCTCCAGAGAAAGACTGGCCAAAGAGGCCTTCTGATTGGTGGCTATAAGAGACTCAAAAAAAGACTCTGATAGCGCCATAACTCCTGCGGTGGAGGTAGCCCATGTCCCTGCATACTTGGTGCCACCACGATCCCCACTAGCCAAGCAGCTGTGCCACCTTCATGCTCAACTCTCACTGGGGCAGAGGTGCCACAGGCTAATAAAGTCTTGCACCTATGCATGCAGGGTCACTTTGGTAGTGTCCAAATCTTTGTGAGCCTGTAAACTGGGGCCTGTCAGGCTTCTCTGTTGGGGAGGGGAGTTCTCCAGGCAAGAATACTGGAGCATATTGGCCAATACTAGTTGCCATACCCTTCTAGAGCACTATATTTCCTGTGGCCCTAGCTGGCAATTCCCCTGAGAACCTGATGCTGCCAGAACCCCTGTGAGCCAAGCAGCTACACCACCTCCACACCTGGGCCTCACAAGGGCAAACCCAAGTCCCCCAGGGCAGCCTTAGGAGCAAACCCCAGTGGATGTCTCACAAGAAGAGGTGTAAATAAAACCACAATTGAAACCCAGGGGCAGTGTAGCTAAGGAAGAAGACACAAAACCCCACCAGCTGTACAAGCTGCAGATTAAATCCACACAACCAACTAGGCAGACTCTGTGTCTATGGAATATATAAAATGTCATTGAGAGCTCCCACAAAAGAAAACACACTAGTTCTCATAGCTGTGGACACTGGAGGCTAGAACATAGAGCACAGCAGGACCACATTAGAATCTGAACTGTCCACACAGCAGGTCCAGAGATCAGCAAGGTGTTGGAGGGCATCCTAGGGAGGTGAAGTGGACTATGACTCCCAGCGAAGGAAAGGACTCTGACAGCAGTGACTCAAGAAAAACTTTTATTATTCTTATGTTTTGACTTGCTCTGTAGATTCTTTTGGATTTTTTTTCCCCTCCTGCCCCTCCTCCCCTGCTGCGTTGTAGTTGTTGATTTTATTGGCACTATGAAATCTAATTAAGCTTTTGAGCTTTTTTTATTTTTCTTTCTTTTCTCAGTCACACTTTTTATTGTTGTTATAAACCTCTGCCTCTATGTTGGGCTTTTGCAGTTCTGGGGAGTTTTTTTATTTTTTTCTTTTCTCTTTTATTTTTAATTTTTTAAAACTATTATTATTTTTCTGCATTTATTCCTGTTTTCTTTTCCTATTGTTCTTTTCCAGTTGCAGTTAATCTTTAATATATATAAATCTTTATCTACCTCTGTTTAATGTTGCATATCTATTCTTTCTTCCTTTTCTTTCTTTTGTCTCAACATATTTCTTAGTTTTATTTTCATTGCTTTATTCCCCAATTGGCACCTAGCTTTAGTTTCATTTTCCAGTTTGTGCTTTAGTTAGTTTTGTTCTGGTTGACATAGATTTAGCTTCCCTTTGTTTGCTGGGTCAATCTATTGTACTTTATTTTTGTTGGACTATTTGATTTTGCTTATGGGTGTATATGTATATGTGTATATTCAGTCACACTTTTTTCAGTTCAGTTCAGTCTCTAAGTTGTGTCCAACTCTTTGTGACTCCATTGGCTGCAGCACACCAGGCTTCCCTGTCCATCACCAACTCCTGGAGTTTACTCAAACTCATGTCCTCACACTTTTTATTGTTGTTATAAACCTCTGCCTCTATGCTGAGCTTTTGCAATTCTGTGGAGTTTTCCTTTTTTTCCTTTTCTCTTTCTTCTTCCTTTTTTTTCTTTCCTCTTTTTTGTAATTTTAATTTTTAATTTCTTAAACCTATTTTATTTCTTCTACATTTATTCCTTTGTTTGCCATCCCTACTGTTCTTTTCCCCTTACAGTTAATCTTTACTGTATATAAATCTTCTTCATCTACCTCTATTTAACTTTGTATATCTATTATTTCTTTCTCTTCTTTCTTTCCTTTCTGCTCAACATATTTGTTAGTTTTATTTTCATTGCTTTATCCCCCACTTGGCACCTTGCTTTAGGTTTGCTTTCCAGTTTGAGCTTTAGTTACTTTTGTCCTGGTAGATATAATTTTTGGTTTACTTTGTTCTCAGTGTCAATCTATTGTATTTCATTTTTGTTGGACTGTTTTGATATTGCTTATGGGTCTATATCTATATGGAGGAGGAAATGGCAACCCACTCCAGTACTCTTGCCTGGAGAATCCCATGGACAGAGGAGCCAGGTAGGCTACAATCCATGGGGTCGCAAAGACTCGGATGTGACTGAAGTGACTTAGCATGCACACAGATGTATATGTGTATATTCAGTCACATTTTTTATTTTTGTTATATACATCTACATCTATGTTGGGCTTTTGCAGTTCTGTGAAGTTTTCTCTTTTTTCTCTATTCTTTCTTCTTCTGTTTTCTATTATTTTAACTTTTAATTTTTTAAAATCTATTATATTTTTTTCTATATTTATTCCTTTGTTTGCTTTTCCTACTGTTCTTTCCCCCTTGAAGTTAACCTTTAATGATATAAATCTTCTTCATCTACCTCTATTTAACTTTCCATATCTATTCTTTCTTTCTTTTCTTTCTTTCCTTTCCTCTCAACATATTTGTTAGTTTTGTTTTCATTGTTTTATCTCCCACTTGGCACCTGGCTTTAGTTTTGTTTTCCAGTTTATTCTTTAGTTAGTTTTGTTCTTAACTGGAAAATATAATTTTTGCTTTCCTTTGTTCGCTGGGTCAATCTATTATACTTTATTTTTGTTGGACTGTTTTGACTTTGCTTGTGGGTGTACATGTATGTGTGTATATTTCATTATTTTAAATGCTATTTGCCTGATTTTGTGACTGCCATTTCTCTTGGGTTCATCTTTGGTTTCTAATTTTGGATATTTGTTTTAATTTCACTTAGTCTAGTCAAGGCTATGGTTTTTCCAGTGGTCATGTATGGATGTGAGAGTTGGACAGTGAAGAAAGCTGAGCACCACAGAATTGATGCTTTTGAACTGTGGTGTTGGAGAAGACTCTTGAGAGTCCCTTGGACTGCAAGGAGATCCAATCAATCCATCCTAAAGGAGATCGGTACTGGGTGTTTATTGGAAGGTCTGATGTTGAAGCTGAAACTCCAATACTTTGGCCACCTCATGTGAAGAGTTGACTCATTGGAAAAAACCCTAATGCTGGGTAGGATTGGGGGCAGGAGGAGAAGGGGACGACAGAGGTTGAGATGGTTGGATGGCATCACCGACTCGATGGACATGGGTTTGGGTAGACTCCGGGAGTTGGTGATGAACAGGGAGGCCAGGCATGCCGCGGTTCATGGGGTGGCAAAGAGTCGGACATGAATGAGCAAGTGAACTGAACTGAATAATCTGAATAGATGCAGAAAAAGCCTCTGACAAAATTCAGTACCCATTTATAATTCAGTCAGTTATGTTCAGTTCAGTCACTCAGTCGTGTCCAACTCTTTGCGACCCCCATGAGCCAGGCCTCCCTGTCCATCACCAACTCCTGGAGTTTACCAAAACCCATGTCCATCCAGTTGGTGATGCCATATAGCCATTTCATCCTCTGTCATCCGCTTCTCCTCCTGCCCCCAATCCTTCCCAGCATCGGGGTCTTTTCAAACGAATCAACTTTTCTCATGAGGTGGCCAAAGTATTGGAGTTTCAGCTACAACATCAGTCCTTCCATGAACACCCAGGACTGATCTCCTTTAGGATGGACTGGTTGGATCTCCTTGCAGTCCAAGGGACTCTCAAGAGTCTTCTCCAACACCACAGTTCAATAGCATTCATTCTTCAGTGCTCAGCTTTCTTCACAGTCCAACTCTCACATCCATACATGACTACTGGGAAAACCATAGCCTGGACTAGATGGACCTTTGCTGGCAAAGTAATGTCTCTGCTTTTTAATATACTGTCTAGGTTGGTCATAACTTTCCTCCCAAGGAGTAAGCGTCTTTCAATTTCATGGCTGCAATCACCATCAGCAGTGATTTTGGAGCCCAAAAAAATAAAGTCTGACACTGTTTCCACTGTTTCTCCATTTATTTCCCATGAAATGATGGGATCAGATGCCAGGATCTTAGGTTTCTGAATGTTGAGCTTTAAGCCAACTTTTTCACTCTCCTTTTTCACTTTCATCAAGAGGGTCTTTAGTTCTTCTTCACTTTCTGCCATAAGGGTGGCGTCATCTGCATATCTGAGGTTATTGATATTTCTCCCGGCAATCTTGATTCCAGCTTGTGCTTCCTCCAGCCCAGCGTTTCTCATGATGTACTCTGCATATAAGTTAAATAAGCAGGGTGACA
Source organism: Giraffa tippelskirchi (assembly GCF_054371585.1). NCBI lineage: Eukaryota > Metazoa > Chordata > Mammalia > Artiodactyla > Giraffidae > Giraffa > Giraffa tippelskirchi. The sequence continues at coordinate 115,453,979 of NC_137277.1, forward strand.
ATATACTGTCTTGACGCACTCCTTTCTGTGTTTGGAACCAGTCTGTTGTTCCATGTCCAGTTCTAACTGTTGCTTCCTGACCTGCATACACGTTTCTCAAGAGGCAGGTCAGGTGGTCTGGTATTCCCATCTCTTTCAGAATTTTCCACAGTTTATTGTGATCCACACAGTCAAAGGCTTTGGCATAGTCAATAAAGCAGAAATAGATGTTTTCTGGAACTCTCTTGCTTTTTTGATGTTCCAACAGATGTTGGCAATTGGATCTCTGATTCCTCTGCCTTTTTTAAAACCATCTTGACCATCTGGAAGTTCACGGTTCACGTATTGCTGAAGCCTGGCTTGGAGAATTTTGAGCATTTCTTTACTAGTGTGTGAGATGAGTGCAATTGTGCAGTAGTTTGAGCATTCTTTGGCATTGCTTGTCTTTGGGATTGGGATGAAAACTGACCTTTTCTGGTTTTGTGGCCACTGCTGAGTTTTCCAAATTAGCTGGCATATTGAGTGAAGCACTTTCACAGCATCATCTTTCAGGATTTGAAATAGCTCAACTGGAATTGCATCACCTCCACTAGCTTTGTTCATAGTGCCGCTTCCTAATGCCCCCTTCACTTCACATTCCAGGATGTCTGGCTCTAGGCGAATGATCACACCATTGTGATTATCTGGGTCGTGAAGATCTTTTTTGTACAGTTCTTCTGTGTATTCTTGCCACCTCTTCTTAATATCTTCTGCTTAAATATCTTCAAAAAATGGGCATAGAAGGAACCTACCTCAACATAGTAGAGGCCATATATGAAAGCCTACTGCAAATATTATTCTCAATGGTGAAAAACTGAAAGGATCCCCCCTCAGTTCAGGAACAAGACAAGGGTGTCCACTTTCACCACAGTTATTCAACATAATTCTGGAAGTCCTAGCTACAGCAATCAGAGAAGAAAAAGAAAAGGAATCCAGATCAGAAAAGAAGAAATTAAGCTCTCACTGCTTGCACATGACATGATACTGTACATAGAAAACCCTAAAGGTAGTATCAGAAAATTACTAGAGGTACAGAAGAACTGTACAAAAAAGATCTTCACAATCCAGATAATCACGATGGTGTGATCACTCACCTAGAGCCAGACATCCTGGAATGTGAAGTCAAGTGGGCCTTGGAAAGCATCACTACGAACAAAGCTAGTGGAGGTGATGCAATTCCAGTTGAGCTATTTCAAATCCTCAAAGGTGATGCTGTGAAAGTGCTGCACTCGATATGCCAGCAAATTTGGAAAACTCAGCAGTAGCCGCAGGACTAGAAAAGGTCAGTTTTCGTTCCAATCCTAAAGAAAGGCAATGCCAAAGAATGCTCAAACTACCGCACAATTGCATTCATCTCACATGCTAGTAAAGTAATGCTCAAAATTCTCCAAGCCAGGCTTCAGCAATACGTGAACCGTGAACTTCCAGATGTTCAAGGTGGTTTTAGAAAAGGCAGAGGAACCAGAGATCAAATTGCCAATATCCACTGGATCATCGAAAAAGCAAAAGAGTTTCAGAAAAACATCTATTTCTGCTTTATTGACTATGCCAAAGCCTTTGACTGTGTGGATCACAATAAACTGTGGAAAATTCTGAAAGAGATGGAAATACCAGACCATCTGACCTGTCTCTTGAGAAACGTGTATGCAGGTCAGGAAGCAACAGTTAGAACTGGACATGGAACAACAGACTGGTTCCAAATAGGAAAAGGAGTACGTCAAGGCTGTATATTGTCACCCTGCTTATTTAACTTATATGCAGAGTACATCATGAGAAACGCTGGGCTGGAAGAAACACAAGCTGGAATCAAGATTGCCGGGAGAAATATCAATAACCTCACATATGCGGATGATACCACCCTTATGGCAGAGAGTGAAGAAGAACTAAAGAGCCTCTTGATCAAGGTGAAGGAGGAGAGTGAAAAAGTTGGCTTAAAGCTCAACGTTCAGAAAACTAAGATCATGGCATCTGGTCCCATCACTCCATGGGAAATAGATGAGGAAACAGTGGAAACAGTGTCAGACTTTATTTTTTTGGGCTCCAGAATCACTGCTGATGGTGACTGCATCCATGAAATTAAGAGACGCTTACTCCTTGGAAGGAAGGTTATGGCCAACCTAGATAGCATATTTAAAAGCAGAGACATTACTTTGCCAACAAAAGTCCGTCTAGTCAAGGCTATGGTTTTCCCAGTGGTCATGTATGGATGTGAGAGTTGGACGGTGAAGAAAGCTGAGCACCGCAGAATTGATGCTTTTGAGCTGTGGTGTTGGAGAAGACTCTTGAGAGTCCCTTGGACTGCAAGGAGATCCAATCAATTCATCCTAAAAGAGATCAATCCTGGGTGTTCATTGGAAGGTCTGATGTTGAAGCTGAAACTCCAATACTTTGGCCACCTCATGAGAAGGGTTGACTCATTGGAAAAGACCCTGATGCTGGGTACGATTGGGGGCGGGAGGAGAAGGGGACGACAGAGGATGAGATGGTTGGATGGCATCACCAACTCGATGAACATGGGTTTGGGTAGACTCCGGGAGTTGGTGATGGACAGAGAGGCCTGGCGTGCTGCAATTCATGGGGTCGCAAAGAGTCGGACACGACTGAGCAACTGGACTGAATCAGTGCATTTTGCAAAGTTGCAGTATACAAAATCAATACACAGAAATCACTTGCATTTCTATATACTAACAATGAAAAATCAGACAGAGAAATTAAGGAATCAATCCCATTCACCTCTTCCACAAAAAGAATTAAATATCTAGGGATAAACTTAACTAAGGAGACAAAGGAACTGTAGACAGAAAATTATAGACACTGATGAAAGAAATCAAAGATGACATAAACAGAGGGAAAAATATTCCATATTCCTGGGTAGTAAGAATCAATATTGTGAAAATGACTATACTACCAAATGCAATCTACAGATTCTATGTGATCCCTATCAAATTACCAATGACATTTCTCACAGAACTAGAGCAAAATATTTCACAATTCATATGGAAACACAAAATACTCCAAGTAGCCAAAGCACTCCGAAAGAATTTAGCTGGAGAAATCACCCTTCCTGACTTCAGATTATACCACAAAGCTACAGTCACCAAGATTTTATGGTACTGGCACATAGACCAATGGAACAAGATAGAAAGCCCAGAAATAAACCCATGCACTTATGGATACTTATTTTTGGCAACAGAGGCAAGAATATACAATGGAGAAAAGATAATCTCTTTAACAAGTGGTGCTGGGAAAACGGGCCACCACTTGTAAAAGAATGAAACTAGAACACTTCCTAACACCATACACAAAGATAAAGTCAAAATGGATTAAAGACCTAAATGTAAGACCAGAAACTATAGAAGTCTTAGAGGAAAACATAGGCAGAACACTCGATGACATAAACCAAAGCAAGATATTTTATGACCCTCCTCATAGAGTAATGGAAATAAAAACAAAAGTAAACAAGTGGGACCTGATAAAACTTAAAAGATTTTGCATAGCAAAGGAAACTATAAGTGAGGTGAAAAGACAACCCTCAGAAAGGGAGAAAATAATGGCAGATGAAGCAACAGACAAAGGATTAATTCCAAAATACACAAGTAGCTCATAAAACTCAATGCTAGAAAAACAAACAACCCAATCAAAAAGTGGGAAAAAGACCTAAACAGACATTTCCCCAGAGAAGACATACAGATGGTTAACAAACACATGAAAAGATCCTCAACATCATTCTTTATTAGAGAAATGCAAATCAAAACCACAGTGAGATATCACCTCACACGGTCAGAATGGCCCTCATCAAAAGCTCTACAAACAATAAATGCTGGAGAGGGTGTGAAGAAAAGAGAACACTCTTGCACTATTGGTGGGAATGTAAACTGATACAGCCACTATGGAAGATGGTATGGAGATTCCTTAAAAAACTAGGAATAATACCACCATATGACCCAGCAATCCCACACCTACGCATATACCCAGAGGCAACCAGGGTTAAAAATATACATGCATCCCAATGTTCATTGTAGCACTATTTACAAGCATCCTAGATGTCCATCGACAGATGAATGGATAAAGAAGTTGTGGTACATATACACAATGGAATATTAATCAGCCATAAAAAGGAACACATTTGAGTCAGTTCCAATGAGGTGGATGAACCTAGAACCTATTATACAAAGCAAAGAGAGTCAGAAAGAGAAAGATGAATATCATATTCTAACATACATGTACAGAATCTAGAAAAATACTACTGAAGAATTTATTTACAGGGCAGCATTGGAGAAACAGACATAGAGAATAGACTCATGGACATGGGAAGAGGGGAGGATAGGGTGAGATGTATGGAAAGAGTAACATGGAAACTTACATTACCTTATGAAAAATAGATAGCCAATGGGAATTTGCTGTATGGCTCAGGAAACTCAAACAGGGGCTCTGTATCAACCTAGAGGGGTGGGATGTGGAGGGAGATGAGAGGGAGGCTCAAAAGGGAGGGGATAAATGTATACCTATTGCTGATTCATGTTGAGTTTGATAGAACACAACAAAATTCTATGAAGCAACTATCCTTCAATAAAAAAATACATTTAAAAAAAACAAAAAAAAGAAAACAAATTTAAAAATTTTGCTTACATGTGAGAATGGATAAGATGGGGTGCCTCCCTGTCCTTTGAGTGGGAATGGTAGACTCTTTGCTCGTAGTTTAAAAGTGCTTCCTAGATGAATTTTCTCAGGCTATTCTAATAGCCTGAAACGGTTTTAAATTCAAAATCTCATTTAAGATATCTTATTTAAAATATCTTACTTTCATCCACTTTTATATGAGTATCTATTTGTAAAAAAGATATGAAAAAAATAAGTAAAATAAGAGTAAAATTTGTTTAATATCAATAAACACTTTAGAGCAATAATATGTAGCTAAGAGATTTGATTGACAATGCACAGCAAGTTGTATATCCTATTCCACAAATGTTGATGAATATTTAATAACCAAAGAAAATGATATTGTGCTTGAAAAAAGATGTATTAAAAAAGTTAAAAGGAATACAACTCTTCAATAGCACTTTAAGTTTTGAATGAAAGGTGTGAATATTTCACTACTGAAATCTACCATTTATACTATGATTTTCCACTTAATATGCATTTTGGTAAGTGTTTATAATTTATTATATAAATTTTTATGTGGACAGAAGAGCTTAAACCCTTCAAATATATATTCATTTGGAATATTACTTGAGGATACTTAAGAAAAGTATTTATATAGTTTAAAGTTATGGAACATGCACAAACATATTTATGGAAAAATATCACCAGAATTGATTTAATCTTGAAAAGTACCAATTTCTTTTTTTAATTAATTGATTTATTTTAATTGGAGGCTAATTACTTTACAATATTGTAGTGGTCTTTGCCATACATTGACATGAATTAGCCATGGGTGTACATGTATTCCCCATCGTGAACCCCCTCCCACCTCCTTCCCCATCCCATCCCTCTGGGTCATCCCAGTGCACCAGCCCTGAGCACCCTGTCTCATGCATCAAACCTGGACTGGTGATCTGTTTCACATATGATAATATACATGTTTCAATGCTATTCTCTCAAATCATCCCACCCTAGCCTTCTCTCACAGAGTCCAAAAGACTGTTCTATACATCTGTGTCTCTTTTGCTGTCTCACATATAGGGTCATCGTTACCATCTTTCTAAATTCCATATATATGCATTAATATATTGTATTGGTGTTTTTGTTTCTGACCTATTTCACTTAATTACTATGTTTGAATTTCATGACTAGGATTTCAGAGCATATATATAACTTAAAAGTGTAATTAATGGCAAATGTGTGAAAAAGCTAAATCTGTGTCTTGTTTTTCTAATATAGGAGACAGATATTTCATTTTTAGCACAAGGATTGATTTTTAATACTCAGTAAGGATTGCTTTCTTATTTCATGTTTACTCCAAGCTCCAGATTTTGTGAATCTAGATTGCTTTCTTTATAGAGCCATTCCTCTGAGATCCTCCAAAAGAGGAAAGCAAATAACCAGTCAATATTTAGACCTTGGCAATCTTCTGATTAATGGAAGGGCCAGAACTACATCTCCTAAAGCGCTTTGTACATTTTTCCAGGTTTATTCATAGCCAAACAATCAAAATTTTCATAAGTAATTGTAACTCTGAATTTTGGATGCTTTTACTATATTTACTTGTCAACTCTGATATTCACACAAGTGTCTCACTGCTATTAGATTCTTTAGTCCATTTCACTAAGCCTTTCTTTTTTTCCCTTAACATGAGGTAAGAGAATGCAGATGGTAGCAAATAAAAGGTGTGTATTCTGTATTGTTAGTCCTCATTTTAGAAAAATAGAATAATGGAATTACAGTTTAGACTTTATTGGCTAAGCATCATTTTAATGACTGGAAGGCATATAGAGCTGATGCTGCTATAGAAACAGATTATGACTTACCGCAGACATGGAACATTTGTTCTCCTGGGATAAACAGGGATATGATTCATCAATTGGAGAGAAGCCAAGAGAGAAAAAAAATATTCCAACAAAAGTTAGGGCTACAGTAGCATAGTATAGTTAAGAAGATTCAATATGTTACCCCTTAAACTAAATTGATTTAGAGAGCCACCAATGGAAGCCTAATATAATTAGTGTTTTATAACATCATCTACTTAGGATAACTTATATTCTTCCATGCCCTTCTAAACTTTATAGTCTCTAAAAAAAATCTCTTATAGACTCAGTTTTGTTGGTTGTTGAAAATGTAAGCAGCTCTAAAACAAATCCTCCATGACAAAATGAAGTCCTCTTGCTCTAACTTTGTTCCTCAGTGCAGATAGTGATCCTTATTTATATATCTGTAAATGAATACTTTTAGGCATTCTCTATCCACATCTGTTGGTAGTGAAAAACCACATTTTTATTTATGGTCCTTGGCTATCCGATCTCTCTGGCTAATATTTTGTTTTGAAGAATTTTTGTGCTGTGACTTAAACATACATAAGATTGTTCATAAATAGCCTGTCCCCGTGGATCATACTTTTTCTGCAGCTCTGTCCAACCTGACTATATTGATCTTCCTATTCCCTTTGGTATATCGGTCCTGCTGCCAAAGGTCATTCATACCCTGGTAATAGTCTCTTGACTTCAGTTTTTGGATCATCCTTAATTCCAACAGATGGTGTTGTGGGCTGAATTTTGTTCCCCAAAATTCACAGATTGAAGTCCTAGCCCCTAACCACTCAGAAGGTGAATGTGTTTGGAAATAGGATCTTTAAAGAGGGATTAAGGTGAAATGATGCCATTAAGATTGGCCCTAATCAAATATAAATGATTAAAAGAAGAGATTAGGACACAGACACACACAAAGGAAAGACCATGTGAAGACACAGGGAGGAGAATATAGTCATCTGCAAGTCAAGGAGTGATGCCTCAGAAGAAATCAACCTAATGACACTTTAGTCTTGGACATCTAACCTTCACAACTATGAGGAAATAAATTTATGTTGCTTATGCCACCCACTCTGTGATGTTTTCTTACAGCAGCCCAGGAAAACTAATACAGATGCATTCTCCTAGATACATATGGTGTTTTGAGAACACAAATTATCCCTAATCCACTTCCTGGATTAGATCCCTTCTTCTACCTGGCACAGTCAGACAGATATGAGAGTATTACTCTCTGAAGAAAGTGACCAGAAGATGCCCAAGAATTAGAGGTATTAGATACAAAGGATATTTAGGAATAATGCTAAAAGGAGAGAAATTACATGAAAAATCTATACTCCTGAGTATTAAGAGTCTCAGCACTTTTTATCATCTTGGCTCCTAGATAAATTCCATTCTGGCCCTCTGGTAGAATTTTAGCTATTTCAGATATTAAGATTTGAGTTTTCTCGAAAAAATCCTGTCATCCTACAGGGAAAAACACTAACATATAAACTACACCCAAAGGATGGGATTTCTAAATAAAATTTTGTGTTTCCCTTTCAAATATGAATGAATATCCAATAGTGGCCTAACAGTTGAGAAAAATTTTTAATGTGAAAAACAATACTCAGAACTAATAAAAAAAATTTAGAAAACAAAAAGTGCAGAGGACAAAAATGTCAAAAAAAATATTCATAAAGAAAAACCGACAGAGCATGGTTTTTATCAATATTGCTATATGTCTTTCAATTCATATATTCAGTACATTGCCCTGGAAACAGTATAATACAAGATATTAGTGATGTCCAGGTCCTAAGGGAACATCCTAACACAGAAAGCTAAATGTTTCCACATCCCTGCATAGAGATTTAAAAGATGAAGATGGTTGGAAGGCATCGTGGAAAGGAAAGCATTCCAGTTAAGTGCATATAGAAGTAAGAAAGCATATGGGAATAATTTAAAGCATGTTTGGAGAGTTTCACGAAGTCCAGGGTATCTGGAGAGAAGATGAAATAAATGTGCAGAGATAAGAGCTGGATGTTTCCTTTCTCTCTGAGTTGAGTTGGTATTTTATTCTCAAGGATAATCCATTCACTAATTCTAAGCATGGATTTATATAGTATTTACAATTTGCAAAAATATTACTAGCAATGTTAAGAAGTAGCAACTGAAGGAGGAGATACTGGACACTGAAAAACCTCTGCAGAGAAATAAAGGAATCAGGAAAGTTATTGAGATAGTCAGAGTAGATAACATAAATAGTTGGGTTTAGATGGCAGTGGAGAACAAGGGGAGAGGACAGGAAAAGCAGTCATGCTACAACTGCTGAGCTGAAGAGGTGTGGCAACTCTAGCCAGCAAAGGTTAACATATTTACTATATACACTTAAAATTTGCAGGCCCCTTGTTTAGACTACTTTTTGTAGAACTGGAGGTGGTGAGTTACATCGAGAAGCCTAACCGAGGAGCAATTTTATGCTTTAGGATAGTACATACCATGTTTGAGAATGGAGGAGAAAGGATATTAATGATTTTGAAAGGAATAGATAACTGGGAAGAAGGTCTCAGAAAAAGAGGATGGAAGCATTAGCTTTTCTAGAAGGAGGGGTCTTTTTCCATAGATAGAAGTGGAAAGATTAAGGCTGGATTTGGATGGAAATACATTTATCATAGAAGAAAGGAAAAGATTGTAGCACTCATGTCCAGTGGCTCTTTTATCCTATGATGTAGGATGTAAAGTCATTTGCTGAGATTCTGGTGAGGATGGATGAGAAGTAGCTTGCAGGAAATGGTAGGGTTTGAGCAACCACTTTGAGGGATTGGCAGAAAGGCAAAATATACAAGTAACCTCACCTTCCTTGTCAGGTCCTGGGAACAAAGGAGCCTATAGACTAGAGGTTAGTACTGGTACTTACCAGCTCAGTTATATGACAGCTGTTCTCTTTCCACAGAACTAGAGGAATAATCATGAGAGAATCCTACTGTTTTTCTGTTCTGTTTTGTTTGTATTATACTGTTTCCAGGGATTAAAGTGTTAAAATAAGGATTAACTCCAAGCACCTGACTTTGACAGAAATAAGTTTCAACTGGTTATTGAATTTAAGGTGTTGTACTACAGACTTTTCAGAGTATGGAGATGTGATTATATCTTTCATAGAGCTCACAATTGATATGTAAAAGCAATATATGCATGAATAAGGAAAGTCAGAAAAGACTGAGTACTGTTATACAGTCAAGGTTAAACAAAGTCTATAGAAAAACAAAAGAAATAATAATTCTTCACAGAGCTGGAGGTAAGCTTCAAATAAGGAAAAAGGATATTTGTATCTAAATAATATAAAGTGACTTTGCTGTGTCTTTGATACAGGAATTTTTTCTTTTGCTTTATTTTTTGACTAAACATGTTCTGTCCAATAGAAAACAACCATGGACAGAAGGTATAAGATCCTGTTTTAAGTTAGAGAAAATCCTGTTTTAAGAGAAGATCCTGTTTTAAGTTCCATGAAAATGGAACTTGTGCTTCCAATCTAATCAAGGCTTTTCTGACATACTGAAAGTCTATATCTATTCAACATGAGACTTTTCCATAAAACTTTAAACCTTCAAATATTTAAAATGTGTGAATCCATATAGTTCTGATATGCTTAAAATCTTAGTGGGCATCCAAAGCTTTGAATGTTGGTTATGAACTCTTAAAAGGCAATGACTCCTCCACATCTCTATAACTGATTATTACTTTACATAGTAGAATTTCAAAAATAACTATTGATATCATGATGCCTTTTTTCTGTTCTACTTTTTTTCTGTTTTGTTTAACTTGTAGTAGAAAATAAACAAAATGAGATGTATAAAGAACTCTAATTTTAAGGGCCTGATTTGAGGAGCCACCCAGTTGTACAACTACAACCTACATGTAAACATAGAATCAACCATCACTCCAGAAGTTTTTCTCATGCCCTCTGTCAATCATTGTCCCTCCTAGAAGTAGCCATTATTTTGATTTTTTTATCAAAACATCCTTAAAAGTTTACATTGAAAAGTTCAGAAATATTTTCTTTACAATTAATTTGGTAGAATCAAATATTTATATTCTTAAACAGCCAGTCACAGAAATAACAAAGATTATCCAAATGTAAATTTCCCAGTTCGACTTTCTAGAGTGACTAAGTTCACTCGGTAATTACCGCCAGCATCAGCTCATTTTGTGTTGAGCTGTGTGGACCAGAAATAAAAAGCCTCTTTAATGGCAACCCTTCAAAAGCATTACTCAAGAGTCATGATCATGTTCTAATTATTATTGGATGTGTACTGAATCTCAAATAAAGTCAGAGTCTTTGAAGGAAAAGAAAGCCTACATTTCATATCCCTAAGTTAATGAAGATAAAAATTCAAGGTTTGTACGTTGATGGCAACTACAAAAGCTTTGTTAAGATAATAGCCTTACTCTTCTTCTCACATCACAGTGATGCTTCTGTTAAAGAACTTCACAGAAGTTGGGGAGATTGAATAAAATTGATGAATAATGGCTGACAATCAGGGGTTCAAAATAGTAATGCCATTCACTTCATTCTAGTGTAACTTGTCATATTTTCCAGGTTTTTAAAAACCAGAACACAAGATCTTTATGTGTACTGCATGAGATAGTATTATACCCTCATGGAGCCTTGGACATAAAGGATATTCTTAATGGTAAATGGCAGATTTCCCATGGCATGTACTTCTACATTAGGGAAGTTAAAAGAGAGAAGTGAAATGAACTTAATTGAGTGTTAGTGAATTATACATACGTGATGGGCAAAGGGTTAAGACTTTGGTACTAATGAAGTTGAACAGGGGATTCCTTAATTCAGGAAATAATTGCACAGCCTCAACTATGAGGCACTGGGTTATATATATCCTCCAAGGGAAACAAAAATAATGAGAATTCCTGCCTCTCTAATTATTTGGCTGAGTGGGGAAAGAAAAAGATATAGATAACCATGAGCAAAGAAATTTCTCCATACCCTAAAGGACAGATGTTAAAATGATTGTCAGATGTTTGAAAGTAGATTGAAATAGTAGAGAATTTTCTGATAGCATAGAAATATCCTCATTTTAGTAGTCCCATGAACTTTTATTGTAACCATCAATACCACCACTACTATCCTCTCCACTATTCCTAATAACCACACTTTTAGACGTATTTGTCATTATTATCACTAGACTCAAGCTGTAATACTTTAGCCACCTGATGCAAAGAGCTGACTCATTGGAAAAGACTCTGATGCTGGGAAGGATTGAGGAGAAGGTGGCAACAGAAGATGAGATGGTTCGATGATCGTTGACTCAATGAACATGAGTCTGAGCAAATACTGGGAGATAGTGAAGGACAGTGAAGCCTGGTGTGCTACAGTCCATTGGGTCACAGAGTCAGACACAATGAGCAACTGAGCAACTGAAAAACCACAGCAAATCACTACACCCATCTCCTTTTTAAGAATCCTGTACACTCCGACTTTACCAGAACGTTGTTTTCCTCCTTGAAAAGCATCTATCATTCTTTTCTTTTGTTTCCTTGATGATTTAGCTCCAAAGTTATCTTCTTCAAAGCTATATATCTTTGTGACCCCAAGGACTGTAACCCGCCAGGGTCCCAATGAACTGTAACCTGAAAGGCTCCCCCATCCATTGGATTTTCCGGGCAAGAATACTGGAGTGGGTTGCAATTTTCTTCTCCAGTGGATCTTCCCTAGCCAGGGATTGAACCCTGGTCTCCTGCATTGCAAGTAGACTCTTTACCATCTGAGGTACCAGGGAAACCCGAATTATGTGTACCACAATGTATATACTCTTCCTCTGTTAACATTTCCTCATTGGTGAAATGTAAATCTCATATTATGCAGCTATGATCTGCTGAAGATTGCTTTTATCCCCACAAGAAAGTGCCACAAAGAAGGACAATGCAATGTGCTTAGTATTCTTAGTATCTAATATGCAAGAAGTGGATCAGTAAATTATTGAACAGAGGAAATAAATGTTGCTCTGTGTTGGGGAAGCTTGGCACACTCCACCAGAGCCAGAATCCAAAATTTTAGAGGTAAGCTTCAGTTCTGTCAATGAGAAACTGTAATCCCAAGCAAACAAGATTATCTGAAGGCATGCAGATGGAATGGATAAAGAGTAGTAATTCAGGAAAATGGAATTTAATTTGCTGCCAAGTGATTCTATTCAATAAACAAATAAAAAATACTCAATAAACTGAGTAGTGTCTATTCTACTCAATAGTGAATAAAAAATTCACTATTGCTCTACATTGTTGTTTAGTGAATTATAACGAGACCCAATATTTCCTATTACTACACAAGAAAGGGAATTGTACCAAAAGAGTGTACTGAGTAGAAGTTGTACAGTGGTCAGCAAGGCAAGAAGAGAAGAAAGCGAAGTCGCTCAGTCATGTCCAACTCTTTGCAACCCTCTGAACTGTAGCCTGCCAGACTCCTCCATCCATGGAATTTTCCAGGCAAGAATACTGGAGTGGGTTGTGATTTTCTTCTCCAGGAGATCTTCCCTCCAGGGGATCAAACTCAGGTCTCCTGCATTGCAGGCAGACTCTTTATTGTCTGAGCCACCAGAGGATTCCAGCAAGACAAAGGAAGATGAAAATTGTAGGATTTGGCTTTGAGGAGGATATAGTGATTTTGGGTGCATGCTCAGCTGTGCCTGACTCTTTGCAACCACACGAACTATTGCCTGCCAGGCTCCTCTGTCCTTGGAATTTTCCAGGCAAGAATACTAGAGTGGTTGCCATTTCCTACACTAAAGGATCGTCCCTAACCAGAGACTGAACTCGCATCTCTTGTATCTCCCGTTTCAGCAGGCAGCTTCTTTACCACTGTCACCTGGGAAGCCTCTTGGTGACTTTAAAATGAGTGATTTCCATGGCTCAGATTATAATCTGTGGGAGGTTAAGGAAATAGAAACTCTAAATGTAGTTCACGCTTTCAAGAAGGTTGAAACTGTGAATACAGAGAAAGACAGTTTCAGTGTGAAGGTTCGAAGGCATGTATAGTCAGGGGTTTGTTTGTTTTATTCAAGGTTGTATCTTGTTATTCTTCACTAAATAACAATATAGAGCATTAGTGAATTTTTTATACACTGTTGAGTAGGATAAATAATACTCAATTTATTGAATATTATTATTCAAGTTTGTTAATTTCAGAGGTTGTATTTTGGATAGTAACACTCTTGTGTCAGAAAGTGAAGAGGAAATAAAAAGCCTCTTGATGAAAGTGAAAGATGAGAGAGAAAAAGCTGGATTGAAACTCAACATTCAAAAACTAAGATCATGGCATCTGGTCCCATCACTTCAGGGCAAATAGATGGGGAAGGAATAGAAACAGTGACCAACTTTATTTTTTTTTTTGTCTCCAAAATCACTACAGATGGTGACTGCAGCCATGAAATTAAAAGACGCTTCTTGGAAGAAAAACTATGACCAACCTAGACAACGTATTAAAAAACAGAGACATTATTTGATGGACAAAGGTCCGTTTAGTCAAAGTTGTGGTTTTTCTAGTAGTCATATATGGATGTGAAGGTTGGGGTATAAAGAAAGCTGAGTGCCAAAGAATGATGCTATTGAACTGTGATGTTGGAGAAGACTCTTGAGAGTCTGTTAGACTGCAAGGAGATCCAATCAGTCAGTTGTAAAGGAAATCAGTCCTGAATATTCATTGGAAGGTCTGATGGTGAAGCTGAAACTCCAATACTTTGGCCACCTGAAGTGAAGAACTGACTCGTTTTAAAAGACCCTGATGCTGGGAAAGATTGAAGGAAGAGGAGAAGAGGACAACAAAAGATGAGATAGTTGGATGGCATCACCGACTCGATGGACATGAGTTTGAGTTGGCGATGGACAGGGAAGCCTGGTGTGCTGGAGTCCATGGGGTCGCAAAGAGTCGGAAACAACTGAACAACTGAACTGAACTGACTGACTAATATAAATCTCACAAAAACTATAATATTTTAAAAGAACTGTGCTGACATCCTTATTTTGCTTGCCCTAATTTTCAAAATAGCACAAACCTGATTTTTCTATGCAATGCTTATCATATGCAATCTTCTCTTCATACCATACTCAAGAATAAAAGCTGTTTATACTGTCATTTTTAGGAAGTTGTTTATAAATAACTCATCCTTCAAGTGACTTTGAACTTTGTTTAGGAACTTTTTTTCAGATAGTGTGTTATGACAATAGTTTGGTTATGTGTGATGGCTTTTTACTTCCTGTGCATATTAAATGGGGCTTCCATGTCACTAGAAAAAAGTCAAAAACCTCAAACCTGTGTTCAGAACCATCCAAAAAAGAATATAACATTACTCTCATTTCCCCTCTTGGTGCTCAAAAATAGAAATAAAATGTCTGGCTTATAAAATGATTTCTTCATGCAGGGAATGACAAACCCTCTCTGGTGGGCCAAGTTGGGTCTTCTTTTTGTATATAAAATTTTATAAGAACACAGTCACATGGATTCATGTATATATCATCCATTGCTGTTTTCACACCGTAACTGCACACTTGAATTGTTTTGACAGAGATTGTGTGGCATGAAGAAACTAAAATATTTATTATATTTTACAGAAAAAGTTTGCCATCTCCTATATTAGAGTTTTCTATATCTATAATAAAGATGAGTCTTAATTTCTAAAGCAGAATTTAAAAACTTACTTTCCCAGATTATATTTATTTATATTAACATTATTGACTCAATAAGTAATTACAAATACTTATTAAGCACCTTCTGTGAGGTAGACTCTTTAACACATGCTAGAATACAATGGTCAAAAGGAACAAAATTCCTGGCCCTCAAATTGATTATAAGTCTAGTTATAATCAGACAACCAACAAAATAATCAGAAACAACAAATCAATAAAATCAACAGGAAAATTCTAATATATATATGTATATATATATACACTAATATATATATATAGTATATCAGATGATCAGATTATTATGTGTTATGGGTAATTAAAATGGAATAGGATATATTAGAAGTTGGAGAAGTTAATAAACATATCTTTATCACTGTGTTTCATTTAGAGTATTCTAAGATTATCCTTGAATAAAATGAAGTTATTCACCAGTATATCAAGTAAAATAATACCCTGCCTCAAACACATATATCCTAGTGTATTATACTCATAAAAATATTCAGATTTTCATTAAAATACTCTACTGGCTCTCACTTTTAATTTGTACATATTTCCATGCCTACAACTTACAAAATGAAGCAAAACCAGAAAAAAAATCATATTATATAAAACTAATCCCTATGAAACAGTCCATCACATTAAACCAATCCCTATAATTCTATATAACTTCAGTGATTTAATCCAATGTATAATCCCTCAATAATAGTGCAATAAAAATAAATTTAGCACAGAAGTGTTCATGCTAGTCTCACAAATAATAATAGTTCAGTAGTATCTCAACACATTTAGAGAGAAGGAGGAGAAAAGGTTTAGTAATATTAAAAATAGTTCTCCAAAAATATATGGAAAGTAGTCATAGTTTAATCATTAGTCTGTGAAACATTATTAAAAATGATATGTAACAAGTTACAAATAACCATAAACCAAAAAATATTTATTTTATTTTTATTAAACATTGATAGAGCAAATGGTAATTTATACTTTTGCTAGAACTTTCTTAACTACATAGGTGATGGACAATTGATTCAATCTCACTTCATGTGGGTACAGCAATATAAAAGAGAAATGGGAATAGTAGTTTATATTGGAGCATTGCATTTTCAAGACTTTCTGTAGTTTGTCAGTATAGCAACCTTATTCTTCTGGGTTTTTATTTACTATTATGTTCTTTGAATTAGATCTTAGTTTCTTACAGCTTCTGTTTTAGGGAAAAATTACTATTAAAATGTTCAAGAGAGCTTTAGAGTTAAATACTATGATGCAAGAAAAAATATTTTTTAAGCCATTGGTCTTAATTTATCTGAGATGTACAGTTCTTTTTCATTTTGGCAATAACCTTTCATGAAAGGAAAAGTAATTACTGTCATAAAATATTAATTAAATGGCAACCCTTGTTGAAATACCTTACAATACTCACATATTCTGAACTCATTTTCCAGCATCTAATAAATAACACTTGACCTAAAATTGTTCCTAAATAAAGATGAAATTTTAGTTAAAACATAAGCTTTGTCAATATTTAAGTTTTAAGAATTTATATATTATTACTATAAATCTCTCACATTCTTATGTATATATTACTTTCATCAAAGGAATTGATGGAAGAATGATTCTGAGGGGGGAATTTTTTTTTTTACAAAATATTCTTTTTTTTACAATATATTCTTTAATTATAATAAATGTAATCCTCAACCATTTGCTTATTATTTCATGAAAGTGAAAGTCGCTCAGTTAGGTCAGACTCTTTGAGACCACATGAACTGTACAGTTCATGGGATTCTCCAGGCCAGAATACTGGACTGGGTAACCTTTCCCTTTTCCAGGGGATCTTCCTAAACCAGGGATCAAATCCAGGTCTCCTGCATTGCAGGCAGATTCTTTACCAGCTGAGCCACAGAGAAGCCCAAGAATACTAGAGTGGGTAGCCTATCCCTTCTCCCCAGGTTCTTCCTGACCAATGAATCCAACCAGGGTCTCCTGCATTGCGGGCAAATTCTTTACCAACTGAGCTAATAGGAAGGCTTATTATTTTGTGAGTTCTATATTAACAACACTTAAAAAATGTTAACTGTTTTCAGAAACCCAAGAATGCTATTTTTTAGTAATTGGAAAGCAAGTCAGACCTCTCATAAACTTGTAAAAATAGGAAGCAGTCCCTCTGGTTGATGTAATTTGTGTTGCTTGATCATATTTCCCATGACTTAGTAATATAAAACTTTTTCCAGATACTTATGTGTCTGTTCCTTAGTCAAAGTCTTAAAAGAAAGTATAGGTCCTTGGACTTAATAGTATAACATGAAGATATTTAACAAAAAATAAATAAATAAAATAGTGCTTCAAGATGTATTACTGGAAGTGTCCCAGAATTTTAAGGCTTCCATCATCATTATCAGTGAGATGTCTTAGATATTTTAGAGTTTACAGTAA
This sequence comes from Giraffa tippelskirchi, assembly GCF_054371585.1. Taxonomy (NCBI): domain Eukaryota; kingdom Metazoa; phylum Chordata; class Mammalia; order Artiodactyla; family Giraffidae; genus Giraffa; species Giraffa tippelskirchi. Next base: position 115,471,558 of record NC_137277.1, read on the forward strand.
CTCTAAAATTGTCTAACGAAATGAAGACACAAGTAGGAGGGGAAGTAATAGGAAAGAAAAACATGCAAAGCAGAAAAAATATCAGTTCAGTTCAGTTCAGTCACTCAGTCGTGTCCGACTCTTTGCGACCCCATGAATCACAGCACGCCAGGTCTACCTGTCCATCACCAACTCCGGGAGTTTACCCAAACTCATGTCCATCGAGTCAGTGATGCCATCCAGCCATCTCATCCTCTGTCGTCCCCTTCTCCTCCTGCCCCCAATCCTTCCTAGCATCAGGGTCTTTTCCAATGAGTCAACTCTTTGTATGAGGTAGCCAAAGTATTGGAGTTTCAGCTTCAACATCAGTCCTTCCAATGAACACCCAGGACTGATCTCCTTTAGGATGGACTGGTTGGATCTCCTTGCAGTTTAAGGGACTCTCAAGGGTCTTCTCAAGCACCATAGATCAAAAGTATCAATTCTTCAGCACTTGGCTTTCTTCACCGTCCAACTCTCACATACATACATGACTACTGGAAAAACAATAGCCTTGACTAGACAGACATTTGTTAGCAAAGTAATATCTCTGCTTTTTAATATGCTGTCTAGGTTGGTCATAACTTTCCTTCCAAAGAGTAAGCGTCTTTTAATTTCATGGCTGCAATCACCATCAGCAGTGATTTTGGAGCCCCAAAAAATAAAGTCTGACACTGTTTCCAGTGTTTCCTCATCTATTTCCCATGAAGTGATGGGACCAGATGCCATGATCTTAGTTTTCTGAACGTTGAGCTTTAAGCCAACTTTTTCACTCTCCTCTTTCACTTTCATCAAGAAACTTTTTAGTTCTTCTTCACTTTCTGCCATAAGGGTGGTGTCATCTGCATATCTGAGGTTATTGATATTTCTCCCGGCAATCTTGATTCCAGCTTTTGCTTCTTCCAGACCACGTTTCTCATGATGTACTCTGCATATAAGTTAAATAAGCAGGGTGACAATATACAGCCTTGACATACTCCTTTTCCTATTTGTAACCAGTCTGTTGTTCCATGTCCAGTTCTAACTGTTGCTTCCATACAGATTTCTCAAGGGTAAGGTCTGGTGGTCAGGTATTCCCATCTCTTTCGGAATTTTCCACAGTTTATTATGATCCACACAGTCAAAGGCTTTGGCATAGTCAGTAAAGCAGAAATAGATGTTTTTCTGGAACTCTCTTGCTTTTTCAATGATCCAGTGGATGTTGACAATTTGATCTCTGGTTCCTCTGCCTTTTCTAAAACCAGCTGGAACATCTGGAGTTTCATGGTTCATGTATTGCTGAAGCCTAGCTTGGAGAGTTTTGAGCATTACTTTACTAGTGTGTGAGATGAGTGCAACTGTGAGGTAGTTTGAGCATTTTTTGGCATTGCCTTTCTTTGAGATTGGAACAAAAACTGACCTTTTCCAGTTCTGTGGCCACTGCTGAGTTTCCAAATTTGCTGACATATTGAGTGCAGCACTTTCACAGTATCATCGTTCAGGATTTGAAATAGCTCAACTGGAATTCCGTCACCTCCACTAGCTTTGTTTGTAGTGATGCTTTCTAAGGCCCATTTGACTTCACATTCCAGGACGTCTGGCTCTAGGTGAGTGATCACACCATCGTGATTATCTGGGTTGTGAAGATCTTTTTTGTACAGTTCTTCTGTGTATTCTTGCCACCTCTTCTTAATATCTTCTGCTTCTGTTAGGCCCCTACCATGTCTGTCCTTTATCGAGCGAGCTCATGTTTGCACGAAATACAAATTCCTTCAATTATATGTTATTGATAATGAATATGTTTCTTTCCCACAGCATGACCCATATATAAAAATAAGCTAAAAGACTTTTAAAATGCAAAGAAAAATAGGGAATTTATTTCTACTTATGTTGGCAATAGCCTTTATTGGGTGGAGAGTGGTATTTATGCTTAAGATCCAAACATGTTTAACACAAATTGTCAAAAAGTACACATGCTCAGAAAATTAAGTTTTGGAGAACTAAATTTCTGAAATAACCACCACCAAATGCCATAACATTCAGAGATTAGACTCAGAAACAGAATTCACTCTTGGAATTCAGGAATAATTCTTATGCCAAAGAGGCACACCTTGTAGTGTCATATTTTACCCTTTCGAAGCAATGTGACTTCCACAAGTGACCTCAAATGTTAAAATATCTAGTGTGGTACTTTTCAAAGAGTTGATAATAGATTCATAAGCTAACATGCTTGTTAAAAATTCTACCTTCTGAGCCATCTTCCAGTCCTACTAAGCCAGCTATCACAGCAAAAATTAGAAATCTGTATTTTTATTAAGCTCTATGGGCGATACTCATGTACAACATAATTTAAGGGCTATAGGTCTAATGAAATCACATGGATATAAAAATAAGGATGCACGTATTCACCAAAATAGTAAGTGTTTATTTGAAATTGAATTACAGTAAGCTAAACTAACTAACCTGAGTAACTAACATCAAATTATTTTATTTTAAATTTGCTTTTTATTGAGCAAATATAGCCAAATTTTCTAAGTGCTAAAGCAGGATATGGAATTTAGTAAAATAGAGCTCCTTTGATAAAATAGCTTATTGAATTGTGTGGATAGACTGACAACTGAATTGACAATTATAAACTCTGTCTTCAGGAATTTAGCTGAAATTCTCCTTAGGTTGATATGGGAATTTAGAGGTTAGACTTAAAGCCAGCTCTGTTTAGCAGTTCAGTGGGCTTGTAAGTAATAATATAAAACTAATAAAATTAAATTCAAAATTATAGCTTTTTTAGTAAATCAGACTACCTTTAATAGGAAAATGTAATTAAAAGAAGTGAAAATAATTTTTAGTGTTAAACCATGTTTTTATATTTGTCTTTATGATGATTGTAAGTGCTTATCAAGATCCAATAGTCAATAATTCCATGATTTTACTTTTGTTCTTGTAGAAGCACATAATCATTCTGTTTCATAGGTAATTGATTTAATGTTTGGTAGACTGATTAGTTGGTTGGTTGGTCGAAGTTCAGCGATAAAAGGGTAATGGCAAATCAACTGATTCTACCTTATTAAAGCATATAAAAGTGGTACAATGTGAACAAATGAAAAGAGCTTAAAATGTTACAAATCTAATTTTATTTTGGGGGCTGAGAAACCATGTATCTTTTTAACTATCTCTTTTGGGATGAATTACTTATAGGTCTGGAGTGTGGAGTGGTTGCCTGATCTGTTCTGACCCCTTAAATTCTGTAAGTTCTAGGTGCAATTGGGCTCAGCAGTTTCAGTATCATAAACAAAGGAAATGACTAATCATTTACAATTTCCTCTAACTGCTGGAAGCCTCTGCTGAGCTCTGGCATTCCTGAAAGTTTTGAAATGATAATACTAGAGTGTTCTCCTAACACATCCCTGAAAGTCTATAATTGTAGAGCTGGAAAGGGCAGTAGAGTTCATTGCCACTCCCCTCTTATTACAGATAAGGAAACTGAGGTGCTTAAAGGCAAAGTGACTTTGCACAAACTTAAAGGGTTGGTTACTTGCAGCACCAGAGATAACACTAAAGTACTCTCCCAGAGTCTTTGACTAGTCTTCCCTTCACCCATGAGGCCTCAGTGTAAGGACAGTATTTTCCAGCTCTTTCTAGGACAGTCTGGATTATAGAGACCAACTTCCAACTGATGATCCCTTCACTCCTCCCTCTAGAACTCTCAGAGTCTGATCAAACCAAGCTTTGTTATTAGGTCTTATGGCAACTGAAGGGAAAAAAAAAAAGATTCTGGTAATTAAAAAGATATCCTGAGGCCAAAGTTATGTTTTTCTCCACCAAACGCCTGGGACATATTACTTCAGAAATAACTGAGGTTATGTTGCTATATAAGTAACAAGTTGATTATATAATACCAAATGTGTATGTATATATATATAAACAAACTGATTTTATGAGAAGTATATAAAACAATTTTTTAAAGAGGAAATGTTTTATTATATGTTGTGGTTCCTGAAAATTATGATCCATGGACCCACAGCATTGCTATATTCTGTACAGCCAATTTCAAGGTTCTCCCTTAGAGATCCGGACCTAGTTCATGGTTTAAAACAGCTTGTTACTTCCATTAGAGAGCATTAGAAATCTGAGGGGCCATTTTTTGTTGATGAAGTGATTAGGGGAATTTTAGTGGGAGGGAACTAAAGATGCTCTAAGATCTGTTTTGTAGGAAAGAGTCTCTCTCAATGAAAACTCATTCTGTGTATTACACAGCTGGAGTTTAAATGGATTAGAAACATGTTTATATTCTCTGAGTCTAGAACACAAACACTGAATTTTTTTTCAGAGTTTTGCAATAGACTAAATTTCCTAGAACTAAAACTACAGTGCAATCAAGGGAAGATTTTTGTTTTGTCCAGAAAATGTTGAAGTGTTTATCATCATTTTAGAAAATTGTGCAACTTATGGCAAGCCCGCTTATATTATATGAATGGTCAGTACGGAATACATGTATCAGTTGAATAAAAATATGGATATTCCTTACAGTTTGATATACAAAGATTGATTACATAACTTCCATCACCCAAGAGAAAGTTTCCCAAAAGAAAGTCTAACTTTAACTTAAACATATATAATGTCTGGAGTATTAAGGTAAATGATAAGATGATGTGTTTCAAACTAACAAGAATTTATGACAGGAAATAGAAATGATATATTTTGGGAAAGATTAAGTATCAAAAATTAAATTTTAACGTCTCCTTGTTCTCCAAAAATGTCACTGATATAAGAATAAAGACAAACTTATTGTGTTCTCAGTAGCTATTTTTTCTCTGCCTTCAACACATTACATGTTCTTTATTTATTTGGTAAATAGTATCAGTCAATAAATTTTAAGTGGTTAACATGAGGAGGTAAAATGTTTTTATTTCTCAGGAACACCATTTGTATTTTTGCACTCAAGGTCTGATTTTGTGGCATAAGGAGAGACATGCTGTGATTCACATATGTTTTCTGTCAGAAAGATGCTAAATATTGACACTTCTTACTAAAATAAAATTTTATAGAAAATTATTGTCAGCCTACTCAATCACAGAGAGGTGGATCCAGCTAAAATTTGTTTTTTATCTAAGAATTCAAAATGGTGAAAACAGATATCAGAATTATAACAACACTTACCACCGTGGAGATTTTTAAAGAAGTATGATGTGGAATCTGGTGCCAAATTCTAATTTGGTTGATTCTAGTTTTGGCTTATGGTAACATTTATGACACTTGAAAATTTAGTCCTTCAATTATTTAACTCACATATACATTCTATCCAACTATGACCTTGGTTATTACATATGTAGATGGATCCATCTGAACTTTTGTTAAGAAAAAAGCTGTCTAGAAAAATGTCAACCTTAAAACATCTAAAAATTTCTATAAAAAGACTTAACTTTCTGACACAGTTCCCATTTTGCAAATTTGACTCAACTTTTATAAATTTATAGATCATATATATTCTTTTTACTTAGGAAAAAGAATGATGTTAATTTAGCAATGACATTTTCTCTAGTTTTAACTTGAGTAATCAAGCATCACCTCATTATTATTAAGCATTTTTTCTCTGTCTGTAATTTTTAGTGATAACAAGCCTTTCTATGACTAACACAACCTGGCATGCCCTAACACATTGTTTTCTTCACCTTCATACCATGTTAGCTGGAGGTCATTATTTCTATTGTCTCTTTCAATTCCAGATTTATCATGGAATGTTCTAATCCCATTCCCCTGTGACTGAGGGACAACATAATCTCGTCGTCTTTTTCTGGATTCCAAACTGCACACTTTATTTCAATGTCCTTTCATACAATTTGGATAATGCATTATGTCAATTATAGCTGCATAAGGTTAACCTGACAATTTACTCGTGGCATAGCTGGCCTTCCATGTAGTATGATTAATTGAATGCTTGAGTTGATTCAATCAGACATTGGAATTAGGAAAAGGGTAAGACCATTCACTTTCCATAAAATTGCACTGTTTTTAAGCCTTTAAAATTGTCACACCTTGAAAATTGCCTTGGGTTATAGATTTTCTTTCATACTGGTGCCAGTGGTAACTTTGTATGGGTAATTCTGAGGAAGAAACTAGAGGAGTTAGAAAGGATAGCATGCTTTTGGCAGTCATGTTGAGTGATTTTTCAGTTCATTAAGCCTCAAAATTTAAGCTGTTCTAAATAAGACAAATGTGTTCCGTTTCTTCCAATATATAAAGCATAATTATTTCAAATTACTTTCTTGGCCATTTCATATATATTTTAAGATCAAGAAAGGTGAATGAGTTAGCATTGAATGTAATTGTTAACTGTAATATACCATTTACCTTTGTGGTATAGGAGTGTGTGTGTGTGCTGTATGTGTGTTTTGAACGTAGATGTGTGCATGTGTGTGTGCGCGCCTGCTCATAACCTCTTAAAATACAACTAATAAAATTGGAGAAATGCTGCTCCTTGAATTGCTTTTCTCTAGTATAAATTCTATTTAAAAAACTAAACAGACATTTCTCCAAAGAAGACATACAGATAACTAACAAACACATGAAAAGATGCTCAACATCACTCATTATTAGAGAAATGCAAATCAAAACCACAATGAGCTACCATTTTACACCAGTCAGAATGGCTGCTATCCAAAAGTCTACAAGCAATAAATGCTGGAGAGGGTGTGGAGAAAAGGGAACCCTCTTACACTGTTGGTGGGAATGAAAACTAGTACAGCCACTATGGAGAACAGTGTGGAGATTCCTTAAAAAACTGGGAACAGAACTGCCACGTGACCCAGCAATCCCACTGCTGGGCATACACACCGAGGAGACCAGAATTGAAAGAGATGCGTGTACCCCAATGTTCATCGCAGCATTGTTTACAATAGCCAGGACATGGAAGCAACCTAGATGTCCATCAGCAGACGAATGGATAAGGAAGCTGTGGTACATATACACAATAGAATATTACTCAGCCATTAAAAAAAAATACATTTGAATCAGTTCTATTGAGATGGATGAAACTGGAGCCCATTATACAGAGTGAAGTAGGCCAGAAAGAAAAACACCAATACAGTATACTAATGCATATATTTGGCATTTGAAAGATGGTAACGATAACCCTATATGCGAGACAGAATAAGAGACACAGATGCATAGAACAGTCTTATGGACTCTGAGGGAGAAGGTGAGGGTGGGACGTTCTGAGAGAATAGCATTGAAACATGTATATTATCATATGTGAAACAGAACACCATTCCAGGTTCGATGCATGAGACAAATGCTCAGGGCTGGGGCAATGGGATGACCCAGAGGAATGGGATGGGGAGGGAGGTGGGAGGGGGTTTCAGGATGGGGAACACATGTAAACCCATGGCTGATTCATGTCAATGTATGGCAAAAACCACAACAATATTGTAAAGTAATTAACTCCCAACTAAAATAAATAAATTTATTAAAAAAATAAAAACCTTTGACAGATAAAATTTCTTAAAAAAAAATAATTTTCACCCATAAAGGATTACTGTTTTACTTATAAATAGGGCAAGTTTTAATGCAAAAACTTGTGATAGCCTCTAAGTAATCAAAATATTTTCATTTTAAAAATTTCCAGTATCTATCTATCTATATATGTATATAGTGACTATCTTTTTTACTCAACAGCCCAGTGTTTGAGGACACCATAGCCAGGTCACTTTAATTAAAAAAAAATCTTAATATGGTTCTTTGCCTGAAAATATTCTTTCTTAGATAACTGTATGGCTTGCTCCCTCATCTCTCTCAGTTTTTTGTTCAAAGAAGTCATTTATATCAACTCTATTTAAATAACAACTTTTCATTCCTAAACCTTCTCTACTTTATTTTTCTCCACATCAGTTATTGATACCTGCATACTATATCAATTTTCACATTGATGTGCTTGTGGTCTATTTCCCTCCATTACAATGTAGACTTGCAGGAATCAGGAAACTGTAGCTCTGTTTGCTCTTATATCTCCAGGACCTAGATCAGTGCCTGACATTTAGTAAATGCTCAAGAAATATTACTGGAAGAATGGAAAAAAAATATTTGTCTACTTTGTATATCTTACATGTAACTGATATTTACTGATTATTTTCCTTGAGCACATAAACATTTTTTCTTTTATTTACTTGAATAGGGTTAAGGAGAGTAGATATTATTTCTGTAATTTGATTCAGCTCATGTGTGTGCCTGTACATATTTGTACACACAGAAAGATGAAGAACTCTAAAAATATATTTATCTACTGAATTTCTTGTCATATAGTTTCCAATAGTACATGTCCTTCAGCGTGAGATATATATATGTGTGTGTTTGTGTGTGTGTATGTAATCATCATGACAGATTTTCTTAAAACTAATACAAAGCACAGAGCAGCAGTTTTTTCAAGTCTAATTAAAAAGAATTACCCCAATTAACTAGTCATAGTACTTCCCTCATAGCTCAGTCGGTAAAGAATCTGCCTGCATTGCAGGAGACCTGGGTTCGATTTCTGGGTCAGGAAGGTCCCCTGGAGAAGGAAATGACAATCCACTCCGCTATTGTTGCCTGGGAGATCCCATGGACAGAGGAACCTGGCGGGCTACAGTCCATGGAGTCACAAGAGTCAGACACGACTTACCGACTAAACCACCACCAACTAGTCATAACTATTAAATTTCTTTCATGTGTGTCTGTTTGTGTATTTTAAAATCATGTCCTTATCTTCTCTAAGGCATGCTTTAGAGTTTTTGACCAATTTTCAGATTTGAAAATATGTCTTAAACCTCCATACACATCTGTGTGAGATATCTGAGAAGAATAAATAGCAAATAAATGGATATTGAAGCTTATTTTATCTTTTGTGTGAAAAGTCAAGGAAAATGATGACCAAATGAATGTCTGTCCATTGATCTTGGTACTTAAAAATAAAAGTCACAATGCATTTAATTCTTCTCTTGGCTAAGGAACCTCTATATTGAAAGTGCAAACATTTGAAACACAAAGCCTACTGTATGTTCTTTTTATTAACCAACTTTTTATTTGCAAACATATAGAAGCTCTGGGAGGGGGTTAAAAACATGTCTTTATGAAAAACAAATCAGATCAGACTAATCTAATTCCCTCTGTGATAGTGACAGACCCTGTTGTTAAGAGGAAAGCAATAGATACAAGATCTTTATTTCAGTCAGGCTTTTAACTCAGACTTGTGCGACATTAATTAGGGAACAACAAAGCAGAGTTGAGATCCTGCTATTAGAGCACGGGTGTGCAACTGCTCCGAAGGTCACACGCAAAGAGTAGTTATTAATCGGTTCATGCTGCTCTGAAGAATAGACATAGATATTGAGTGATGCTTCAGTATCTGTCCTGGGTCTAGTACTATATCTTTATCAGTGACTAGGGATGATTAAGTGAGCTCTTATTCATTAAGTTCATGGATAGCATCAAGTTGGGAGGGGTAACTGTCCTTAGAGTAAACTTGAAAATTTAAATGACCTTCTTAAGATGGGGAAGTGGCTTGTGAAAGCATAAGAAAAGAAAAAGAATTATGCCCTAGAAATAAACAGAAGGGCACACAAATAAAAAATTCTCTGCAAACTAAATGAGACATATAGGACTATTTTTAGGTAGCGACAATGGAGAGCATAATAAAACTTGCCCACCAACAGAGTAATTTTAAAATATTTAGTGTTCCCAAATTACTGAACTAAAAATAAGAAGGCAAAAATCCTGTTTGCTAATTTGACACTCTCTATTTCTGTCATTTTAACTACTAACCCACTTACCCAGTTTTACAAACCCATTTTCATTTGATATCCTAGGCTAGCCACATCCCTGGTTTCATTTCTGCTTCACTAGGAGGCATAGAGAATACTTTGTGGACTAAGACTCCACCCCTTATTCATATCCCTACTCTACCTGTTTGCTAAATGGAGTGCATTTCTTTTTCCCCTTGATCCTATTTTTCCAAACTGTTTATCTTGGTTTCTCTTATATTGCCCTCCCAACTCTTTGCCTAAATGTTGTAATCATTGATTTTCTTATTCTTTGTCATTCTAGGTCTCATGGTTCATAATCAGTATGTGAGTTGCTTCTTGATTTATGGGGTACAAGTACTCTGGCTATTTACTAAACTTGGCCACAGCATTGTTCACATCAACATTTAGTAGCACTTTTTTTCCAGACTCCTGGATGTCTGTATGTTTTGACTTCTAACCTCATCTCAGACAATGACTTGTCAGTTTTGACTGCTTGCCAAGACTTGACCCTGTACCTAGCTTTCATTTCTGGTGTTTATATGTTCTCTATTTTCAAATTGATTTCCTTGATGCAGGCCTCTTGACATCCCATAGGCCACCACCTTTAGCCTACACACACACAGCTGGTTGGTGGCCCCATGACTGTCCCCTTTGTGAACATTTTAAATTATATTTATTAGGGTTATTTTATTTTTATTCTAAAATATTATAAACAAAAGCAGAGTAAAATTGAAACTTGACAAACAACATTTTAGATATAGCAAAAAGTCCCTACATTTTCTGTGCTCATCCTGTTGCACTAATATGTTTTCCGATAATAGTTTGAAATATAATCTTCCAGGTACATATAGTTATAAAATTCTGTATATGATAAATTTTTTAAACAAAATGATACCAGTGTTGTAGTGTTCTACAACTTGCTTTTTTTTCAGTTTATATTTAACCATTTCTCTTTTGATGAATAATATAATATTTCTATGTTTCTCATATTATAAAATCCTCTACATGCATATTCTCACAAATTTATCTCAGGCACTTATATATATATGTATATTATATATAATATATGTGTATATTTCCAGAAAAAATCATTGAAATTTTATTGCTTTGATTTGAAAGAAATTATGATGATATCCTGATTACAAAGTTGTTTGATTGCATTGTCTGTCCTAAAATGCTCAAGCTTTAGGTTGAAAGCTAAAAAGTAAAATGTGAATCATTCAAGTTTTCAATTTTATTTTTAAATTAAACAAACTATTTAAAAATGTTTAGTATAAGAATATTTAACAATAATGGCAATTTATCTATAGTTTATATTTGGAGAAAGTAATCAGTGATATCTGAAACCTCTTTCTAAAGCTGAATTATTGTTATGATTAACCAGTTAACCCAAGGAGAATAGTTTCTCACACTAATGTTATTTTTAGAGAAAATTTATTTCAAATAACCAAACTCTTTTTTTTTCAACTATGATGTACATTTAAATTCAACATTTTCAGCTACCCTCAAAAAATTTTATATGGCCACCTCAATTAAAGATACATGCCTCTAACCATAGAAAAAAATCTTTTAAAACATTTCAAATAAATTATGAACAAAAATAGCTTTACAGCATAATTTCTTTTCATCATCAGAGAACAAACCTTTATCAATGCCCTTGGAGTCCTGGTGTTATGTATTAGAATGTGTCATTTTAGATTCACAGACCTAAAATTTCCACCTTGACCTACTTCTATTTTCAAATTCAGTTTCCAAAATACCAGAAATTTTCCTTAAAGGCTAAAATGTTAGGAACAACTTTTCTGTGGAAAGTAGTGCTTCTGTTATACAGCTTTGGATTTTCCGATTAAATAGAAGTGTTTACCTGAAGTAAACAGGATATAAGTCTGCAAGCCTGGAATAGGCTTAGAATTTTATTAGGTTTCTCCCAAAAGAACCATTTTGAGTAAGGTGGCTGATATAATCAATATTTTGGGGAGGGGGAAGGAATAAAAGGTAAAATGTGCTAAAAATTTTTGCTTGTACTTCACAACAGCTGCAGAAAGAAGAATGAAGTTGATTAGAGATGAAAAGCACAGATATCCCAGCAGTCAGAAGAAGAATGGGAAAGAAACAGGCAATCATAAGGAAAGGAACAAAAAAGTGTTCGAAGGTATGACATTATTATTCAGCATTATAGAGCTCTCCATGTTAGTGAAGATATATTGTACTTCATTGTACTTTATTATTCTTCACTGGCATGATAGGATAAAACCTCAAGATCAGTCCTGTTATACAGGCAGAAAAACAAAGGGAACAAATACAGATGGCTTGCTTTGAATACCAGTGAACTAGTTAGTTGGTGAAGAGATACAAAACAGGAACACTTAGAGGATTAAAATAGTTTGAGATCAATGTATTCTTATATCTTGCTGAATTTTGAAATTTCATTCTTTAATTTGAAAGCTTTGTGTGTAAAAATTATAGCATATGTTCCAGTTAGAGTCTGTGGTACTTACTTTATTTTTTTTTATTTTTTTTAAATAAATTTATTTATTTTAGTTGGGGGCTAATTACTTTACAATATTGTAATAGTTTTTGCCATACATTGACATGAATCAGGTACTTACTTTAGTTATTTGTTATCAGGGGGAATGACATACTCTACAGTGAATCAGAGACACATAAACACTGTCAGAAAACAGTCTTCTCCATACTGTAAATAGTGTATAAAAATTCTAGGGTATAATTTTTAGGTAGAAGTTACAACATTCCTGTGGCTAAGGGACTAAGCTTCAGCCAGAAATATTGGTTTGGCCAAAAAGTTCATTTTGTTTTTTCCAAACCACATTATAGAAAAATCTGATAGAACTTTTTGGCCTACCTAGGGTGTGTGTGTACTAAGTCGCTTCAGTCATATCTGACTCTTTGTGACCCCGTGGACTAGCCTGCCAAGCTCCTCTGTCCATGGGATTCTCCAGGTAAAAATACTAGAGTGGGCTGCCTTGCCCTCCTCTAGCAGGAGCTTCCCAACCAAGGAATTGAGCCCATGTCTCCTATGTCTCGTGCATTGGCAGGCAGATTCTTTACCACTACTGCCACCTGGGAAGCCCTGACCACATATATCTGGGATCAATACATTCAAGAGTCTTTGCTTCTAGGAAGATTTTCTTAGTCCTCTCCAAATTTCTCTGATTAGTAGCAGTTTTCTTTTCTTTTCTTTTCTAAACCCCTAGTGTTTATTTATACAAATAAATATTTCTGGTATGTGTAACATATTATTGCACTGCTTTTTGTGGGTTTTTTTTTTTTTAACATATTTAATGCCTTGCATCCAAGGCAGGCATCATATATTACTCTCCATGCTACATATCACAGTATTCAGTACCCTATAAGCACTAAATAAATACTGCTGGTTATTTGCTGAGTCTTAAACATCTTCAGAATTAAATCTATCATTATAATTATTGTCATTAAATTGTGTACTCACAAATGGACATTAAATATCCATTATGTGTACAATTAGGGGGGTATGTGGAGAAATATTAGTTGCCATACAAAGCAAATGAAACAAATTGTTCTCTAGACGTTTATATTTGGAATCAAAATTAACAATGTAGACATATATAAGCACATGATATATGCATATATGCTTATATACACATATGCATAAATACATATATACACAGATATCTATCCTGAACATTAAATATGCATATAAAATGTTGAAGCCTATAAAACAAATTATGCAAAATTTGACCCATGGACTGACTGCCAGTTCTCAAACAGTTATTTACTGGTCTGAAGTGAGATAAAGTACTTAGGCCAAAAAGTAAATCAGATATAGAACTAAGCACAATATTTAGTTACTGACTTTAGTTTTTTTTTAAATAGGAAGACATTTCTGATTAAAAAAGCAGTGACTGGATTTACATGCTGGCACAAGTTCCTGATCTTGTTGGGGACCATCATTTTAAGTAGCACTGAAATATAATATTAATGCATTCAATGTGCAAGCCAAAGCAACTCTCCTCTGAGAGAATTTGTACACATCTTAACAATGTTGACTGTACAGCTAATTGCAAAGGAAGATGATTCATTGCACCTGCAGTACTGCAGTACGTTGTGAGTGCATCTACCATGAGAGACCCTCCAACTTTATGATAACATAAAAATACTAAAATAAGTATTATGTGATTAATGACAAGCAGGGTGACAATATACAGCTTCCACGTACTCTTTCCATCAAGGCTGTATATTGTCACCCTGCTTATTTAACTTATTTGCAGAGTACATCATGAGAAATGCTGGACTGGATGAAGCACAAGCTGGAATCAAGATTGCCAGGAGAAATAGCAATAACCTCAGATATGAAGATGAGACCACCCTTATGGCAAAAAGCAAAGAAGAACTAAAGAGTCTCTTGATGAAAGTGAAAGAGAGTGAAAAACTTGGCTTAAACTCAACATTCAGAAAACTAAGATCATGACATCTGGTCACATCACTTCATGGCAAATAGATGGGCAAACAGTGGAAACAGTGACAGACTTTATTTTGGGGGGCTCCAAAATCACTGCAGATGGTGACTGCAGCCATGGAATTAAAAGACACTTACTCTTTGGAAGGAAAGTTATGACCAACCTAGATAGCATATTAAAAAGCAGAGACATTACTTTGTCAACAAAGGTCCGTCTTGTCAAGGACATGGTTTTTCCAGTAGTCATGTATGGATGTGAGAGTTGGACTATTAAGAAAGCTGAGCACTGCAGAATTGATGCTTTTGAACTGTGGTGTTGGAGAAGACTCTTGAGAGTCCCTTGGACTACAAGGAGATCCAACCAGTCTATCCTAAAGGAGATCAGTCCTGGGTGTTCGTTGGAAGGACTGATGTTGAAGCTGAAACTCCAGTACTTTGGCCACCTCGTGCGAAGAGTTGACTTGTTGGAAAAGATCCTGATGCTGGGAAAGATTGAAGGCAAGAGGAGAAGGGGACAACAGAGGATGATATGGTCGGATGTCATCACCGATTCAATGGACGTGTTTGAGTAAACTTCGGGAGTTGGTGATGGAGAGGGAGGTCTGGTGTGCTGCAGTCCATGGGGTCGCAAAGAGTTGTACACAACTGAGCTACTGAACTGAACTGAACTGATGAATGATAGAAAAATGAACAAAAGAAATTGAGGATTTTATATAAGTGCTCATAAATCGGATGATGAGTTCAACCTCTTATTGTCAGATCAGCACAATACTTTTTATATAGTTTGTGTTAAATGCATATTTGTAAATGAGATTGAAGGATGAAGATGCATTATCACAAACATAGTAGTAGAGGATATATGGATAAAAACAAAAGAAGGATTTTACTATCATTGTATCCAAAGGTACATATCGGTTGGCCACTCTGAAAATGAGACCAGTGGACTAGTCAAAGATTCAGTTTATTCCTAGAATAGAAAGAATTGAGAATGAAGATGTTCTTGTATGTGCTTTGGGGGAAGGTCAGAGAGTCAGATCACAGAACCAAAGAGTAGTCAGGTAAAAAGAGGTTTAAAAGTAAAATGGAGAATCATTTTATCAGTGAGAGATCCAAGGCTCAGGGAAGTAACTATGAGGTTGCCTGGCTGTTTATTCCCACATTCCTTGTGTCTAATCACTTTACAAGCAAAGGGGATATTTTTTAAAGATAATTAAAAATAGAGTTTATTAATGTATGGCATAATTAAGAAGTCACCATCAGAAATATAAGGGAAAACATGTAGCTTAAATGGGATGTTTGCTTGATGAGAAATGCAAACCTAGATGTTTAAAAATTCTAAGTAAATCACCCTGCTGGGAACAGCTGAACCACATCTTATCTCCACAAGTAGTAGCTAGTTTCATTCTAGAATAGCCAGACACTTTGGGCAGTATGCCCGTTGTGTCACTGATATAGCCCAGTAATAAATTGGTAACTAAGTGCAGTTACTGGTGATACATCCCCACTGACATCATGATTCTGAAATACTTCGCGCTATCATATTCACTCTTTGAATGGTTGTATTCTGCTGAGTGGTCAGAATGGGATTAAATGGGTGGCAAAGGGCTACCGATACATTGTGACTTTTCTACAAATGTTCTCAGTTGTCAAAGTCAAAGGGAGTCAATTGGCAGTTAAAGTCTTTCTGCTATTATGCTTTCTTTTGTACTGCTTGGTAACAATTAAGATAGAGCCAACTGGAAAGCACTTTAAGCTCATGTCTTTCAGAGAAAATTGACTTATAATTTTTCTAAAAATAGGAGTAGTTTTGAATGAATAATAGCTCAAATTTGTGATAGGATGATTTTGCTAAATATTCATAGTACTTAAATATACCTTATACTAACTATTTCAAAAATAATATGTATCAAATAAATATAAAGGGAAAACAGAAACTATTTAAATGAAACTGTTCTTAACATTTTTCTTTATATAAAATTATGTAGTCACATTTTAAGAGACAGATAAACGGGCAGACTTCCTGGTAACCTGTGAACTCAGTATTATTATATAATAAAGCAAAATTGCCATCTGGATTAAGATATAACCCATATCGTGATTTAAACTTTTGGAAAATTTATACTTGAAACTATTTCCAATGGCGCTTTTTTTGTGTGCATATTTTGCAGGTTTTTTTGCAGATGTGGACTTGATGGTGCTCCAAAGAGCTAACTGTAATGCAAGCCTTGGATCTCCCACTTTCTTGTTATATGATTACTAGGAAATAAATGCCCCTCTCTGTGCATTTTATCTTTCAAACTATAAAATGCTTGTAATCAAAGTATTTGTGAAGCTGAATTAGATAAGAAACAGCAAGTATTTTCAGATCTTCAGATGGTAGATGCTATATAAATACAAGATAAAGACATCGGTATGCATTTAATAGAAGATTGCAGTGATGGTTATAAATACAGAAATGTATATTTGGCTACTTGATCATTGGTTGAAGCATTTATTTTAGAAATGAGCCATACTTCTGAGGTACTATCTACTCTGTGTGACAGACTTGACCTTCAACAGGCAACTTTCTGATTATTCCTGTGAAGAATGAGCTGTGCACACTGTTTCTGGATTTGTGTTAAAAATAAGCTTCTTATTTGCAAGATATTACATAACCTCATTTGCAGAAGGGAAAACAGACAATCAGCCCCATATTTATTCCATTTGAAAATCCCATAATATGAACCTAGACTCTGAATCAGGGGCATGTTTGCTATAGACATCTTTCCTTTTATTTTTTAAATTAAAACTCATTTATATTCTATCTCCAGATCACATATAATATTGGATATAATTGAAGCTGTTTCCTAAATACAATGGCATCTTCACTAATGGCTCTTCTGTAGGACTAACTGTGACTAGTTTAAGAAGTAAAGCTTTATAAAATTACTCAAGAGTCATAAATTTTGATGGGTTTTCAACCTTCTTAGAATTAATTCAAATAGTGTGCTTCAAGTAAAACATGAGACACATTAACCTTCAAGATGGTTCTAAAACAAATATTTTTGAGATCTGTAAAATAGTTAGGTATATAGGTTTTTTAGAAAAAAAAAAAAGTTCAAATTTTTTAGAAGAAAAGAAATAAGTGAATGGGCCAAGCTAATTATCGATATAACTCTATTTTCTAACACAGTTCTTTGAAAACAATAGATGCTATTAAATTGTCTTCTTAGTATCTTTTTACTTCAAATATTTTTAAAATTCTTATTTAGATAGCCACAAGAGATAAATTATAGTAGAAATAAAGATATTTTTAGACAATTAGGATCAATCTTGTATTTTGTATCCCACTCTAATAAAAGAAATGAATTGTTTTAAAGTGTTTACAGTTCATAACTGAATCTTTAGTATCTTAAGAAACCTAAAACATGCAATAATCCCACAGTTTTTTTAAAGTCAAGTATATACCCAAAGTCTTAGACTCATTAGTTGATGCTTACTAAGTGATGCATAAAATCCTTGAGTTGTTATTACAAGCATTAGTAACAAAATCACAGTGTGTTGCTGCATATAGAAATGAAAAATATTATGTCTCTTGGGGTCAAAGAGGAATCAAAAATTAGTTTTGCTTAAAAAGCATCATAAAGTAGCACCTATCATTTCTGAAAGTCCCATCATCATCTAGTATTAAAAAGAAGAGCAGATCTTTATCTCAAAAAAACAGCTGAGGGAAATTAAACAGCAATCAAAATACCTCTGATAATGGAAAACTTACCTTTGCTCCATAGCTGAACTTACTTACACCAGTCAGATCTGCTGTCTCTCCACTGGAAGAAGAGCTTGCCAGGCTTCCATTAAAACAAACAGAATAAGGCTGAGGTGTGTGGCTTTGACAATGTAGAGTTCAATCACTGAGTGCAAGATGACAATCCTGAACTGTGGATTGGGGCTGTTATAATTGAGTAACACCTCTTTCTAGGGAGGTTGACTGATTATGGTCTTTGAGTCTTTATATTAGAGTTGTATATTTTTCTTAAAGATTCATCAATTCAGTTCTTATCAAATATATATATGTATATTTTTTTTCAGAAAAATATCCTTATAGCTAAACCATTAGGAGATGCTCTTCTTGCCTTTTATATTTTATTTATAGAAGAAAAAAATTATATTCCAAGTACAGGGACCAAACAGTTTTTCAACCATGATATCCAACCCAGGCCCCAGGCACAGAAACTTTTTTTGTTTTTTGGGTGGGGGGGTGTTTTGTTTTGTTAAACATTCAGGCTAGTCATGCTTTTATCAACAGGATGCCACAAAACCCTGACATAAAACCAGACAAAACTAGCTAGATCCAAGATGGTGGCAAGGTAGACAAAAGGTCATCCCTTTCCTTGTCCTGGTTTATCTCTGATTCAAACATACCTGGTGTGTGGCAGAGATGCTTTGCTGCTCTGCTCTGAGAAATTATGCTTTGAGAGATATATAGTGATCAACCACTCCAAACCAACTCTAACTTGAGCACGTGAACTTGCCTCGGCAGATGAAACCTGGAGGTATCCAAAAGTTACTTCTGCTTCATCACCATGCGAAAAACATTGCCTGAAGCAAGGATTTGTACTCTGCTAGGCACAATTTGTACCATGTGCAATGTCTAGAGCCCTAATGACCTGTCTGCCTCCTAACCCTTAAAATTCCCTAACTCCCTCTCTTTGGGGAGAAGGTGTCATTTGGCATGCACTCCTACGTTCTCTGGCCATTGAGTAAAATTCTGTCTTATTCTCATCAAACTAGGTTTTGTTTTTGGCAACGTGAACTTGAGTGGAAAAGAGGTCCCTGACCAAGCCAGGGATGCTTCAGTTCAGCTAGGGCCCCAAGAGGAGGGCCTCACATCTAATTCGATAACATGTTCAAGGTTGACATGTGGACCTACCATGTATCATATATTTAATCTTGGCCTAGAAGTGCTTCAGTCTCATCATCTGTAAAATGGGAATGAAAATAGTACCTATGTAAAAGGATTATTATGAAGATTAAGTGAGAAAATACATGTGAAGAACTTAGAACAGTGTCTGGTACTTGATAAGTACTCAGTAAATTCTAACCGTAATTTTTACTATTATTGTTATTATTATTTTTTTAAAAAGCCATTTGCCCCTTATTGAGTTTCTTCTTTTTATGTTTGAGATAAAGTAAATATCTGATATGTTTGATTTCACACATCAAAGTAGACTAGAAAATTCAAACAACTTAACTAGATATATATTCAGAGAAATGAAGTGAAGTAAAAATCACTCAGTCCCATCTGACTTTGCGACCCCATGGACTGTAGCCTGCCAGGCTTCTCTGTCATGGAGTTCTCCAGGCAAGAATATTGGCATGGTTTGCCATGCCCTCCTCCAGGGGATATTCCCAAGCCAGGGATCAAACCCAGGTCTCCCACATTGCAGACAGATTCTTTACCATTCTTAACCAGGAAGCCCTTATTCAGAGAAGGAGGAACAAAAAGAAAGAAGTAATAGAGGCATGCTTCAGAAGAAAGAATAAATGATAGTGCTGCCAGGTAACAGAGAAAAAAAAAAGCTCAAAAATTAGAGAGTCTCACGTATCTGGATTATCTAAGACCATTTAGTATAAAGGATATGCTACTATTACAGTCTTTTCTATGGGAATTAAAATATTAAAATAAAGTAAATTATGTTATTTTATGATGAGGCTTCTTGGATCATTAAGACAGCTTAAATTACTTTCAGAGCATTATGTTAAGGAATAGCAATATGTCTCTAAAATATTTCAGTTAGAGTTTTTTTGAAAAGCAGGCTTAGTTTATTGAAGAAAATTGCCTATTCAGACATACAGTTTCATTTTAAAACCACATATTGCATTTTATACTCAAATAACCTGTCTCTTCCATGCATTTGCATTGCCTGTCTACTCGGGTCCCACACTCAACTGCAAGTCCTTGCAGTTATATCTGGGTGTAGTGTCTCTAGAAGCTGTCTCCTGTGCTCCTATGTATGTCCAGTCCAGTATCATGGACTGTCTTTTCTCCTGTCTGCTTGTGTGCCACTCAGGGGTGTCTGTACCAAATACTCTCCTCTCTGTTAAACTGCAAAATGCAGTTCACCAATTTCCGACAACTCAGCACTGCATCAGTTTCCCTAGGGCACAAGCATCCTCTGCTCCACATCCACGAATCCTAGAAGGGTCTTTTCCTGTTCAGAGCAGTATTTGGTCAATTTTCCTAAGGAACAAGCATCCTCTCCTCCAACTTCCCTAGAGTGCTGACAAACCATTTCTGCTTTTTGAAGACAATCAAGGTGACATTATGTATTCCAATGAAAGTGAAAGTCTCTCAGTCGAGTCTGACTCTTTGCGACCCCATGGACTATCTAGTCCATGGAGTTCTCCAGGCCAGAATACTGGCGTGGGTAGCTGTTCCCTTCTCCAGGGGATCTTCCCAACACAGGGATCGAACCCAGGTTTCCCTCATTGCAGGTGGATTCTTTACCAGCTGAGCCACACAAGGGAAACCCAAGAATAGTGGAGTGGGTACTACCCCTTCTCCAGGGGATCTTCCTGACCCAGAAATTGAACCAGGGTCTCCTGCATTGCAAGCAGAGTCTTTACCAATGAGCCACAAGGGAAGCCATTTATTCATTTATTTCAATGAAATACAAGCAATAATTGCCACTGTTGTCGTAATGTATCAGAGGCACTGTCCCCTAGAGATAGCAATGAACCCAAGCCACACAGAGCCCCATATTTCTTCATGCTTTTCTTAATATATATTTCAAAATATTCTACTTCATTTACTGAGAATTTATTATGTATTACCCATGGGGTTTCCCTGTTGACTCAGATAGTAAAGAATCTGCCTGCAACACAGGAGACCTGGGTTTGACCCCTGGGACAGCAAGATCCCCTGGAGAAAGGAATGGCAACCCACTCCAGTATTCTTGCCTGGAGAATTCCATGGGCAGAGGAGCCTGGCAGGCTACAGCCCATGGGATCACAAAGAGTTGGACACAACTGAGTGACTATCACTTTCACTTTTTGTGTGATTGATACAGATAGATATTTATGCATAATCCACCTAAAATTTTATGCAGACATATTCATAGGGCATAGCCATAATTTACATAATTTTTATAAGGCAAACACAATGTAATTAATTTCTGAGTCTAAATATCAAACATTGCCAGTATCCCACAATATCCTTCATACTCCTGTGCCATGAAAACCTGCTCTCACTTGATCACCATGTAATACACTCTCTCAGGGAGAATCATTAACAGTAGCTTCCCATGAGATTATTCTCCATCTCAACCTTATATTCATATAATTGTTTTATGTCTTAAGATGAGAAAAAATATTCTAAACCCCTCCAGGTTTACAAATAGGGAGCTAATTTGAATTTTAGCTGTTGATTTTCTTTTGTGTTTTTGGTTTTTTCTATAATTTGTAGCATTGTTGTTCCCCAAGTTTTTCTTTATCTTTAAACTTTCTTTCACTCAAATACTTACCTAGAGTGCTGACAAACCGGTTCTGCTTTCTAAAGACATTCAAGGTGACATTATTTATTCCAATGCAATTCTAGTAATATTTAAACACCTCCACATCCATGAATCCTATAAGGATGCTAAGCACTTAGAAGGGTCTTTTTATTTTCACAGCAGTATTTGGCACTCACAGACAGGTCAGGTATTATATGAAGATAATAAAAATAAAGCAGCATACCATGAGGGAAGAACCTATTATTAATTGTTTGAGAGAGGCTCTCCTTGTAGTGAAAGAAATATGAGGTTTCCTGTAGGATTTCAGAGAATCATATTGCTAACAGGGACCTAAAAAATCATCTAATTCAAGCCCTCAAGGTTTAGGGAGGTGAACTGATCTACTGTTGATCCCTGCATTCATATGTGACTTTTCCTTGTCATGAAAAATAAGAAAACAAAAAGCAAGCAATAGAAATTATGGACAGATAAGATGTATGTAAGCAGGTTTTCAGTTTAAATTTCTTAATTTGAAAAAATAAACACAGACCAACAAAAAGTGGGTAAAACTAAAACTAGTTTATGATAACACTCGTAACCAGCACCTTGATTTGACAATATTAATGTATACATTTGCATTAATTGTTATAATTAATATAATACCTTTTCTTTCATTTTCTATAGTATTAATAACAGCTACTCTAGAGCCAATGTATACCAATCCTGTCCATTTAAAAATATTGTTGCATATGGTTTCAGTTGCTCATTATTTTTCAGTTATTAACATAACCATTTAGGAATACTCTCTAGAGTTTACACTTTCCTCTATTATAAAAAAGACCAGAGATAAAATTCCAGCCAAGATGAGTGAAGAAAGGAAGGGAACACTTGAATACCATTGGTGTAAATGTAAAGTGGTACAGACATTATGGAAAACAATATGGAAGTTCCTCAATAATATAAAGATACAGAGCTATCATATGATCCAGCAATCCTACCTCTGAGTAGAGATAGAGCCATTACCTCAAAATGATATGGGCACTCCCTTGCTCAATGCAACATTATTCCTACGTGCGTGTTAAGTTGCTTCAGTCATGTCCAACTCTTTGCGACCCTATAGACTAACCTGCTAGGCTCCTCTGCCCATGGGATTCTCCAGACAAGAATACTGGAGTGGGTTACCATTCCCTCCTCCAGGGGATCTTCCCAACGCAGGGATTTAACCCAGGTCTCTTTTGTCTCTTGCATTGGCAGGTGGGTTCTTTACCACTAGTGCCACCTGGGAAGCCCCTAGCATTATTCACAGAGCATGAGAAAAAATAAGAGAGTCATAAATGGATTAATGGATCAAAAAATGTGGAGAATGTATATAATGAAGAAGGAAATGGCAACCCACTCCAGTATTCTTGCCTGGGAAATCCCACAGACAGAAGAACTTGGTGGGCTACAGTCCACGGGGTTGCAAAAGTTGGACAAAACTTAGTGACTAAACCACCATGTACACAATAGAATATTATTCAGCCTTAGAAAAGAAGTAAATCCTGTCATTTGTGACAACATGGATGAAGGCATTCTGCTAAACAAATAAGCCAGACAGAGAAGGATAAATAATGAATGGTATCACTTATATGTGGATTCTAAGGGTGGAGATCATATAATTCTAAGCTTAAGATTAAGCTTATTTTTAGTGTTATTCACATCTTCTTTCTTGACCATTTTTAATCTCTTTGACACATCAGTATCTAAGTGAATATATTTTGGATATGTTAACTTTTGTATTTCTATTTTATTTACTTCAGATATTATGAGGCTTTGTTGTAAGTGATATACAACTATAACACAGCTTTACATTCTTATGGGGTTATTACTTATTTTATCCTCAATTAATGTTATTTTGTTTTTCCTGTTAATGTGTTTTGCCTTAGGTTCTATTTTGTCTGATATTAATATCACAACTCCAGATGTTTTCTAATTAGTATTTTCCAGAATGATTTTTTTCCATTATAACATTTCATTTTTACTGTTTCTCTAAATAGTATATGGTAAAATTGTTATGCAATCTGTAGCCTTTTTTAGGAGAGCATAATAGATTAGAATTTGAGCGATTACTCATCACTTTAATTCATTTCTACAGTTTTACTCTGTCTTTGTTACTAACCAATGGTTTACTTTGTTTCTTTTCTCTCCTGTTTTCAGGCTTTCTGTAGAGGTTTCATTATTTTTTCTCTTTTATTGCTTTGGAAGTCAGCCATTACATTTCTCTTATTGTTGTGATTATCCTTAAATTTTAACACATATACCTAATGTCATAGTTTGCATCTTGTTTTTCTTAATATTCTTATGGGTCTCAGGTGAAACATGTTAGATTGATCATAATCCTTGGTCAGGACACACTCTGAAGAGGGTCCTTATCTTTTTATCTATCAATTTGTTGTAATTTGATAAATGTTTATAAATTCAACATCCCACATAAACCTGGAGCTGAAAACCACTTACAACTACCTATGCTGCTGCTGCTGCTGCTGCTGCTGCTGCTAAGTCGCTTCAGTCGTGTCCGACTCTGTGCGACCCCATAGACAGCAGCCCACCAGGCTCCTCCGTCCCTGGGATTCTCCAGGCAAGAATACTGGAGTGGGTTGCCATTTCCTTCTCCAGTGCATGAAAGTGAAAAGTGAAGGTGAAGTCGCTCAGTCGTGTCGGACTCTTCACGACCCCATGGACTGAAGCCTACCAGGCTCCTCTGTCCATGGGACTTTCCAGGCAAGAGTACTGGAGTGGGGTGCCAGAGGATGTGTTAATTTCTTCCTTCCTGCCACACATAGGTGGACAGGGTTCTGAACAAAGGCACTTTAACAGTCAGGCAGAGGGGCAGGATTCTCTGAGGCAGGCCATTATGTATGATTATAATAAGAAAAGCAATGGAAAGCAAGTCAAACAGTTCCAAGATGGAGTCAGAATTGACGTCTCCCTGCACCAACAATGCTCGTCTGTGCAGCCCCACTGTTTGTCAGGCACTGGTGTAGGCATTTGCATTGCATGAGTGAGCTGCCTTCACAGAGCTGGTGTTCCACAGAACATCAACAATACAGTAATAATCATCACCAAGCATAAATTAAGTCTATGGGTAGTGAAAAAAAAAAAAAAGGCCAAATGTATGGATAATCTCCAGGCAGGTCCTGGAGAGTGATTTTAAACAGGAACCTTAGGGTCAGCTCTGCTGAAAGCGTGACATTTGTGAAAAGACTGGAAGGAGGCAAGAGTTCATCATGGAAATATGTGAAGGAACCACTCCATACAGATGCAACAGTCAACACAAATCCATCAAGCAGAGACCTGCTGGTATAAATGGAGATACACAGACAGCTGGGAATTCAGGCCTAGAGTCCATGTTAAAAAAAAAAAAAAATCAGATTATATAAGTCTAGTTACAGGAGCTCAGCTTCACTGGTCATCAGGGAAATGCAAATCAAAACCACAGTTTGGGACTTCATTCATGGTCCAGGGGCTGAGACTCCAAGCTCCCAATGCAGGAGGCCTGAGTTTGATTCCTGCTCTTATTTTAGATCTTGAATGCAACTAAGAAGTCTGCATGCCACAACAAAGATCCTGTAAGTTGAAACTCAGACCTAATACAGCCTAAATAAATAAATATTAAAAAACAAAATACAGTATGTTTGCATAGGTGCCTACCCAGTTGTGTCTGACTCTTTGCGACCTCATCAACTGCAGCACGCCTGGCCTCCCTGTCCATCACCAACTCCCAGAGTCCACCCAAACCCATGTCCATTGTGTTGGTGATGCCATCCAACCATCTCATCCTCTATTGTCCCCTTCTCCTCCTGCCTTCAATCTTTGCCAGCATCAGGGTCTTTTCAAATGAGTCAGCTCTCTGCACCAGGTGGCCAAAGTATTGGAGTTTCAGCTTCAACATCAGTCCCTCCAAAGACCACTCAGGACTGATCTCCTTTAGGAGGGACTGGTTGGAACTCCTTGCAGTCCAAGGGACTCTCAAGAGTCTTCTCCAACACCAAAGTTCAAAAGCATCAATTCTCCGGTGCTCAGCTGTCTTTATAGTCCAACTCTCACATTCATACATGACTACTGGAAAAACCATAGCCTTGACTAGATGGACTTTTGTTGGCAAAGTAATGTCTCTGCTTTTTAATATGCTGTCTAACTTGGTCATAACTTTCCTTCCAAGGAATAAGCGTCCTTTAATTTCATGGCTGCAATCACCGTCTGCAGTGATTTTGGAGCCCAGAAAGATAAAGTCAGCCACTGTTGCCACTGTTTCCCCATCTATCTGCCATGAAGTGATGGGACCAGATGCCATGATCTTAGTTTTCTGAATGTTGAGCTTTAAGGCAACTTTTTCACTCTCCTCTTTCAATTTCATCAAGAGGATCTTTAGTTTTTCACTTTCTGCCATAAGGGTGGTGTCCTCTGCATATCTGAGGTTATTGATATTTCTCCCAGCAATCTTGATTCCAGCTAGTGCTTCTTCCAGCCCAGCATTTCTCATGATGTACTCTGCATATAAGTTAAATAAGCAGGGTGACAATATACAATCTTGACATACTCCTTTTCCTATTTGGAACCAGTCTGTTGTTCCATGTCCAGTTCTAACTGTTGCTTCCTGACCTGCATACAGATTTCTCAAGAGGCAAGTCATGTGGCCTGGTATTCCCATCTGTTTCAGAATTTTCCACATTTTATTGTTATCCACACAGTCAAAGGCTTTGGCATAATCAATAAAGCAGAAATAGTTGTTTTTCTGGAACTCTCTTGCTTTTTCAATGATCCATAGGATGTTGGCAATTTGATCTCTGGTTCCTCTGCCTTTTCTAAAACCAGCTGGAACATCTGGAAGTTCATGGTTCATGTATTGTGAAGCCTGGCTTGGAGAATTTTGAGCATTACTTTACTAGTGTGTGAGATGAGTGCAATTGTGCGGTAGTTTGAGCATTCTTTGGCATTGCCTTTCTTTGGGATTGGAATGAAAACTGACCTTTTCCAGTCCTATGGCCACTGCTGAGTTTTCCAAATTTGCTGACATATTGAGTGCATCACTTTCACAGCATCATCTTTAGGATTTGAAATAAGTTTTTTTTTTTCATTTTTTAAATAAGTATATGCATAATAGCTATATTAACAAGTCATTTATATAAATGCATGTAAAGCACTTTGCTCAGAGTTATGCACATACTAAGTACTGAATGAATATTATTTATGATAATGATGATGTAGATGATGATGGTGCTGGTACCCATGGTGAGGAGGAGGAGGAATTTTAACATCTTTTCTATCCTTTGTGATATGTGAAGTTCAATTTTCACTTTGCATCTATGAAGATAAACAGTATATTCTACCAGTTTTGGCTTAAAGTAATACAGTAAGAAATGCATATGTAGTGGGAAAAGAGAGCCTGAAGAAACAAATACTCAAGAAGGTGGGAAATTCAGTGAGAATTCCAAGTGGATTACTTACTATATTTGCATTTCTCTTGACTCTATCACTTACAGTTGTGGGTTAGGTTTGTTTAGAAATGTAATGAAGGTTGATTATCTCTAGTATATACAATACATTAAACCCTGAACATGGTTTTACATCAAATGTCCTTGTTTGTTCTAGCCTTGGGAACATAGAGAGAAAATGCATTTTATTCCAAACCAGCCAGTGTCAGGATGATGCTGGTTCATGGATTCCTACTTCCTCTTCCTACATACCTCAGGCATGCTCCACTCATTAGCAGTAGTTTTTGTCCAGTATTTGTTTTTATCCAGTATTGGGCAAATATATATATATCTATATGTATATATAGATATATATATATTTGCCCACGGCTTCCCAGGTAGCATTAATGGTAAAGAACCCACCTACAAATTCAGGAGACATAAGAGAAATGGGTTCAATACTTGAGTAGGGAAGATCTCCTAGAGAAGGGCATGAGAGCCCACTCCAGTATTCTTGCTGGGAAAATCCCCACAGACAGTGGAGCCTGGCAGTCTATAGTCCATTGGGTCGCAAAGAGTTGGACATGACTGAAGTGACTTAGCATGGAGCATTTCCCACATATATATACACACACATACATACATAATTCTGGTGTCCTTTGGGCAAAAGCTAAACAAACAAAAGTTCATAGATGGAGCTGTCAGCTTATTATGATCAATTCAAATAATTTTATACATTTGTTGACCACAGCTAATACTTAAAATGTTTTATCTTGGAGTATTAAGAATATCCTTTTTAATATGTTTTTAATAACATGATATAATGTATGCTGTTGTTCGTTATAGTTTAGTCATTAAGTTGTGTATGACTCTTTGCAACCCCTTGGACTGTAGCCCACCAGGCTCTTCTGTCCATGGGATTTCCCAGGCAAGAATACTGGCATGTGTTGCTATTTCCTTCTCCAGAAAAATCTTCCCAATCTAGATCAAACCAATGTTTCCTGCATGGACAAGCAGATTCTTTACCACTGAGCCACCAGAGAAGACTGATACAACGTATGTGACACCATTTTATCTATTGGTTCATTGAAAGAACATTGGATAAAAGCCAAGAGATCACCAATGCATTTATTTTGTTTACATTAAATTATCCTTTTGTGACCTTGGACAAGCAGAAGGTATTTTACTCCTTATTAATCCTTAGATTTACGGGACAAATTAGTTGAACCCTACATTTCTTTCTGGCTCTAGAAGTTAAGGAATATATTTATCAATAATTCCAGCAGATTCTATTATTATCATTTGCAAATGAGGCAAGTGATGTCAGGAGGATGTAAATGACTTCTTTAGGTTACACCAAGAATAAATAATGCAAATGGAACTTGAACTTGGACATCTCACTCAGATGAAATGAAAAATCACACTGGTGGTACCAGTTTGAAAGGACTAACCTGGAAAAAGAAATAGGTAAGATGTTATTTTAGGATCTAGATGATGAGTACTTTAAGTAAGGTAGTAGCCATAGGTAAAAGTGTAAAGGATTTATACAAAGTATTTTTCTGGCAGAGGATTAACAAACCTTGATTGTCCGCTTGATTCATTCAACATGAGTTAAAGGATAGAGAGAAATCTAAGATGGTTTCTTGACCTGTGGGTTGAGGATTGCAAAGTGACATTCTCCTTGATAGGAAATCTGGGGAACAAAGGATAGGAGATGGAGTGATTATCTTAGAAAAAAATTAAGTTTTAAAGATGTTCATAGAATATATATTATAGAAAGAGATATAGATACTTAGACTATATTTAGACTATTATGGAAATCATCAGAAATGCATAGATGTGGAATTAACAGTTGTAACCTGGGGCAGCATAATTAAAGTTAAAAATGGAAAAGAGAAAAAGAAAAAAAAAATCTGAGTATGACCTTCCTGGAAAGTTGTAGACTGTGGAAGAAAGAGAACCAGAGGAGAAATAAGCTGTTACTGAAGTAAGTAAATAATGAAGAAAGAGAGTTTTGTAGATACCCAAGAAGGAAAGAATTTCAAAGATGAAATGGTCATTTTTCACAGAACTAGAACAAATAATTTCACAATTTGTATGGAAATACAAAAAAGCTCGAATAGCCAAAGCAATCTTGAGAAAGAAGAATGGAACAGGAGGAATCAACCTGTCTGACTTCAGGCTCTACTACAAAGCTACAGTCATCAAGACAGTATGGTACTGGCACAAAGACAGAAATATAGATCAATAGAACAGAATAGAAAGCCCAAGGATAAATCCACACACCTCTGGACACCTTATCTTTGACTAAGGAGGCAAGAATATACAATGGAGAAAAGACAATCTCTTTAACAGGTGATGCTGGGAAAACTGGTCAACCACTTGTAGAAGAATGAAACTAGAACACTTTCTAACACCATACACAAAAATAAACTCAAAATGGATTGAAGATCTAAACGTAAGAACAGAAACTATAAAACTCCTAGAGGAAAACATAGGCAAAACACTCTCTGACATAAGTCACAGCAGGATCCTCTATGACCCACCTCCCAGAGTAATGGAAATAAAAGCAAAAGTAAGCAAATGAGACCTAATTAAACTTAAAAGCTTTTGCACAATGAAGGAAACTATAAGCAAAGTGAAAAGACAGCCTTCAAAATGGGAAAAAATCATAGCAAATGAAGCAACTGACAAATAATTAATCTCAAAAATATACAAGCAACTCCTGCAGCTCAATTCCAGAAAAAGAAATGACCCAATCAAAAAATGGGCCACAGAACTAAACAGACATTTCTCCAAAGAAGACATACAATGGCTAACAAACAGATGAAAAGATGCTCAACATCACTCATTATCAGCGAAATCAAATCAAAACCAAAATGAGGTACCATTTCACGCCAGTCAGAATGGCTGCTATCAAAAAATCTACAACAATAAATGCTGGAGAGGGTGTGGAGAAAAAGGAACCCTCTTATACTGTTGGTGGGAATGCAAACTAGTACAGCCACTATGGAGAACAGTGTGGAGATTCCTTAAAAAACTGGAAATAGAACTGCCATATGACCCAGCAATTCCACTGCTGGCCATACACACCAAGGAAACCAAAACTGAAAAGAGACACATGTACCCCAATGTTCATTGCAGCACTGTTTACAATAGCCAGGACATGGAAGAAACCTAGATGTCCATCAGCAGACGAATGGATAAGGAAGCTGTGGTACATATATGCAGTGGAATATTACTCAGCCATTAAAAAGAATACATTTGAATCAGTTCTAATGAGATGGATGAAACTGGAGCCTATTATACAGAGTTAATTAAGCCAGAAAGAAAAACACCAATACAGTATACTAACACATATATATGGAATTTAGAAAGATGGTAATTATAACCCTATATGCAAGACAGCAGAAGAGACACAGATGTATAGAACAGTCTTTTGGACTCTGTGGGAGAAGGCTAGGGTGGGATGATTTGAGAGAATAGCATTGAAACATGTATATTATCATATGTGAAACAGATCACCATTCCTGGTTCGATGCATGAGACAGGGTGCTCAGGGCTGGTGCACTGGGATGACCCAGAGGGATGCGATGTGGAGGGAGGTGGGAGGGGGTTTCAGGATGGGGAACACATGTAAACCCATGGCTGATTCATGTCAATGTATGGCAAAACCCACTACTATATCGTAAAGTAATTAGCTTCCAATTAAAATAAATAAATTAAGAAAAAACACCTGTACCTCACTAAGTTTTCAGCTTGTGGCATCCCCTCATCCATCCACTTGTAAGCCTCACAAGTGTCCTATTCTAATAAATCACTTCTTCTCTAAAAAAAAAAAAGAAAGAAAGAGAAAGGGTCAGAAATTTTAAATGTTACAGAGAGACTGAATGTAATGTGCTATATGGATTTGAAAACTAGAAGGATATTGGTGACTCCAGCAAGAGCAATTTCCAAGGAATGGTAGGGATATAAGTCAAATGGACAAGAGCTGAGAATTGAATATAAGGTTGTAAAATCATGAATGATTTTGGAAATTATAATCCATCAAACTGACACTGTGGGAACAAATCCCTTTATAATGATATCAGAATTATATGCCAGCTAAAGTCACATTGGTTTCACTACAGTAATCTTTCTTGAAACCATATTAATTATTCCCAATATTTTTGAAGCTTTTCCTTGGCCAGAAAACTATGTTGAGCATACTACGAACTGGATAAGACTGATTTACTCTACTGGTCCAGAGACTAACCTGTATTGTTGTTGTTCAGTCACTCAGTCATGTTCGACTCTGTATCCCAATGACTGCAGCACACCAGGCTTCCCTGTCCTTCACTATCTCCTGGAGTTTGCTCAAATTCATATCCATTGAGTTGATGATGCCATCCAACCATCACGTTCTCTGTCATCCCCTTCTCTTGCCCTCAATCTTTCCCAGTATCAGGGTCTTTTCCAGTGAGTCAGCTCTTCACACCAGATGGCCAAATTATTGGAGCTTCGGATTCAAAATCAGTCCTTCCAAGGAATATTCTGGGTTGATTTCCTTTAGGATTGACTGGTTTGATCTCCTTGTTGTCCAAGGGACTCTCCAGAGTCTTCTCCAACACCACAGTTCAAAAGCATCAATTCTTCAGTGCTCAGCATTCTTTATGGTCCAACTCTCACATCTGTACATGAATACTGGAAAAACCGTTACTTTGATCATACAGATCTTTGTCGGCAAAGTGATGTCTCTGCTTTTTAATACGCTGTCTAGGTTTGTCATAGCTTTTCTTCCAAGGAGCAAGTGTCTTTTAATTTCATAGCTGCAGTCACCATCTGTAGTGATTTTGGAGCCCAAGAAAATAAAATCTGTCACCGCTTCCATTGTTTCCCCACTTATTTGCCATGAAGTGATGGGATCAAATGACATGATCTTAGTTTTCTGAATGTTGAGTTCTAAGCCAGCTTTTTCACTCTCCTCTTTCACCTTCATCAAGAGGCGCTTTAGTTCCTCTTTGCTTTCTGCCATTAAGGTGGTATCATCTGCCTTACTGAGGTTATTGATATTTCTCCCAGCAATCTTGATTCCAGTTCGAGCTTCATCCAGCTTGGCATTTCACATGATGCACTCTACATATAAAGTTAAACGAGCAGGGTGACAATAAACAGCCTTGACACAGTCCTTTCCATTTCACTGGAAAATCTCTAGATGTGGTAAAATAGGTGTTTTACCAGCATGACCATGACAGTTACTGGACAGGTTTTTATCAGATTCAATGTGAACATATAGCGTTATCAGTATTACTAAAGACTCCTAGAACTGATTTAGAATAGAGAATGCCTCATTAGCCACTGACACATCATAATTGGCATATACTCTATTTAAATCTAGTTCTTGTTAGGGATGTCTCAGTGCTGTAATAACCCTGCCAGTCAACCTGCCACACATTTTTATGTTCAGGAAGTTCTCTTGAAAACTTCAAGCTATTAGTGAATACGGGTGTTTGGACAGTGCTCTCACATAGATTTTTAATGCTTAATAAGAAGGATATTTTATTGGAATAACTTTCATTGTCTCTTACATGCATTTGCCAGTGCAGAAGTAATGTAGTGTAGTGGTAATATGATGTTGGTATTGACACAGCATCTAAAATCTTCTAGCAGTTCTTTTACCAACTAGCTATATAAACTTAGATATTTATATTTCTTCTTGGTAAAATGAGGTGTTCCAAAGAAAAGTCCTAGAACTCTTCTAGTTCTAAAATGGCTTGCATCTCTAAATGTTTTTGCATCTTGCCTAATCTAAAGTAGAGACAAGGATGTTGGACTCCCCCAGAAAAACCTTGGGCATCACACAATCTGTTAGCACTACCATGGTACTCACCTCAACACCATCCTCTTGGATTGACGTGTGTAGGAGAGAAATGTTAGCTGAGCAACTTCCTTTACAGGTTCTCTGTGTGAAACTGAATAAGATCAACTGTGAGCAAAATGTACAAAACAGAACATGTCACAGGAACTCTGATGTATAATTTCAAATGAGGTGGCACAGCTGTGAGCAGGCTGGCAAATAGCAGCAGTGAACACTGTAGCTCACTACATTGGAAAAAAGAAAAGAAACCCAACTTTTCAAAGCAAAATTCTGGCTTACTAAGATTCCTAAAGGCTGAGGCACCTGGATTTCAGGCTCTGTAAACATAACAGCCTCCTTGAACCAGAATATCATCTCTACAATAGCAGATTGAGGTTTACACTACTTGTAATCATTCTCCAGGGCTGTTTGCAGAGCCAGAAATCATTTGTCAAGGGCATCTTCCTCACACTCTGTGGATTGATCACACGCTATGGATTTATTAGAGAACATTAATGTGGGATGTGCTAAGCAAAATGCTTTGCATTTCCCTAGAACATATAATGGTCAAATTTAAATCTAGCAGACATAAGCTTACATTGAATCTCTATTTGTACCATTACTATAAGCAATGAGTTTCTTGAGGTAATTCACTTTATAAAGTAATATTTTCCGTCAGTTATGGTCTCTCCCACTTCCTTCTCCCTGCCACTTTATATATATATATACACATATACATATCTTTTTAATTTGAAGACACTTGAAATTGTATTTGAGTTCTCCATAGTATCCAAATTTCATCATAATTCTTCTGGCTTTCTATGTCTTTCCCATCTGAAAATTCATTACCTCTCTCTTTTTTTCATTATATTTTAGCTTATATCTTCCAGCTATCATTCCATGATACATATTAGAGTCATCCAGAAAGCACCCCACCCTGGAACAATTTTAGAAACTGAGGGTACATGCAGCTGTAGTTTTTGAAGTTTTCACAATAATGTACAGTTATGCTTGAAAACCATCACTAGTGTAGACAATTATTAGCATCTTTTGTTTTTAATGTGGTAGAGCTGTATTCTATCTCTTAATAGCTTTTTATGGGGTCTAGTGATTTTTTTCCATGTAGGACTAATAGGACACTCCTATTTTGACATTTTTAGTTAAAGAGGTACTGTAGCTTGATGTGTTTAGTGACTTTAGATTCAAGAAATATTTCTGGCCCAGAATTCAATCATGTGCCAAGTACCATACTATGTGCCTTTATTTGCATTATCTTATGTAACTGTACCAATAACTCAATCAAGTAGATGTAATTTTCAGTTCACAGATAACACTGAATATCAAAAGTTTAAATTATTTGTCTGTCATACTAATAGATCTATGATAAAGATCAAAACAAAACAAATTTTTGGCTCCTACTCCGGTGCTATCTTTAATGGTGTTTCCCAAGTAAATTTCAGGGCAATATCTAAAATGTTACAGCCTGTTATCTATAAATTTTTCTTTGTTTCTTCTGCTCAGTGACTTTGTTCTTCCCATAATCAAATAGATCTGTCAGTTATTGTTTACTTGCACAGTTCTGAAGACCCCGTTCTTACCGTTTCTTTTCACTGTGGACATTCAACGACCTGAGCACTATTTATATAATATGAAAATTTGATTCTTAAAGGCTTTGTGATCCAGACAATGATATTATTTATCAAATGTGTACTTTTACAATTTTAGTCTGTTTTTCCGGGGAGATGCAGAGATAGGCCTTCTTAAAGCCTTGCAGTGACATTTTTAGTTGCCTCCAAATCAAAACACTTAAAGGCCTTTTGAAGGAAAAGATGAAAGAGGAATTACCTTAAATTCCCTATTGTTCTTCCAAATACTGAAGCTCATTAATGGGTAGCCACTGCTCATATAAAAACTTACTTGCTTCGCCTCTAATTCTTTACTGAGTCTATTCAATAAATTTCAAAATTAAAATAAAATTTATCAATTCTGTATTCCATGTTCTGGAATATTTCAAATTGATAGAATGCCTGCAATCAGGCAATCTTTGGACTGGGTTGATAATTGAAACTATAGGTTGCATATATAGCCAACAGCTGGGATAGTGTTAAGGTCGTCACAGTAATGACATAGGAAAAAGACATAATTTAGTCTTCCTACCAATTTCTTTACACCCCTTAATGCAGTTTTTGGAGAGTGGCCACATATGATCCTAATGATTGTCTAATTTGCTTTCTGCCTTTAATATATTTCAGAAGCTCCTAAACCCATCTTTGGAAAGCATTCTGTAAAGCTTTATCTATTGTAGTTGGTTTTTGTACTTGGCTCTTGTGGGCATTGCCACTACCTTTTATTTATTTATTTATTTAACACAGGACTTTTAAAAAATCATGTGTTCACATAAAGTAGAGAATGTGTTGATAATTATGTGAAAAATTCTATCAATAATTAGAATTGTTTGAATAACTTTTGTACATTGTATTGAAGCTAACTGTATGCTGTGTTATATTCTTCTATTTAAAGCAGACTCTGGAATTTCTGTCTTATCTAACTGGTCTTTCTGTTTATTTCTACCTCATTACAGTCTTTAATTTGTATAGCTTTGAATTTCCAGGAGAATTTTCTAGTGCAAATACTATCCTCTCCTTTACTCTTGTTAGTGAACATTTTCTTGGCTTTCTTGTATGTTTATTTATCAACTGAATATTAAAGTCATTTGGCCAAGTTCCAAATGAAGAAATCTTGAAATCTAATTTTGGATTGTATTACATTTTAGAGTAATCGGGGGAGAAAGGACATATTTATCTACAGACACATGAGTCTCCATTCATGAAAATCAAAATGATTTGTACTGGGGACTTCCCTGGTGATCCAGTGGCTAAGACTCTGCACTCTCAATGCAGGGGGCCTAGGTTCAATTCCTGGTCAAGGAACTAGATCCCACATGCTGATAAAACTAGAAGTTTCCATGCCACATCTAAAGATCCCACATGCTACAATGAAGATCAAAGATCCCCCATGCTGCAATTAAAACACAGAGCAGCCAAATAAATGAATATTTTTTAAAAAAATGATTTGTTCAACATTTCATTAATTTCACCACATAAATGTGACTTCAGTAGTCTTTCAAACAAAGCCACAGGTCTTTCTTTGAAGTGTTTTAATATCTATTTTGATTATTTTTAATGTGTTCTTGCATTTTGTTTTTGTTCAGTCTCTCAGTTGTTCCTACTTTTTGTGACCACATGGACTGCAGGACACCAGGCTTCCCTGTCCTCCACCATCTTTCAGAGCTTGCTCAAACTCATGTCCATTGAGTCGGTGATGCCATCCAACCATCTCATCCTCTGTTATCCCCTTTTCCTCCTGCCTTCAATTTTTCCCAACATCAGGGTCTTTTCTAATGAGTCGGCTCTTTGCATCAGGTGGCCAAAGTATTGGAGCTTCAGCTTCAGCATCAGTCCTTCCAATGGACATTCCGGGTTGATTTCCTTTAGGATTGACTGGTTTGATCTCCTTTCTTTCTGAGGGACTCTCAAGAGTCTTATCCAGCACCACAGTTCGAAGGCATCAATTCTTTGGTGCTCAGACTTTTTTATTGTCCAGTTCTCACATCCATACATGACCACTGGAAAACCATGAAAGATATTTATGGGATAATGATTAATTTTTTATAACTTTTATCAATATACTACATCCTCTTTTTATAAATATGTGTTCTTTCCTTAGAATTCAACTGTTTCTGACATCAGTATTTTCCCCCTATTTAGGTTTATATTTGCCTCTAATTTTTTATCACATG
This sequence comes from Giraffa tippelskirchi, assembly GCF_054371585.1. Classification (NCBI taxonomy): domain Eukaryota; kingdom Metazoa; phylum Chordata; class Mammalia; order Artiodactyla; family Giraffidae; genus Giraffa; species Giraffa tippelskirchi. The sequence continues at coordinate 115,508,341 of NC_137277.1, forward strand.
ATATCTGATTTTTTTGAAGGAAAGCACTATAAATATCTAACTATTGAAATTTCAGGTCCTTATACACTATTTACTAAATAAAGATGCACAATAACCCTTTTTGAACAGTAGCATTTAAAATAACATGTAGTTGGATTTAAAAATTCAATCTGAAAATTGGTGAATTTTAATTTGAGTATTTAATTTATTCACATTTATTGTGGTAATAGGCACATTTGTTCTTATTTTAGTCATCATCCTTTTTAAAGTATATTTCTTTACACTCTCCCTTTTCTTTTCCTTGCTGTTAGTAATCAGATTTTCTTTACTCCTGTCTTAAAAATTTGTAAGTTTTATATACTTATGTAAATCTGCCGGTATGATTTTTAAAAATGAGTTTACATTTTTAAAACACCAAAAATAATATAGCATCTATCAGCTGCCTACCTTTGTGTACAGTAAGACATTTGACAAGCTTTTTTCTTTCCAAAATTGCATATCATCTTTTTTGTTAAAAAGACCTGATATACTGTTACCAGACTGTTTTTGCTACTCTGAAATAACAGATCAAGTATGATTTTATATATTATATTTTTCAAACAGAAAGAATCTGCAATCTCTCTATTGTTATAAATATCACATATATCTTGAGGTTTACCTGAAATTTTAACACTGAAACTTTCTTTTATAACAGTAGCTTTTTTCCCAAAAAATCCATTGTACTTATCTTTTTACTTTGTACTTCTGATTTTGTCATTTTTTTATGCTACCTTTCATTTCATTATCATTTTTTCGTGTGTCTGTGTCTTGTCTCTCCATCTAGATTGATCAGCTCCTTTGCCAGCAGCAGTGATCCTTGTATGTGTGGCTTAATGGACAGTGGATCTGCCTAGAACATGAGCATCATTAAATAGGTTGGACATTAAATAGATCAGTCATATTGCAACAGGCTACCTGAGAAATTCCCATGTATGGAATACAAGTAAAGGGGCTGGCAGAGTGACAGTAGATGTCAGCATAATCCAGTAATTATTAGCATTGGAGGTCCTGGCATTACCTCTAGTCTCTGAGGTGGACATTATGGTTGGACATATTTAAACAGCTGGCATAAATCATTTAGATTGTTGGTGGCAGAATTAAGAAATTATAAAGTGGGGTAAGCAGGCAGGGACATTTGGTACTGATTCGGTGGATTAACTAGTTTAGGATTCTTTAAATTATTCTACAATAGATAAAAACTATTTTTATAACCTGCAATAGAAATCTAGAATCTGGGCTGCCTCTGCTATGGGGAACAGAGAAATGCAGGATATGATTCCAGCAGGTTTATATAGAAATGTGAATGTAACATGTTCTCCGATAGAATGGATTTGTATTTTCCTGGGCAGTTTTTGATATGTTAAGATAAGATATATTCATTTCCTTCAGACTAAAGTACGAATTATTTAATATGCCTTTTACAAATGCTATGTTATCTGACAGCTTCTGATCTTTCTAGCTAATTATCTCTCGCTTTATTATCTAGAAATGTGTGCCTTAACACATGCTATTCCTTCCTCTAGAATGATTGTTCTTCCCCTTTTTTTCTTAGAAAAATATTCAGGAGCCATCTGAGCTAGCTCCTCTTTGGTGAAGTCTTTATTGCTTCACAGAGACTGACATGTATGTTGATCAAAGCCTCTGCTATGCATTATGCATACCTTCATTTAGAGAGCTTAGCAGGATACTTTTTAATAGTCTCTTCATACCCATTTTCTCATTAGACATGTTACTCCAGGAACCAGGGGCTGTGGCTTTCTGCTGGAGCAATCCCAGCACTAAGCCACATGCCTTTCAAATAACAAGCATACAATGAACATATGAGAGCAGAAGGGTGAGAGGCTAAAGAAGGAAACGAAGGCCTCCTTTTCATTGCCGGCTTATAGCACTGCTTCCTTACCGCTGGCTGCATCTACTTCTCAGTCAGAAATAAACTAATCCAAGGAAAAACGTTTATAGCCAAAAACAGTGTTTGTGTGTGTGTGTTTTTCCCTTAGCCCCAAAACAATAACATTTTGGGGGTCTAAGCATATTACATAGAATATAAACTTGATAGTCCATTTTTAAAAGACTCCAACTGAAGTCTTATCACTTAAGTGGATCCCTCTGAATATAAGAAAGTCTCAGCCGAGGTATGTATGGAATATATTTTGCTTTCCTTAATTTTATTGGAGTATACTTGATTTGCAATGCTGTGTTAGTTTTGGGAGTAAAACAAAGTGATTCAGTTATACACATACATATATGTATTCTTTTTCAGACTCTTTTCCCATATAGATTATTACAGAATATTGAGTAGAATTCCCTGTGCTATACAGTAGGTCCTTGTTGATTGTGTATGTTAATCTCAAGCTCCTAATTTATCCCGCCCCCCCACTGAATATATATTTGTAGCTAGATAAATGAAGAGTGAATATGACATAGTTAACTGTAGTTACAATATATTTCCCTTTTTGCTGTCCACACCTTTCAACTCCAGGCTGAGCTACAAACAGAAAGGCTTATAGAAACCAAGAAATCTCAGGCACCACACCCCTTACATTAAACTGACAGGAATAGGTAAGTATATGCTTCCTTTATTTCTATTACCTTATTGTTCATAGATGTTAAGTTAATTTAAGGAGTCCTAAGATTCTGTTTCCGGGCAGATTGACAATTGGACCTCCTCCCGTACAAGGATATGTATAGCTAATTGATAAACTTATAAACTTATAGCTAATTGATCATTCTTTTAAATATCTTAAGAAAATTACATCCAAGAAAACAATAAAAATTGATGCATATTTTAAATAAAGTAATTTATATGATAAATTCAGACATGCAATAGAAAAGTAGGTAAATTAGAACTTTAAAGTAGGATTAACTTTTAGCAGAAGCGGAGAAACAAGGGATTAAAATGATAGTATGCTTGACTTTTTAGATAGAAAGATACAGTGAAAAGAAAATATATCATGGACTGCTTATCTCAAAGATACCTATTTTTATTATTTTATCTTTATTTTAAATTTCTATGCAGTAACAATTTTTAAATGCTTATTTAGCTACAGGAAGAAGAATATCAAGAGTATCCTATAGGGGGCACTCAAGTACTATGAACGGAAATATCTGCTTTCTCTTCTCAGAATTGTTTAGATAGAAAGGGGTAAACTCTTGGGCACATTTTCCTGTAACTTTTTATATAAAGAACAAAACTGAGTAAAATAAACAAAAATATTCTTTGTCACACTTCTACTATTTCCCAATAAAAAACAAAGGGATATTAAAAGGTGGGATTAAATGGCATTCTGAGCCTTGTTATTCTGAAAGCTTAAAGGTGTGATAGCGTACACAACTGGTCTGCACGTTCAAAATTCTAAACAAGGTTTCTTCTGTATTATAGTTCAATGCCAGATATAATTATTATTCTTTTCTGGAGACATTTAATTGTATAAAACAGTAAGAAACAGAGTCATGCACCTCCTTCTCTCTGGATTTCAAAGCTGATTAATGTGAGAAGCCATTTAAATCATTTTTGAAATAATATTCCTAAGGAGGTGTTAGCCTACCACTTGCACAGAAAAGTCATAACAAATGGTGGTCATGTTTATTTTGGGGGTAGGTTAGTGGTAGGGGAGATGAGGGGAAAATGAAAAGCTACTTCAGCAGCTCATATGTCAGATGCTTAAACTATGTTTTGGTAGCTAAGATTTTATTTCAATCAAAACCTAAATGAAAATCTGTGGTGGCACCTAATTGAGGTCAACGTGTGTTTTTCTTAGTGGTGGGGGAAATATTTCAGTTAGGCTTTGAAACTGTAGATTAAAAGTTGCTTTTTATTTTAATATGGTCCAAATCATGGTAGCTTAAAAATTAACTTCTAGATGCCCTCAGGATAGTGATATGAAGCCCATCCAGCACAATAAATACTAATTCCCTCCCCCACTGAATTACCCACTGAAGCGCTTACCAGTGCACAGCACTCAGAAGACCTGTTTTTCACTTCTGCTATGTTCACAAAGTGAGGCTAATGTGTGCTTTGATCTTAAAACGGGCATGTATGAGTGCTAAGCACCTCCCTTTCACTAGCTTGTTCACCACTATCACAGTTGAAAATCATGAAATCACTTGTACTACCATTTAAGTTGCTAACTTGAGACACCTGTATGCAAATATGGTTGTGTCCTACAGCCTGTTTGTATTTTCAAACAATATGTTAACTCCCTTGCCCATGTGATTAAAGTTACCTAAATATCTACTTTCATAAAATTGGGCTATGTGTCAGTAATCTCAAACAATAATTTGAGAAAGAATCTCAGATTCTCAATATATTTTGAAAGCATGAAACTTTAATTAAAAGAAGAACATCTGTAACTAAAATTTCTTGGATTTTATGCATTTATTATTACCAAAGAGAGGAATTTTTTCTAGAACAGTCTTCAGAAGAGGTGTTATGTCCTATAGCCAAATAATTATATTTATTAGGCAATATATTCTAATTTTGGCTTGGAAACTGTGACTTCCATAAATCTAAAGTCCATGGAGGAATTGGGGTCAGAGAGGGTCAGTTTCAGAACTACAAAACAAGCCTGACTGTTGCTTCCATATCGTCCTTGAAACTATGATTTGCTTTCACTTGCAGCCTAAATCTTGAATCATGGCTGGTTGTCTAAACTCCACAGCCAAATTCAGACCTGGAATGATTTTCCTTTAACATATAGTCTTACAAGTGAACAGTGGAGTGTGTTACTTCGTCTGAGCTATTTTCATAGATGTACCTTTGTGTAATGTCCAAACTGACTAAACTCCTTAGTTTCAGATAAAAAGTAAAGACTAATATCAACAGTCTTTGACTAATCTTGTAAATTGTCTGAATGTAGGTCAATATATGCCATATATGTGTGTGTATGTGTATGTTATGTATATATTTTTTCTTTTTTGTGTTTATATATATTCTTTTTTCTTTATATTATCTTTATATATGTATATGTATGTGTATATATACACACATACATATTCTCTTTTTCCTCAGATCTTTGCAATATAGGTGTTAGGCAAAGTCCATGAAGGGCATAAAAACTATTTCAGTTTCCATTCACTTTCTTTTGGTGAGAAAATAACAGGAATTTAATTGGAATAAATTTAAATAAATTTTATCTACCAAAAAAATACATATTGGTACTTCTTTTATAAATAATGCTTTTAATCTCAGAGACTGAATAACCAAAAATATTCTTAGTTATCCTATATCTAAACATGGTTATTCATCCTCTTCCAACTTTTTTATTGCATGCTTGTGAATAATGTTGTCTTAAGACTCTTCTTGTCGTTAATAGCATTTGCAGAACAATATGAATGATACCCTTGGTAAAATCTATTTACAATGCAGAATGTAGCAATAGAAAGTCATAAAAGCATTTAATGGTCTTTCAACTATTTTGCCAGTATTCATGCATAAAATCACACATTTTCACAAATCTTGATAAATATATCTAGGTCCAAATGTCACTATTTTTCTTTCCAGAAAGAGAGACTTGACACAAAATTAGAGCATTATGTTCTGGACTAGACAGCTCATTTTTGCATTTGAGTTTTTATTGTGAATAAAAAGTATAATTTTCATAACAGAAGTACACTTTTAGAGGACAAGAGACATTTCCTATGTGAGAGACATGAATTTTTCTATTTAGAAAAAATAAAGCATGTTTTAGAAATGTTAGTTCTATAACTTTTCTTTAAAGCAAACTTGAAAAAGAATGTAAAATTCAACGATAAATGTGTTCCACTTACCACACACCTATTTAGTACTTACTCTGTGACAGGTACCATGCCAAAATGGAGCTATTGACAGTTCCCAGTGGGAATTAAGCATGATATACTTTGAAGAAATGTTTGTTGTTCTTTCTTCATTTCTTACAATTTTTTATTGTTCTTACTGTTTTATTTTTTCAGTTTACTTTATGCCATAAAGGAATAGAAAAAAGTAGATAATTACTCTTCTTATGAAACCTAACAAAACAAAACAAAATAATTTCCCATCTTAAACAAAGAAAAAACAAACAAACAAACAGACAAAAAAACAAAACTAGACTTGGTCAAAGATATGTAGCTCCAAAGTACCTTTTACATTTTAACAGTAACTCATTAAAGTATATATAAATCATCCCATCTTCTCTGCTCTCTGTCAGTTGCCTACACCTAACTTCTGTCTTTGTCATTGTATTATCCTGTTTACTTCATATACAGGGATGTATTTCATGGCAGAAGGACCAGGAAACAGCAGAAAGATATAGGAAAGATTAAACAAGTTTAAGAGGAAAAGTGAAAATCCATTATTTAGCATTAAGACAACTAGTCTCTGAGTACCTAATGCAGGGGAAAATCCATGTAAAAATATCATATTTGGGAGGATATAGAAATTATGAAATGTTAAAGACTATACAAAAATTAAGCAAGAAATAAATAATTTGGATATAAAGTAAGAAAATGCTAAAGTGAATAAAACACCTGAAAAAATTCCAAACAATAACTATAATAAAAACAAATAAGTGAAAAGAAGTTGAACCAGACTTTTCCAAGTTCCCTTTTGTCCTCTGATTCTTTATGAATCCACAGCACAACAGAATCCCCCTGACTCTGATTAATTTGTATGTTATCACTGACAAAAATTCTAAATGTTCTGAATTCTAAACATTTCTGAAATTTCCCCCAGGTTCTAGATCAAAAGAGGGACACTGTACTGATTGAATAAATGTCTGTACCAATGCTCAAGATATGAATACATATTTTGTGATTTCTTATTCAGAGCCCAATTCTAATAAAGGGCTCAGGTTCCTTTATAAAATTTACCTGTAAATATATTTCCTAAGAAAGATGCAGCCCTGATCTTATTGGGTGGTCTCGGCAGTAGACTTCATGTGCCATACCTGTTGTTCACAACAGCATCCTATAAGATCCTGGAGAAAGGGCAGTTGGGCTGCACTGTCTACAAGGCCTATAAGGCCTGTACTTGCCCAGTTTCAAGATTAAAGAAAGAACTCCGAGTCAGCGACAGAGACATCGACTGTTTCATGGATGAGGGATCTTACAAGTCTGAAGCAGAATCCCAGAGCAACACCCATTCTGTGTGCAGCAGACACAGGCATGACAGGGCGACTGGCATGTCGCCCTTTGCTCTTACAGGAAGGAGGAGGAGGTTACCAGTTATAGGGGAGATTGACTTCAGGTTGACTCATAGGTTACCAGGGAAACTGGCAGAGGGTACCTCCTCACTGCCCTTTGAAAAGCTATCATGGTGAGAATATTATGATCTAAAGATTAGAGCAGTCACTAGCTGGGGTGCAGACAAGTATGTAGAAAGGTCAGTCATGTGAGTAGCGAGTAGGTGAAGCAGGTTGAGCAGGGAATATACAGAGAGCAAGAGAATAGTCATCTGGTGGCCTGATCATACAGAGCCCACAGCGCAGAAATGACTTTTGATATAGATAACTCTCCTAGTGCAAGAACCATAGCTATTTTCTTAAAAGCCATTTGCACATGCTGAGTGCAGAGGCTGTCATATAGTATATAGCTATTAAGTGAATGAATCAATTCAAACTCCTTAGGCTGCAACTCCTCAGAGATAGGGAAAAAAATCTAGTTCCAGGGCAGAGATACAGATATAGATGTTGAGAACAGATGCATAGACAGAGTAGGGGAAAGGAAGGGTGGGTTGAATTGGACATTACACATTAATACACTACCATGTGTGAAATAGCAAGTGGGAACCTGTGGTATAGCATGGGGAGCTCAACTTGGTGTTCTGCCATGACCTAGAGGGGTGGCATGAGGGGGAGGTGGGTAGGAGGTCTAAGAGGAAGAGGATATATGTATGGGGAGGTGGGTAGGAGGTCTAAGAGGAAGAGGATATATGTATACTTCAGCTGATTTAGTTTGTTGTACAGCAGAAACTCACACAACATTGTAAAGCAATTATACTCCAATTTAAAAAAAAAAGAATATCAATGAAACCCCCTATATAATATAGGAAACTATCAGGAAACTTCATTCAAGGGCTGTTTCTGATATTAATAAAATATGTGACCTCAAAGTAGTTACCTTTACTTTGAATTTTTTTTTAATTTATAAAATGTGGTAAATTGGAAGAGATAAATTGCATGTTCCTTCCAGTTTCAACAACCTAAGTAAGAGTTTCTAACTAAAATTAAAGAACAGAAAGATGATGGGCAAAAGGACAGAGATCAATATCCTCAAAAGCTCATTCAGACAAAGTGTATCCTGTCTGTAGACCACCAACTACCAATTTGCAGCAGTAAACACGAATTCTGTTCTAGTAGCTAGAAATAGGGATGAGGAGATCATCTTGACCACAACTATGTTCAGGTTAAGAAGCACCAACAGCAACAAGCTTTACAATCAGCCACTGACTTGAAATTCAAGGGCTACTTCCATGAGAGTAGAATGACAAGGATTTAATGAGTTTTGGGTGTTTCTGTATTCCAACTCCTCCCCTGCTTAAAACACACATGGACTGCATTACTACTGGTTGTGCCTTCTGACAGTTTAGTTGCTAAGTCGTATCCAACTCTTGGGACCTCATGGACTGTAACCTGCCAGGCTCCTCTGAGCATCGGATTCTCCAGGCAAGAATACTGGAGTGGGTTGCCATTTCCTGCTCCAGGAGATCTTCCTGACCCATGTCTCCTGCATTAAAGGCAGATTCTTTACCAACTGAGTTATGAGGGAAGCCTTCTGAAGACGTATTCAAAAAGCAGAATAAAATTTGTCTCTCAAGTCTATACTATTATTATGGAAGATAGTTGTTGTCTAATGAGGTTGTCTAAATCAGTGAAGATTCCTTTCCTTCCTACTGTCAAAAGTTTTTCAAACAAGAGATAAAATGTAAAACAAAGTTGTATGACCTTTTATTATTTATCTGTTGAAAGTTATAATTGTCTATCCTTTGTGCTTTTCACTGCAAGATGTATATCTTGAAGTATTTACAGATCATGACAGTAGAGAGAGGTCCAGACATATAAAAGAGAAAAACAATGTGCCTGGAAATATTTTTACTTTCCAGGTTTAATTAGATATTTCATTATATCGCCCTTTATTTTCTTCACAGGTGTACATACCTCCTAATACTTTGCAAATACTGGAATTAAAGTTGCACTGAGCTCGTGTTAATCTCAGCTCAGTCCCTGTGTCCTACCTGAAACTGCATGCTACCAAACACAGCACACTTCTGAAGGAAAGCAGTTAAAATTGTGATATGCACTGAAATGCTACAGTTGGAGAAATAAAATCAATCCAAAGGTTTTTGTTTTCTTAGTGACTTTGTCCAGTGTAACTCTGTTTCCATTCTAAATTACTGATAATATTTCTTTAACAATTCTCAGTCTCTCAACTACCACCCGCTTCCTTTTCCTTCTCATCCTGTGTCTGCTGCTGCCTGGCAACTTTTCTGTGTGGAAAGGCAGGGTAAGAACTCTAGCAGCCCTTGGAATGATAGCTACAGAAATCCTTAGCAACCCGACTTTCAGGCCAACTCTCCTTCACACACATCACTTCCAGGAGACAGACTGTCATTCTAGGTTTGTAAGGAGACCCAAGTTCTCCACCTAACATGGCTTTCAGGTGTGTTAAGTTATAACACTCAGTAGCACGAAGCACTACTATCTATGCAAAAGGCTCAACAGTGCTCAACAGAAAATAATGAAGTTAGCATAAATGAAGTCTGATGTTTGATCACATGTACCCAAAACATGGCTCTAATTGGAAAGTATAAGATTACCACTCATTGATAATTAATATTCGTGTGTTGTTTTAGACCAGAAAGTAAGAATGATTGGTTCTACCTTGTTTAATTTATCTCAATGAGAGATTTCATAACATTGTATAGTTTGATGAATTAATTTATTTAACTTGTCAGTGTTAATAATCCTGATTAGAATGAAGAAATTATAATGGGCCATATGAACAAACAGAGTCTGAACAGTAACTCTAACTATTCTCACTTCACTAATAGTCTAATTTATTAATTCCTTTTTCATTAAAGTATATGTGATGGGAAATAAAATGTTTCATAAGAAATTATGTTTTCTCTTTTACTTATAATTCATTATAACTGGATAGGCATTCAAAATCTAGAAGTAAATTTTTTATTTCCAAAACTCAAATTTGGCCTGGACCTTTGTCAGCCTCACTGATGCTCATAAAAGCTCTTTGATTAATTGTTCATTTTCAATAGGTATTTGGAAGATGAACCCCCATATACAAGTGATCTGTGTACAGGACAATTTTATTCTATTGCTCTTTGACACTGGCCTTAATTCAGTTTTGGAGCAAATGTGTTTCTATTAATATTTACTGTTATATATTATTATGGCTTTGTGGTATGAACCAATGTCCTTATTATAACTTTTGTCTTAAAACTCTGCTTGACATGCATTTAAATGTAATGTTGTGTCCACTTGACCACTGCTAATATACTTAAAAATCCATTCTTCCACCAGATTGCTGTGGAGCATTTTTTATACCATTTACATTTTTGTTAATAACACCTATTTGCATTTTTAAGTCTCAAATTTTATCTTAAAGATAAAATTGAGGATCATTCACAATTGATATTAAATGTTATCATCTTTTGTTGGTATGCAGCCTATATGTTAGTAAACTTCCATAATTGCCACTGCTATTTTACACCATTATTTTGAGTCATGTGTCATTCACACATGGTGATTTGATTGTTGATTACTAAAAATGAATTCTATTTTGCTTTGTTATACTGGTCACAATGTGTGGACAACATATCCTTGATTTTCTTCCATTCAGGACAGCTAAAAAGTAGACCAATGTATCTAAAAGAGATCACCTGGTTTTTATTCTGCCTAATTCACATAATACATTACTATTAGGAAGCATTACAAATTAAAAGTGTAACATACTGAGAATATAAGTTAGAATGGAATTTACTTCCCTGCTTATCTTTCATAACTTTCCCCTTTAAATAGCTATCAGTGGAATCCAGGGCTGCTACATATACTACAGAAGTGAATGAGCCATTGATTTTCAGTCACAGCACTTTGGTACATGGTAAGATTCTTTGGTTGGTTGTACTGTTCCTGGCTACTTTTCTCCACCTTGCAGTTTTTGAGATGGGGGTGGGGGCAGGTAATAGGTAGTAATAGTATAGAAGAGGAAGAATTTTAACATCCTTAGCTTGTTTTTTGAGCTCTCCTTGTTTTATTGCCAAAACTTAAGTGCATATGGATTTCCTAATAGCTGATCTCCTAGTTGACTGAATGGGCTCATGTCAAAAAAAAGACACCTACTTTGTTACAATGAAAGAATATTTCACAGAATGCAGAGGTCTGTGGACTCTTGAGAAGAAATATCTATTATTGTGAGCATCATTCAAAATATACCCTTCTCCCCCTTTGCAAATATTCTTTGAACTCTGCCACTTATTTCAAAGTTTGTGAATTTTTCGTATGAAGTGAAATAGGAAAACCTCTTTGTTTCCTATATGAAACAATAAAAATGACTAGGTGAAATTATATAACAACTTTAGAAGAAAAAATCATAAAATTTTAAATGTGGGAAGAGTTATCTTTTAGGCATGAAATGAGTCAACTTACAGGGGGAAATAAACTTTAATACATAAAATATGGCAAAATTGATCTAAAGAACATATTTTATAATCACAGACTAAGTGGGAATATCCCTCATGGTCACCTGTGATCTTTGACCCAGTCTAATTTTAATGGTTTCTAAGGAGCATCTGAAGATATTTCTGGATAATTTTACTCATGAGAAGCTAGTTTATTGTGCTAGCATTCATCTAAAGTAAGTTTCACCTGGTAAACTGAAAGCCTATTTAAAATATCTTTCCTTTTCTGTCATCCTATTGCTTAGTTTTGTGCTTTCCTTATATTTTCCCTTTACACCAATTTCAGGTGTTTAAACATTAGACACAAAACATTTTTAAGATTTGCTCTTTAGGCAAGAACTACTGATGTTACAAGGGAAAAAAGTAAGCCTTCAACTATTAAGATTTCTGAGTTTCAATTTAGCATTTTTTGAGTGACTAAAATTTTAGGCAGTTGAAAGATCATATTTAAAATACTCAGGCAAACAACTTTTTTTAAAATCGCAGATTCATTTTAATACCTCCGACGGTTTGAGAAAGTTCTTAATACTACCACTGTACTGTGTGGAAAAAATGAAAAAAAAATAAAGCAGCAAAAGTTCAAAATGGTTCAAGGAACCCTTTTAAAGAGAGAAATATACAGAATAAAACTGCCGATTTTTTGCTTTATGATTCCCTACTTAGGGGGTCTCTTTACATCAACCTTCCCTTCTTATGCAACGGGTGATGACATTGGGGGTTTGTTTTGCTTTTATTTGTTTCTGCTGAATCACTAAATTTTCATCTTTGTCCCCAGGTACTACTCAGCATAAAAGTTAAAGGCGCAATTCAAAAAGCATTGCAATTTTTGTAGCAAGCGTAGGGAACCATTTCCCTAAAAGAAGCCCAGTTACTCGGCTCGTCCTTCCTTCTGGGGAAGGAAGCTTCCAGGGAGCATAGGGATCAAATGTGCTTTGCCTAGAGAAGCATCTATCTCAGCTCTGGTGGCTGCTAATTCCGAACTGGCTGTTAAACGCGGAGCTTCCTAGGCTTCTGGCTGGCTCAGCCCAATGCAGAAGTCTCCCCCCTTCTCGAAAGACCCAAATCCCTACAGACCAGCTTGGAGTTACTTTCCCTTCAAGGAGACTGAAATAATTGTGATTTGTGGTGCTCTCAGTTCGCGGTGGTATTTTCCTGTTGTGTTAAATGCTTCTTACCGAGTAATAGATGTGATTTATGTGGACGATGGAGGGGTGTGTGGTGGATTCGGTGATTAATCAGTGAATTCCCCTCCGCTGGCATCTCTCACTGCCCCTCTTTGCGTGATGTAAGATCAGACGTACTCTGCATTGAAAAGTCAAGACACACGAGCGGCTCGCTCGCGCTCGCACACACACTCTCTCCCCCACGCGCACGTATCCGTACACCTTCCACATCCTGCTCCAGGCAGGAGAAGGCGGACTGGCTGGGCTCATTGAGCTGAAGAATTTCCAGTGACATTTGTAAATGACGCTGCTCGATTCGGGGCTCGGAGCAGCAGCCGCCGCCGGGCCGAGGGTACCGCCGAGCAGTCTCCGGCTTAGGCTTCCTCCCCGGGCAACGACGATGTCCGAGTTTCTCCTCGCCTTACTCACTCTCTCGGGATTATTGCCTGTCGCCAAGGTGCTGACCATGGGAGCCGACCGAGGTAAGGAGAAACCCCCTCCCCCTTCCTTGCCAGCTGTCTTCCTTGGCTTTCCTGCTGGGCGATGCTTGCATATAAGTGAGTGTGAAACTTAAGTCCTTGCTGCCCCGCTCCCCTGGACCGTGGGCCACTGTGCGCTGGCCTCGTGGGGGGTGAGAGATGCGGTGGGAGGAGGGGGTCTCCGATCCAGGAACCCCAGTCCTCAGCTCCCCCACAGCTTTTTCTTTTGGCCCTTTGCCTGTCCTGATTTTGTCCCCCGGGAACGTTTGGACTTGACTGCGCGCTTCTGCCCGCGCATCCCAAGCGCTGCAGATGTTGGGATCAGAAATCGCTTTCCCAAGACTTCCCATCGCGCTCACTTTTTGGGCTTCGAGCTTTTGCGGTCTCAGGGTTCTCCGCGTTAAGTGTGTGCTTCCTTAACTTATCTCATGGGTTAACTTCCTTTCCTGCTGCCCCGGGAGAGGGGAAAGCGGCGACTCCAGTCCCTTTCGTTTCTGGAGCCCTTTTCTGGGGCAAATTCATTCGGGTCATCAGTAGAGAAGCTAAAGCTTTGGTGGCGCTTCTGGGCACAAGCACCTGCTTGAACTTGACTTTTTTAATTCCCGAATGTCTGTGGCTCAGCTTATGGTGCCCGGAGACGCTAACCCACCGCTGGCGTCTTGCCCTTGCTATTTCTCCAAATAGCTGACGAATGATAGAAGTTTAAAAGGGAATGGGTATGGGGAGCAGAGCAGAAAAGAGAGAGGAAGTGGTTATTATAATAAACCCGAATTTGGTAAACTTTGATCTGGAAACTCAAGAATCTCTGTGCAAGTTTCATAATCTTTGACAAGTCAGACCGGTGAAAAAAGAAAAAAAAAGGTAGATCAGTATTTGGGCCATTGGCATTGAAATGGTTAACTTTTTAAAGTCAAATCAGAAGTATTGTAGATCTAGTTTTGTTTTGTTTTTGTTTTTAAATCATAACATGAGTTCACATTGACCTATATATTTTGGTTTGGGAGCTAATGAGAAAAAGAGTAAGAAAGATAGAAAACGTACCCAGATCTCAATGCCAAGCAAATAGGCAGAATGTTGCATTGGGAGATTCAGAGACTGCGTTTATGTGTAGCAAATTATGAAATGACTAAAAAAGTGTTGCTTCATTAATAGAAAGAATAGGGAAATGAATTGTAGTGTTTCTACTCAACCTGCTCTGGGCAACCAGATTATAGTCTTTATAGCATACCCACACATGTTATTCCTTTACCAGTATTGAGACTAATATGAGTTCCTTTAGAAAGTCTGGCATTTACTGAGTGATAATCTTTTAAACATATCTTTGCCACCTAACCACTTAGCTTCTGAACTTGCCTTGAAGTTGGTCTGGAATAGTTGAAAACTATACTGATAAAATGGAAACACATAGCTTTGACTAGCAATGATGATGTCTTTGATCTGGAACAATCAGCTCTCAACCTTTCTTAGAAAGAATGTTTGAAGTTGGACCAGAGCAGATGAACAGAATGAAGCTTTTCAGTCCTGTGTGTTAGCAAAATAGAATGACACTGGCAGACTACTGCTACTGGGCTCTTTCTGTGTGAGTCCCCATTCTCCAGAAACTTGACCTCATCTGGAATTAAGTCCCCAGTGCTTCTGTATGTGTTTATGAGGAATAGGGCTATTGCTACAATCAATGATTGGAATGAATACTGGATAGAATTTCAAATATGCAAACCCCTAACTTTCTTCTGAGATAGAAAACTAAATAAAAGGATTAGAATTTGATGTCCATTTAGTTCCAATAAAGAGAGGGATATATAAGATAGAAACAGGGCACACAGAAATAGTGCCTGATTGTATCACCATGCCAGCATAAGAAGTGCTATACTGGAGAATACAAGTGAAATAGTTATGGACCAACAGTTTACCATTATTATACATATTTAATACAACTTTCAAAACTGTTATAAAAGAGCTGAAAATGCCACAGCTAGCTATCAAAATTGAAAAGGGTGGGTCCCATTTGGAAAAGGGGGGGGAGAGAAAGAGAGAGAGCAATCTTGTTGAAAGTTAAAAAGAAAGTGCTGCTGCATTATGACAAACTTCTCTTACTGAAATGCTGAAACAGAAGATATGGGAATATAAACTCAAGAAAGAGTTTAAGAAGATGTAGCTTTCTGCCCAGGCTTATGTCAGTTGTCCTTGAAGAACAGAACAGGCCTGTGAATTACACAGGTGTGTTTTATAGTGCAAGACCTAACTTCAAGCCAGCAAATGAGAAAACACTTTCAGGTCCTCCAAATAAATATTAAGTAATGGTAGCTTCCTAAACTGCGTGAACCAGCTGGTTGCACTACTCTAAACCTCTGTTTCTCTTTCTTTTGTATATAAACTCAGTATTTTTTTAAATAGAAAATACTTGAACTTGTATGCTTGCATTCAGTTTATGCACATCCACTTGTCCTTTAATTCTACATTGTTTATTTATTTTTTTAGTTTGCATTGATTTTGGTAAAGAGTTAAGCTGATGTACATGTCAGTTTTTATTAATTTCATCACATCTGAAAAAAGGAAACATCTTTGTAACTCTTAACAGCAAAACTTGGAGGATAAATCATGTTCACTTAGAATCAACCAGAGTGTCATATAACAATGTCATATCACATCAAAGTATTGCTTGATAAGGATTATGACTTAAAAGGAAGTATATTTTAAATTGTCAATTTTTTTGAAAAGAAAAGGGATTGAAAGAACTGAAGCTAGTCTCTTTTATGTTCTTGAGTCTGGCAAGATGTGGAAACGTATTTCCAAACAATTAAAGTTCATGCTGCTGTAATCATTTAATCATTTAAATGTATATGTCTATAAAACCATCTAAAACTGGCAATCATGTATGTTAAAATTTTAATCTCAAAGAAGAATGGGCTGCTAGCCGTGTCTCTTTATATTCCAGAAAAGTTAAAGTCCTGTTTTGAAGAGGTCTCCATAATCTTTGAGTTTTCCTGTCTCTCTCTCAATCTCAAATAGAAAATGTTACAAAGGAAGGGAAGCAATAAAAAATAAAGAAAATTTTCAGTGTGTTGAAAGAAGAAAGTATGTAAATTGCAGAAAACAGAATAAAGGAGGGAAAGAAAGAGGGCAGAGGGAAGAATGAATGCCAAATGATACTTTTAGGGAGAGGCTGAATTCAAATTAGTGTTCCTAAAAGAAGAGATTAAAGTATCTTTTGACAAAATAATTTCTTAAGATAAGTGTTGTCCACTGATATCATAATAAATACCCTATGGAAATATTTACAGTATACAAATAAAGAAACTTCCATCAGTGTGAGGCTGGATATAACTAAACCTGAAGAACGAAGAGATATATGAGAATACTGCAGAAAACTTAGATGTTTTAACAATGCTAGAATTGTTAAATGGAAGTGATTTTTTTTAAGTGAATGTGAAAGAGAGATTCTTAGAAAGGGTGATGGATGAGGGATATAGTTGATATATTCTTTAAAATGATACGACACTTTGTAAATGCTGCTTTTCATTCACGGTTGAGTCTTGCAGAGATTTTTAGTTTCCAAGTGTATGGGATCCAGGACATTAGTTTCTTGCTACTTGTCTTGTCAATCTCTTTTCAGAGCCTAGGGTGTACCATTAAGATAGGCTCAATTTAAAGTCACCTGGACTTAACATGATTTAATCTTTTATAAGGATTACAATGATGAGGGATCTCTGTGTCTTCCCTCCATTCTATGTTTTTTTTTTTCATGATTCTTCACATCTTCTATGAAATATAGCCTCTTTCTTCAATTTCTTCCTAGTTGTAGGGATTCTGTGTAGTAAAAGGTACCAAGCAGATGTATTGATAAATTTCTCTATCTTCTGAGACTGTCAAAACAGTTTTGTACAAAGGAAATACTTTTCTTCTTTCTAGATGGATACATTCAAAGAAAGTAGAATTAATACTAAAATTTAATCTTGATTGTCCCAACATGATGTCATTAGTTAAATTAATTTAGCAGTAAGTGAAACTCACCTGTTATATAGATAGATCTTCTTCAAAGAAGATGACTTCTTTAAAATGACTGCCTTGGTGCACAGAACCTATAAAAACACCACTTTGGCCTGGAAATTGGAGATATATTTTTAAATGAAACTTTTACTTTTTAGAAAATTTTCAGACAATGTATGTCTAGTTTCGTGATGACCACTTCCTTAAAATCATTATGAAATGAAAGAACTTTGAGTTATTTTTCAACTCCTAATGTGCAGTATTCTAATGAGTGAATTTCCATTTAATACGTAATTTGTTGTAACAGAATCTGACAGTTGAAGAAATAAATGTCAAAATGCATTTGCCTTTGAAATGTGTATAATTATGATGCACCCAAAGTATATAATTTAAAACAATGTTTTTAGTAACTGTGCTTCTAAAGAAAAGTTGAGCAAAAGATTGACTAGTTTCATAGTGAGTTAGCTAGAATATATACTGGGCCAAACCTCTATCAGGATAGAGTCATGTTTACTCTGATTACTTCAAAAAACCTTCCTTATAGTCTCTGAAGAAATCTAGATCTTTATATTTAATTGAAAAATAATGACTCAAACCTACGTTGATACGTAGAGAGCACAATTTTTTTTTTTTTTTGTGGGACAGCAAAGGCAGAATAATTGTAATCAGTCAAATAATGCTGTTCCGTGGAGTTGCTTTCCATCTTCACGTGGACTGTTATTCTCCAAATTTACCTGTATAACAACCCATTGAAAAAGAGGCATAAGAATGAAGTTGCAACATAGCAGTCACAAATCTAACAATCTACAAGTCTTGGGGGCATTCTACAGTTGTTTTCTTTTAGGAGATATTTAGCATTTATTAGTTGCTTGGAAAAACAAAAAGTTCCATTATTTAAAATTCAAATACAAAAAATTTGGAAATATCTCTAAATATTAGAGTTCTTTTCAAGTTATTTTTGTACTAATTCATATATGTGACAATGAGTATCTTTAATCTTACATGCTTTTGAGGAGTACTGTGCTTGTAATCATATGTAATCACTGTCTCACTATTCTGTGTGGTCTCATTTGAATAAATATTAATCTCTCCAACTACATCTGAACACTCTATATTGTAGAAGAGAGAATGAAGTCTGCAGAAGATTTTGCAACACATTCGAACAAGTAAGTTTAGACTTTCAAAATTTATATGCTTTTTTCTACTAGAAGTTTTTCTGCTATAAGCTGCCTTCACACTTGTAAATCTATATTTTCTCCTCATAACTGATCTAGTGACCTCCCTTTCCACAGCACCAGCCCCCCCGCATAATTACAAGGCCAAGTTAGAAAGTATGCATTATTTATTGCTCTGATTGGAATTCAGTGATACCAAAATATAGTTTCTTTCTCTCTTTCCATCCTATTGATTTAGTCTGTCTCTATACAAGCTCAATTATTTCCACTGAGCTTTCTGACTAAACAAATTGGTTGAATTGACTAGGAACTAAATGAGCATCAAACTACTAGATAGTAGCCAGTCCTGGTAAAATAGTAAAATTGATCTTGCATAAAAGCTTAAAATTAAATTTTATGGAAAACAACAACAATGTATTTCCCTGAAAGACTTATACATGTTACTTCCTATCTATGCTTTGTAGAGTAAATCAAATGTACCGTTGTTGTGGTGCAGTTCGTAATAGGCAAATTCATTATGTTTGGTAGTAATTATTTATTTATATCATGGGGTAACAGAAGAGTTTAAAGCAGCATTAGGATATTAATAAATACATGCTCTGAATTTATTCCTGTAGAGACAAATGCTACTTTATTGAAAATTGGTTTGACAGTTCTTATTCTTCTTTATTGGCTTTGTTTATCAAGTTATTTTTTTCAAAATATTAAAAAAATAAAATATATTTCAAAGTCAAGACTTTCAATATAGAATATAAAATGGAAATCATTACAGTGATAAAGTGGACAACAGTGTTTAGTGTGCTTTTAAATATGACTATAATGACTTTCTCATGCAGTCACATTAACATTGTTTTAGTCTGCAGTTATATGTCCAATTGTGGTTAAAAAAATGCAGTGGCTTGATTAAATAAATGCGCCCACTCATTTGTTGCTGATTTCCCAGTAGGTCAGATTCTTTTAAGTATCATCAGGGCAAAAGGCTAATGCTTTAGTTGGTAATGATGGTGTCACTTAACATTATTCAATAACTCTGCCACTCTCATTTGTTGAATAAGGATATATTATCTACATTTGGAATTTCTCATATATTCCAAAGTAGTTGTAAATATAAAACACTTGTCAAAGGTTTATTTACCTATAGGAACAATGAAAAATAATTTCAGTTTATGTAGTCTTATCTGTTTAAACCTATTTTTTCTCAGAAAAAGTTTGAATATAGCCCTGTCTGTATAAAAGTTTCCATTTACATGTGAATAATATTATAACTATGTCCTTTATATAAGACAAGTTGAGAAAGTATTTTTTTCATATGAGATTCTTTCTAACATTTTTAAATAAGAAAAAAAATCTTGAAGAAGATAGAGTGGGTTGCCTTGCTAAGATCCCATTTTATCTCACAATGCATTCTTATTAACAGTCAGACATCTCTTCCTGAGACACACGCATCTCATTGTCCTGGCTGGCCTAGCCTTCAGACCAAAGACAAGTATTGTTGAAACACGACCTCATTTTAGTCGAAAGAATACATTTCTTCTTTAGGTAAGATCAAGGCACCACAGACCGTCTCTTGTTTTATTCTTGCAATCAATAGGACATTCCTTCCTAACTTTTCCCCATTGCATTGACATCCTTCAAGACTTCCAAAATGGCTTTAGAATTATGAATACGATTCCTTAAGAATTTTTCTACTGCTGAGTTTTTCTTTAATGACCATTTGCTCATCTTAGCTCTTTCTTCTTAAAATGAGAAAAGAGAACTAAAGATAGGGAGGGATGGAGAAGAAGAAGAGAACTAAAACTTCTGGTTCTGGTTGCTTGCTTTGAGTGTTTCTGGGGTATTTTAAGATATTTGTGAAAAAGAAAAACTATCGAATAAGGCTGATAGACAGAAATGAATTTAGAATGATTGTTTTCCTTAGAAATTCGGGTGTAAAAGGAGAGGAAGGACAAAGATGCTAAGAGAGAAAACCTTGGCAGTAAGAATTTTTTGAAGCTTCAATCCACACAAATCAGGTAACTGAGGCAGTAAGGAATTACTCAAACATTTGCTAAAATACAATTTGCTAAAATTTGCTAAACTATAAATTTTTGAGATTTACAAAGATTTGGTTTTTAGATAGATAAGACCTTGTGTGCATTTTCTAAAACTGTTAATGATATATTTTATCGGTATGACCATGCTAAAATAGAAACTATGCTTTATTAAAATATTCTACTTTATTCAACTCTATTAATTTTTAAGGCATTTTTCTCATAATTAAGCTCTGAAAGTACAGTGATAACAATGCCAGTTCATGGGTGAGATTTTTGCCTTGTCAGGTGAAAGTATTATAGATTATGTCTACTGGACATCCGTATTTATGAGACTTTCATTAAAAAATAACTAAGATTTATAGGTAGAATTACTAACCAGAATTCAGGCCCTTTTGCTGAGTCCTTGTATCACTGTCATTCTAACAAAAGGGCTAGCAGTTCACCAGCATCATGCTGATGGCCTGTAATACTTGTGGTGTACAAATCTTACTTAGGGGAAATGATAGTGACTTTATCTAACATTGACCAATGTTAAAAATAGGTAGAATTTAGAATTTTCCATCTTTGGATAGAGTTCTTTCCATGCTAGAATGCTTACTTCTGTTTTCACTTGCTGATGATATTGTCAAGTATTTTGAAATTAATCCTGATAGTGTAAGAACCAAAATCCTAGAACTTTTTCCCATTTCCCTTGCTTTTCTCATTGCTGGGAGATCATAAGGTTATGAAAGGCATGACAGTTTGTATTTTGTATGTATTTTAATCTGAGTGCCTGTGAAACACTGTTAGAGGTTTACAGAAAACTTTTCCAACCAACTCTGAAAAGAGAGACCTGGCAGTGTCTCTCATACCTTCCATGAATGCAAGGAAGACAGCATACGTGTAAATATCTCACACATTGGTATCTCATTACATATATACTCATTATTTCATTAATTATACCATTAGCTTAATGTAAATTGCTAAGAGCAGTAGAAATCCATTGTGTTGTAAGGTCACTTTAATTTTTTCTGTTTTTTCCTCCTGAAATCATATGATCCCTGAAGCCACCCATGTGATTGGTGATCATTCCTTTATCCATCCATTCAACAAATTTGAGCAGAGATGTGCTGGGAGTTGTTCTAGAGGCTGGGAAAGAAGCAGATGATAAAGTTAGACAATGTAACTGGTCTGTCTGAACTTACATTTTAGCGTATTAAAATTTTAGTGCTGGAAGAGAGAGACAATAATCAAACTGACACATAAGTTAGTACATAATATTTTGTGCTAAGTAGAAAGAAAAATAACATAATGTAATCAAGAGAGGTGTTCTGGGGATTGGTTGTAATCCAGACCTTTTTGTAAAGGATAACGTATTTGCTGAGATAAAAAGTGATATGAAGGAACAAGCTATGAGTGGTTCTGAGGGAGGAACTCTCCATGTAAACCCTTGAGAAGAAGTCATGATTTTGGCATTTTAGAGAAAGGAAGAAGGTCTATGTGCCTAAAGTTCACTTTGTGTGTTTGGAAGAGACGAGGAATGGGGAAAGGGACATTTATGAGTAGGTCAGGTAGGATTATGCAAATCAGTGTGGGGTACTTGGGTTTTGCTCTCATTATAATGGGCTGCAACTGGATGTTTAATTAGAGGTGACATGACACAACTTAATTATTTATGAGATCATGCTTGCTACTGAATAAAAAAGGACAAGAGACACAGTAAATACAGTTAAAGGGTTATTATAACTATTCAGGAGAGACGGCAGCTTAAACAACAGGGTAGCATTGTAGATAAGGATGAGATAGAAGAGTGACTCATCTTTAGGAAGATTTTCTATAACAATGAGCACAGAACCTTTCAATATATCAGAAGGATAAGGCATGAAATAAAGCCTTAAATTATCTTGGGAGGTAAAAGTTAACATTCTAGGTTATTTAGAAAAGAATGCATTTTGTTTTACATCACTTCTTATTGATTTGTATGAAATGTGTCATGGTATTAGGCATGTAATGGTCACATGTAGACCCTGCAATATTGCTTGTCTTTTTCCCTATACTTCAGAATTATTACTACCATCTTCCCTATTATACATATTTACCCATACCATGCCTGCAAAATGAAATTATTAGAATAATTCATGGTATTCCTTGGGAGTTTAGTTAAAATAATATACTTAGTAACATGCTGGGCATTGGTAAATGTGGCAACAACTATGTGTTATTTCTACCAATATAAACTAGTGTAACAGCAGGAGGAAGGGGCATTGGCCTATGTGTAGACTCATCTTTTTTTTTTTTAACTTGAGGAAATTCTCAGCATTTTCAAGGAAGAATTCCTTTTCTATTACCCCAAGTCCTTGATATGATTGAGAAGAATTTTTGCTGACAGTCACCATTCCCACTTATGAATATTTGATTAATGGGAGGAAATTTTAAGGGGATTGCTGTTGGCTATACTCATTACCCTCCCTGGAAATGCCAAGAAAACTTTGGAAGAGAAAAGGGTGTTGAAAAGTGATGGGGGACCTGCTGGATAAGAGTTTATGACCTAATGGTTATTCCTCTTGTTCAGTCAGCACTCTTGGATGATTCTTTTGTACTTATCCACACACATTCACTGAATAAATATTGTAGTTCCTACTACGTACCTATATCAGTGTGATTTGTAGACCGGAGGCAGACATGAGTAAACAACATAAACCAGATCAAGCAATAAAAACGCTAGTTTAGTAATTGTACATCTTTGGATTTTCAAGGAAGTTTTGCTTATAGCTACAAAACAAGCCCGTTTGGGTTTATTGAGTTCTTGTTGGAGCTAAAAAGGAAAGAGGGAGTGAGAGGAGAAAAAAGAACAAGGAGAGAGACTTTTTTTGAAACTGATGGAAAAGAAAAAAAAAAAAAATCAGAGCCCAGAGGTCTGTGGGGAAGAAGATGTGTATACAGTGTTTGAGGGAAATACTGTTAATATTAAGCTGAATGAGCCATTTTGGGCCTTAGTTATTAGAAGATTGTTTCAGGATTTTGTTCCATTGATTTTCTTTTTCTTCATTGCTCTTGTTTTCTTTTGGATCTCTTTTTTGTCATCTGCCTTGAGAAGAAATCAAACTTTAGTTTTAAAACTTAATATTCAAGTCTGCATTCCAAAGTACAAGCTTACCCCCAAATATTTTCATTGAGTTTCTTTTTAAGCTGTACAGGTCATTTATTGCCAATAAAAGCAACTTGAGATAATCAGCCCTTTTAGACACTATTTAGTTTATATAGTGAACAGCAGCATTATAGAGGAAATACTTCATTCCAACCTTGGAAATGCTACATGAACATTACAACTAATTTAAAAAGATACCCTGCTTTCTTAGTTTCCAAAATAGTATGCCTTAAGATTAAGAAGAGAAGATGTATACTAAACACACATTAGGTTAAAATAAAAAGAGATCCAGAGCTTAGGCATTTATAATTTCAGAAATGCTTAAATAAGATATTGAAGCCAAAAATCCCAACCAATTTATTTATTGTGTAAAGAGCTTACCTGGAGGTTTAGTAGACATTTGCTAGATGCCTGTGCAGAAATCTAACTTGTATGTGACTTTAGGTTTAGTTCATTTTTCATGCACATTGTCAAAAGCCCCTTTAATAATTTGGCTCCAAGGTTTCAGTACAAAATCAACACTATGCATAGGAATAAGTTAAATATGAGATAAACACCAACATTTTATTAAATTTTAGAGTGACTGAACCAAATGAAATTGGGGCTGGGAGATTTTGCATTAATATTTAATTTGGGACTCACTGTAAATTTGTTTGCTGTGTACTCTAGCTGAGGGGTGCCAAAAGTTTGGACATAAATTTATCAGAATAATTGAAAACAGCAGGAAGGGGAAGGGTTACTTGTATATTAGTGAATATGAGGCACGATTTATGCTCCCTGACTAGAACTCTGCTCACATCACACAGAGGTCTGCTAAACAGCTTTTTTTTTTTTCATAAGGAAAGTACTTTGGGAAAAGGTTCAAAATGAGTATAAGGGGGTTATTTATATTTTAGATAAAGCAAAAAAAAAAATATTGACTGCATACTCAGAATAAAAGGCATTTGGGCAGAACATGTTGTGGCCCCTTGGAACAGACTTCAACCTGCTATAAAGAGCCAAGGAAAATAAACAAAGCTTATTCAGATAACAGTTAAGCTGGTGAGACACCTGAAAAATCTACCAGTAGAAAGAAAATCACTTAAGTCAAAAATAAACTTTCAGTTATTGAAGCTGCTTGAGTTCACCAAGGTTTAGAGATGAATGCCAAAGAGGATTAGGAAAACCCTTCCGTGTGAAGTAAAACAGTAATGGCTCTATTGTCGCTTTGCAAACTCCTGCTTGAGAGTCACTGTGTAAGTAAGAGTCGAACTTAGTATACAATAAAAGCAATCACATTTCTTTAAAACACAGGAAATCACACAAAGGAACCCGAAGCAGCAATTCTCCCCAGCCCCTCTCACACAAGCAAGGGAAAAGGATAGGCAGTATTTCCTCTGTAGTTTCACCAAAGGAAACAGGTTGACTGGCTTCTGAGATCCATAGACTCAGAGAAAAAGCTGCTTAGTTTTCCTTGCTCATCATGTTAAGTGAAGGCACTCGGACATATTTGACTAACCTTTATTAATTAAAGGGCAATGTATAGGGCAGGTTTTACAAACAAAAATGCATACAGCCAAGTCTGGTCAGAGGTGCCCTGGTGACATGTAAATTAGAGAACACCCACCTTTTCCAAGGGGTAGCTGATATTCAATTGCAGCAGATTGTGGGCTCCTGAGAATGTGGGCAGAGGATCGCCCAACCTTTAGAAATTCAGGAGAGACCAGGAGTTTTGATTTTCATGCATAATTCCCTCTGATTTAAATATTGTCCATCAAGATTAAAAAGAAAGAAAGGAAGAAATAACATTGCGGGGGTCAAAAAGCATCAGCTGATAGATTTAAGAGCCAGACTGACAGCTGTGAGGCACTATGGAACCCCTGAGTTGCAGACATCAACAGAAGGTTAGACTGGATCACAATGAATAGACAATTTACTTGGTGCTTTACAGACAAAAGGTGGCTCTAGAGAGCTGAGTGTAATGCCTTGAAATTTGTAACGCGTTATTGTTGCAGCTCATGGCTAAGGGAAGAAGGATACTAAAGATTAATTTCAACAGTGTCCTGTATCTCTGCCTTTCAACTTCCTCTCCCCTTTGAAACATAAAGGTAGAATCTGGGGAGAAAATTGAGCACAGAGAAAACTCTTAATGAGCCTTTAGAGGGTCAGGAATATTAGACTCAATTGTGACTTAGGAGGGAACACGCCATGGAAAGTTGTCCAAGAAACAAAACCCTCTTAATAATGACGAGGGGATGCTATGAGGATGATTTCTGTCTCATTACCCCAGGGGCTTCATGGAAAATATTCTACCTGATAAGCAACAGCCACACGGTGAAAACAAAATTGCTATGCCACACACTACACATGGATCATTACTGAAATGTAGAAGAGAATAAAGAAGATCAAAAGGGAGAAAAAAATAGAGTGAAGTGAATATGGCAGAGGGATGATCCTGATGAGTAGACAAATTCTCATGCTGAGACACAAATGGGACCACATTTAGGTTTGTGTTTCATCTTCTGTTTCCTCAGGAAAGCTGTGACCCAACAAGAGCCAACTGTGTGCTCTATTGCTATACAACGTCCCCAGATTTCCTACTGGTCTTCACACGGGCAATCATATATCCAACCGATTATCTGGATTAGTTTTTTAAAGCATTTTTCAAAACTTTTTACTTTGAAATAATTTTAGACTTACAGAAAATATAAACAACTAGTACAGGAAGTTCTCATTTATCTTTTCCTTGGATTTCACTGATGTTAACATATTGTATAACTGTGATACAGTTATCAAAACAGAGTTAACATTGATGCTATTCATTATTAACCAAAGACTTTTTCTAGATTTTACCAATTTGTTTGCTAATGACCTGAGTATATCTCGGCAGCCAATCTAGGATTCAAATTTACATTAAATTGTCATATCTCCTTAGATCTTCAATCCATGACAATGTCTGTCATTAGTTTACTTCCATCTCTTAAGCTCATTTGAAGAATCCTGGCTATTTTTTTATAGAATGTTCCACAATTTGGATTTGCCTGATATTTTCTCATGGTTATGCATTATTGACAAGAACATCGCACAAGAAATGTAGCCTCTTTAGTGTATTATACATATCGATTTGTTTAATTATTGATGATGTTAACTATGCTCATTTGTAGGAGGGGGGTGACATTTTCCTCATTCTTTCTAAGATTATTACTTAGAATTGTTCTGCAAGAAAAGTGTCCCTTCTTTCTGATTTGTTATTTATTTATATCAATATAGACAGGTATTTATTATTTGTGTTATTATCCAATACTATCACTTTTCATTTTCTTGCTCAAAATATTTACCTGTGGGTGTTGGACACTCTTTCAGATTGGCTACTCTGCCCTTTTGACATACCCCCATCATTTTCTGAGCACTTTATGAATTTTTATTATTGCTAAATGAGCACAGAATTACTGTGCATTTTCCCTGTTTCTGCTCTGGAATCAGCCAGTTCTCTAGAAAATGTCATAGGATATGGAAAATTCTGAAAGTTTTAACTGAGTACAGTCTCTTGAGCGATGCAAGACTATCCTAAGGCTGATAAAAATTTCAAGAACAACTGCTCAATTAATGTATCTTCATGTTCCAGAAGAAATCCTTATGGTCAGCTCTTTAATTTTAATAAAGTATTAGCTATAATGATTGGTTGTCTGCTGAACAAAATTTTATGAATTAGAATTACGTGATGATGCTTACTAAGGAATTCAAATTTTCACTCTTTCCAAAGTTTCTAAAGAAAAATATAGATAAGTTTTATAAAATAAATTTGGATTTATTGCTCTTTTCTCGGGAAAAGAATTTGTTAGGGAATTTTTTATAGTTATTTCTGCCTTCAAGGAGTTGATGGTCTAATTCAGATAAACATTATGGAAATATGAGCAAGTCATGTAAGAGATAATTGCAGAGGGTTTGATCAGACCTGGCAGTTGAGGGTGTAGGTCTCCAGTGACTCTGTGTCTTGTCCTTTGGGTGGAGATTGATCAGAAAAGCATATGCCAGAAATAGTGAATGAGTTTGATCTCTTGGTTGAATCTTGACTGATTGGTAGTTGTCTAGACTACTGTATTGAAGGAGATTGCACAGCTGAGTCTGTGTTCTTTAGTAAAGGGCACAGAGATCTGTTGTTGATGTTTCTGATGATCAAAATCAGAAGACTTATAGGAGTGTTAGCATCTGGCTGACTTACTATTTCTGATTTGTTTAGCACAATAAGAGTCTTCAGTGATAGCCATTAAAAGGATGGTTCCTGCCTATGTCCTGAAATTCCCAGTGAACCAATGGTTAAAATCCCAGCTAATGAAACAATCTTAGTTTGAATAAAAATGTGTCTAAAGTCTTCTGGAAGGGCCTAAAATACCAACTTTTTCAGTATACACTACATTTTATTTTCTTGCTTTATTGATGTCTGCCACAAACATCATATTGGTATATTTTGGGGGAAGTTTAGAGTTCATTTTTTAACTCTTTTGGTGGTCAGTGAGAGGTTGTTCTTCATGATCATTCCAGTTGCTGCTAATTTTGAAGCTGCACTTTCTCTTTCACTGTGGAATCCTCCCCCACCTGCTGAAAGATCCAAATACAGATTCACTTTCCAATGACTCTGATTCATCCTAGGTACTTGGATATATCCAGTTTTAATGGCATATTGTCTAAAAAATATGGATATGATTTTACTGATCTGACCATCAGTTTAGCTTTTGATAATAGTTCTAGTAAAGTAGTGAGAAACAGAGCTAGTTGGAAAGCAGTGTAACACCCATATTGAATTTTTAACAACTTAATACATTTTAGGAAATGATCCATCTGAAAGACATTATGGCTTGCTGAGAAAAGCTGTACACTGGGAACAAGGAGAAGTGGGCTCAATTCCCAGCTCTGCGTCTGACTCACTCTTTGTCCTTGGGCAAGTCACTTAGCCTCTCTCTCTGTCTACTTCCTGCCTGGTAAAATGAGAAGAATAATGCATAAAGACGCCCACCTCACCAAAATGTGCCGAGGCTACATTCTGTAACCACTGAAGGGAACTTTCTTCCCCCTGCTGGCTAATGACAAACTTATTTTTGTCACATCTAGGTTGATTAAATTTTGCAATAAGAGCATAGAGCTGCAACTAACTTCAAGGAATCCTGTAATCCTTTCATTTACACTGGAGTTTTACTACAGTACATACTGCTTCATGTCAATGCACTCATTGCTGGGAGGACTTGTGGATCTTGTGTATATAGAAATACCTCTTGCCTTAGTCTTCTTGAGTGCCAACAATGGAGTCTTATACTGAACACCAGAGAGCCCATTAGAAGAACAGAAGATGGAATCCTGAGGAGAAGAGACTTACACGTAAGAAACAATTAGTGTCTGTTACCTAGCAATATGTATTCAAAAGTCCTTTTCCTAAGGTTAGACTTTTGACAACGGGGAAATTAATATATGCTGGAATATTACAGAGCAGTGTCATGGAATAGACTGAACAAATCCCTATTCTTCTATGATGTCTTTGCCAATTCCTTTGCTGGAGGAAATTGGAAATATATTGATCTTCTTCAGTTTCTTCCATTTTTTTTGATCTTGCTGGCTCGTTTTTCATTTCTCCAGTTTTCCCTACATGTCTTTTATAGTTTTATTAATCTTTATTTTCTTTTTAACTAAGAGTTAACCATAGATCAGGCATTAATTTTGGTTGTTACACTTTGTAATTCTATCATGTTGAGCAGTACTCTTCCAGCTTTTTTCATGACCTTGACCTTTTAAAATGATTGTGCCAATCCAGAATATCCTGTATTCTGAATTTATCTTATTTTTTCATTATTTCATTTATCTTGCTCCTATATGTCTGTCAGGGAACGTTCAACTTTAAGGAATCCAATGTGTTATGCTTTTCTTCCTTCGTGTGCCATTTCTCAAGGATTCTCTGTTCCTCATCAGTTCCTATTCCGGGAACAAGTAGAGCTGCACGCAGTTCTCAGGACTGAGATCATGGGAAAGGGTACCTGCTTGGATTCCTTTCAGTGACTCCCTTCAGTGACTCTTTTCAGCGTCAGCGACCTTGTATGTATTAGACTATGCATTTTGTTGCAATTGATGGAATTTCATCCTGTGTAATAGCTGAGTAATCATTTTACTAAAGATATATAAGTCTGCATTTCTGCTGATAAAATACCCTTGTTCCACTAGAGACTTGGGTCCTCTGCGTCCTTTCTGTCTTCATTCTTTTCAGAGCATGGAAATCCTCCGAGCTCACTCTCTCGCCCCGGCTTTCAAGACCTCCTTGAGAGGATGCCCTGTGCCTTCGTGAGCGGTACAAGTCTTGTGCAAGGGCTTTATTGGTTTTCCACATAACCCGAGA
This sequence comes from Giraffa tippelskirchi, assembly GCF_054371585.1. Taxonomy (NCBI): domain Eukaryota; kingdom Metazoa; phylum Chordata; class Mammalia; order Artiodactyla; family Giraffidae; genus Giraffa; species Giraffa tippelskirchi. Next base: position 115,538,328 of record NC_137277.1, read on the forward strand.
AATACTGCTCTCCTCTCTCTCTTTTTTCCTCTCTTTCTTTTTGTCCACTCTGGTCCACCAGGTTCCAGTCCGTATTAATGACCAACATATGTCCATATAATTGGAGATGTAATGTTAGGCATTTGTATGCAAAATAGAATTAACACTGCAGATACTAGGAGAGACCGAAAGAGCACCAACGTGTGGTTCTCTATAGCCTCTACTTTGCTGTAATGCTCAGTGGCAACATAGTGTAATATCGTGAAAGAAAAGACTTTGCATTTATTGGCTGCATCACCTTTCAACAATTACATTATCTTTTTAGGTTTCAGTTTCCTTGTTTATGAAATGGAGACAATAATACTTGCCATGAATTCTTGGGGTTTGGAATATCTAAGTGTTCTGTTCACAGAAGAATACCTAAATGTTCTACTCAATTAATGGAACTTTATTAGAACCAGTAATAATTTGTAGTTGCATTGTGTCATGTAGGGCTATATAATGAAAATATTTAAGAAAGACATTCAATCTGTGAACAGAAAATCTATACTATTCATCCAAGAACACTCATTGTAACAGATGGACTTGCTCTATTTGTTGATTTGTTGGGTTGTTTGGTTGTTTGCTTTAATATGTCCATGTGGTGTGTTGTAAATGGAGAATACCATTCTTACATCCTTTTCAAGCTAAAGTAGGTTACAAATATTCCAATGAACAAAGGTGAAATATTATTAAGGGTCAAAAGTCTCTCTCTCTAAAGACTCTCAGAATTGTTTGCCCCGGGTTCACCCTCTGCTTTCTACCACTCTAATGAAAGGAGAGAAAAGTACACATAAGAACAAGGAGCCCACACTCAGCTGTTTCCAGATATTTACAAAACACCATTTGGGTTGAGGCTAAGAAATACAATTTTGAAATCAATGCATTTGGATTCCAATCCAAGCTTCATCACGTTAGCTGTGTAACATTGGGTATGATGCATAATCTCTCTGAACTCTGTTTACTTATAAGTAAATAAAACTCAAAGAGATGTTGTTAGAAGAAAAATGCATCAATCTCTAACTCAAAATCACTGCCTTAATATATGTAATAATGGTAATAATTTTATTATCGTGTACATATATTCACTGCCTATGGTGACAGTGACTAATGCTTAGAGACCAGTGATGTTCTAGTAGGAGAGACCAAGGTCTTTGCAGAGCCTGCAGCGGAAACAGGCAGAGCGACCATATGGAGGAATGACATCCAGACCTCCCTCTACTTACCGAGCTTTCTTTCCTTGTCCAGGTTCTTTTGCCCAGAGAGGGTACATTTTTCTAATTATCATTAAAGTGTAATGTAAGCTATGATTTCCTTAGATGGGGACTTCCTAAGCAGGCAAAATTGCAAGTACAGAGTTGGTAAAGGGTAAGAGAACTGACGTAATAAATGGCTCTGTAGTTCAGTATTGTTTACACAAGATGAACTAGTGAACAATAAGACCTGTAGAAAATGATGTTCTTTATAATTCTGTGAATTCAAGGTGGTTTTTCAAAATTATCACTAAAAGAAATCATCCAAAGTCTTTAAATATAATTAATGAAAGACTTTATGATAGAAGAAAAGACACTTGTGGAGGAATACATTTCAATATAGATCCTCATACTCTCTCCTGAGGTCAGTCACTTGAAATATAATTTATTTTTCCTTCAAATAGCTTAAAATGACATTTGACTACATGAGAACATAGAGTTTCTCCCACTACTAAGTTATGATGGTGCTTCAAATCAAGGCTTTGCCTTCCTGACTGTTCTGTGGAGATGCACCACTATGTTGCCTCTGAAAATAGACTCAGTTATTTGTGATACAAAATAATTTTATGATCTTGATGGTTTTACTAAAGTTTTTTTTTTTTCCTTTTTGGCTTTTATAGGTAACAAACAAAGGTTTTCAATTTTTTGCCATTTATTTTTACCCATTCAAGGCTTTGGTATCTGCCTTAAAAAATAAGGAGGTAGGGGGAAGCGGGAACATCTGTTGTTTCTTTCATGATTCACAAGTATTACTATACTTCTTGAAAAATATTAATTTTTTTTTTCCAGGAAGAAAGATGTGATTGTATAATAGCAAGTAAATGTTCGGTGCTTCTAAGTGATAAATTTACATAAAGGATAGTTTGCTTTCTCATCAGGGACTGTGCGCTAAAGATTTTCTGTCAGAAAAGCAGAATGAAGACTAAAGCCAAGGCTTGGTTTTGTGTCTTTTAACACAGCATGTATCATTCTACACAGCTTTTGAAAGTGACCAAACCAGATATCACTTTTCAATGTTGACACTCTCCTGTATTGATAGCATTATTTTTCCTTCAGGTACGGGGACTGTGAGGAATGCCTAGTAGACATGATATCCTTCTCAGTAGGAAGAGCTGTTTTTTACGTAAAATAATGTTAATTTTTTAAAATCATTACTTTCATCTTTTTGAAACCACAAATGTTAGATTTTGGTTTCCTGCAAAGCAATAAATACGAGTAGTCCTAGGCAAATATGTATAATTCACCTTGGGCTTCCTTTACTAAAAGGGCATAATTTATTAGAGTAGCCAGTATTTGAAAATTCTTTATATATGGTAACTTTATAAATATTTTAAAAATTATTTTTAGACAGTGGAAAAAGATTGCTTTCTTAAATAAGCATTACTTATAGTGGCAACACAGAACTATTACAGAGAATGTCCACGTTATACTATTTTTACATTTCTGTTGTATTTTAAACATGGTGTATTCAAGCCTTGTTCTAATGTCATAGACATGGAAGAAAAAGATATTAAAACATTGCTAGGGTGTTAAAGTGAGTTACCATCATAACCACCAACTGTCAGCAGGCTTTGGGGAGCCAGCAGGAAGCCATGTTTATCCCACATAATAGATGTGTGGTCACGGATCTCATTAGGCAATAACAATCATTGGGAAACAGTTGTTCCTTCCCAAAGTCCACTCTAAATGTACTCTTTCCTAGTCCACTGAGGCTCATGCTGCTTATAAGGTCATCATGCTCTTTTTTTTTTTTTTTTTGAGTCTCTTTTAAACTGATTTCCGAGTGTCACAGAATCCAGTCACATAAAAATTGAGACATTTGTCTCAAAAATCTATTGAAGAAAGCCATTGCTTTAGACTCACCAGGAAAGTTCTTGGGTGAGAATACTTTCTGTGATAAATTGTCCTGAGATAGGGAGACACTCGTCACTTTAAATACTCAGTTGGCTTCACCTGGAGTCAGTTGGGGGAAATATACAAATGATCTGACTCCAGTGACGTTGGTGGATAAATTCTACAGTTTTAGCTGAAACCTGGAACTCAAAATACAGTCACTAGATCTTAGGTGTACAAAGCAATGTGGGCATTCATAGGGTGCTTTTGTCTCTTAAAAAAAAAAAGAGTTAATTCATTCTGTTACTGTCTCTTTATATAAAATGATCAAAGGTGAATAGAAGCTGATGTAAAAGTGCACTAATGTAAATTTAAGAGGATATTTGAAAAAAGAAAATAAATGTCCCCAGCCACTTGGTAGTCAATGAAAGAGTATTGAATGTCCAACTGCACACATTTGTCATTTTCAGTACTTTAATCTTTGTGTCCTTCAGATTTTTGTAAAGTTCACGTTTTAAATAAAAACAGTTGTAGGAAATTAGAGCAATGATGCCATGAAATAATCATTAAAATGGCAAGGACTCTAAAAATATGAATTCTATTTTCATTCATTGATGGATTTATTTTTCCCATAAAGGGGCATAGTAGTCAATGGTGTTGGTGACTCATGCTTTAATGAATGTCTTATTGTTCTTTTTTATTATTGAACATCTGTTGGTAAGTTACATGCAAATTACACTCTCAGCAAGAAATATGAAAAGATTGACTAGATGCCTTTTTTTTTAGCCAACCTAAAATCAAAGATTACCTATTCACATGAAATTAAAAAACAGCATAGCTTTTTTGAGAAATATAATTTTGGAAAACTACAGAGGCCCTAAAGTCATAGAAAAAATTTTACTTCGGAGACTTTTGTCTTTACTGTTTATGGAGAGTTCAATTTAATTAATTTTTAATTTTAAACAGCATCAGATTGAAAAATAAGAATTGATATTTGATTTTCAGAAAAACCATATTAGAAGCCTCTTTGGAGCCATCAAGATATATCTGTAGCCTTAAGACTTTTGTCTAAAAATTATATTAGTAGAGTAAAGCACATTTTTTAAGAGCATAAGCTAATATAAAATTTTAGAAAAAAATGTACATCTTTACCAAATGATTATGTATGCATCTTATAGCAATCTAATTGAGCAGTTTTGTTTTTTTGCAATTTTATTTAGTCCAGAAAAATCTTATAAAATAAAAAGCCAATTTTTATACTAGGTGTATGAAAATTTCTTTTTTTCTTCTTTTTATTTCTTATCTTTACAAAGAATTAAACGACTGTTAATGTGAAACATATAGAAAAAAAAGTCATTTTATATTTTAGGGTATCTGTTTTAACTAATGCAAAACTATATAACAGCTAAATATAAAGTTTTATGTTAGTTTTGTAAGATATTTCTTTATGCTCACATGTATTTGTTCCATTAGTTCACTATTTTAGCTGAATGAGAGATAACATATATATGCAATTAACTTTAAAGAAACCAAATGCAATAATAGCTGCTTAGTAATTAATAGACATTGAGTTACTGCAGTTTAGGCCTTTTTAAGGCCTTTTATTGTTACCAGGTTTTTCAAGGGCATCATTTTCACCACTGAGTGCTGTCCTCTGGGATTTGTCTTAGCATGATAGAAAATGATCCAGTATTTGGGAGTGCAATGCAGGGAGGTAAAAAAATGATTGCACTGGGCAATGGTATATTCCAAGTGACAAAAAAAAATGAATGTTTTAAAGTCTGATATATTTTATATCTTTAAGACATACAGTTACAAAGAATGTGGATTAGCTCTGAAGTCAAAGGTTTAGGTTTGTATCCAGGCTCCAAATTCTGCTACTTCCTAATAGTGATCATGAACAAGTCTCATTCTAACTGGAGATTTTTTATGTTTTTAATATGCAGAATGTAGCTAATGGCAATTTATTATATGTGGTTGTTTTAAAACTAAGTCAGCTGATGAAAGATCTTTACACTTTGTGCAAAGTCTACACCACTTCATAGAATTGAAACTTGTTGATCAGTCACTAAGTCGTGTCCAACTCTATGAGACACCGTGGACTGCAGCACACCGAGCTTCCTTGTCCTTCACTATCTCTTGGAGTTTGTTTCAACTCATGTCTCTTGTGTCAAAGATGCTATCCAACCATCTCATTCTCTTTCTCCTCCATCTCCTCTTACCCTCAATCTTTTCCAGCAGCAGAGTCTTTTCCAATGAATCGGCTCTTTACATCAGGTGGCCAAAGTATTGGAGTTTCAGCTTCAGCATCAGTCCTTCCAATGAATATTCAGGACTGATTTCCTTTAAGATTGATTGATTTGATCTCCTTACTGTCCAAGGGACTCTCAAGAGTCTTCTCCAACACCACAATTTGAAAGCATCAATTCTTCAGCACTCATCCTTCTTTATAGTCCAGCTGTCACATCTGTACATGACTACTGGAAAAACCACAGCTTTGACTATACCGATCTTTGTTGGCAAAGTGATGTCTCTGCTTTTTAATACACCATCTATATTTGTCATAGCTTTCCTTCCAAGGAGCAAGTGTCTTTTAATTTCATGGCTGCAGTCACTGTCCACAGTGATTTTGGAGCCCAAGAAAATAATATGTCTCTGTATCAATTGTTTCCTCATCTATTTGCCGTGTAGTGATGCGACTGGATGGCATGATCTTCATTTTCTGAATTTGAGTTTTAAGCCAACTTTTCCACTCTCTTCTTTCACTTTCATCAAGAGGCTCTTTTGTTCCTCTTTGCTTTCTGTCATTAGGTAGTATCATCTGCATATCACATTGTTGATATTTCTCCCAGAAATCTCAATTCCAGCTTGTTATTCATCCAGCCCAGCATTTTGCATGATGTATTCTGCATATAAGTTAAATAAACAGGGTGACAATATACAGCCTTGATGTGTTCCTTTCCCATTTTGGAAGCAGTCCGTTGTTCCATGTCCGGTTCTAACTGTTGCTTCCTGTCCTGCATACAGGTTTCACAGGAGACAGGTAAGGTGGTCTGGTATTCCCTTGTCTTTAAGAATTTTCCACAATTTGTTGTGATCCACACATTCAAAGCCTTTAGTGTAGTCAATGAAAGTTCATGTCTGTGATTTTTAAAATTATCAGTTTTGGAATTTTTGTTTCTTTTGTTTAATCCTTAACTTACTCCTATGAAAGGCAGGGAGATGCATTTTAATAATAATTTATGATTTAAAAATATTTATTGCAGATATACTAAATAGGATTACAGTTTGGGAAAAAAGTGTAAGTGATAAAGTGATGAAAAACCATAATTTGTGTGTTATAAAGGAAAAAAAAAATCAGACTGAAGTGTCCAACCTATATGGCCAACAGGGTTTCAGAAGAGTGATATACATATATATAAGTAAAATGGGAACTTTTTCTTTTGCTGGTAAGTGCCTTAAAGGAAGTGTAAATGAAATATTGTAGATGCTCACATTTCATCTTTCATAAATTGAAGTACTTTTATAAAATAATGTTAAATGATATTTTTTCTAACTTAAACTTACATTTTCAGAACAGTATATAACACCAAAGAGCACGTGAAATAGAACACTATTATTTATAATTACAATAAGTTTCAAAAAATAGTCATATGAATAATTAATATATAAACATAAAATAATATAATTATTAAGCATTGCTAAGCATTAGATTTCATTTAAATTATAGGATTGAAGAAGTTTTAAAAATATAAAACACAACTTTAATGTTATGCACTATTTCCAGAAATCTATAACCTTATACACATTCTATTATTTTTACTGATCAGTTCTTGAACCACATGTTTAACAGTTTAAGATCTATCTCTTATGCTGAAGTAATACCAAATTAGGGCTTCCATGATAGATCAGTTGTTAAAAAATCCCCCTGAAATGCAGGAGACCCTGGTTTGATTCCTAGACTGGAATGATCTACTGGAGAACAGATAGGGTACCCACTCCAGTATTCTTGGGTTTCTCTTGTGGCTCAGCTGGTAAAGAACCTGCCTGCAATGTGGGACACCTGGGTTCAATCCCTGGGTTGGGAAGATCCCCTCGAGAAGAAAAAGGTTACTCATTCCAGTATTTTGGCCTGGAGAATTCCATGAATTGTATAGTCAATGGGGTTGCAAACAATCGGACACAACTGAGTGACTTTCACTATGCCAAATGACTACCAAATCACCTACTATATAAATAGAGAGATAGTATATACTATATGTATGCTGCTAAGTCACTTCAGTCGTGTCCGACTCTGTGTGACCCCATAGATGGCAGCCCATCAGGCTTCGCCATCCCTGGGAGTCTCCAGGCAAGAATACTGGAGTGGGTTGCCATTGCCTTCTCCAGTGCATGAAAGGGAAAAGTGAAAGTGAAGTCACTCAGTCGTGTCCGACTCTTAGTGACCCCATGGACTGCAGCCTACCATGCTCCTCCGTCCATGGGATTTTCCAGGCAAGAGTACTGGAGTGGGGTGCCATTGCCTTCTCCGATATACTATATGTATACTAGTGTATAATATATACTAGTATATGCTGTGCTTAGTTGTTCAGTTGTCTCCAACTCTTAGTGACCCCCTGTACTGTAGCCTGCCAGACTCCTTTGTCCATGGGGATTTTCAAGGCAAGAACATGGGAATGGGTTGCCATGCCCTCCTCCAGGATATACTAGTGTGTAATATAGTATAGTATATTTTGATATCATATTTTTCTATAATGTTTTATAGAAAAATACTAATTTCAGTTCTTTACTTATTTTTCCCAAAACTTTACATTTTGCAAATTACACAGCCCCATATAAGAATTAATAATACCTGTGATCCTAGCCATACTGGCCATATGTAATGGGACACATCAAAAAAGAAATGTCTTTAATTGTTGTCAAAGCTACACACAGATATACAATTTTTTTAATTGAAAGAGAATTTGGGATTTCAATCCATTTACCATTCTGCTACTGGAATGATTACTTAAAAAATCCAGACATACCTGTTTAAACCCCTTCAATGGTTGGTTTAATGGTGGATAACCTCCCTAATAAGGCTATAGGATAGAGATGACCTGGAGTTTGTTCTCTTCTCTGTGTTCATCTCCAGTCAGGTGGGATTTGCCTGGAAAATCCCATGGACGGAGGAGCCTGGTAGGCTGCAGTCCATGGGGTTGCTAAGGGTCAGACACGACTGAGCGACTTCACTTTCACTTTTCACTTTCATGTATTGGAAAAGGAAATGGCAACCCACTCCAGTGTTCTTGCCTGGAGAATCCCAGGGATGGTGGAGCCTGGTGGGCCGCCATCTATGGGGTTGCACAGAGTCTGACACGACTGAAGTGACTTAGCAGCAGCAGCAGGTGGGATTGGTGTATTTTTTCACCTTTGAAAGTCATCCTGTGAATAGAATATTTCTCTCACAGTACTTACCAAGAACTATTGTGATTGTTGCCCAGTGTTAATATCTTTTTTTTTAGACTATGAGCTCCTTGAGGGTAAGAGCTATATTATTATTTCTATCTCTAATGTGTAATGTCTAGAACATGGAAGTATAAGACAAATAACTAAATTAAACCAATCATCTCCTGAACTGGCCTTGAAAAATCTCTATTTGAGACCTCCTTATAAGTGTAGGCGCTAACTATGAAGCTCTCCTGATATTCAAACAATGAAGACAATAAATTGTTCACTGCTTGTTTTTTAAAAAGATTGGTTGAGTATAAGGCTGAGAAAATGATTGAGAAAGTATGTAGTCACTATTTCCCAGGATAAGGACTGTAAAGTAGCCCTGGTGTGTTGATAAGAGACAGATTTTTAATGCACTGTAGACTACCCTGGGCTCTACTGCTGATGCAATACTAATAATTTAAGTGCAAAGCAGAATGTCTTTAAAAATCTTTATGTCTCTGTATTGTATCAAACTCATTTCTTCACCATGTAGACACTCACAGGACTCAATCCAATATTTGGAAAATGTCCAGCTTTAAAGAAACTATTTGGAGCACTGATTTCAGGCTAGACTTTGTTAAATCAAAGAGTGCCAGTTTCCCTTCATGCCAAAGAGCACAATAAACCCCTCTGCAAAAGGAATAAAGAGTGCTGAGAAATAACTGATGAGGCTTTTAATGTCAATAAATGTCACTTTGTGCATCAGTATTGTGAGAGTTTCCTTTTCACAAATAGAAGAGGGATTTTATACACTCAAAGATGGGGATTTAGAGTTGGCATTAGTAGACCCTGTAATAAAACAAATCCCCCCTTCAAGTTCCCCTTGAAGTGAAGAATGGCACTTGAACTTTTCATGTGGTAATATGTGGATTAGAGATATCCCTCTTCTGTACCACTAGGTGTGAGTCTTCTTCTTTGCTATCTTCATAAATATCCTACTGGGAGAAAAGGAAGTGGAAAAGAAACAAGAATTTGCCTTTTGGCTTCATTAGATGTTGCTTGATTAAACATTTGGAAGATGCTGTGAAAATACATTTAGTTTTCTGACAATCTTGTAAATGAAGCTCAACAAGTATGCATCAGTGTACTGATAAGATACTTGGGTGGAAGTTTTTACACAGCTAACAGATCCCGTCCATGAATCCTGGATTGGCACAATATTTAATTTGGCTTTTACTTTTACATAGCGGGTAAGAGTCAACCAATAGCATGAGGTCAGAGATGCCATTTATATGGCATATTGTGTTCATTAGAGTTCAGGACATAATCTGTCTTAAGATAGTTTGCTTTTCAATGTTTTATAATTAAAAAAATATCAGCCATATCTTGCAGTATTAGCATGTTACATGGTATTTGTGAAAGAAAAAAATGTCCTTGCGTCATTTCATGAATTGGCTAAGGAAAATTTTTTTTTAACTAAAAAATTTGTATACTGCAAATGAGTCTAGTTAGTTTCCTAGATGGCTTCCCAAAACATATTACACTCAAAGTGCATTATTTTATATATTCAAAGAACATAAAGAACACAAAGAAGCTAGATTTGGGTTTTTTTAATTAATGAAAATATGACTACCAAGAATGTTTATAATGAAACCAGTTTTATAACTGATAGAAAATAATGATAAATAGTAACTTTTTATTTAAGAAATAGTTTATACATTTGTGTACACATTGTTTTAACAGGTTGATCTTATGGGTTTCCAGGGACTATAGCTAAACAAAATAGCAAAACATTTTCATGCAAATAATTTGCCCAATCAATTTACATAAAGTAATATGCATACTTTGCATAATCATTTTCATCTAGATAAAAATTGTCATAAAATCCAACTTGGATAATTTATTAGCAAGATAATTCAAATATTAAAATATATGGTATTTAAAATAGTAAATTAACCCTCAACTCTCTATGGAACTTCAGGTCTGTGAAAGACTGCAAAAACCTCTGCTCACCAAAATATGTAATATGCTTTATACTGTGGATCATGTGTATTCTTTCTCCATGACTGAGAAAAAAATGATATTTACACACTTTTAAAGTTTGCACATTTCAGTGTTTGCTAATGTTTTTATTTTGATTTAATTATCCAGCTTAACATTATACCTGACTAAAAACATAAAAAATGAATTTAAGGATAATCTTTTCCATATGTGTAAAATAGTTTTTCTATTTTCTATATCTTCCATGGTCCAATTTGTGACATGTTTTCATACTAAAAGATGTGATTTTAAAATTTTATTATCAGTAGCTAATTTGTGAACCCACACTTCCTTCAGTTAATTATAAGGATGCAATCAATATGATTAATTCTGAATGCTTTCAAAATATTTATATCATTAATTCCATTCTTTCCACCCAGAAGGCGGTAGGAACCTAGTCCTGATTTTTGGCTCCATAGAAATGGCTACTAAATCTTGTGAAATGGATTTGTCTGGAGCAAATTTGAGTGTAAAGAGAAACAGTAGCTGGGAGTACCCTTCGTGTATTCCTTTTAATGTCACTCTTAGGCATTTAAAGGGAAATTGGAGGGCATCTGCAACTGAGGTACAAAATGGTTCACAATACATGTGGCTCTAATCATGCACAGGGCTACCGTCTTGAGACACTATTTTAGGATTTACAATGCGTTTTCATATAGTTTAAATCATAATAATCATGTAAAATAGCACTTCTTATTTTATATGGGAGGGAATTTAGACTCATACAAAGTCCAACAACCAGTAAGTGTCAAATGGCCACAAAGACTAGAACTCAGATCTTTGAAATTTCAAGCCCTTTGTTTCCTTAAAACATCAGAATATAGCTTTCCAGAGTAACTGTATTCATATTAATAAAATAGTGTTATGACAATAAAGCATTATCAGATTTTTTAAAAAACAATATCTCAGCAGTGTAAGAATCATGTACGTGATTTTCTATCTTAATACTAGTTGGAACCCCTTGGGAGGTTAAAAACTTGTTATGATAATGGCTTATGCACTCAAAACATTTTTGAATTTCTTACTGATAAAAGTATAAATTAATTTTTTTTAACATGCTCAGGAAGCATAAAGAAGTAACATCGGAGAATGAAGTGACAGAGTAGACTTCTTTGGTTTTGACATTCAAAGTTTGAACCTGATTTTAAGTGGTGAGTTGTGTTCTAAGGATAACTCTAAAAGAAATATTCAAAAATAATTTTCTTGATAACATTAATAGAATGTTAAGCATCCTGTCTATGCATAGCCTAAAGGATAGTTTCACCTGAGTTCTTTAGGACTGAAAGAATCATCCAGAGTTCTATTTTATCTGGATATATATGTTTTATAGCTGAGTATGTGTAACATATGCAGACTGTGTCTAACATATGCTTTATATCAAAATGCCTATAACATATGCAGAGATATAGACACAGTAACACATCTTGTATTCCAATTTTATGAACGCGAGTGCAGCCAATTCCTATCCAAATCATGCAGATCACCTATATAACTTAGATTTTACCTAGAGTTCTCGCTCCAAAATGATTTATGTTATCCAAGGAATGACTATCCAGTGGCATTTGAGAGGGTCCAACTGCCAACCCACACTGCTGAGGAGTCCAATGTAACTGTGGTCCAGACCACCAGACCAATCATCGTTGCTTGAGAATAAATCAGGCTCTTGCGATCCTTTACTCCTTGAAAAATAAATTCTGCAGCTCATAAGCACGTCTATCTCTGCTTCCCTCAGCAAGTTCACAAGCCAAATGCCACCCTCCCACCCTAGAAGCACTTTAGGGATAGTTCAATTAGGATCAGAACAGATCAAAAAGAAATTAAAAAGGAATTAACTTGTATTAATAATTTCCTTCCTCCTTCCCTCCCTGTCTTTCTGGTTCCCTTCCTGTTTCCTTCCTTTCTTCCTCTCTTCTTTCATCCTTGAATCCCGCTACTTTCAAAGCAAAAGTAAACCAGAAATATGTGGAGAGTGGGGCACTGAGTCCTTATAAGTGGGAGGCTAGATTGGAAAGAGCTTGCAAAGAACCAAAATCAATCTCAAACCATCAGTCTAATTTTATTGTCATCTTGAAGAATTATTAAAACAGCTTGGTTATCAGGATTTCTTCTCTGGTTTGAGAGGTGAAAGGTTAATGACTCATTTACTGAGGTATGCAGTTTTCTTCATTTTTCACTTATAATTATCTTCACTTGTTTTAAAATGCAATGCAGCCTCCAAAATGTATTGTAGTCATTCATTATGTCTGTCAATTAAAGTTTTTAAATCATAGATTTAAAATGAATCACAAATAAGCATTAATTGATTTCAATCACTGAATGCCCACTTCCTGGAAGAAATGAATTGGACACGTTTACTTTTGAAAATCTGCTTCCCCTGGCAGCTGGAGCATTGGGGCTCAGCAGATGTTAGTTTCTAAAAAGCTGGTATTCATTTCAGAAACTGACTCTGGATATCGGTGTTGTCTTTCTCCTTGAAACAAAATGTTTGTTGACAGAGCAGTGTTGATGCTAATGGATTTTTAACTGAACCAATGGTAACTTCAGATACCATTTGTGCTCCTAAACACTTGAATGTGATGCTAAGGTCACCTGATATTTCAAGAAGTTATCATTTATGAACAATACACCCTAAGCTTCCTTCAAGATTTTCATAAGTAGGCCCGATTTTAGATAATATAAAACCGAGTGTCCTCAAATTTAGTCTAAAACATTTCAGTGATCTCATCAAGGCAAAGTAGTGTTGGCAAATGTAGATTCCCTTTATAATCATTGCAGTAACATTTTATACATTTGCATTGTGTATAAAATTTTAAAAAAGATTATTTATATATGAACCGTGCACTATTTCTCCCGTGCACTAAGCTCTATGATATTTGACATCTTTCTAACATTTAGATGGAGAAGGGAATGGCAACCCACTCCAGTACTCTTGCCTGGAAAATCCCATGGACAGGGGAGCCTGGTGGGCTGCAGTCTATGGGGTCGCGAAGAGTCGTACACAAATGAGCGACTTCACTTTTCACTTTCATGCATTGGAGGAGGAAATAGCAACCCACTCCAGTGTTCTTGCCTGGAGAATCCCTGGGACGGAGGAGCCTGGTGGGCTACCATCTATGGGGTGGCACATAGTCAGACATGACTGGAATGACTTAGCAGCAGCAGCAGCAGCAGCAGCTAACATTTAGAATCCAGGTTGCTATTGCATGAGTGGTGTTATAATGAGGTTGTTGCCATAGAAACTTTGAAATCATTGACATACTTTTTTGTTATTGGAAAATTAAATGCTATAGCAAATTTAGAATTTTGACATTACTTAGAAACAGAACAAATTTTGTGGAGTAGTATATTATTTTCTAACCTGAAATAAACCACTTGAGGTACTAATTATTTTGAAAATTGAGGAAAGGAGCTTATTAGTAGCACCATTTGTTATCTAAAGGCTAAAAGGGAAGGCTAAGAGAAGAACTGGTGGCCTGACAGTTGAAGTTTGCCAATAGATATTCAGTATCAGAAAATTTTATTGAATATCAGTTTGATTTAAGAGGGTTTTCCTTGTGGCTCAGCTGGTAAAGAATCTGCCTGCAATGCCAGAGACCTGGGTTCAATCCCTGGGTTGGGAAGATCCCCTGGAAAAAGGGAAAGGCTACCCAATCCAATATTCTGGACTGGAGAATTCCATGAACTGTATAATCCATGGGGTTGCAAAGAGTCGGACACGACCAAGAACTTTCACTTTCACTTTGATTTGGGATTGTTAGTACTTAAGATAGCATGGAAAATGTTTTATATAATTGGGTAAATTAGCTTACTAAGGAAATATATAAAATATAGTTTGCCTATCTTTAAACTATCAATTGACTATGTTATTACTCTTTATCAAATAAGCTGACAATATCTTATGCCTCAGATCATATTAATATTATAATTAGGTTAGCTTCCTATAATCTTAAATATAGGCTTTATAATAAATGGGTTTGTAGCTTTATGGAACTGTATTTCCTGTGATCATCATTACTGTTGCCAGTTAGATTATAAACTCTTTGAAGGTAATGCCCACTGGGATGGTAGCCACCAAAAAAACATATGGATTAGAATATCTCAATATGATCAAGGAACTATGTTTAATTTGTTTTTACACATGAATAAAATTTGGTCTTGGTTTACTTTGACTTTACACATTTACTGTTAAATAATGAGTTTTCCATAATTATCTATATATTATCTTCCATCTATCACAGAAGATTAGACTGAGTATACATTATATCCTGGATGTCAACTTGTGTTATTCTTTATTTTTTGTTCTTTAAGAGGAATATTTTCAGGTATTAATAAACTAAATCATTACCTGAGAGTTAGTTGCCTGTTCATTTATTACAGAATCATTACAAACACTCAATCTGTTTTTGTTACATTATTTACATTTGTAGATGATGTCTTCTTTATTCTGAATGTCATATTTGAATGCTTCAAATGGGAATATAGACTCTTCATAAAGATTTAGAGTCAACTTCAAACTAGCAATTTCTTAATTTAATGGTAATTATATGATCTTAAAATCTACTTTATTTTTGCAGCATATTTTCTCAATAACTAGCTCTTTGCTGCTGCTGCTAAGTCGCTTCAGTCGTGTCTGACTCTGTGAGACCCCATAGACGGCAGCCTACCAGGCTCCTCCGTCCCTGGGATTCTCCAGGCAAGAACACTGGAGTGGGTTGCCATTTCCTTCTCCAATGCATGAAAGTGAAAGGTGAAAGTGAAGTTCCTCAGTCGTATCCAACTCTTCCTGACCCCATGGACTGCAGCTTACCAGGCTCCTCCGTCCATGGGATTTTCCAGGCAAGAGTACTGAAGTGGGCTGCCATTGCCTTCTCCCTAGCTCTTTGTATGCTGATATTAAATCATTTTGTTGTCCTTCAAAATACATAGTAGTTTACTTCAGTTTTGAAATCTAGACCTCTGTTGAGCTCTACATTTAGTGCCTTTGAAACCAAAAAGCAGCAGATCTGATTTTCTAAATAATTTTTCAAATCAGTATTCTATTTTTAAGATATTAATTGCAAATCCAATAATATAATAATATGTGAAATTATTGTTGTTTCCTTTTTTGAGCACGTGGTTCACTGTAAAATAAAATGTGATGATTTCTTTATAAGTATTAGTCAATTCAATTGCCATACTCATGTCTGTAATGGGTCAGAAACCCCTGACTGAAACATTATAGATCCACATCAGTTTAGAGGAAAGAAAGTGAGAACTTTAAAAATAAATAGAATTTACACTGATTGTTTTTTTCAAAATAGATATGTTTGAAGGTTTTCTTATAAAATAGGCTTTGGTTAACAGTATAAATAAGAGATCACCCCTTCCCTCAAAGTGTTACATTCTAGTTGAAGAACTCATAGTATTACTAGGCAAAATAGCTGCAGCAGGATTCTTGGGGGAAAAAGATGTTTTTGTGATAATAATCAAAGCAACCTGAACTAGGGTAGTCTAATGGTCTGTCTAAACATGTATATATGAATTTATGAGGATCCGTAGCTGTATAGTTAGTTCATCAGATGTTTTTAAAAGATGTGTTTACTCTTGTTCTATGTGACTTTGCGTGGCCTCAGTAGAATAGGTAACAGAGCTGACGTACTTATGAATGAATGAGATGTTTTAAACATTTAGTTTCATAGCCAGGAATCAGGGACCGAACTTTGTGGTCAGGAACTGTTTTCTCCAATCATAGTATGAGGCTTGTTGTTCATTTACTGGAACAAATGTATTATACCATAAAGGTGAATGGTTACAGACATAATTAATATCACATTGGGAGATCATGATTTGTACGAAAGGAACTTTGTATTTGGGGGGTCATGGTTGCTTTGAATTGTTTCCCAGATTTTGTCTCAAGGCACCTTCCTTTCTCTGAGCCTTACTTTAAACTTCTTTTATGTCTTCACCTGTAAAACTGAAGAGCTTATTTTTTGGGTAAATGCTCCATGCTATCTAGTCCCAGTGTAACACAGACTAAGGTTGGGTTTTGTTGGTTACTTAATTTCCATCCCACAAAATGGGTAAATTTCTCCCTTAAATATCATCTGCATAAAATATAGTTGACAATATCCCCACTCTCTGATGCAGGGCAGTATGGCCAGAAGTAAATAAAACAGGACTGTAGAATTCTGTGAACTTCAAAAGCAGATGTGAATATAACATAAGTGTTATTTATTTGGATTTAGAAGGAACATGTCTGGTATAGAAAAGATAGTTAAGTAGACTAAGATCTGTCACCTATATTGAATTCCATTTAATATCGCTTTGACTTTTCACAAGTGCTGATATATTGGACTATTCGCCAGACACTGGATGGAACTACAAACTAATTTCATATCACATCCTGACTGATCTTCACATAATAATGCCTTTCTCTTCCTTGGGGCTGGATTTTAATCTAGAGATGCTACATGCAGCAATTTAACAACAAATCTGAGTTTGCTAATCTACCTGTAAAAATGACCGAACTATACAAAGTTGAAGATATAACATTACATGTGTTAAATGTTAAATGTGAGCATTAGTTAAGTACCTTTTCAGTTCTAAGAATACTGATTTCAAAAGGGGTTAATTTAGAATAAAATTAAAAGCCACTGGAGAATAGTTTACTGCCCAGAGATAATAATTAACTAAGACCTGTAATACTCTTATGAACATTCCCAGAATATTTTAGTCACTGGTTACATCTGACTCATTTGTATGACTACTTAGCTGTTGCTTTCTTCTTAAACACAATGGAACAAAAATTTCAATTAAAAGATATACACATACACGCATACACACATACACATGCTATAGCTGAGGGGTTGTTTATATAAACTATACTAGATATTTTAAGTACTTAATGAATATTAGGGAACAATAAACTATGGAGTCTATTGAACTACTTACTCCCTTGAAATCAATTTACCCTACAGTAATGGGATATCACAGATTCTTATTAAGGGACTTTTTAAAACTATGAGGTACTAAAGTGTATGCTGTAGCATAATACACATTTGGCAATTTATACTCCTGTGCATTGCTTCCATCTTGGTAAAAACATGTACACACCCCATTAAAAACAGGTTCTAAAATATAGGGGTCCATCTGCTTGTTTTTAGAAAGACTTTTTATGTATGCATATTGCATCCATTTTTTCCGTGGTTCCTTCTAAACAGAAAACTATTTTTCCATTTTAAATCAATTTTGCAGTTTGAAATAAACACATTGCTTACCTAACCATGGTACCAAAAGTGCAGCTAATTGGGTCAATTCACATATAGGCTGCAAAGATTCATTGCGCTTTAGTAGCTTTTAGATATATGTAAGGTGAAAGAACATGACATCCAATGGAAACTTCATTAATTTTTCTTCTTGAACTGTTTTCTGTTGTTTTCAATTATTTGCTCCTAAATTATAGAATCACAAAATCTTAATGCTGATATGGAACTTACTTATTGAAAATTATATTATTACAAAATGCTTACAATATCATTTAATATATTACATTTATATTTAGTTATTAGTATATATTGAGAATTATTCACATTGGTTAATTGAAAAGCCTAAAACATATAAAAGTGGATTGATTGTATTCTAGAAAACAAAGCATCAAAATCACAACACAGCTCATTTCTTTTAAGTTTTAATATAGTATTTTGTAATTTAAACTGCAATTAATATAATATTAATAACATTACAGCCTAAAGTAAGCATGCTGAATGAAGTATTTCAAACCTACATTTTATGTCTATAGGACTGATTCTTTTTGCAAACCGTCCTGTCGCTTTTGTACAGTGTAAGTATTTGAGTATTTTACAACCCCACAAGTTCAAGTGTTTGGTTATAATGCTGATCCTGCATAATCTGTGAGCACCTTAAATTTTAGTTTATCTGTATGGATCCCAAATAACACTGAATTGGAGTTGAAACCAACTTCACATATGAAGTCATAATCAAGGAAACAGTAGCCCAACACCCAAAAATTATTGAAAAGAAGTTTAAATTGTTACCCAAGTCTCTTAAAAAGTATAAAAGAAGATCACTTTGCATGCACCATGTCTTCTTGAGAGCCACTTTAAAATCCTCCTGTTCCTTTGTAGAAATTGGTTAATTGTATGACACCTATTCTGTAACTCTATCTTTAATCTAGCCAACATACAAATTTAGTCTTTTCCACATAGCCTTATACTCCCAGCACACATTGCATCACATTCCTTCCTGGATTATCTGCTTCACTCCATCTTGTAGTTTTATGTCTGTTCTCTTGCCATTCTAGCTTTTCTAGTTCTATGATTCATGCATTCAATGGATATGTGATATGGACAGTGCAAAGAGGGACAACTTTTTAATATTATATTTTGTTGTGCCTATTCCACATATGGGCCTCTGAGGTGGCTCAGTGGTAAAGATTCCACCTTCCAAGCAGGAGACATGGATTCAGGCCCTGGATTGGGAAGATACCCTAGAAAAGGAGTTGGCAACCTACTCCAGTATTCTTGCCTACAAAATCCCATGGATGGAGAAGGCTGGCAGGCTAAAGTCCATGAGGTTGCAAAGAATTGGACACAACTTAGTGACTAAACAGCAGCAGAAACTGTTACTCTCCATTCATTATACCCAATTTGTTATATCTAAGTGTGATGAGGAATGATGTTATGTAATAGCCTATGCAAGGTATTATTTCATAAATTTGAAGGACAGTGAAAGTGATCCTGTGCTCAAGTAACTTAGTAAACAGCTAAGGAGTGAAGAAAGAGAAGGAGAAATTGACCTCCTTTTCATAAAACTCATAGTCTACTAGGAAAGATGTGTAATATGATTAGCAACAATATGGGTTTTAGTTACTAGAGAACAATGTAGATATAGTGACAAAATGAAGAGGGTCTTAAGAGTGAAGGGCTTCTAAGGTGGCTCAGTGTTAAAGACTCTGCCCGCCAGTGTAGGAAATGCAGATTTGATCCCTGTGTCGGAAAGCTCCCTTGGAGACATGGCAACCTACTGCAGTATTCTTGCCAGGGAAATCACATGGACAGAGGAGCATGGTGGGCTACAGTCCATGGGGTTGCAAAAGAATTGGACCTGATTAGTGACTAAACAACAATGAAACAGAGTAATTCTAATTAAGATGAGGAAAATTTTTGAGTTATGCTTTACAAGAATTTTCATATTCTTATGAGATCTAAGACAAAGGATTTGGAGATAGTGAGAAAAGAGGAACACAGATTTGTAGATAAGATTGCTCAAATGGTCTATGTAATAGCCTCTTTCTTTAATGTGACTTTAGCATTATTACAGTGTATATAGTTTACAACTGTATTTTCTTATATTTTCTAAATTTTCAAATATTTACTATATTTTTGAAATAAATGTAGAAAATGTATGATGAAGACTTTAGTGGGAAAATCATTTAAGTCCAGAAATCCACAAGAAAAAAATGAACATATAATTACTTAGATTACAAATAGCTATTAATATTTGTTTTAGGGTAAAAAAATATTTTTACTATGTCATATATACAGAACTGTGCATATAATGAGGTTTTTCCACTGAACTGTTATGTTTAAAACTTTTAAACCTGTAGAATATATAAAATTTCAATGTGGAAAAGATAGAGGACTCTATCAGTTCAGTTCAGTCGCTCAGTCATGTCTGATTCTTTGTGATCCCATGAACCGCAGCACGCCAGGCCTCCCTGTCCATCACCAACTCCCGGAGTCCACCCAAACCCATGTCCATTGTGTCAGTGATGCCATCCAACCATCTCATTCTCTGTCATCCCCTTCTCCTCCTGCCCTCAATCTTTCCCAGCATCAGGGACTTTTCAAATGAGTCAGCTCTTCGCATCAGGTGGCCAAAGTACTGGAGTTTCAGCTTCAACATCAGTCCTTCCAATGAACATCCAGGAATGATCTCCTTTAGGATGGACTGGTTGGATCTCCTTGCAGTCCAAGGGACTCTCAAGAGTCTTCTCCAACACCACAGTTAAAAGCATCAATTCTTCAGTGCTCAGCTTTCTTTATAATCCAACTCTCACATCTGTACATGACCACTGGAAAAACCATAGCCTTGACTAGATGGAACTTTGTTGACAAAGTAATGTTTCTGCTTTTTAATATGCTATCTAGGTTGGTCATAACTTTCCTTCCAAGGAGTAAGCGTCTTTTAATTTCATGGCTGCAATCACCATCTGCAGTGATTTTGGAGCCCAGAGAAATAAAGTCAGCCACTGTATTCACTGTTTCGCCATCTATTTGCCATGAAGTGATGGGACTGGATGTCATGATCTTAGTTTTCTGAATGTTGAGCTTTAAGCCAACTTTTTCACTCTCCTCTTTCAATTTCATCAAGAGGCTCTTTAGTTCTTCACTTTCTGCCATAAGGGTGGTGTCATCTGCATATCTGAGGTTATTGATATTTCTCCCAGCAATCTTGAATCCAGCCTGTGCTTCCTCCAGCCCAGCGTTTCTCATGATGTACTCTGCATATAAGTTAAATAAGCAGGGTGACAATATACAGCCTTGACGTACTCCTTTTCCTATTTGTAACCAGTCTGTTGTTTCATGTCCAGTTCTAACTGTTGCTTCCTGACCTGCATACAGGTTTCTCAAGAGGCAGGTCAGGTGGTCTGGTATGCCCATCTCTTTCAGAATTTTCCACAGTTTATTGTGATCCACACAGTAGATATATTTATCCAAACTAAGATTACATTTTTTAAAACTACTTCACTATTGCTCATACTTCATATTGTACCTAAAGCTCATTGAACTACCTGTATTTGTGTCCATCATCTCTTTTATTTCCTAAATATAATTTCCTTATGAGATATTTTCTCACAAAATTATGGAATTTCAGTAAAAATTCAGAAAATACCAAAGATGTATCATGAAATGTAAGTGTAACAAACAGATACATAGGCACTCTGCATAATACATGAGAATACTAAAATATCCCCCAAAATGACTAAAACTAAAAAAAAAAAGAGCATATTTTTCAATAGTCTGGCTTATTTACCAGTCTGAATGTATTTATTTTTTAAACAATAATTTATCTAAGAATGTTTTAACTAACTACTAATATACTGAACGATTTATCACAAGATAAGGAATCCAAAGAACAGATGCATCTAACAGAAAATCTTATTTGTGATTTCTATACGCAAGGCATATTCAATTATTGCTTAATATAAGACACTGGAAAAAACTGGTCTAGAGAAGGCCTTGAGGCTCACTGATGCCCCACAGGTTTTTTTTTTCAGCTCCTCTGCCATCTTCAGTATTGATTTTCAATTCTTACTTTTCACCTACTGGAGGCACAGTGGCCATCAAAGCTCTAGATATCCTCTAGATTCAAAGAAGCAAAGGAGGAAAAAAGGATGGCAGAAGGGTATTTATGGTAGTTTGCTCTCATTTTAATCACTGAAGGTAAAAATTTCTAGCATCCCTCCAGTCTTCTGTAATTTTTCATTGGTCAAAATTATATCCTTCATCAGGCATCCTCAATTAGGATACTCATTTCTAGCTGTTAAGAAAGAGTGGTAAGAGTTTCTGGAAAGAGGAGAATGTGTTGATCATGACTTGCTTAGAACAATTACAGTACATCCTGTTATGCTTAATGCACTCTCTTGCTGAACAAAGACAGACTTCTAATTGGAAGGAAAAGTATCTAGAGTGGACATTGGTGGAATGGGGTAGGAACAGTGAATTGGCTAATGACTAGTGTCTTTCATATACATAGAGAAATATGGTATGCTTTCATAATAAAAATGTAGAATTGGGTCCAGAATCCTTGAACCTTTAGACTCAAGTCCAAGTCCTCTTCCTATAACTAAGAGGTTTGAAAGAGACCATGGGAAATTTTCTTTTTTTTTTTTCCTTCATGACATTATTTTCAGAACTTGGCTATACTTTGAAGAAGTGTTATTTTCAGCTCTTAGTTAAATTCCAAAGTTCAAAACAAATAAACCCAACCTTATTCTTTATTATGTGAGACATAGAAAGACAGGAGAATCAGATCCAAATGAATCACTAATTGCTCCTATCACTTTGCAAAATGGTGACAGTGTGTTTTCCAACTTTACAGTGTTCTTTAAACACTTCAGTTTAACATGTAAATACTTTGCCAAAGTCTAAAAACTGAGCTTGCCTCCAAAAATAGAAGTTAGATAAATATAAAATGACATTTGTACTTCATTTTTAAATAAACAGTCTTCATAGTCAGTTCTTAGCTTAAAGAGCAGGTAATTACAGAAGATACTCAGGTAATTAGGGAGATTTTATCTACTTAGCAGTTAATCAAAAAATAAAATATCACCAATGAGAGAAATTTTCAAGAAAATCCATTTAGAATTTTTGGCCTTATCTATGAAGTTATTGCAATTATATCTTTGCTTTAAGGGAAACCTATTGGAGTAAAATTGAAATTATTATTTTTAAATTAAAAAAGGTACACTTCATATTAGTTAACATTTAAAAGTATCCTTGATATTTGTCTAGCTTCTAATATTAGTGAATTTTGCATATAAATCAACCATAGCAACTTAAATTCTTGAAAGGTGAAGTTTTCATACAGCAACTTAAATTCTTGAAAGGTAAAGTTTTTATATGATGAAATTCCTCTAGAGGCTATGAATAAGATAAGGACAAGAATACCAAGTGGATGATACTTTGTATTGCTAGTTCATTTTTCATTAAGTCAACTAACATATTCTGGTTTTATAGATCCATGTGATTCATATAAATAATTCACATGGTTGTTTCAAAATGTACAAATAATTGATGGAAATATTTGGAGTATTTGTGTTTCCAATGTTGACTGCATCTCCTACAAAAGAAAGTCTTGAATATTTTTGAAAACATTAGATTCTCATTATCTTCCCTGTGTATGATTATTTTCACTTTTGTACCCACAGTGTTTGCATGGTTTACAATTGGGGATCAGCATGATAGAGGTGAAAGTATTGGGTTTGAGAAAGAGTTTATTCCTGGACATAGATTTGAGCCTGCTTTTCACTTAAAAATATGGTAGTGACAATATCTCAATTACAAGGTTGTTATGAAGATTAGATACAAAATCAGTTCAGTTCAGTTGCTCAGTCGTGTTTGACTCTTTGCAACCCCATGGACTGAAGCATGCCAGACTTCCCTGTCCATCACCAACTCTTGGAGCTTACTCAAACTCATGTCCATCGAGTCAGTGATGCCATCCAAACATCTCATCCTCTGTCGTCCCTTTCTCCCCCCTTCAATCTTTCCCAGCATCAGGGTCTTTTCTAGTGATTCAGCTCTTCGCATCAGGTGGCCAAAGTATTGACTTTCAGCTTCAGCATCAGTCCTTCCAATGAATATTCAGGACTGATTTCCTTTAGGATAGACTGGTTGGATCTCCTTGCAGTCCAAGGGACTCTCAAGAATCTTCACCACCACAGTTCAAAAGCATCCTCTTAACAACTTAACATTGATCTATTGTCACTACCATTCCCAGAGGAGAAAACTAGGATTCAGAACTATGTGTATAAATGTTACATGTAAGAAATAACTTGACTTAAGGCATTGGCAAATAAAGTTTTTAACCTTGCCTTGTTTCTGACAAAGATTAATTCTTTGGATAAGTCATTATTGAAATCATGCCTTAATTGCTCTTCATATAATTCAAAAAGCGAAATTGTTTATATTTACATATCTCCTCATTATCCATATAGATGGAAAGTACATCTAGCATTTTGCTTTTGTGTGACAGTAACTCACAAATAAAAATTGTGAATATAAGATGAAGTTCATCATATGATGTGCAACTAAGATCATGCCTATGAGATAAGAAAAATACAAGCAAAACCAAAAAAGTAAAAACCAAACACCATTCCAAAAACCAAGTAGTAAAACAAAACCTTCTTTTCTGAAAATAGATATGTGAGATACATATGATGCTCAATCTATAATACCAATTCTTTTGATATATTACTTTTAAGTCATGTATTCTTAAATATCTTATAAATGCTTGAACAGACTTAAACTTTCCTTTTTTTTATTATGCCATTTTGTTTCCTTAACAAATTACCAGAATTAACCTGTTACACTCCTCAAAGGCTGCCAATTGTTCCTTATTGCCTCTAGAGTGACAACTAAATCTCTACTCATCAATACATTAAAGAAACATAATAATCTCCCCTCAACCCATCATGCACTCTCCTGTCTGGAGCTGTGTTTTTCCACAAAGCATGTGCTCTTGGCATATGTTTCCCTCCATTTTTTTTTCTCTCCAGAGTGTTTGAAATGTAAGGTATGGCTTGTTTGTGCTCTTTCTCTTGCTAAAGCATAGAGTGCCCTTTCTTCATACACCAATCCTTCAAAACTCATTGAAACATCAAATAATTTTCAGAAGTCATTTCCAATCCTTTTACATTTTTATAATCTTTTGTTTCTATCCAGTTGCATGGGATTTTGGACCCATGCATTTCATTCTTTCTTAGTTACATGTGTAGAGGCCAAAAGTTACATGTGTATAGGCCAAAAATTACATGTATAGTTACATGTATCTTTTGCATGAATTTTAAAATACCTTGAGGGCAGGTCATATTTTATAATTTTCTATATGTTCCACAGCATTGACCAAAGGGTATTACAGATCCTCAATAAATAATTGCAGAAAGGGCTAGAATATTAATGTAATATGGGCTGCATAACTAATGCAGTAATTAGTCATAATTAATTTTCCCTTTAAAAGAATGTAAGCTATGTATGTTGAGGATTTTTGTCTGTATGCTCACTAATGTACTCCCAGTGTCTAACAAAGTGTCTGGAACATAGTAGGGGCTCAATATTTCTTGCCTTTAATATATGTGTATGGGTATTAGTCAAATAACCATTAAACAAGTACACTATTAGAACTATCTCACTAAAATTGACATTGTAATAATGCTCATAAAATATTATTATTGAGACTCTGTTTGACCATCTGTGTCTAATATTTTAATGGAGGCAAAAAGAGTCCTGATTTAAAAGAATATTAGAAGAACTGATGACTGAAGTGCATCTAAATCTAAGAATCAGTGAGCATTGTTGAGTTACACTTCACTACACCTCAATTTGTAGAGTTTTCACTTAAATCTATGGCTTACCTTAGCCATTATAATTATTCTAATTACTCATATCCTATTTACAATGCAACACTCATCTCAAGATGGACAGTATACTGAAACCAACTAATAGTGCGTATAGATTAAATGTAGTTGGGAAGACTTATTTAGAGCCTGTTGTTGAAACAGAAATAGATCCTTAGTCTATGTGAATTATAGCTAATGTTGTTGTTGTTGTTCAGTTGCTCAGTCATGTCCGAATCTTTGCGACCCCGTGGACTGCAGCATGCCAGGCTTTCCTGTCCTTAACCATCTCCTAGAGTTTGCTCAAGCTCATGTCCATTGAGTCGGTGATGCCATCCAACCATGTCATCCTCTGTTGTCCCCTTCTCCTCCTGCCTTCAGTCTTTCTCAGCATCAGGGTCTTTTCCAATGAGTCAACTCTTTGCATGAGGTTGCCAAAGTATTGGAGTTTCAGCTTCAGCATCAGTCCTTCCAGTGAACATCCAGGACTGATCTCCTTTAGGATGGACTGGTTGGACCTCCTTGCAGTCCAAGGGGCTCTCAAGAGTCTTCTCCAGCACCACAGTTCTAAAACCCATTGTTAATGTCAAGGCTGTATATTGTCACCCTGCTTATTTAACTTATATGCAGAGTACATCATGAGAAACGCTGGGCTGGAAGAAACACAAGCTGGAATCAAGATTCAAGATTGCTGGGAGAAATATCAATAATCTCAGATATGCAGATGACACCACCCTTATGGCAGAAAGTGAAGAAGAACTAAAGAGCCTCTTGATAAAAGTGAAAGAGGAGAATGAAAAAGTTGGCTTAAAGCTCAACATTCAGAAAACTAAGATCATGGCATCTGGTCCCATCACTTCATGGGAAATAGATGGGGAAACAGTGGAAACAATGTCAGACTTTATTTTTTTGGGCTCCAAAATCACTGCTGATGGTGATTGCAGCCATGAAATTAAAAGACGCTTACTCCTTGGAAGGAAGGTTATGGCCAACCTAGACAGTATATTAAAAAGCAGAGACATTACTTTGCCAACAAAAGTCCGTCTAGTCGAGGCTATGGTTTTTCCAGTGGTTATGTATGGATGTGAGAGTTGGACTGAGAAGAAAGCTGAGCGCCGCAGAATTGATGCTTTTGAACTGTGGTGTTGGAGAAGACTCTTGAGAGTCCCTTGGACTGCAAGGAGATCCAATCAATCCGTCCTAAAGGAGATCAATCCTGGGTGTTCACTGGAAGGACTGATGCTGAAGCTGAAACTCCAATACTTTGGCCACCTCATGCGAAGAGTTGACTCATTGGAAAAGACCCTAATGCTGGGTAGGATTGGGGGCAGGAGGAGATGGGGACGACAGAGGATGAGATGGTTGGATGGCATCACTGACTCGATGGACATGGGTTTGGGTAGACTCCGGGAGTTGGTGATGGACAGAGAGGCCTGGCGTGCTGCAATTCATGGGGTCTCAAATAGTCGAACACGACTGAGCGACTGAACTGAACTGAATGTAGGGGTATCCCATCCTTACCTGTTAAATATCACATAGGTTTAAGCAATATCTCTGATGCAAAATTTGAAAGTGAGCATGAATGAATTTTTTTCTGTGAAAGTTATTTTTCAATGATGATTTCATGTATATATATACACACACATACACACATATAATAAAATATATATATATATGTAGTCTTAAATTTAATTAAACTTTTGAGGTACTCTGAGTGTCAAAACTGGAAGGAAAGCTATAGTAAATCCTTTGGTGAGTTATTTTTGATATATTAATAATTAGTTACTAATTTGCATATACCATACAATTTGATTTTGTGTGGATAACATTTTATACACACATATATTCTCTAGACAGAATAAGAGAAAATAAATTAATATCTGAGTACTTAGTTTTGAAAGTAGTTTGCAAAAGGTCATTTCAAGCAGGAAGAGATAGTGTTCCTGTAAAGTACAGCTTGCTATCTGTGTGCTAATTGAGCTTATCTCTTGCCTGAAACAGAATTATCTGTTCTTAGGCTTAAGAAAACCTGCTATATTCAGTACAGTAGTATTTACAAAAGATCTAGGTTGGTGGACACTTTGTCTTTTTCTGTGGTTCCTTGTCTTTGGTAGGAAGAAAAGAATTACATGGCATTATTCTTAATTTGCTTAAAAGGTGTGATATTTTACTAATGAAATGGAAATGATTGCTAGAATATGTTTACATGCTAATAAGTGGCAGAGACTCAGAGGGAGAAAACACCCTTTGAGTTTTGTTCTTATAATTCCTCTTTGGAGATTTGTACTGAAATAGCTTGCCCTTTTGTTATAATTTTGTAAATAATCCTAAATATTGCATTTACATTCCATCCTAAAATTACTACCAAAGTAAGACATGACAAGTCTACGGAATCGTAGGTACATATCAATCTCAGATCAAATAAGGGGTAGTTTACCGAAAACAGCATAAGAAAGAACATTATTTAAATTGCCTTCTTCTTCCTAGCTTGCCATTTCTTCCCCCACCCCAGATTGAAAGAAGATGGTATTTAAGATAGTGGATCATTTATCATAAACTCCTATAATCACCAGGGAATAAACATTCTGAACCATAGAATCCTAAAGTAGAAAGCTACAGGGCTCCATATTTCTATCTCATTTTGGCTATCCTTACTGAAACAAGATAACTATTATTACCCACCAAGAAAACTGGCTTTAATAACCAAACAAATGAGAGGTCAATACTCTCCTGAAATGTGGAAAATCATAGAAGAGAAATTAATCAGACTGGGCAAAAGAGGAAGAAAAGAGATGGGAAAATATTTCACAAAGGCAAAGAAGAAGATACAATGAAATGAATGAAAATTGCTTTCTTGATGACAATGAGATTTTTAACTTTGTTACAGAGATATGATGTTATACTCTACCTTGTCTACACTATGCGGAATATGAGATTGACAGATAAAATATGACACCTAATTAAACTTCAATTTTAGATAAAATATTTCTTATTTATCTGAAGTTCAAATTTAACTTGGAGTCTTGTATTTTTATTTCCTAAGTTTAGCAACCCTATTCAAAGAGAATTTCATGCATCTTTTTATTTCCTTAGCATTCAGATCACCTGTAATAGGTTAACAGGTAAGTAACAGCATAATCGCTGAACTAAGGCTGTCAGGATGTTGTCGTTGTTTAGTCATTCAATTGTGTCCAGATCCTTTGCGACCTCATGGACTGTAGCCCACCAGACTCCCTGTCCACGGGATTTCCCAGGCAAGAATACTTAGGAAATGGATTTCCATTTCCTTCTCCAGGGGATCTTCCTAACCCAGGGATCAAATCTGCATCTCCTGAATTGCTGGTGAATTCTTTACCACTGTGGAGCCACTTGAGAAGCCCAACCTATGGATAGTATTATATTTACATATTCAAATCATATTCAAACATAATTGAGAGATTGAAGGTACAAGTTAAATCCATAGTAAAATTTAAATTAAATTGGGCATTACGGTAATCCCACTTCAGCAACAATACATACGGACAAACTATCACAAACACACAGCAACAGATGTTTCTACTAAGTACCTTTATTAACAAGACAGTATACAAATAATAAGAACTACTATGAGGTATGAACATGTAAATATGTAGCATAAGACAGAGAAAATTATTTTTAATTAATATGTGCCTTAAATTTGCATGTAGTAATTATGCGTTTGGAGAGGAAAAACATATCTTGTTAACATTTTTCTCTAGCACCTAACTCAGTTCCTGGCAGTTTATGTGCACTCAATAAGTTATTTATCACATGAATCGATACATCTCCTACCTTTAATAAGTTCATATTTTAGAGGAATAGGCAGAAAAAGAAAGGTATAAAAAATAATACAATAACACTGGTGTTGTGATAGAGATTATCACATGCTAATATGGGAGAAGTGAGAAGGTACATTTAATCCACCCATGTGGGAAACCAGAAAAGCATCCTGAGAAAGCTAACCCTTGAACTGAGTGGAATTATCCAGGAAAAGTATAAAAAAATAAAGAAGATGTAGAGAGTTCATGAGCACAGACCTGGATGTTAGAAGTCCTGTAAAGGTTGTGAACTCCACTTAAGTAAATAGTTCCAAGATATAAATTTTAATACAGATGAGACGAAAAAAATCAAAACGGAAAACTTGGAGGGTCTCATTTTATGTCTAACTATAGAGCTTGGGCTTTATTCGGTAAACTTCTGAGAACCATCAACTGATTTTAAGCAGGGCATGAAAAGGTCAGATGTGTAGTTTAGGGGGAGTATCCTGCCATATGTGGATAATAGATCTGAAAGGGGTGTTCAGGCAAGAGAACCAGTTGGGTAACTATGAGAGTAACACAAGGATGAAAGGGTAGACATGGAATGTTATTGGTAACAGTGGTTGGGAGGGCAGTGGAAGTGTTCAGAATAAAGAAATAGTATAGAGCTAAAATTAGAAGGGCTTGGTGATCAGTTACATGTGTGAACAGGAGTGCAGAAATGTCCAACACCAAGTTGGTGATGTGAGTGTGAAAATGTTGGGAGAAGACCAAATTCAGTTCAGTTCAGTTGCACAGTCATGTCCAAATCTTTGCGACTCCATGGACTACAGCATGCCAGGCCTCCCTATCCATCACGAACTCCCAGAGTTTACTCAAACTCATGTCCATTGAGTCAGTGATGCCATCCAACCATCTCATCCTCTGTCGTCCCCTTCTCCTCCTGCCTTCAATCTTTCCCAGCATCAGGATCTTTTCAAATGAGTAAGTTCTTTGCATCAGGTGGCCAAAGTATTGGAGTTTCAGCTTCCGCATCAGTCCTTCCAATGAATATTCAGGACCGATTTCCTTTAGGATGGACTGGTTGGATCTCCTTGCAGTCCAAGGGACTCTCAAGAGTCTTCTCCAACACCACAGTTAAAAAGCATCAATTCTTCAGCACTCAGCTTCTTTATAGTCCAACTCTGACATCTACACATGACTACTGGAAAAACCATAGCTTTGACTAGACAGACCTTTGTTTGCAAAGTAATGTCTCTGCTTTTTAATACGCTGTCTAGGTTGGTCATAACTTTTCTTCCAAGGAGCAAGTGTCTTTTAATTTCATGGCTGCAGTCACCATCTGCAGTGATTTTAGAGCTCAAAAAGATAAAGCCTGTCACTGAAGACCAAATTAGAACAAACAAATTCATCAACACAGAGGTAAAATCCTTAGTATGTATGAGATCACCTTGAAGAGTGTGAACAAGAGTAGAGACTGATCAAGAAAATGCACACCTAGAGAATGTCAAAATTGAAAGTCCATGAGGAGGATGGGGTGGAGGAGGTAATGATCAGAGAAGATAGAAGGGAAACAGAACAGTGTGAGTCATGAAAAACAAGACAGAATCAAGACAAGAATATTAGTGCCAAATACTGCTCAGAGTTTAGCAAGACCTATCGCCATCCAAATATTTTTTAGAATATCTTTGTACCACATAATTCAACATAGATTCATTTAATATTCTCACTCCTATTTGGAGAACAGACATTCAGTTAGAAAGGCACTTATCACAGACTAGTCATGGTGATTGATAAAGATTTTTTGCCTTATTTAATGTACAGTTTAGGAACATTTCATAATGAGCTGATTAAAATTTAAATGATACCTGTTTTAAAACATCTTTTCATGCCACATATATTTATAAGAGAGATTATTCAAGTTCTGAGGTCTATCAGGAAATTAATTTACAGCTTAAAATGAACTAAATATATACTGTATCTGCATCTAAATTCCTCAAGAGGAAAATTATATTCTATCAAGCATAAAATGCATATTTGAATATTATCTGTTTATAGATACTAACATGGTAAACTCTAAGAGCCTTTTCAGAGGCATTATGGGATATTCATTAAATACAGTGTAATGTACTGCATTCCTCTAAAAAAAGACATTTCTTTGTGATTTATGACTTTAAGAGTTGCATTGCAAAGACTGTACATTTAAGGACCAATAACTGAGACGATGAGAAGTTCATTAGTGTATAAGCTGAGGAAAGATTAGGAAAGTTGGGTGTGATGAAGGGTCTGAAAAACTGACAGGGCTAGTACGACCGCTGTCATTAGGTTGCAAGTAGTGGATCTGCGAGAGAAGATCCTACTTGATTTATTTATTTAGACACATAAATCCCTTGGCAATTTGTGTCCCCAGAAATTTCTTCCAGGACAACTCCTTCTTTGAGGCTGAGTTTACTGACATCCTGTGGTACTTCCCTGGTGGCTCAGATGGTAAAGAATCCGCCCACAGTGCCGGAGACCCAGGTGTGATCCCTGGATTGGAAAGATCCCCTGGAGAAGGGAATGGCAACGCACTCCACTGTTTAGAGTTTGACATGACTGAGTGACTAACACACATACTGACTTGCTGCATGAGTCAAATCTATCATTCCTTACTTCTCATCTTTTACAGCACCATTTGCTGTCTCTTCACCACCCTTACAACCTTTCCTCTGTTGGTAACTCCTAGATTCTTAACTATATAGGGCTGCTGCTGCTGCTGCTGCTGCTAAGTCGCTTCAGTCGTGTCCGACTCTGTGCGACCCCATAGACGGCAGCCCACCAGGCTCCGCCATCCCTGGGATTCTCCAGGCAAGAATACTGGAGTGGGTTGCCATTTCCTTCTCCAGTGCATGAACAGGAAAAGTGAAAGTGAAGTCGCTCAGTCATGTCTGACTCTTAGCGACCCCATGGACTACAGCCTACCAGGCTCCTCCATCCATGGGATTTTCCAGGCAAGAGTACTGGAGTGGGGTGCCATTGCCTTCTCCGAACTATATAGGGCAACTTAGTCTTATATGTGCACATGCCAACTGAGAGCAGTACAAAATGTCTATCTATCTATCTAATGTATATCTGAATATATATATGTATATGCTGCTGCTAAGTCGCTTCAGTCGTGTCCGACTCTGTGCGACCCCATAGACGGCAGCCCACCAGGCTCCGCCGCCCCTGGGATTCTCCAGGCAAGAGTACTGGAGTGGGTTGCCATTTCCTTCTCCAGTGCATGAAAGGGAAAAATGAAAATGAAGTCGCTCAGTCGTGTCCGACTCTTAGCGATCCCATGGACTGTAGCCTAACAGGCTCCTCCGTCCATGGGATTTTCCAGGCAAGAGTACAGGAGTGGGGTGCCATTGCCTTCTCCGTATATGTATATACATATATATATAATATGTATAAATTTCCTTCAATATTTGTTACAAATGTGTATGTATGTAACAAAACTAGTAGATTTTGATTATTCACTTTTTCCATTTTCTGTGATTTGACATTCCATTTAGCAAAAGTGGAGGCTCAGAGTAAAGTGATTTAACTTGACTTGAGTCACAGGACTTACACTCAGGTTCATCTCACCTTCTGCCCCTGCTTTGGACGCTCTACTCTATTGATAGGGCTGTTCTGACAGGACCACCTGGGATACTCACTGACAGTCACACGGCCTAGCTTCCCTTGCAAGGAATCCCAGCTGAGGCCTGTCTCTGTCATGTTAGACTTGACTTGGCTCCCCCAGATTTGCAGTCACTGAATCAAACCATTAAATGTGTATTGTGTTTCTAGAGTCAGAATTCTCTCCTCACTGATGGTACTTATTATAATATTTTGTAGGCTTTTCTGAAAGTTAAATTCCATGTGTGAATACAGGCAAAACATTTTTTTTTTAAGTTAGATCTATCTTCCCTGTGTTTGGTAGAATGGAGGTTAGTCTGTGTATAAGAAAATGTATTGTGTACTGGCAGATGGGCAGAAATTCAGGCATTCCTGATGTACTAAAAGAATTTCAGTAATGATATTCTCATTTATTTTCTTCAGTATTTTCTTGAGAAGAGACTATTACCCATGGACAATGTAAAACTCTAAACATTCAGACTTTATACTTTAAAAATGTACTTGGAACAGACATAAATTATTTCGGGTGGTAAAAAAAAAAGTTTATATGAAGAGTTGAGCATCAGCATTTATTAACTTTTTTTTTTAACAAAGCAGCATCACATTATAGTAAACCAAGTTGACCTAAGTTTGAATCCTAGTTCTACCACTGCCTAGCTGTACCGTCTTGAGCAAATTTCTTAAAGTCTCTGAGTTTCAGTTTTCCTCCTTTATACAATGGGAATAATGACACCACTAACTCACAGGGTTGTAACAAAGATTAAATGTATTGAGAGTTCCAAAAACACCATTTATAAAAAACTGTCCAATAAAATAAAAATAGGTAAAACCCTGTATTTGGTAACCCCCAAATTTAAACTGAACTAATTTTTTAAGTTTTCCCAATTGTACCTTCCAAGGTAGAGCTTATTGTTGCCTACTTTGTGTTTCATCCATAATTTTTTTCTACCTTTCCTCTGGTCCCTATTAAAGTTAATGACCTGATTTGCTTACATCATGGTGTCCACCACTGAATTATAAGACTTGGAAAGTGTAAATTAAATTATGTTGTGCTAACATTTTTATTTCCAGGAACCTGTAGTATTTCTAGTATAACATGGATCCACAATTGAGAATTATTTTTATTGAATTATAACCTTCTCATTTCTAATCCTATATGGAAATTATTGTTATTGGCTTATTTCATAAGTATTCCACATTTTCCCCCTATTCTGGGACTTCCTGGTAATTCTTATTTATCCTTGTACCCCATTTCTTAGGCCCCATTAAACACATATTTTTTAATAAAGCTTTTTACCTCATTTTAATTGTTTTAAAATATAACTTTCCTGTAGCCTTTTGTATTTCTTATTTCAGTTTAATTCCAATCTGTATGAATTTAGGCAGTGTTGAAATTGAGGGAATTGAAAGGGATGTATATATATATATACACATACATACACATGCATATATTTACAGACACCCTTATATATGGCTTCCCATGTGGCTCAGTGGGTAAAGAATCTGCCTACAGTTCAGGAGACGCAGGAGATGTGTGTTCAATCTCTGGGTTGGGAAAAATCCCCTGGAGGAAGGCATGGCAACCCACTCCAGTATTCTTGCCTAGAGAATCCCATTGACAGAGGAGCCTGGTGGGCTATAGTCCATAGGGTCACAAAGAGTCAGGCATGACTGAAGCAACTGAGCATACACATATACCTTGTTCCTTTTAAGATTTCTTAATCAGATGGAAAGTCATGTTTCCCACCTCTGGATCTGATGTTCTCCCATCAAGATTGCTTTCTTTCTTGCCTGGAATCGTACTGGAAGTAGCCATTTGAGAACTAAAGCAGAAATTTACACAGGAAAAGGTAATGCAGGTGACTTGAAAAAGGTGTTTTGAAAATGATCTGTATTAGGTTTGAGCAAGAAAAGTGTCACTGTTTTACTTGTGGTGAATATAGTGTCTAGGAATCTCACTTGGGTGAAGTTAAATCCAGAAGAAATGAGAGATGAGGAAGTATCAATCCTTCACTGAAAATACAGACTCTGAATGATAAATAATCAGGACATGTTTTTTTATGAATCTGATCATGCATAGCTGGATGGAAGTTTCAGGTGTGAAGTAAACACTATATATGTGAAGCATTCAAAGTAGGTGATCGCTTTGACAAAGTTGGAGTGAATCATTTTAGCACCCTTAATTTCATTTCAAAATAGATTATTTACAAACTCAACTCTTTCCATGTCTTAATGCTTGATTGACAGCAAAGTGATCATTTGAAGACAACTGAAATGTGAATAAATATCCATAAAAACACAATTTCTACTAGGTTTCCATAGAAACATAGAACACCATGACCCTCAGGCTCAACCATCTTTTCTATTGGATCATTTATGGTGAACTTATGTGTCCCCAAACACACTTGAACACACTCAGAAGAGGCTGTTCATTAAATAGTACCTTTTATTTCCAAAAATGAGAGGACAGATTTCTTTTAACAGATTTTTAAACCTTAGCAATAATGTAACATATGTAGCAGTTGGTTTTCCCAGACCAAGTCTTTATTTAATACAAGTGGACCTAGTTATGAATCGTATTTGTTCATGCTCTTTATTTCTAGATTTTTTTGAGTGGTGGTGGGGTGGAGCAAGGCATGATAAAATTAAGCCTAACATTACTGGGTCCAAAATATAGTTAATAACACTGAATCTTTTCATTTTATGCAAATAAATCAAAGTTAAAATAAGTAAAAATAAATCAAGCTGAAACTAATACTATAGTGCCTGTTACTTCCTAATTCTGACTATCCTATGTAGAGAAGATAGCTGATTATTTCATATGCTTGTCAAAACTTGTTAATTCTGAACTCTGTTGTGAAGAAATGCACATTAAAACAAATGAGATCTGCTAATTACATATATTAAGAAACATGAAAAAAATACTGGGTGTAGGGAAAAAAATCATAGTTTGAGTACTTGACTATTCCCAAACCTGAGAGTATATCAGTTGAAGTTTAAAATCCCAGAGTAAATAGACAGGTTTTATTTTATTAGGAAATTATGTTTCTAATGTGTATTTATAGCCATAGATATTTGCATAGCATGGTATTTAGAAAAGCTCAAATTGAAAAAATAGCTAAAACACACAAGAGATAATATTAGATGTATGTAGATATGGAAAAATAAGTGTTATTTCCCAATAGTTCATGTAAAAATTATGTCTCACTCTCAAATACTTTCAATAATATAGTTAAGTCTAATAATTTACTCTCTGCTTATGGCTATATAATTCAGCATCTAGTTGCAGTTTCTATTTCGCAAAAAATAATTATATATTAATTTAAATGTGATGGTATTTTTCATTTAAATCACATTAAATAATTTAATGTTTGGTGAAACATGTGAATTAATTTAGAGTTAGAAATACATGTTATTGAAAAGTATTGTGACTTATTTAGGCATGGAGCTACTTACTATACTATATAGATTGCAAACCATATAGAATATTTACTATATATTATACTGTAAGGTCTAGATTATGACTACATGGATACTATGTAAATACTGCTACA
Source organism: Giraffa tippelskirchi (assembly GCF_054371585.1). NCBI lineage: Eukaryota > Metazoa > Chordata > Mammalia > Artiodactyla > Giraffidae > Giraffa > Giraffa tippelskirchi. Next base: position 115,574,977 of record NC_137277.1, read on the forward strand.
TAGGCACTATATCTTATGCTATTTATTACATATGCTATCTAGATGATAAAAACTGTGCTAGAACAGTATTTATGACATTATTTATTAATAATATTATTACTTATGATGTATGATATTTTTGAAGCTGTGATAGTGTAGATTCCTATAGAAGCTTCTAGAATGCTGAGAAAACAAGATTTCAAAAAAGGTGACAACAGTAGAGCACGAGCTCGATGAGATATTTCTACAAAGATTTCTCAGTTAAATTTGCAGTCTAACCCTATACATACTACTGTGCCTATTTCACAGGGAGGAAACTGAGGAAGAGAGAGGTTAAAACAATTCCGTAACATTATACAATTATTAAGTGCCATACCTGAATCTCAGAGTCGAGTTTTCTGACCTCAAATCATGTTACACCAATGATCGATGGAAATAAAACTTATTGCGGTCCTCAATTGTCAGGAACGACCTAATTGAATACATTTGACATGAAATGAGCTTTGAAAAATAGTTAAGCTTTAAGAAGTCAGAGGTAGGATGTATTGTGCAAAAAATACAGGAAAAGTAAAGGCAAGGGGATGGCTAACCATGAAATGATGGTAAGATATTTTGATTTTCATGGAGTTTTCCTATGAAGGAGATAAAGGGAATACAGATTTCATTCATTTAGAGAAGGCCTGGAGCACTGGCTAAATCTAAAATGAATCTGATGCCTGCACATCAGGTGGCAGATAAGCACTCAGTAGATGGGGAGAGAGGTGCTGGATATGTTTTGATTACATGTGGTAAAATAAAGAATATTTAGCATTACTTATATAGATGGGACCACTGGCAGAAAAGGAAAAATGGTGTTATAAGTCACACTGTATACTGTATGTACCTCTGGGATGACTTTCCCTCTAAAGCATTACTCAAAGCAGTAAATAATTATATTATTTAACTATGCAAGTAATACAGTTCTATAAAGAGGCTTTTGGACAAACACACTTTACTTTCATCATTTAACTAATTCAGTTGTTCTAGAATGTATGACCTACCACCAGCACAGAGAATTTCTTGAGGCCTTCCGGGCAGATGTAATAGACTAGAGATTGCTGAAGACAAATTCCTTGCAGAGAAAGATTTGTGAAATCCTACAGGGAACCAAGGAAACTGTGCTCCCAAACACTCTCCCCTGCAGAGGCGGCTTTGTCATTGACTGTCCCTTAGCGCTTCAAAACACGACTTTGAACTTGTAAGTGGTAACTACTGTTGCCTTATAAATATGATATAAGGAAAACTATAGAAAATTATAGAATTATTGATGGCTATCCTATATTATGAATGGAGGCTCTAGAATTAATGATAGATATTTTGTGCTTATAAACATACTTTATCTGAATAGATGAGAAAAATATGTATTTGCAAGTGGAGACATATTTTTAAAAATCAATTCATTTGTATACATTGCTGAATACATGCTGTTCTGTGCTTAGCAGCTCAGTTGTGTCCAACTCTTTGCGATCCCATGGACTGTAGCCCACCAGTCTACAATCTGCCCATGGGGATTCTCCAGGTGAGAATACTGGTGTGGCTTGCCATACCCTCCTCCAGGGGATCTTCCCAACCCAGGGATCAAACCCAGGTCTCCCGCTGAATACATATTCTCCCCTCAAAGACCGCTGGATTTTAGTGATACAAATTAAATAAGACACATCTCCTTCCTAAGAATATTCATCAATGAATGAATGAATTGTTCAGCTTCTCTGTTATTTTCAGAAAATATTTGAATTCTAGCTCCTGGCAAGAATATGTCCAAGTTGCCCCCAAGTCTATCCTAGATCGAGTTAATTTCATGATGCTTCAGGCTAAAACTCTGAGCAAATTCCCATGTTCTAGGTAAGCATGAAGAGACTGCATGATGAGTGTGTCTTTATTCTATACCCCAGTGACTCTGGAGCAAAAACATAAATGATGCCATATAATATCTTAGGTTTTTATATGTTTAAGTGTAAATGAGGTATGTGATAGGTAAACAGTTATAAGAACCCTTTGAAATTTTATTCTGTGCCACATCCTATCGTGACACCCCCAGTGATGTCATGTTAATATGCTTAAAAGCTATGTGCATAGATATATATTTTAGGGAAGTTTCTTATACCTAGAAACATTGAATGTTGCTTTCACAGCCTGATAATTTTTGTTTTTGCCTTTCAAATGCATTTGGGATGTACTATCATAAATATTAAGAGAAAAAAATATTACACAGACTCTCTAAAGACCCTCTTCGGGGATTTCTAAGACCCTTTGATTAGCATTTGTGTGATGAAGTCCAGCAAAATCCCTACTACTGCATATTCTCTTGTTCTGCTTAAAAGAAGTTATTTAAAAACTAGTTTTGTACAGTTTTCCAGAACTCTGTCTCATCTTCCTTTGATTTGGAACTCTGTGTTCTTCTGTGATTTTAATGCACACTCAAATGCCCCATGAAGCATGAGATGGATGAATGAAAGTAATAGTGTGAAAGTAGATTCCACTTAAAGGCATTTCTCTTTTGTTACTTTTTCCTCAAAGTACCCTTAACAAGGAATATTAAGATTCAAGTATTCCAAATTCATGAATGTTTCTACTGGTGTACAGATATTCTGTCTAAGTAAGTCTAACTTTCCCTTTGAGGATGTTTGGTTTGAATAGATCTTTTCCTTAACAAAAGCATGCTCTATTATTTTTTTTTTTTAATGTAGGTAGGTATAAAAGTAAATTCCCCTCATTTGAAACATATTATGGTTCAGATCTTCCCCAAAATTAACTGTTTATGCTATTTTAATTCATCAAGTGAGTGAATATATATCTTCCTATTAAGAAAATGGTTTGTCAGATGTTGTAAAACATTTTTTAACAGTAAAGGTCACATTTTATTGCAAAAACCTGTCAGTGCTTTATGTCCAAGCTGTGAAACGTTATTGCTTCAGGGTGATTATGTGGGAGGGAGCTGTGGTTAAGAATGCCTTTCTGTAGCCAACTATGATTTACAACAGCGAATAGAGAATTAAACCCTTAATTGAAGCCTACAGAGCAGTACCTAGAGGCTAGATTCGGCCTGAAATTTGATTCAGACAATTTTCTTAGTCAAGCCCCTATGGGCTTACCAGTTGATTCTCATGAGTTTTGATTGTGATTGAAAAGACAAGCTGTTTTCTGCTTTGCCCTGAACTTCCCTAAGGTAATTCCCCAGTTTTAGTAAGCTGCTTGATTAACATGAAGGGAGACATGGTGGAAGAGAGTGCACATACAAGATTTTAACTGTTTCCTCAAGTCCCCTAATGAAAGTATCTTAACATATCAGATATTCTCTGAAGGGAATTCTCAGTTAGTAAACTGGTAAATCTCCTGTTCCTGAAATTCTGATGGAACTGTAACTGTGTCTGCAGATGCTTGCCCCTGTGCATCTCTGGGAGAAGGGATGTGGGTCATTGGGTGCAGGAACCTTATATTTATTTGGGTCACATTGCCTATCACCAGTTTCTGACTTTGACGTGACAAAAATGTCAGTCCAGAGGACACATGATCTTGGGTAAATCTTTTCATCCCTTTCTATCCGTAAGCATAAGCAGTATCCTCTTTTCTTCCATCATATTGTCTATTTATTCTTTTGCACATCTTACAGTTTACTAAATTATTTATTCTGTTAACAAGATAAGTTAAATTTGGCCTTTGTCTCACGTACTACTTGTTTCTTGATTACTGTGCTTAGCATATCCTATGAGGCTTTGTCTCTCCTTAATGTTAATGAATACATAAATTAATTCATCTAAAAATAGATTGATGTAAAAAATGAATAGCAATAGGAAAGAGAAAGATGCAATCTCAATAGAGAGACAATTGTATTTTTTAGAGGCAAGTACATTTGGTGGTAGAACATGAAGAAAAATATTAAAAATTCTGGAGCATTTGGATTTCAGATAATAAATATGGACAATGATGTGATTTAATCTTTTACTGAAGGACTCCCACTGCATGGGAGGTAGTATTAGATGAGATTTTACATAAATTCTTTTGTTATTCCATTCTTCACCCTTGATCTCTACAATTTATGACTTGTTATCACTAGTACACTCAGATTCAGATTAGGTATGTACATCTTACCTATATTCCACTAAAGAGGCGATTATATTTTGTTTTCTAAAGACCCATGCTTCTGCCCTTTAATATATAATATTTTACATAATATTACATATGTATCATTCTGTCAATGCTCACTTTATAAAAAACGTGATAAAGTATATTAGTCGAAAGATAGTGACAGTGAATTAAATATAAGTGGTGCTGAGATTGTAGGCATGTGTCATTTTTAGATGAGTTCCTAGGGAATAATGATATTTTCTGACTGTGACTAAGATTCTACTTAGCACTGCTGAATACTTTTTTAGAAAATTTTCACAGACAAAATAACAGCAAAATACCTTTACCCAGCTTTTCTTCTTGAATGAAATAACTAAAGAGGTAGGGATTTTGTTTTGCTTTTAAAGGTTTATTTTGACTAAAATTATTTTGATATATGTGTCAAGACTTCCACTCGACTCTTTCAACACATATTCTTTTAACATCTATCCTCTATGTGAGAGTTTTTGTAGGTCTGGGAATACAGTGACCAAGATAACAGACCAGTGGCCTTTGCCCTGAAAGGATCATATATTCCAGTATGGTAGATTACAAAGAAGATTAAGAAACACTTAGAGCACAAAAATAATCATTTAAGTCTTGACAGGTTAAAGAGTATTTGCTAGGTTTTTGGATTGGATGTTTTGAGTAGATTGTAGTGCATTTCATAGAGAAAATAAGTTTTAAGGGGGCATAGCATGTTCAAAAACCTGAGTTTAAATTAGGTAGTAGGAATATATGAAATGATGAGCAGAATATATACTTTATACTAAAGGAAATAAGGAATCACTGAAGAGTTATAAGCAAAGTAGTGACTTACATAAAATTGTACTTTACAAAGATCTGATCAGTGGAGAGTATAAAGAAGATGAAGCAAGCCTGGAGTCATTATTAGGCAACACTTGTATTAGTGCAGGCAATACATGTTAGTGGCCTCAGCTAGTGCTGATCTATGCAATGAGAGAATAGATTTGGAGGATAATTAGGAGATGAGGGTCTACAGTTCCTGGTATTTATAGGGGGACGAAGAAGGGTAAGAAAAGAATCAAGGATGCTCAGGTTTCTGGTTTGGGTGATTGAATAGATTGGTGCTTTTCTCTGCACTTGGAATCACAGGAAGATGATCTAGTTTGGGGGCAGAAGATATTGAGCCCCACTGTGATCATGTTGGGTTTAGCAGTCTTTAAAACATCCCTGTGAAACTGCCTGACTGGCTATCTGTTCTCTGGGTCTGAGGTAGCCTGGTGGTCACAGTCTAGGTAGAAGTGGTTGTTCTGAGGATGTGTAGCGTGGGATAAGAGCTTCAAACAGAGACTCCATACTTTTAATAGAAGGAATCAAATGGTATCTGTTCCAGGGATTGTAGGTCATAGAGTTCAAAACTACTCAACTCTGCTGTGGTACCACTAAGGCAGCAGAGACAACATGTGAATAGGTGTGAATGTGACAACCTGAAAGTCAATTATGGTTGCTGAAATTTGAATTTCATATGATTATTACATTGTCTCTAAGTAGTATTCTTCCTTTGACTTTTTTTTATTGGTCAACCATTTAAAACTATACAAATCTATTATTACTTTGTGGAACATATGAAAAAAGTGAAGGGCCATATGTGTCCTATGAGCCATAGTTTACAGACCCCTGGCCTAGAACATTAAAATTTGGTTGAGAGAAACCAAAGAGAGATGGCAGGAATGGATCACAGTAGTTGGAGAATATTAACAGCATAAAATTTATATCTATATCTATATCTATCTATCTATCTATCTCTATATCTATCTATCTCTATCTATCTATCTATCTATCTTTATGGCTTCCCTGGTGGCTCAGTGGTAAGGAATCCTCCTGCCAATGCAGAAGACCCGGTTTCAATCCCTGGGACAGGAAGATTCCCTGGAGAAGGAAATGGCAACTCGCTCCAGGATTTTTGCCTGGGAAATCCTATGGATAGAAGAGCCTGGCAGGCTATATATATGTCTTCTAGTTTTGAGTTAGTTAGCTCTGACACTTGTGGTAGCCAGTTGCCAAGAAGATAAAAATTGCAACAGCAATTATGATTTACAAGTGATAGGAAAATGGGGTTTTCAGTAAATATCTAATTCACTTACTATTATAATAGAAGTAAATACAGAGGTACTTGAAGGAAGTCATCCCTTTCCATCCATTGTTACTTCTCCTATCACCATTCCCAGTATCCAGAAGCATGAGTTTAGATGTCCTAGAAACCCAAGTTCTATTCTTGGCTATCCCATAATAGCCATTAATTAACCTATTCAGTCTCAGTTTATATAAAATAAAGATAATTTTGTAGAAAAAGAGAAAGAACAAATGAGAAAACACGTATGCATGTGCTAGAGATTGAGTTCAAAGAGTTTGGGGTAAATTACAGCAGATGTTATATGTGGAAACATCTAGCAGAATGTATGGAATATATTTAAATGCTTTTCAAACATTATTTCTCTCCTTCCTCAGATGTTTGTGATTTAATGTCCCATGTGAATTCCCATCCTCAGGGAAATGATCTGTTTTCCTGATTTCAGATAAGAAGAGATGAAGTAGTCAATCTATATTGGTTGATTAAGGGATATAATGATCTTTTTAAACTGTGAGCATCTGTACATGGGCTGTAAAAGTGGTTGAGCTGAAATGGGTTCTCAGTAATTGCAAGATTCTTATGATGCTGCTGCTGCTGACCATTATAGAAATGAGTTAAAGTGCTGGATGGATTTGTGTGTTTACACACATCAAATGATATAAGAAAATTTGGGAAGCAGTTTGATGAAGGGAAATAAATGATTTGTGTTAGAATCAAACTTTGCCATTTATTTGACAAAGACTAGTAAGCTTTGGGACAAGTTATTTAACCTCTTCACTAAGGCTCAGTTTCATTTTCATTACCTATAAAATGTGGATAAGCTGCATCTTTGTGGGTTATGTTGTGAGTTAAATGAGAGGACATAAGATATCAAGTATAATGGCTGTCATGTAGTAGGTGCTCAATAAATATTAGTTCCTCCCTTTCCATTCACTCTTACAAGAAAATCAATTTTCCCCTTTATTTACACTTGCTGTGGATTTTTTGCCTTAAAGAACAAATCTAAGTGAAAGAGAAGAGTTTTATTTATGTGTTTGCAAATGGGGTGTTGGGAATGTGGAGTCAGTAACATTTGAAGTACATAACTTCCATTGTCATATGATCCTCCTGCAAAGTTAAGGCAAGGTCTATAATTTGTTTTATTTAAAACATTAAATTATGATGGCTCACTTAATAACTCCAAACTACTAAGCTAAACTACATTTGTGTTCAGCAGTCATAAAAATCCCTGTTAGACATTTAATAACTGCACAAATTGTTTTATAAAGCACTGCAAAAAAAAAATGATGATTAGCAAAGAAGAAATAAAGACATATTGCAAAAACACTCATCTTTTTTAAATATATAAATTTAGCTACAAGTAAATATTCTATCATATATAACTCTTTACCTCTTAAAGGCTTGTCATTCTTTTGTAACCCTATTCATTTTTAAAGATAAACCTTTATATGCAGAATCTTTTCACAAGTCAAAATTGAAAAGATATTCATTGTGTCCTTATGAAAAGTGCTTTATTGTATTTTTTTCTTAATGGATATCTATGTTAATATTTGTAAACATGAATTTACAGAACCAGTTTTGCAATGACAGGCCAAAATCAATGTCTGAGAAAATCATAAAATAAGTGAGTAATCATAAGAGTAAGGAGATGACAGCCATCACTAAAGTTCAGGGTAGGGTTGGGGAAGGTGAAATCATTATTGGATCTCTTCAGAAAATAATAGTTCTGAAGTTATCACTCAACATGCTTCATACTGTCAGGGGAGTGTGTAATTTTTCGGTTCTATCTCACCACAGCAAAAATTTGAAGTGACAGATGGACCAGTGTTGCAGCTCTGTGTTACAGCTCAGTTTTATTTAGAAAGCAAAGGAAAATACATCCTCGAGGCGTGAGAGCAGGTCAACCCAAAAGACATGGAAGGGAAGAGAAGCACCCTGCTCAATTTTGGCTCCTCTTTTTATGTGTTTTTTCTCCTCCCACTGAGCCTGCCCTATGTAAACTGGGCTACCCAGGAGGGCTGTTTGTTTTACCTGAGGTCCTCACTCTGGTCCTGGACCTTCCTTTGTTCTATTTTCCTGGGCTTTCCCTTTCTTTGTCTTTTAGCCACCACCATTCTGGACTCCTTTTTCCTATTGTAACTACCTAACATTCCCCCCTCAAGATATGGGAGGCCCAATTCTTTGGGAATAGGGGTATCAAGGTCTCTCTGGCTACTTACTGCTGAACTGGGGCAGCGAGGGGCATTGGGCCTCCCCCTCTTGCTAGTCTCAAGCCTCAGAGTCCTTATAGTGGTGCCCATTCAAGGATGAGTGATGTTTTCTGTGGTCGGCTCTAGTTTTATATATCCTTGTTGAACTGGCACTGAATATTGTAGCTTGTTGACCTGGGCAGAGACAAAACAGATTAGACAATTGATAATACATGGAACAATCATAAGCACTATCAATATGCTGATAACAAGGATTAGTAGGGGCATTAGCCAACTCCAAATTCCCCCTCACTAGGACAAGGATCACCCAAAGAGAGATTGTAGCCAGCCAAAGAACTCTCTAGCTCATTCTTTCAGATCCTGTAGGATCTGATTGTTTTTCTTGAGAACCATGAGACTTTCTTTAACTTAGCTGGAAGTGTTTACCCAGAAACAAAACGTCTCATTCAAGATGGCTCAAGTCCTTCCTTGTTCAGGGGTCAGGAGATCTATCTCCTGTCTGTTTTGGAGTACAACCCCTGCCAAGTTGTGTTGGCTCTTTAGAGATGTCCTAAGAAATATTATCCCCAGAAACACATATACATATATATATATATATTTTTTTTTAATTTTGGGGGTGTTCATTAGAATGACACTCATTCGTAGTTCTGAATAGGTATCAGAGATCTCCCAGGGACAGGTGGATGATTGAGTGTCCTCTTCTGTTTTCTTCCATGGCTTGACTCGTGAGTAGTGAATCCAGGAGTCATGTCCTGGTACCTTGACTGCTGTGGGGGTAGAAAGTATTACAGGGTAGGTTCCCTTCCGTGTAGGCTGGAGTTGAGCATTTGGGGACCCATCTTTCCAGACTTTAATTACGACTTGTGTCCCTGAAGCATATAGTGGTGGCTCTTTAGAATCTTTTGTGTCCTGGTTGACACCCCACAAGCATAATATCCTGTTGGAATTGCCTAAAGGCTATGGTATAAGACCATAGGGACTGAGGCTCTGGATCGAGGAAGAGGTCATTGACATAAACAAAACGTCTCCCATATAGCATCTCTTAAGTACTAAGACTAACCCATTCTTTAGGGGCAATATGGGTGTGGAGGAGAGCTATTGGTAAAGCCTCCTTCCATCCCAGGGTGGTCTCCTGGGTTATCTTTTTTTTTCACTGATTTTAAGCATTGGTTGGTTTTCTACTTTTCCTGAAGACTGAGGCCTCCAGGCACAATCGAGATAATAAGTAATGCCCAATGCTTTAGAGACCCCTTGGGTGACCTTAAAAGTAAATGATGTCCCATTGTCACTTTGTAATGACCTGGACAGACCAAATATCGGAATGATTTCATGGAGCAGTTTTTTTTGTTTGCTTGTTTTTTTACCACCTCCTCAGCTTTCTCAGTCTGGGTGGGAAAGCCTTCAATCCATCCTGTGAATGTATCTATCATGACTAATAGGTATTTATACCCTTGAGAAACTGGCATCTGGGTGAAGTCCATCTGCCAGTCCTCTCCTGGGTAGGTCACATGTCGTTGGACAGGCTGGGCCAGCTGAGGTCTTCGAGCTCCTTGGGGGTTGTTTAATTGGCAGGTGGGACAAGAGGAGACCATTTGCCTTATAGTCATTTGGAGGCCTGTCCCTCTGAAGGTCCTTTCTAGTAATCTTTGAAGGGCCTTTTCCCCTAAATGAATGTAATGAATTAACCAACTTCCATTGGAGGTTCCCAGGCAGAAAAAGGAGTCCCTCCTTTTGGAACCACCCCATATGATCTTCTTCAAAGCCCTCTCTCTTAGCTTTAAGAGTCTCTCCTTCAGTATATGAAGGAGTTTCTGGCAAGTTAGTCTGTGGAACTAAGGTGGAAACCCCTATTAGGTCATTGTTCTGTAATGCTGCTCTCTTCGCTGTCTAATTGGCTTCTTGGTTCCCTCGTGCCACTTCTGTGCTCTCTTTTTGGTGTCCTTTGCAGTGGGAGACTGAAACCTCAGAGGGCAGATGAATCGCCTCTAAGAGCCTAAGGATTTGATCACCATATTTGATTGGGGGCCCTCAGGTGGTCAAGTGGCCTCTTTCTTTCCAAAAAGTAGCAAATGCATGTAGCACCAGAAAGGCATACTTGGATTCAGTGTAAACGGCTACTCTTTCCTTTTCCCAGCTCAAAGCTCAAGTCAGGGCTATGAGCTCAGCTAATTGGGCTGAAGTACCTGGTGGCAAATGTTTAGCCTCTTTGGTCTCAAAATTGAAGATTACTGCGTATCCAGCTCTTCTTTTTCCATCCAAGGCAAAATTGCTTCCACCAGATTTCCTCAGGATTGGTCAGAGGATCTTCTGACAATCCCTCTCGGGGTTTTGTCCAGTGGTCCAAGGTTTATAGGCAAGAGTGAAAAGGGAAAGAGCTTTGGGGGGTAGATAGGAGGGTGGCAGGGTTAAGAACCTCTCAAGAGGATATGGTCAGGCCTGGATTTTTCATCAGCACTACTTGATATCTGAGGATTCTTGGATCAGACATCCGTAAATGACATCTCCCATTTAAGAATTGTTTCACTTGGTGGCTGGTAAAAATAGTTAATTTGCCCCCCAAAGAGAGTTTTAAAGCATCTTCTATCAGGATTAGAATAGCTGAAAGATTCTGAAAGCAGGGAGGCCAGCCTCTGGCAGTTGGGTCGAGCCTCTTGGATAAGTAAACTACAGGCTGGGACTCAGGTCCCAAACTTTGAGTTAACACTCCCAAGGCTATTCCTTCTTTTTCATGGACATAAAGTTGGAATGCTTTTTTTTTCTGGGTCTGCAACCTCAAGGCAGGTGCCTGAGTTAAGGCTTGTTTTAGTGTAGCCCCTGTCTTCTTTTGAGGAGTTCCCCACATCAGTGGGATTGAATCATCCTGTCCCTTCAAGCTTTCATATAAGGGCTGGGCAATTAGACCATAGTTGGGCATCCAGGTTCTAAAATACCCAGTTAGCCGCAAGAAAGCTTGCAATTGTTTTTGAGTCATTGAGGAGGGCAACTGGAGGATTCCTTGTACTCAATCAGAGGACAGCCTCCTGGACCCATGTGTAATCACTCCCAGGTAAGTGACTTTTGTCTCAACCATCTGTGCTTTAGCATGGGAGACTTTATATCCCCTTTCTGCCAACAAGTTTAGAACCTGAATTGCATGTTGTTGGGCATTTTTCTTATCTGGAGAGCAGATTAGTAGGTCATCTATGTATTGTAATATTTTTCCTATTAGGTCCCAGGTCCAGATCTAGGAGATCCTGGCTATGAGCCTGCCCAAACAGGTGAGGGCTATCTCTGAACCCCTGAGGTAATACTGTCCAAGTTATCTATTGCTGTATTTCTCCTGGAGCTGCCCACTTGAAGGCAAAAAGATACTGGGATTCTTTAGCCAGTGGTATGCAAAAGAATGCATCTTTGAGATCCAAGACTGTAAACAACTTGGCTCTGGGTGGGATTTCTCCCAAGATTACATAGAGATTGGATTCTGTGGGATGGAGAGGGACTACAGCTTCATTTATGATCTGGAGATCTTGAACAATTCACCTGGTCCCATCCTTTTTCTTTACAGGGAGTATTGGGTGTTACATGGTGAACTGATGGGGACCAATAGCCCACAGGCAAGGAATTTATTTGAGGCTATAGTCCTTCCCAAGCTTCTCTCCTGAGGGGGTATTGTTTCTGGTTTGGAAACTGAGTGGGATCTTCGAGGAAAATGATGACCAGTTCAGCTTGGTGGGCTTGTCCAGGAGTCCCCTGGTCCCACACCTGGTGGTTAATTTTGTCCTCCCATAGTTTTTGGTCCCTCGCTATTGGACAGGGTGTCATGGGTTCCTCAGTAGTAGTCAGAAGCTGTAGGGCTCTAGGGGATGAAAAACTTCCCATCACAAGTGTGGTCTGCAGTTTAGTGAGTATATCTCTTCCCAATAAGGGAGTAGGACACTCAGGGACCACCAGAAACTGGTGGGAAAATATTTGTCCATCCCAGCAACAAAAAAGTGCTCGGGTGAATCTTTTTGTAATTGTTTTTCCTGTAGCACCCCAAATGGTACAGGTTTGGGAGGAGAAGGCTCCAGAGTAGGAGGTCAGGACAGAGTAGGTAGCCCTTGTGTCAACCAAGAAATTCTCTGACCTATCTGCCACATCCAGTTGCACCCTTGGCACCAGGCCCATGACGGTTATCTGTGACAGGCAGGCTGGCTGGAATGGGCCACATCAGTCCTGTTGTACCATTGTGAAGGAAGGCTTGGTGCTTGACCTTGAGGCTCTTGGGTCCTGAGGGCAGAGTGCTGCTCGGTGTCCCAGTTGATGGCATTTGTAGCAAGCTGTTTTAGGAGACTTGTCACGGTTTAGACACTCTTTGGCCCAATGTCCCACCTGTCTACAGATTAGGCATTTGCCTCATGCCTTGTCCTTCAAGGATTTGGGGTTTACCATGGAGCTTCCCTGGAGGGCAGCCAACATCTGGGCATGACTTGTCTCTTTTCTTTTCTCCCTTTCCTGGGCCTTGGCCTCCCTCTCCTGATCTCTGTTATAAAAGGTATTGGTGGCTGTCTGGACCATTTCATCTAAAGCAGCAGCAGGGTCATGCTGCTGTAGCTGTTGTAACTTTATCCTAATGTCTGATGTGCATTGGGACAGGAATTTGTCCTTTAAAATCACTGGTCCCTCGTAAGAGTCTAAGTCCAGATTGGTAACCTTTTGGACGACCTCTTTTAGACTTTCCAGAAAGGCAATGGGGTTCTTGCTGGACTCCTAAGTTATTGCTGAGACCAGGTACAGTCCCACAACTACTAAGCTTCCTTTTATTTTCATGAGTGGACTTCTTTAGGGGTGAGTCTTTTTGAAGTGTGTCCTACCTAGTTTTGTTGCAACCTGAGAGCCAGGTGTCCCTGGGTCAGAGTGCAGATCCCCAGGCAGGTTAAGGCATGAAAACCTCCTGGAGATCAAATCCCTGGGCAAGTTGAGGCATGTCGGCCTCCCGAGAACTGGGTCCCTGGGCAGGTCGATCCAAATGATGCGAAGAGAAGAAGGCCCTGGCTCAATTTTGGCTCCTCTTTTTATGTTTTTTTCTCCTCTCCCCGAGGCTGCCCTATGTAAACTGGGCTAGCCAGGAGGGCTGTTTGTTCTACCAGAGGTAAAATACTCTGGTCCTTGGACCTTCCTTTATTCTATTTTCTCAGGATTTTCCCTTCTTTGCCTTTTAGCCACCGCCATTCTTGACTCCTTTTTAATATTCTAACCACCTAACAATACCTAATGCAGACGAACTGTTTTCCCATGAGTATTAATATTATCTTCAACAATGCTTATTTTATGAAGATGCTAGTTCTAAATTCAAATCAGGAGGGCTGTACTATGACTTGAATTCTGTCAGAAGAGAATTAACAGTAGTATAAATCCAGTTTAAACCTTTTGGCCTAGTCACCTTTGAAAATATAGCAGAATTTTGGCAAGATCACTTAGAGTTTCAAATAACAGCCATGCAGTAGATTAAACATATTCACATATGTGTAAACACACATACACACTCATACACATACCAAAAAAACCAAACAAAACAAAAACCCAAGTTTCACAAAAGTGACACACATCAGATATAGGATCTTGATTTAGACCAAAAATGTGAGAAGGTGAGGAGGAAGGGCGGGTTGGACAAAGAGAGAGGGAGAAGTCTGGAACCATTTTCTCATTACCACAGTCATTAAACAAACATTTCTTCGGTAACATTCTATGATTCATTCATGGTAGCTGCAAAGATGAATTTGAATTCTTGTAGTTTTGTTTGGAGAGAAAGAAATATAAACAATTAAATAAATTATAGTCAGAGAAAAAAATGTAAACATTGACAGATCACTGATTCACTTTGGAAAACGAAAAGAAGGTTAGACTCCAGAATGAGATGACAGCAATTAATGCATTTCATTCCTTCTATGTTGGTGGTATAGTGGTGAACTTTCAAGCAGTTGACCCAAGTTCATTTGCTGGCCAACACACCCGGCTGACCTTTGGGCTTCGCTGGTGGCTCAGATGGTAAAGATTCTACCTGCAGTGCAGGAGAACTGGGTTCGATCCCTGGAGATCTCTGGGTTCAATCCCTGAAAGATTCCCTGGAGGAGAGCATGACAATGCACTCAAGTATTCTTGCCTGGAGAATCCCCATGAACAGAGGAGCCCAGTGAGTTACAGTACATGGGGTCACAAAGAATCAGACACGACTGAGTGACTAAGTACTCATGAGCATAAAACAGCAAAGGACACAGCTGTGTTCTAGCCTGTGTTATAATAGGGAGGAATGGTGAGTAGCCCTTGTTCTCCATGACCTTGCCTATGACACTGTATTGAGAAAACTGTTAACTGATGCAAATAAGAGGAATAAATCAAGGAAAGTTGTGAAACGTTATATCACCATGAATAGGAAATGGACAGCAAATATAGACAAGCAGCCAACATACACAACAGTTATCATCATCAACATAATCCCATGGGAATTGAAGGAATTCTCTGTTATAAAAAGGATCACCTTTAAAGTTGGTAGAACAGTGTCTTCTGGGTTCTCCTGGCCCTTTTCCAAACTGGGTAATTCTCTTATTTGTTACTCTATGCTGGAAAAAATAGGTTCCTCTGTGCTGCCATCCATGGGGTTGCAGAATCAGACATGACTTAGTGACTGACTGAACAACAACAGTGGAACATTAAATCCTTCTTAATTAAATTTGCTAAATTTGGACAGAAAATGAAGTAAATATAATATATACATGATATCTCCAATATGAGTGGCACTTTACACCAATGTTGAAGTGAATACTATTAAAAAATAAAAACTTACTGGAGTTCATAAAGTAATTCTTATATAAGAATTACATCAAACTTTGGAGATTCTCTTTCATTAATTCTAGGGAAAGGTCTGGAAACTGAATTTTTTAAAAATTCTTCCCATGAGAGGTTAACGATCAGTCAAGAATGGAAACTATTGCCCTAAAGAGAGGCCTTGAGGAACTGACTTCTGGGCTGCTAATAAGCAGAATGTTTCCATTTCCACTGATTTCATGTCTTTCCTCTTCTCTACAGGAGGTACCATATTACATATATTTTAGACCTAGTAGCAGAATAACACATTACTAAGCTTATCTATACTAGACCTAAGCTATAAGTAGACACAGCATGTTTCTAGTCTTATATATATACAAGAGGTGCTATTGTGTGAAGATTACAACTTGTGAAATATTTTGGGTATCAATATCATGCAGGTGGAAAAGTGACAAATCAAAAATACTGTGTTTCTTCATTTCCAGATTTATTTCAGCCTTAATAAAGTAAACACACATCAACAAAGAGGAAATAAAAATAGCATTTATATCTCAGCAAGGAAAATCTACAATCTACAGTCTTTTGGTGCCTTTGTGGTATAATGGACAGTAAATTGGGTATGATTTCCACTTTTCAGATCTAGGTTGAAGCACATAGCAGTATTTTTTAGTTTACATTTTACTCTTTGCTCATACTATCCTCAAAATGGAACTAGGTGCAACAATGGAAAAATCACTGACTTTGGATAATATAGCTTTTGAATAAATCTCAACCTGTATAACATTAAATATGTTATAGTATTCATGAAAGCATTTTCTATCTATAAGCAGAGTAAAGGGCTCACCTACAGATCTAGTTCATGTCCTAGACCCAGAGAAATGTGAAATACATTTTTGCATGGCAAAAAGAATTTTCAAATATTTGTGAGCTAAGGACTTCAAGACAGAGAGATTATCCTGAATTATCTAGGTTAGGTCAATGTAATCTTAAAGGTACTTAGAAGCGGAAGAGGGAGACAGAAGAAGAGACTCAGAGGTGAGGACTAAAGCAGTTTGGATGATCCACTGTGAGAAAAACTTGATCCACACTTTGGATATGGAAGGAATTCATGAGCCAAGAAATATGAGCAGCTTCTAGAAGCTGGGAAAAGTAAGAAAATGAAAAAGTTAATTTTTTACTTGAGAGTTTCAAAAGGAACACTTCCCTGTCAACCCCTTGATCTTAATAAAGTGAAATCAAGGCCAGACTTCTGACCTGCTAAACTGTAAAATAACAAATTGGTCATTTATAAATTTAAATTTATAAAATAATTTATAAGCCACAGGTTTGTGGTAATTTGTTACAGAAGTAATAGGAATCCAGTACAGATTTTGGTACCTAGAAGTGGAATATTACTCTAACAAATACATAAATATGTGGAAGTGACTTGAGAATTGGGCAAATGGCACATGCTGGGAATATTTTGAGGAGCAGGATAAAAAAAGACCAGATTGTCTTCAAAAGACACTTGGTGAAAATATAAATGTTAATTACTCTGCTACTGAGAACTCATAAGGAAGTGAAGATCAGTGTAGAGAAAGCATATATCACCTTAGAGAATACCTAAATCATTGTAAGTGGCCTGTTAGGAAAAATAGAGGCATTAAAGGCACTGCTTTTGAAGGAACAGAAGGAAATGAAGTACATGTTACTGGAAATTGGAAGAAAGAGAATCCTTGTTATAAAATGGCAGAAATTTTGCAGATTATGTTCTATAAATACATGGAAAGCAGAATTTGTAAATGATGAACTTGGGTATTTAGAAGAGATTTACCAGTAAGGTGTTGTAAGATTTACAAGTAAGGCTGGTTTCCTTCTTGCTGCTTGTAGTAAATGTGAAAGAAGAGAAATAAACTAATCAATGAACTATTGAACATTCAAGCTAAACAGAAAAGAAAAAAAAAAGAGTAAGACTTAATGATTTCTCTAATTTTTAAGCTACCCAAATGGAGAAGGATGCAAAGTTAAGAGATTCACTGGAATGCAACCATGGTCTAGAGGAAAACCTGTGGTGTTTCTGGACAACCTTTTTTTAATGTATCAGAAAAATTAATAGGTAGCACAAAAGGCTCCTTAAAGAGATTAAGTATGTGACTCATACATCCTTTCAACCATTGCAAGAGAAACCAGTAATAGTTATGGAATTATCAAGGGAAAACAAGAAATCTGTGGATTAGGTTCTTGTTTTATAGATTGAATCCCATGACACACATGGAAGACCGACAAGGTTCTTGAGAATTTTATGCCAGTATAAAAGTGCCAGCTTGAAATTGGAAAAGACAGAGAGAGTACAAAATGAAAGAAGGATGTTGGACCAAAATTAAAGAAGAATGCTATAAGTACAAAACAGGCAGGTAAAACCACTCAGCTGCAAGCATGCTATATTGCATGAAAAATAAAAGATGACTCTGAGGGTGGAGACTAGAGGATGAGCCTGTATGAGCCACAGGAGATTATTTTTAAGCTACAAAGAAACAATGCAAATGAACTTAATTCACAGAACAGAAAGAGACTCACAAACTTAGAGAATGAGCTTACGGTTGTCAGGGGTGAATGATGGAGGGAAGAGACAGTTAGGACTATGGGATCGAATGTACAAACTGTTGTATTTAAAATGAATAACCAACAAGGACCTACTGTATAGCACAGGGAACTCTGCTCAATGTTATGTGACAGCCTGGATGGGAGGGAAGTTTGGGGGAGAATGGATGCATGTATATGTGCGACTGAGTCCTTTTGCTGTCCACCTGAAACTACCACAATATTGTTATTTGGTTATACTCCAATATAAAATTTAAAGTTTTCTTAAAGTTATTTTGGAGGAAATAGGTGCAATTTTTTTAATTAAAAAAAAAATTAAATAAAAGCAAATAATGATTTCCTGGATGGAGTTTGAAACTACTTTGGACCAGTGAATGTTTTCCTTCCATTTTCATTCTTTGTGAACCAGAATATCAATGATTGTTATCCAGCATTTGTGCCATTATAATTTGGGAACAAATGACTTGCTTTTTTGTGTTTCTCAGGTTCACAGATGGAGGAAAATTTTGCCCCAGGATGAGTCATACCAAGAATCTTATTCATACCTAATTTGGATAATGTTGTTGGGACTTTTGAGTTAATGAGATTTAGATAAGATTTTGAATTTGAGTTAATGTTGTAACTGATTGACAATGTGGGCAACATTGGATATATGAATGTATTTTGCACTTGGAATGAATGTGAATCTTTGTGGAACCAAAGGGTAGACTATGGGATAGGAAGCAGAATAAAATTACCTTCTCCTCAAAGTTGTCCACAGCCTAATCCCTGAAACCTATAAATATGTTATGTGATATAACACAGGATAATTAAATTGAAAGATGGTATTTTGATTGCTAATTCATCAATCTTAAAATAGAGAAATGTCCTTGATTATCAAGGTGGGTGTAATGTAGTCATATGGATGTTTAAAAATGGAAGATGAAGACAGAAGAGAGGGAAATGTGGCTATGGTTGAGCTTCCCAGGTAGTGCTAATGGTAAAGAACCCATCTGCCAATGCAGGAGCTATAAGAGACATGGGTTTGATCCCTGAGTTGGAAAGATACCCTGGGGGAGGGCATGACAACCCCTCCAGTATTCTTGCCTGGAGAATCCCATGGACAGAGGAGCCTGGCAGACTACAGTCTATAGTGTCAGAAAGAGTTGGACAGGGCTTAAGCAACTGAGAACCCACACACGTGCTTGTGACTATGGAAGAATTCAACATGATGCTAAGTGAGAAGAAGTCAACTAGCACTTTTACATTTGAAGCTAGAGGAAGGGGGCCATGAGCAAAGGAATGTGAGAGACCCCTAAAACTTGGAAATTGCAAGGAAACATATTGTCCCCTAGAGCATCGAGAAAGTAATATATCCCATTAACACCTGGATCTTAGCCCAGTGAGATCAATATCTGATTTCTGATCTATAGAAATATAGGATAATAAATTTGTGTTATAAGCCACTAAGTTTATGGCCATTTATTGGAAAGTTATACAATGTTGTTATATAATGACTCACTTAAAGGCATTGATGTATGATAAAACTTGAGTTTGTAATGACATATAGTCTTCAACAGAAAAATTTAAAAAAATGTTTTAGGATTATTCTTTCCTCTGACATTGTTACATATATCTATTGCATTGTTTGACATTTCTACTCATCTCTATATTATCAGTTCAGTTCAGTCGCTCAGTTGTGTCTGAATCTTTGTGACCCCATGAATAGCAACAGGCCAGGTCTCCATGTCCATCACCAACTCCCGGAGTCTACCCAAACTTATGTCCATCGAGTAGGTGATGCCATCCAGCTATCTCATCCTCTGTCATCCCTTTCTCCTCCTGCCCCCAATCCTTCACAGAATCAGGGTCTTTTCCAATGAGTCAACTCTTTGCATGAGGTGGCCAAAGTACTGAAGTTTCAGCTTCAACATCAGTCCTTCCAATGAACACCCAGGGATGATCACCTTTAGGATGTACTGGTTGGATCTCCTTGCAGTCCAAGGGACTCTCAAGAGTCTTCTCCAACACCACAGTTCAAAAGCATCAATTCTTCAGTGCTCAGCTTTTTTCACAGTACATCTCTCACATCTATACATGACTATTGGAAAAACCATAGCCTTGACTAGATAAACCCTTGTTAGCAAAGTAATGTCTCTGCTTTTTAATATGCTTTCTAGGTTGGTCATAACTTTCCTTCAGAGGAGTAAGAGTCTTAATTTCATGGCTGCAGTCACCATCTGCAGTGATTTTGGAGCCCCCCCCAAAATAAAGTCAGCCACTGTTTCCACTGTTTCCCCATTTATTTTCCATGAAGTGATGGGACCAGATGCCATGATCTTAGTTTTCTGAACGTTGAGCTTTAAGTCAACTTTTTCACTCTCCTCTTTCACTTTAATCAAGAGGCTTTTTAGTTCTTCTTCACTTTCTGCCATAAGGGTAATGTCATCTGCATATCTGAGGTTATTGATATTTCTCCTGGCAATCTTGATTCCAGCTTGTGTTTCTTCCAGCCCAGTGTTTCTCATGATGTACTCTGCATATAATTTAAATAAGCAGGGTGACAATATACAGCCTTGATGTAATCCTTTTCCTATTTGGAACTAGTCTGTTGTTCCATGTCCAGTTCTAACTGTTGCCTCCTGACTTGTATACAGGCTTCTCAAGAGACAGGTCAGGTGGTCTGGTATTCCTATCTCCTTCAAAATTTTCCACAGTTTATAGTGATCCACAGAGTCAAAGGCTTTGGCCTAGTCAATAAAGCAGAAATAGATGTTTTTCTGGAACTCTCTTGCTTTTTCGATGATCCAGCGGATATTGGCAATTTGATCTCTGGTTCCTCTGCCTTTTCTAAAACCAGCTTGAACATCTGGAAGTTCACGGTTCACGTATTGCTGAAGCCTGGCTTGGAGAATTTTGAGCATTACTTTACTAGCATGTGAGATGAGTGCAATTGTGTGGTAGTTTGAGCATTCTTTGGCATTGCCTTTCTTTGGGATTAGGATGAAAACTGACCTTTTCAGTCCTGTGGCCACTGCTGAGTTTTCCAAATTTGCTGGCATATTAAGTGCAGCACTTTCACACTGTCATCTTTCAGGATTTGAAATAGCTCAGCTGGAATTCCATCACCTCCACTAGCTTTGTTCATAGTGATGCTTTCTAAGGCCCACTTGACTTCACATGCCAGCATGTCTGGTTCTAGGTGAGTGATCACACCATTGTGATTGTCTGGGTCGTGAAGATCTTTTTCATACAGTTCTTCTGTATATTCTTGCCACCTCTTCTTAATATCTTCTGCTTGTCTTAGGTCCATATTGTTTTTGTCCTTTATTGAGCCCATCTTTGCATGAATGTTCCCTTGGTATCTCTAATTTTCTTGAAGAAATCTCTAGTCTTTCCCATTCTGTTGTTTTCCTCTATTTCTTTGCACTGATCGCTGGGGCAGGCTTTCTTATCTCTCCTTGCTATTCTTTGGAACTCTGCATTCAGAGCCCAAAACTCTACTATTGCTCCTGTCATTGGTTGAAGATTATCTCTAGGTATATGGAAATGCACATGTATATAGTCAGATTATGATTGTCATTTTTTCCTCTTTGTATACTTCTGAATAAATACTTTCATTTTGTCAGTCATCTGAAGCCATTACTTTATCTGCAAACAAGAAAGCGGATATAAATAATCTTTTGGTGTGTGTGCATGTGTGTACACGCACACAGCTCAAGTTTTGTTTGCATATGTTAAGAAAATGAGACATATGTAATTTTTAAGTCTTGATTATAGAAGGCAGATGTTACCCAGGATATTTCTAGAATGCTATATCAGTCAAGAAAGGACAGAAAGAAGTGTGCATGATATTTATAGTTCTCAGACTCACGATATTACACAATTTCCCTTTCCAAGCAGTGTTGAATATTGGATTTAGAGAGTCAAAACACAGATTCACCGTTATGCCTTCCAATTAAACAGCTAATGAGCTAGAATAATGACCTTTTCTTCTAACTGGTTGTAAGAATAATTAGATTTAAAAATACTTCACACATGAATGAAATCACCGTCTTGCCAGTCAAATAGAGTGAAGACAGGGCACTATACTTAATTTTGCTCACTCCGATAAAAGCCATTTTGGTATATGGGTGATAAGCAGGAGAGTTGCAATATTACTCTTTGTCCAATCACACTAAGATCTTGAAAAACAGGGTACAGACACCTGGAGCACTAGCAGGACTATATGAAATAGAAAAAATAATAGAAAAAAATCAAGGTACTTTATGCTAGAATAAAATTCCAGTTAACAACTTTATTAAAAATTTCATGTCCTAATCATTTAGATACACTGAGACTTAAGAAGAAAACATTTTTATTTAAAACATTCCTGACAAAATCTTTTGAAAATACACTAGAAGTACATTATTCAATGTCAGTCAAAAGTCTGGAAGTGCCTCAAGAATCATCCTTCTGGATATAAATTTTAGTCATACACTGTTGGTCTTAAGGAATTGTAGAGAAGTAAGTGTGCATGTGAACTGATCCTAGGAAATACCTATAGGATAGAAATAGGAGTCAAGACTACATCTTGTGTTTCATTCCAAAGACTACATGCTGTCCTATAATGGTTCTTATGTTAATATTAAGATTAACTGAAATCCCTGAAATTTTAATATTTCTTGAATTTAAGAGATTTGAAGTATTAATGTTTATTTCATGTTGTCTGATTGGGATTCCCTGGTAGCTCAGATGGTAAAGCATCTGCCTGCAATGCAGGGAGACCTGCGTTCGATCCCTGGGTCAGGAAGATCTCCTGGAGAAGGAAATGGCAATCCACTCCAGTACTCTTGCCTGGAAAATTCCATGGATGGAGGAGCCTGGTAGGTTACAGTCCTTGGGGTCACAAAGAGTCAGACAGGACTGAGCAACTTCACTGGTTCACTGGTTCACGTTATCTAGAAATGCTAGTTTCCTCAAAGTTTAGGTTTTTAATTAATATTTATTAGCAAGTGTTTTAAAGAGATTCAAATTTGAAAGAATATACTTTTATTTCATGTTTTAGTTTAGCTTAGTTCACAATTGTGAAATCAGAAAGGATCTGTTATAACTAAAAAGTCTCTGGTGAAGTTACTGTTAAGACCAGGTAAAGGAAGGCTTATTTCTGAATAAACAGAATTTCTTTTTGTTAATTCTTTAAAACACATAGAAAAATAAACAAAAACAAATAAACTAAACAAAATAAACCATAAACAAAAAAGCCAAGGCTTGATACTAATTGTGCTTATCAGTTCCAGAGTCATTTATTAATACACTCAAAATTCAGAATTTAAGTTTTTAAGAGCATTTTCAATATAAAAAATGCCATGCAATTTTTTTGGGTACTCTGTGTCTTATAGCTTTGTTGCTTTCAGACAACTTCCATTTATCTCAGCGATAACTAAGGTAAAGACTACAGCTCTATCCATTGCAAATTCATGGCAATTAATTACCTTAAACAAATTTTATACTGGGAAATGTGGAAAAGCAACTTTACATTCAATTTCCTGATTTGTCATTAGCTAGGAGATGAGGATGATAACATATAACACACAAATACATAAAAACAGCCAATAAGTGGAATTTGTCAGAAGAATATTTGTTGTACTATTGTTATTTATTTTCAAACCCAGCTTTTTTTCCGGATAGTACTTCTATATATTAGCTGGAGCTAATATTTTCTAGTATTTATTGAACATAATGCTTTTAGGTCCCCCAAAAGATCAATGAAACATATTTTGGAAATATTAAATAGTTCCCATAATTTTCTAAAAACAAAGTCTTATTTATATTGAAAATGTCTGGGTATAAGATACTTCTGATCATAATTTTTTTCCTATTATAAAGATTGTCAAAGCACAGAAATAATATTGGTAAGTAACATTTTACTCTCATTAAAGGCCCAGTTGTCAGATTATTATAAGAAGTTTGTTTTATTCAGTACACTCCAAAGTTTGCTTCAAATTTAGTTGTCAAAATTTCGATGTAGTAATTGTCATCACTTTGTTCACAAGGGCCCACTTGTGTGTCATCCCTGATAAATCGTCCTGCCATTAAGTAACATTAATTATTTCTGCTCTATCTAGTACATATCAACATCAAAAATTTTCCTCAGCTTTCATCTTATGGGTGAAGTAAGCCCATTCATCATTGTTCTAGAAATGAATGAGATTGGATCATGAAACATGTCTATGATTGACAGGCTTCATGGTGGATGAGACTAGGCAGCGGTCAGCAAAGACCTTGTAGATTTATTTTCTTGGTCATGCTCTTGCCTTCAATAACTCAGTACTTCTTCATGCTGCAACTTTTCGAGGTCAGAGAGGTGACAGTCTGTGAGCAGCAGCAAGCATGATTTCTTAATCATCTTCTCCATATTACTTTTTTTTTTTTCTGAGCATAGAAAGGGCACCTCGAACATAAAGCAATAGAAACCACTTCACTGTTCTAGTTCTCTGGGGCCACTGAAGTTTGCTCAAGGTCATAACTGGGATGTAGTGGAACTTGCTAAAAGTTTACATGTGAAGAGATAGCTATGGGGAATTATCTGTGGGAAACAGATAATTTTGCTAAACAATGCCTCATGTTATGTTCTTTGGTGAACATTAAATACAATATATACTTTGTTACAGACATAATGCTTTGTCATATTCTCTAGAAATATTTTTTCACTGCATTTATAATAAACTCTTTTTAAGAGCAGTGAACTCACGAAGAAATCTAAAGGATCCCGTATTAAGTGTCCACATTTCCAAAATTAGAATGAAAACCAAGCAAGATTTGTTCAACTTCTCACCTATGGCATCCTTTCATTCCAAAATTTAAATCAAAATATTAATTATAATCACAAATTCTCCAGATGTTTTTAATATACATTTACCCATACAAGTACTCTGAGTATTGCTATGCTTGTTCTAAGCTATTCTTCAATTCATTTTTTCAAGGTAATATCAAAATATTAAAGTGCTTCTTAGAAAATATACATTGAGTCTGTAAGATAAATTAATAACTATTCCTGTCAGACAGAATCTAATTTCTTTCCATATCAGTGTTGTAGTTTTTCTCTTCTGATTTAGTTCTTCTTTCATTTATCTGAATCCTTTCATTCCTCAAATTTTAAATCCATTCCTGTTCCCTTAAAAACTTACTCTAGGGCAGCACCTTCCTGTTTGTCTATGAACTGTAACTTTAGTTTCATTAGGATCTTGTCATTCTTTTATGTCTTATATTATTTGAAGTACTCCTCTGAATTTGTCCTTAATAAATATTTATTGACAACTAGTTTCTTTATTAACTCAGTTACCATAAACTGATTTTATGTACTCAATTATTGGACCTGTTATTGTAGTAACTGATGACTATCAGGGGACAATGATTTTATCTATATATGCCTTCTATTAAGATGTAGAAACTTTCTCGTGAAATAAACACACAAACACAAATTTTCCTAAGGCTAACATTCATTGCAGTATGACTTGACAAAGCTGTACTACTACCCTCAAGGAGATGTGACAGGAGTGTTACCATTTCCCTTTTATTAAGCAATGAAACATAAGCCAGGATAATTCAAAAATAAACTCAACCTATACCAGGTTTTAAAATCTTTGACATATCCCTCCGCCTCTTATGGATTTTTTAACTTTTTAAATACGAGGGAGGATCAGCTGAGACAAACTCTCCTGAGCTGGGAGATACAATAATCCTTGACAACAAATCTTCTGCAGTCTCCTCTTTGAAAGCCTTTGAGATTCTTGCATTTAACCTTTTTCAGAGTCAACATAACCCTGGCGGAGCCCCTCTGACACTCCGCAACTCACAAAAGCATGCAGGCTTAACACCCTCGAAGTGGGTACTGTTAGAAACAGTTTAGGATGGAGAGTAGAATTTTCTATCACAAAAAGGGAAGAATAACTATTTATCTCAAGCATATGCAGCCCAAGCCATAATTTTTCTTTCCTTTATTTCTTTGTAGAAAATGTCTTCTTTGGGAGTTTAACTTTAGATTTGGAATTTAAAAAGATAGAAGGATTTTAAATTAATTCTGAAATTCTATTCTGGCAAGAACTCTAACGTTTTCATCTTCTGTTTAAACTACCTGTTTCTTTAATTTCTCTCAGAAAAGTTAAAATATTTTCAAAAGCATGACGTAAAACGATGAATACTTTTTAGAAAGACATACCCGTTCAACACTTTGTAGATGATTTCTCTCAATACTGTTTAACATATAAATAAATATTTTGATAATTTCAAGAAAAAAGGTAAAATAATCTCAATAGTTTTACTTCAGGGATTTTTTCCCATATCTGAAAAGGGATATGCTTCTAAAATGTGGTCCATCAGTTGTGGATAAAATTGATCTCCAATAACTTTAATCAGCCTTTCTGGTTCAGAAATCAAAATTTTCAAAAGCAGCCATATGGAAAGAGAAAAGGATAGGAGGACAAAAGGAAGGGGAAAAAGCCACTTTCTGGCAAAGAAAGAAAAATATGTTTTCAGTCTGTGTATAATTTGGTAATGGCTCCTCCTTATCCACAGGCAGAGGACAATTAAATTAGACTATCCCTAATAGCTTTTTAATAACAATTTTTTTTTACTTTCTCAAAAACAAACAACTAAACTGTTTACTTTGCTCAATTAGATATAAGTTGAAACTCCATATATTCCTTCCATATCATCCTTATTATGCACCTCCCTAGACAGAAATTCTTGGTCTGTTAGTATGATCACTTAAACTTCTCATTTTCATACAGTGAGGGAGTGAGGATTGAATAGAATAAAGGTATGTGCTTTGAGTTCAGACAGATTTGATTTGAATCCTAGTATTATTATTGCATTATTATTGCAATTAACAGCTTTGTTTAAATATAATTTCCATACCATAAAATTCACCCACTTTCAGAACACAGTTTAATGACTTGTAGGATAGTTACAAACTGTTACAACTATTTCCAGAATCTAATTTTAGAACACTTCCATCATCCCGAAAGGAACCTCATGCCCAATTACACTTACTCCCCTTTCCCACCCTAATCCAGAGCAACCACTAATCTACTTTATGCATCTATGAATCCTACTATTAATAACCCTCTTTCAAAGCCATATGTATTGTCATTCATAGAGGTGAGGTAGTTGTCCCAAGAACTAATAACTAATATATCCATATTTTACATGTAGATTATACTTGTGCAGATCTATAAAAATCAACCCCCCTATTTTCTGTATTTTACAGTTTAAAAACCTGTAGCACACTTTTGGAGGTACACTTTTAAATGTAGTTATACATTTAGGAAATTATGAGAAAGTGAGCTTTAGATAGAATTCCTGTATTCCTAATCATTAGGCTATATGTTAAAACCCATCAGCATAAGAGAAAATGGCAAGAAGAGTGATTCAAAGTTGTGAGAATTATATCCTCTAATAATTTATTTTTTAAGTAAAAATAGACTTAGCACCAATTATATGAAAAGCATATGCTAGACATTGGCGAGAAATAGAAGTAAAATGTTCTAAGGTACTTCTCAACAGAAAAACAACAGCAGGGTAATTACTAAATCAGTGGAATGAATGGGGACAGGGTCAGGAATAGGGGACATGCCCACTGTGGGGTTAGCACAGAGGCAGTCAGTCTGGAAACCCACAGAGGAGGTTTTATTATAGTAAATACCACTTTAAGGTCAAATCCCAGAAGTACATACGATTACAAGGTTTATCTTCATCTTTGAGGCAGGACAGCTGGTTGTTGACGGTAGTTTTAAATAGTTTAAACATCTTAACATGATAATGGAAGCATCATTTCTATACTTAAATTATAAAAAGACATAATAGTGTGATGAAAAAGCTAAAGTACGTTCTAATCCCCATTTCTGCATGTTAAGTAGCCTGAGTTGTTTTACAGTCAGTTGAGCAAACAACCTTTCATTCAGCAAATATGGACTGAATGCCAGCTTTGAATATAAAGAGGTTAAGAAGTACACCTTGTCCTTACCAAGGGTTCAAGGGTAAGGAACCATTATATTCCCTGTAGAAATTTGAATAGACACAAGAATGTTTTAAGGAAGCCTTCTTCAGATCTACAGTAGTGAATGAGTAAAGATCCTCAGAAAAGAAGTTATTTGAATCTTAAAAGATCAAGAAAGCAAAAATTTAGGTGAAGAGTTTAAGGTGAGAGACACAAATTTAATCCACTTCATAACTTCATGATTCACTTTCTAATTTAATCTATTTATGAGATACTGTCCTACAACCTGAAAAGTATTACACCCTTGAAGGTACTACTTTTATTTAAAAAATTGGATAAAGCAGTGTGGGTGTGTATTAGGGGCCAAGCAGAGATAGATTATTTAAGCATAAGACCCCAGTTGTGTTAATTTACTTAAAATCAATCCATGATTTGAAATTATCACTTTCTCCCATTTTCCCAGCAGTACTCAAATATGGCTAGACTTAGATATGAGCACTTGGAAGAAATATTAGACTGTCCATCCCCACTTGCCATTTTTTGTACAGAGGAGAATCTACACTTTCATTGCCATAGAACTTGGATTTTTCAGGCCACTGAAACACACTCTGTTGATTTCATGGCCTCAATCTCTGCCCAGGCACAGGCACTGCCTTCTTATATTAGTGAAGCAAGAAATGGTTATTCCCTTTCTGACTTTCTAAATCAGACCTAGAAATAGGGTTGGGGTAATTAAGGTGTAATGTTCACAGTAGAAAAGTATATGGGGCAATAAATAATGGTTGAGTTTGGTTAAATGCCAGAATGAAGAGGTGATGCTTGATAACCACTAAAGCTATTTATGGTAAATATACTCCTAAACCATGAACATTAGTTCCATTAGATGACAGAATTTAAAAAGCAAATAGAAACCGTAAAAAGTAAAACCTGCAATTTTCTTTCTTTGTGAGGGATATGAAAATGCTGAGTTGTCATTTTTCCCATTGAAAATTATTTTAACACATATTTTACATGAAAATGTAACATAGGATAAACAAAAATATTTATTGGCCATAAAGGGATATAAAATATAAAATCAATTACTGGGGCCAAAATGATCATAGCTGAGAAAGAGAAGTATCTTAGGAGGGAGGAAGGAAGTGTGCAAAACAGAGATTTAAATTTCTTTCATACTAATTTTTATAAAATTAAACAACTGATCATAATAATCTCATGCATTTGCCTACTGGAAGGGCCATTACATCTTAGCAAGGAGAAGAATGCAGATTTCACCAATCCTTGAGGCTTACTTCATCAATATTTTCTGATAGAGAGAGGACCATTAGGCAGTTGTTTTTGTTTGTTTGTCTGTTGGTTTTGTTTATGTTTATATTTGTGTTTGATTTTTTTTTCAGTGAACCACTTCCCCTTCAGAATAAAGCTTAAATATCTTCAGAGACTTTCCAAATTTTGATGATAAAAGGATTAACAAATTGGGATAATGGGTGTGGCACCGCTGTATAATTATGACAGAATGATTTTCCCCAGAATCTGCAGTATCCAGAGTTTTAGTTTGCCTTTCAAACCTCTGCCCACCTTGTCCTTTCTTTCAGTTCTTTTATGCTTAAGACAAAGGAAAGAGAGTTGGTTTCTACAATATTTGGAACAACAAAACATTCAAATGACATTTTTATGGTAGGAAATAAGAGCACGAAACTCTATTTTTCTTTACAGTGAACATTTCTAAAATATAGGAAATGGTCTACCATAAGAGTCACTCAAATGAAAACTTTTAGCAAAGTCTTGCAGCCTTAGGAGTGGTCATTTTCCAGCAAACCACGAGTGGGTAATAAAATGTGAGGGGAGCAGATTCAGAACTTCCTGGACATTTTGGATACCGATGTGACTAATGTGTCATAAGGGTCCACAGTGGGAGAATGGTAACAATTGTTCTTAGGCTCCATTGCAGTGATACAAACATAGGAAATTCTTGAAGGTTCCTGAGATATGAAACACTCGTATAATCAGTGAAGACACTGGAAGAATGTATTTACCTAGGTGATATATAAAGCTCAAATATTTATATGGATTAATTAAAAATCGAGCTTCAGGTATAACTCCAGAAGCTCCCATACCTTCTGCTAATTCTTTTATTTCTTTCATGACAGGTTTTAATTTTTCCTTAATATTTATCTTTTCTCCACAAATGGTCTTATGACATCTATAAACAATATGATGAGCTCTTCGATACACTATTAGATGCTCTGCTATCCTCAAAATGCAAAATTTTTCAGATTTCAGTTTAAATTTTCCCACAACAGAGGGATGTTTCCTAACCTTCTTTCCAAAGTTCTCCCTGCTTGTTATTCTCTATGTCAGTGCCCTATTTGTTTATTTTATATTACTTATGACTATTTGTAAAGATGTCTATTTATTTCCCTCTTTGTTTGCCTCCAGCCTCTCAGCTCCATCATGGAAGCTCTTGCATCTTCTTGCCTGTGTATCACTAGTGCTTAGGATGTTTACTGATGCACATGGGTGGCATAATGTATATTTGGTGAGGGAAAGATGGAATGAATTATATTTTCCACTGACAATGAGCTTTTCTCTATGGCTCACTAGCTCTAGAGATAAGATTTGAGTTACTTGTATAAAATTCACTGGTGTGAAACAGTATTTCTTAAATAAGATATGTAAAATTTTCCAAATTTTAAGCAGAGCTGAGCTTAAAAAAATTTATACAATGTTTTTGTGTAAGTAGTTTCAGAGAAAAAAAAAGGCCACAAAATATGAAATTTGAGTTAGACAGAGGAGCTCTTTTATAGTCGCATACTAATTCAATTCAATTTCATCCATTTTTTTCCAAATATTAAATAAAATGCAGAGTCTGTATTGCATAGAAAGATAAAGAAAACCAAGATCATTAATTATAGAAACTTCCAGTCAAGTGGGAGAATCTGATGACTATAATAATAATGATAACAATAATAATAATATAATGCAAACCAGGGTTTGACTGTGTCCTCAGAAATGTGTATATGAAGAACTATAGCCATCTGATTGAGGATATAAGAAAAAGTCACTTAGGAGATAGGCCTTATAGAGTAAGAAAGACATTGGTAGAGAGAAGACCGTAGCACGTATAAATATGGAAGAGTCAGAGATATTCAAAGGATGGAATGTATAAGAGTTTGATAGAATTTATGGCATTTTTAGGAAAGTATTGAGAAAAAAATTAGAATCAGGATAAGAGAACCTAGGGGAGAGTCTAAAATTCTCAATATTCTGGCGTTCTTCTGTGGATTTAAATCTAGTACTCAATCCACTCTGTACAACACCCAGTATTTTATTTTGTTTTTTATTTTCTTTGAAGATGACAAATGAAATAATTCCTATTTAAATGGATTTTAAATTGACACCTACCAATATGTCATTTCCTCATGAAAGTTATTTCTCATGTGATAATGACCTTAACTTAAATATCTTCTACATTAGAAGACATATTGACCTTTATTAAAAATCTATAATGAAATAGAATTGAGAATATCTAATGCTCCAATCATTAGCTGAAATCGTAATCCAATGTTTCTTCCCTGAATGCTTGGCCATCCTTCAATTATCAGCTCAAAGTCGTTTCCTTGGATTGTCCTTGCCTAGTATACTTACTGTCCAACAGCACTCCCAATTATGTATGCTCTTATCTCTGCTCTTTTAGGATACTTCATTGTATCTGTGATTGCACTTAAAAATCCTGACTTATTCACTGAATTTTAAGTCTCAATAGAGCAGACTTTCTTGGTCAATGCAGTATATTCAGCAACTAATACATTCTGTGTAACCAAAGACAAGTCAGCAATGATCTGCAGAATTAATGAGTGACCAATGGGTTTTTCCTAACAATTTTAGCAAGAGCAAACATGCATGCTCAGTCGCTCAGTTGTGTCCAACATTTTTGTGGCCCCATGGACTATAACCTGGACATGAACCCCATGGACATTCACCTGCCAGGTTCCACTGTCTATGGAATTTTCCAGGCAAGAGTACTGGAGTGGGTTGCATTTACTCCTCCAGGGGATCTTCCTGGCCCAGGAATTGAACCTGCATCTCCTGCATCTTCTGCATTGGCAAGATGATTCTTTTACCACTGAACCACCTGGAAAACCTAGCAGTTTTAGAGATATTACTAAATCAAATTACAAATATTCCAGACAGTAATATGATTAGGTTTCCATGCATCAAAGGACTGTGGCATGCAGATCTGCAATTGTGTGTATGTTCATATATATATATATATATATATATATGGTATGTAATTGTATATATATATATTATATATAATCATTGTGTATTGAAATAAAACAGTAAAAAAGCCCCACTTTTTAGCTTTTTAACATTAGCGTGTAGGAGTGGTATCTTATAGCAGACATCCTTTGAATTAATCTCTGCTATGCTCTTTTATTCCTAATGATTATCTGCAAAAAATAGTTATGTGTGCTTCTAGAATGTTGCGCTAAACAAAATGAACAGATTTTTAAAGGAAAATTGCTAATTGCTACAGTGATATTATCTTGAATGGTTTTCTACATTCCATAGTCCCAATTTAGGTAAATAAATATCAGAATCCTGTTTGAAAATACCATTATATATCAGTTTCAGATGACTGTACTTTCAGACGTTGCAACCAACATAACTCTATTTTCACTGCTGCTCAGTGAAAGAAACAAGGGACCTATTTATTTTTGTTGGTCTTTATTCTTCAGACTAAAGTACTTTCCCTTTTGCCTTATGACACATCTAAGCAACTATCTAGGCAGTTGGATTAAAGATTTAAGTAAGCTCTAAATTTGATTCCTTTTGTGTATTCATTAACTTCATGCAGACAAAGCAGATGGTCACTTGTATAATTGCTTATGTGTTTATAAAGAAAATCAATTAGCACTACCCCTGTGGAGTTCTTACCTTTTTGCTCCTTAAATTCTCATCAACAAATGTACTGATAGAGTCAGCTTTTGGCACACGCAAATTCCCATCCTCTTGCATAAACCAGGGATCTTCACACATTTTAAGGAAGCTTGAAAAGAATAAAGAGAAGCACAGGGGAGACACAGAGAGGGAAAGAGTGAAATATAATGAGAGACAAAAAGAGTAAGGGATCAGAGCAACATCCTGCAACCCCCCTGGACATCTGGTATGAATCCTTAGAAGGAGTGTTTTTTTCAGTAGTTCTTAAGAAGGCTTAGAGGAAAATAATAAAATGGGAAAGACTGGAGATCTCTTCAGAAAATTAAAAATACCAAGGGAACATTTCATGCAAAGATGGACACAATAAAGGACAGAAATGGTATGGACCTAACAGAAGCAGAACATATTAAGAAGAGGTGGCAAGAATACACAGAAGAACTATACAAAAAAAGATCTTCATGACCCACATGAAAATCTTCACTCACCTAGAGCCACATATCCTGGAATATGAAGTCAAGTGGGCCTTGGGAAGCATCACTATGAACAAAGCTAATGGAGGGGATGGAATTCCAGTTGAGCTATTTCAAATCCTAAAATATGATGCTATGAAAGTGCTGCATGCAATATGTCAGCAAATTTGGAAAACTCAGCAGTTGTCACAGGACTGGAAAAGTCAGTTTTCTTTCCAGTCCCAAAGAAGGGCTATGCCAAAGAATGCTCAAACTACCTCACAATTGCCCTCATCTCACATACTAGCAAAGTAATTTTCAAAATTATCCAAGCCAGGCTTCAACAGTACATTAACCGAGAACATCCAGATGTTCAAGCTAGACTTAGAAAAGGCAGAGGAACCAGAAATCAAATTGCTAACATCTGTTGGATCATCGAAAAAGCAAGAGACTTCCAGGAAAACTTCTATTTCTGCTTTATTTACTATGTCAAAGCCTTTGAATGCATGGATCACAACAAACTGTGGAAAATTCTTCAAGAGATGGGAATATCAGACCACCTAACCTGTCTCCTGAGAAATCTGTATGCAGGTCAGGAAGCAACAGTTAGAACTGGACATGGAACAACAAACTGGTTCCAAATCAAAAAAAGAGTATGTCAAGGCTATATATTGTCACCCTACTTATTTAACTTACTTATATGCAGAGTACATCATGCAAAATGCTGGGCTGGATGAAGCACAAGCTGGAATCAAGATTTCCAGGAGAAATAACCTCAGATATGCAGATGACATGACCCTTATGGCAGAAAGTGAAGAAGACCTAAAGAGCTTCTTGATGAAAGTGAAAGAGGAGAGTGAAAAAGTTGGCTTAAAACTCAACATTCAGAAAACTAAAATCATGCCATCTGGTCCCATCACTTCATGACAAATAGATGGGTAAACAGTGGAAGCAGTGAGAGACTTTATTTTTCTGGGCTCCAGAATCACTGCAGATGGTGACTGCACCCATGAAATTAAAAGACATTGATTCCTTGGAAGAAAAATTATGACCAAACTAGATAGCATATTAAAAAGCAGAGACATTACTTTGCCAACAAAGGTTTGTCTAGTCAAATCTATGGTTTTTCCGTAGTCAAGTATGGATGTGAGAGTTAGACTGTGAAGAAAGCTGAGCACTGAAGAATTGATGCTTTTGAACTGTGGTGTTGGAGAAGACTCTTGAGAGCCCCTTGGACTGCACCCTGAAGCTGGGAAAGATTGAGGGTGGGAGGACAAGGGAACGACAGAAGATGAGACGGTAGGATGGCATCACTGACTCAATGGACATGAGTTTGAGTAAACTCCAGGAGTTGGTAATAGACAGTGAGGCCTGATGTGCTGCCGTCTATCAGGTCGCAAAGAGTTGGACACGACTGAAGGACTGAAAACTTAACTGAAGAAAGCTTAAGAAAGAATTTATTGGCTGGACTATATCTGAAGTGTTAAAATATATAGGAAAATAATGTTCACAGATTACTGGATCTCTGTAGGGACAGCTGAGGTGAATGCACAGAATTGTTGTTCAGAGATGGGTCACCCATCAGACTCTCTGGGGTCAAGGATAAGGGGTGGAGGCTGACTCCTCAGCTTTCCCTGCAGTGTTCCTTCTGGACCCAAACTGGTCTACTTTCCACTGCAGTGTGAGTGAAGAGTCTGCCAGGTTCTTTCCAAATGTGCCATGTCTCTGGGAACCCAGGGGGAAATGTTTTCAGAGAACTAATAATTGAGTTTTTGTCATTTATTATTTTATTTAGACTTACAGTCAGGGTAAACTTTTGGGGGTCTATTTACCCTAAGATTTAAAATATATATATATATATTATATATATATTATATATAATATATATATATCGGAAAACAATATATATTTATTTATATATATATATAATTCTTCAAGAAACTTTATTTTTAATTAGAACTTCCCTGGTGGCTCAGACAGTAAAGAATCTGTCTGTACTGCAGTAGACCCAGGTTCATTCCCGGGGTGGGGAAGATCCCATGGAGGAGGAAGTGGCAACCCACTCCAGTATCCTTGCCTGGAGAATTCCATGGACAGAGGATCCTGGTGGGCTACAGTCTATGGACAGATGAGCCTGGTGGGCTACAGTCCATGGGGTCAAAAATGTCTAGTTCCTCAAGAGACTTTATTTTTAATTACTTAGGTTTTTATTTTATTTATGCAAATATTTAAAAATGAGGGAAAGGAGTTCTCACAAACTAAAGATTCTTGGTCATCTCTGTAGGTCCATTATTTAACTGCCTTGAGAGAAGCAAAGGTGGTTTGCTTCTCTCACACTCTTGGTTCCCTCCACTGGCAGTTCCTTCCCCTGTAAGGACATAAAGAGCACACATATTTATTGTCACAGCTCCATCATTATTTAACTGTTTGCCAGCATGTTTGCAATATAGTATGGTTCCCACAAGCACTTCTATTTCCATTAAGTTCTGTCTTCTGACCAAAGTGATATTACCCAGAACATATAACATCAAT
This sequence comes from Giraffa tippelskirchi, assembly GCF_054371585.1. NCBI lineage: Eukaryota > Metazoa > Chordata > Mammalia > Artiodactyla > Giraffidae > Giraffa > Giraffa tippelskirchi. Next base: position 115,610,647 of record NC_137277.1, read on the forward strand.
CCATTTGGTCTTAAAATATTTCTACATCTGTTAGCTCTGCCAAAGAAGTGATATAAGCCTGAGTGTCGGGTCTGCTTTTCACAAATCCTCAAGTTCAAATTGGGTAAAACTCCAAATTTCTCATTCTGTCTTATTTTGGACTTAAAATCAATAGTTTCCCCACCCAATGTTATTACTTTTATGTTAAACTAGCATTGATTTTGTTATTAACAAACCTCTAACAAAAATAGAACTGTATAAAGTAAACAGTGCTAAGCTTGTGCTTTTTCTTTTGTTTGCTTATGCACTACTAATATAGCCTTACATATATGAATATGATCTGCATCATACTACATGTGGTATTCTGCAAGTTAATTTTCTCTTTCAAAAATATGCTTGAATGTTCTGTCTAAATCTAGAGATTGAACCTGCATTTTTGTGGGATATATGTTATTCTGAAATGTGAATACATATTGGATTATTTCTCTGTTTACTGTCCATTAGGTTTTCTCCATTATTGCACATGTTTAAGCAAATCTGTAGTGAATATAATACAAAAATGCAGGTAATATATCTTTGAGTACATGGGTGTTTTTGTACTCTAGATTCCTAAAAATGTAACTGGCAGGTTATAGAGATTTAATATTTTAAAGTTTGGTAAGTCTTACCAAATTGTCCTCCAAAAATATTGTATCCATATGTAAATATACCAATATCATATACAAATGTCCTTTTCCCCACATCCTCACCAACAGTATGCATGTCAGAAAGAAGTCTTCATACCTGGACTGTTTGGAAGTCACTACTTCATGCTGTCTGCTTCACTAACCAGGTGCTCTGCAGATTAATCTCCTCAGTCTTGGTCTTAGTCCCAGAGGCTGAACTTAACTCTTCTTCCCATTCATGTGTTGTTATTTTCCACCTCATGCATACCTAGCAATTTGCATGCTGACACTTTTCTCACTTAACATTTCTTAGGGCCGTAACTTTGATGTTAGTTCTATTCTTTTTCCTGGGCCTCTTGACTTCAGAATAATATCATATATATTTTGGGGCACATAGTTATTTGTTTGGTAGACACACATATCATGCTGAAAAATATTTAGTATGTATGAGGTGAAATTTTGGGGTGTCTCCTAATTCCTTACATAAAAATTTATTTGGGAAGAGTTCATGGGAACATGAGTGCCTCAAAGCAAGGGGTAACCATTATCCTCAATGAGGTATGTTTATGTTTGGGGCACAGAGAGTGCCTTCGTGATGGACAGGCTAACTTGATCAATAATTTTTTGGCCAGTTGATAAAAATTAGGATCATGTAATCAAGCAAACTGAGTCATTTAAAGTATTCTCTTTAATTCAACATAAATTTCTAATGGAAATAAAGTGGCAAAATTTTACCTTGGCACAGAGTCTTTATTTGTTTGTTTTAAGCAAAGATAGAATGTAGGTGATTCGAATATCTTGATTCTTCCCCTTCATCACTTCCTCAGATTGGCAGTTGTTATCTTCTGTTCCAAAATAGAACTTTATTGCATTATGGCAGCTATCAAAGTAACATTTTCCTACTGTTTCAGTAACTTATGTGACCAACACGCAAGCTGGAAGTTAGGATTGTGTACCTAGATTGGAATTAAAGTTTTGATTGGTAATATACTTGTTACAGCACTAGGATTTATTTTTATTTCTTAAAACTGGTGAAAAGGTTTCCCTGGTGCTCCATTAGTTTAGAATCTGCCTGCCAATGCCAGGGACACTGGTTTGATCCCTGGTCTAGGAAGATCCCACATGCCCCAGGGCAACTAAGCCTCATGCGTCACAGCTACAGAACCTGAACTCTTGAGCCTTTCAGCCACAAATTCTGAGCCCATGTGCTGCACCTACAAAAGCTCATGCACCCTAGAGCCTGTGCTTGGCAACAAGAGAAGCCACAGCAATGAGACGCCCACGCATCACAACTAGAGAAAACCCTCGAGCAGCAACAAAGACCAAGCACAGCCAAAAATAAATTTTTAAAAAATGAATTAATAAAGAATAAAACTATTGAGAAATGCACCATTCATTGCCCTTTTATTAGCTGCACATGAATGTGTTACAGAGAGAGCATACTTAATTACATGGTTCAGTAGGAAAGAACTATCATAACATTGATAAGCATAAGCAGTTCTATCAAACAACTAACTATGCTGAAAGCTTTGGTGTCCAACTTGAAAGGAGATTAAACACTCCTCATCAACCATGTTGATTATTACTTTTGAAATTTTCTGTTTTCTCACTCATACTTTAGTAGCATAACTGCCATTGTCAGCCATGTGTTAGGTGGGCTTGTTGACTTTTAGCATGTAAAGCATTTTATCCATGACCAGAAGATTTCAGAATGCCAACTGTGTGTCTCTTTATTTTTGTTTCTGTACTAATGAAGCAAAAAGGCAAAGTTGCAGTGAGTATTACCTATTCTTGGTTGACTGAAGATTTAAATGATTCGGGACCATCTTGCATTTATTTCAATTAATTCCTGTTTCTTGCCTACCTGTCTTTTGAGTGTTGTTGTAAATGGAGTGGGTAAGGAGAGATATCTCTTTCAGACCAGTGGGGAGGATCTTTTCAGGGTAATATGTCAATCACAAGAATTTTGAGGTGTTGCAATTGAGTGGGTGAAGAGAAATTGTCAGGAGAAAGGACTACCAAACACTGACAGAGCGAAACTGATGTTAATGTCTTCTGATGGGGCATAGTTCATAGAGTGTTTATGACCCTTATTGCTGTCATATTTTACCTTGACTCTGAATTCTTTCCTGAGGTGGTTTTTATGGAAGTCCCTTAGTACTTTATAAAAGTTGGAACAAAGCTATGATAGGAGGGCTGGATGACAGCTAAACAAGAGAATAGTGTAAGAAAGAGAAAGGGAAAACATCTGGGAAAAATATGTGTGTTTCCATTAAAGAAATATGAGCTATTAGAAAAGTTTATTAATTGCATATGATGACTTTTGAGAAAGAGTTAGATTTTCTGATCACTGCTTTGTTGTTTTCAGTCTTTTCCTGATTGGTTTTGCATGTAGTACTGAGACTTTTTATTAGAAAAGGGGGAATGTTTCCTTTAGTAATCAACAGTATTTCTGGATTTTTCTAATATAGTAGCTTAGGAAGTTTAATAAAAATAATCTTTGGTCAAGTCAATGCTGTTAGAATTGGACCAGTGGTTTGATATATTTAGAAACTACTGTTTCAGACAAATTGTTCCTACCTTAGACCATTTCCACATTTAGTAGATTGGAGAATTAGTTAAATTAATATTTTGTTCTTAAACAAGTACTTCTTAGGTCCAGTACATTTAGGTCCATGAATCAAGGCAAATTGGAAGTGGTCAAACAGGATACGACAAGAGTGAACATTGACATTCTAGGAATCAGTGAACTCAGATGGACTGGAATGGGTGAATTTAACTCAGATGAGCATTATAACTACTACTGTGGGCAGGAATCCCTTAGAAGAAACGGAGTAGACATCATAGTCAACAAAAGAGACCAAAATGCAGTACTTGGATGCAATCTCAAAAACGACAGAATGATCTCTGTTTATTTCCAAGGCAAACCATTCAATATCACGGTAATTCAAGTCTATGCCCTGACCAGTAACACCGAAGAAGCTGAAGATAAACAGTTCTATGAAGACTTACAAGACCTTCTAGAACTAATACCCCAAAAAGATGTCCTTTTCATTATAGGGGACTGGAATGCAAAAGTAGGAAGTCAAGAAACACCTGCAGTAACAGGCAAATTTGTCCTTGGAGTACAGAATGAAGCAGGGCAAAGGCTAATAGAGTTCTGCCAAGAGAACACACTTGTAATAGCAAACACCCTCTTCCAACAACACAAGAGAAGACTCTACACATGGACATCACCAGATGGTCAACACCGAAATCAGATTGATTATATTCTTAACAGCCAAAGATGGAGAAGCTCAACACAGTCAGCAAAAACAAGACCGGAGCTGACTGTGGCTCAGATCATGAACTCCTTATTGCCAAATTCAGACTTAAATTGAAGAAAGTAGGGAAAACCACTAGACCATTCAGGTATGACATAAATCAAATCCCTTATGACTATACAGTGGAAGTGAGAAATAGATTTAAAGGACAAGATCTGATAGAATGCCTGATGAACTATGGATCGAGGTTTGTGACATTGAACAGGAGACAGGAATCAAGACCATCCCCAAGAAAAAAAAATGTAAAAAAAGCAAAATGGCTGTCTGAAGAGGCCTTACAAATAGCTGTGAAAAGACGGGAAGCAAAAAGCAAAGGAGAAAAGGAAAGATATACCCATTTGAATGCAGAGTTCCAAAGAATAGCAAGGAGAGATAAGAAAGCCTTCCTCAGTGATCAATGCAAAGAAATAGAAGAAAACAATAGAATAGGAAACACCAGAGATCTTTTCAATAAAATTAGAGATACCAAGGGAATATTCCATGCAAAGATGGGCTCAATAAAAGACAGAAATGGTAGGGACCTAACAGAAGCAGAAGATATTAAGAAGAAGTGGCAAGAATACACAGAAGAACAGTACAAAAAAAGATCTTCACAACCCAGATAATCACGATGGTGTGATCACTCACCTAGAGCCAGATATACTGGAATGTGAAGTCAAGTGGGCCTTAGAAAGCATCACTACAAACAAAGCTAGTGGAGGTGATTGAATTCCAGTTGAGCTATTTCAAATCCTCAAAGATGATGCTGTGAAAGTGCTACACTCAATATGCCAACAAATATGGAAAACTCAGCAGTGGCCACAGGACTGGAAAAGGTCAGTTTTTCTTCCAATCCCAAAGAAAGGCAATGCCAAAGAATGCTTAAACTACTGCACAATAGCAATCATCACACACTCTAGTAATGTAATATTTCATTCTCCAAGCCAGGCTTCAGCAATACGTGAACCGTGAACTTCCAGTTGTTCAAGCTGGTTTTAGAAAAGGTAGAGAAACCAGAGATCAAATTGCCAATATCCGCTGGATCATCAAAAAAGCAAGAAAATTCCACAAAAATATCTATTTCTGCTTTATTGAGTATGCCAAAGCCTTTGACTGTGTGGATCACAATAAACTGTGGAAAATTCTGAAAGAGATGGGAATCCCAGACCACCTGACCTGCCTCTTGAGAAACCTGTATGCAGGTCAGGAAGCAACAGTTAGAACTGGACATGGAACAACAGACTGCTTCCAAATAGGAAAAGGAGTACGTCAAGGCTGTATATTGTCACCCTGCTTATTTAAATTATATGCAGAGTACATCATGAGAAATGCTAGGCTGGAGGAAGCACAAGCTGGAATCAAGATTGCTGGGAGAAATATCAATAACCTCAGATATGCAGATGACACCACCCTTATTGCAGAAAGTGAAGAAGAACTAAAGAGCCTCTTGGTGAAAGAGGAGAATGAAAAAGTTGGCTTAAGGCTCAACATTCAGAAAACTAAGATCGTGGCATCCGGTCCCATCACTTCATGACAGACAGATGGGGAAACAGTGGCTGACTTTATTTTTCTGGGCTCCCAAATCACTGCAGATGGTGATTGCAGCAATGAAATTAAAAGACGCTTACTCCTTGGAAGGAAAGTCATGACCAACCTAGAAAGCATATTAAAAAGCAGAGACATTACTTTGCCAACAAAGGTCCATCTAGTGAAGGCTATGGTTTTTCCAGTGGTTATGTATGGATGTGAGAGTTGGACTATAAAGAAAGCTGAGTGCCGAAGAATTGATGCTTTTGAACTGTGGTGTTGGAGAAGACTCTTGAGAGTCCTTTGGACTGCAAGGAAATCCAACCAGTCCATCCTAAAGGAGATCAGTCCTGGGTGTTCACTGGAAGGACTGATGTTGAAGCTGAAACTCCAATACTTTGGCCACCTCGTGCGAAGAGCTGACTCATTGGAAAAGACTCTGATGCTGGGAAAGATTGAGGGCAGGAGGAGAAGGGGACTACAGAGATTGAGATGGTTGGATGGCATCATCAACTCGATGGACATGGGTTTGGGTGGACTCCGGGAGTTGGTGATGGACAGGGAGGCCTGGCTTGTTGCAGTTCACGGGGTCGCAAAGAGTTGGACACGACTGGGTGATTGAACTGAACTGACTTCTTAGGTCTGATAATTTATAGTTTTAGGTGTTTCAATAAAGCCAGTGAATCTTTTCTTTAATGGTCCATTGCACATACGATTATCTTTTGAGTGATTTTTTTTAATTGAGATATAGTTGATTTACAATATTATTTTCAGATGTAAAACATAGTGATCCAGTATTTTTATAGATTTTACTCCTTTTAGGTTATTATAAAATACTGATTATATTCTCCTATGCTGTACAATATATCCTTATTTATTTTATACAAGGTAGTTTGTACCTTTTAATCCCCTACCCCTCTCTTGCCCCACCTTCCTTTACTCACCCCACTGATAAACACTAGTTTGTTCTCTGTATCTGTGAGCCTTTTTTTTTTTTGTTATATTCACTAGTTTGTTTCATTTTTTTGGATTCTAAATATAAGTGATATCATACAGTATCTGTCTCACTGAATATGTTGTTTTCATTGCCCAATATTGACTCCGCTGAGACTATAATCTTCTCCTTCTTCAAATTCAGTGTCCCATCATCTGCCTTGAAAATAGAGACTGTTGGAGGGACAGTAGCAATCATTAGTATCAAGTGACATTTTCAAATGCACTACAAATAGCAATGACGCATGCTTTGGGCTGCTATCAAATGTAAATAATTTGAATTTCTCTCTGTTTCTTTGTTACAAAACATATTGGAAATGGTCAAAACTGTTGCCTGTATTTAGTACTATTTAAGGTGCTCAAAAGTCATGTACTTAGCAGAAAGAGTTTCATTCTTTCTTTCAAGAAGAATGCTTAGAAAAGAACAATTTTTGGCAGTTGCTGAAGCTGCACAAGTAGGCTAAGTTAAGGTCAGTTAGTCATTTTCAATTCAATCCTTGTGAGTAGAATTGGGGTGCTACAGCAGATATGGAAATAATTTTAAAACAACAAGCAACAATATACAAACATTATTCACAATAGTAGAATATTGGTAGAGTGGAAAGTCTGGATTTGGGCTACTGTGCTAATAATTACTGGTAATACACCCTTCAATAAGCCTTAGATTATTCAGATCAGGAGAATTTGCTGTAACAAAGAACCCTAGCATTTCAGTAGCTTGACCCAGCAAATATTTCTCTGTTTATTGTCCAATCAGTCCAGTGCCTGCCCTAGGGGTACCAGGGGCTCCTGTTGGCTCTCTTCTCTCCTGTAGACCACGTGTTGTCCTAGGGTCTCTACAGAAGGTAAGGAAAGATGCAGAAAAGAGCATCTCACAGTATGTTTTTATGGGTCCTTTATAGACGATGCATCCTTCACATCTACCCACAATCCATAAGCCAGAATTCATTCAGATCAACACACCTAACTATAGGTAAACCTGAGAGATGTAGTGTATATTTCTACTCAGAATAGACGGGGGATAGTTCATGAATATTTTGCCTGTCACAGCACATTATGGTTTATAAGTTTATTCCATGTCACTGGATCCTGAAAAACTCTGCATAGCATCTCTAAATTCTTTATTATACTCCAAGGACTTGATCAAAGTTTAACACAAGCTAGAAACTACCACAGATCTTCTGAATGAGTCTTTTCTCCATTGAAAAAGCTTCAATGATTTATCCATTGAAGTCTGTGGGCTGCTACCTTCTATAGTAGAATTTTGGTTTTATTTTATGTGACAACATGGAGAACAAGAATAGAGTTTGTTGACACAATGGCAGCTCTAAAGTTGGATCTTCCATGTGCAACTCTAGGGAGCCCATTTCCATAGACTACAGTATAAGTGGCACCTCCTTAAGGTTGGGCCATGCCCAGCCTCTGTAGCTATAAGGCAGCTCAAAGCCAAGTATAATAATATGTGCAACTAAGATTTGGACTGAAAAGGATCCATCTCCAAACCAAGTTAATATTTAAGGTATTGAAGATAGTGACAATAGCCTTTACCTCAGCATAAGACACTTGGATTTGAATCCCTGATTGTGTGTGCATGTGTGTGTGTGCATGTGTGTGTGTGTGTGTGCGTGTGTGTGTGTGTGTGTGTGTGTGTGCATGCGCATGTGCACTCAGTCATGTCTGACTCTTTGCAATGCCCTGGACTGTAGCTCTCCAGGCTCCTTTGTCTGTGGGGTTTTTCTTCCAGGCAAAAATACTGGACAGGCCATTTCCTTCTCTAGGGGGTCATCCCAACCCAGGGATTGAACCCATGTCTCTTGCATTTGCTGCATTGGCAGGCAGATTCTTTACCATGGTGACTCCTGGGAAGCCCAACATGCTAATTAGTAACTTGGTATTGAGCATCTTAACCCACAATAGCTTCACTTTTTTAATCTGTGGAGATGTATAAAGTGGCATGCTGTCAGTGACTGAAAATGAATGTGACATAACTGACAAATTCATGTTTCCAACAAGCCAGAAAAAGGTTAGACAAAACTCTAAATAATGCCTAACTTTGTAAGAAAAATGCAGAGGAAAATTGGTATCAATTCTGGTAGAACATCAAAATTTCTTAACTAATGGAAACTGATAAACATGAAATATAGACCAAACATGCACACACACACACCCTACATTATAATGTTTGACTTTTTAGTCCAGTGGTCAAAATGTTTTGAGTGCCATAATCTGCCAGAAATGTTTAGGGCACTTTTACGTTTTTACCACTTTTGCTTACTCAGATAACTATATATAACCACTGCATTGTTTACTCTTCTTTTATCTCAAATTTAGCTTTATTCAGAGCATCAGTCTGTGTAGACTAACAAGCTTCACTCTCATATGTGGACATGGTGACCCTCTCGAAAGGAGCTCACTGGGCTGTGTCCATTGCCGTTTTCAACCACTTTCCATAGCAGTGTGTCCTAGACCTAAAGCTTTAGTGGTTTGTTTACAATGCTGAAGTCATCCAGGGTAGCCCAAATGCTGGAACTGGACTGACTTAGAGTTGAGTAATATTTTTATTCTTTTGTTATTATGTGGATAATTATGGCCATATACTTTAATTTGTCTGTATTGCAGAAACTGCCCCCAACCCTGAAAAAGATAAAGAAATTCAGTCAGCATCTAAACATTCTATCATTTCTTAGCAGTGACTGAAGAGGCAGAGAGATACAGAAGAAAGTGAGATCAGAAGTCATTTTGTACCTGCTCTTTTGTCTCTCATATTTCTATCAATTATCCCACTTTACAACTTATTTAAGAAATAATTTGTGAAATTGAAGCAAATTGTTCCATGAATATCCTAAACAGTGGCCTTCTATTTTGCCTATATTTCACTTTGTGTATCCTCAAAACAGAAAATGTTTTCCATTAGTCTTCATATAATGAATGTCAACATGTGTTCCATACTTTTAATTTCCTTTCCTCTTTGTTGTCAAAGAGATAGCGGCTTAGATAACAGAGTGATGTTTACTGACTATGTGGCTTTGGGCAAGTGACAGAATATCTTTGAAAACCTGTTAACTCTTTTGCAGAAAGAAAGTAATTGGATTGTACTTTCAGAGTTGTTTAAAAGTTAAAAGACATGTACTAAGCAAGATTTGTATTATTTGATCTATTAGATCATTAATATTATTCTTCTCAGAATTATAATAATTTCAAAGGAAATAATAAGTAAAGTTACTTGATTCATACATTGACCAAATAATCAAGCAAACATGACACACAACTCAGTTGATCACCTTTTCCTTTAACAAGGCATACAAAGTAAAGGAGAAACATTAACTATAGATGTAGTTAATGCTAGTTTAAGAATAAAATTATAATCCAGATTGATAAAAATATATATATTGTTTTGTCAAAACATTTGAAACTTGAATGAAACTTCTTTCCTTGAAAACAAGCGTTGGTGATGATAGGGTAGATTAATTTTTTAATGAGGAAATTAACATTCAAATTATCACCCAACCTTATGAAATGTGATAAGAATAGAAGTGATTTAGATATGGAAATTAAAAGACAATCCTAAAGCATTCTGGGGATGCTACAATACTAGGACTGTTCTATTCCTGCTTACTCCTACACAGGCACTTCTTTTTTTGTTTTTGTTTTTTTCCATTGGGTAATATATATATATATGTAATGAAGAAAATGTATATATGCATTTACAGAATGTCTGTAATCTTGAAAACTAGAATACATAGACATATATGCATAGTTTCAAAAAGGAAATTACTTTTAAAGAGAACTCATTTAACTTTGTCTTAGTTTTTATATAAGTCAATGCATATAAAGATGGAGAAACTAAAAGACTGTCTATAGAACATTGGATTTCATCCAGCAACTCTCAGGTATTTTTATATTTAGCACAGATATGAATATTAGCATGTGTCTGTATGCCCAAGAAAGAAGTAAAATGGGTCAAACTTAAAAGATTTTTTTTTATCAATTCTAACTCTTCTTTCTCTTAACTGTTACATGTTCCTAATAATTATGAGTGTTTCTGTATCAAGATGACCTTTAATGTCTTTTCATGATTTAAGTTATAGTAGAAAGTAGTTACGAAGAGAAAAGATAGAGTTGATGAATATCTCATTTTGTAGCCTGGAAATCACAAAAAAACTTGCCGGTTGAACATTACTCTGTTAAATTTGGGTTTATGTTATATAAAATAATTGAAATTGCTGAAATACATGTTATCATAGAGTGACAGTACATGTAAGTGGTTTATCATTCTCAGACCTTTTCTCAGAGCCTACTGTGTGCATGGAGGAAGAATATACAAAGGTCAGTTCAAGCTCTGACATAGAATTATATGGGTGGATCAGCTTCCTAAGGAAACAGTTAGTAGCCAGTGTACTTCTGGAAGCTGAAGCTGAAACTCCCAGTACTTTGGCCACCTGATGCAAAGAACTGACTCATTTGAAAAGGCCCTGATGCTGGGAAAGATTGAAGGCAGGAGAAGGGGACAGTAGAGGGTGAGATGGTTGGATGACAACACCACCGACTCTATGGATATGAATTTGAGTAATCTCCAGGAGTTGGTAATGGACAGGGAAGCCTGGCATGCTGCTGTCCATGGGGTCGCAAAGAGTCGGACACAACTGAGTGACTGAACTAAACTCAGTTGTACTTCTGGATGATGCTACATGGGTCAGCTCACGTTTTGCTTTGCTAAGTGAACTAATTATATTGCCCAGTTCCTGACCTATGATTTGGAGTTAGTCATGTGGAAATTTACTCATAGATGGAAGAATATGACTCCATTTTCCTTTCATGCACATATAATAGAATGGGTTACTGCATCTTATTTTACCAGGAAAAAAAGTTCTAAATAATTGGTTGTAGTATAAAATTATGATGAAAATCATATTTAATTCTTTATTTTAATAGTGAAAAAGTAAAATTGTGTTAGACATATAGAAAATATGCCAGATAAATATATTGAAGATTGAAAATATAGCTCAGAGAATCATGCATGTTTGTGGGGTATTTTAAAGCTACTAGTGCGCTGTTTAAATCACATTTTTCCTGATTGCAGAAGTCTAGATTTATTCAAAATATTTATTTAGTATCTATGGTCCACCAGGCCATTTTGGTCTTAACTGCTTTCTTTCTTTTTACATATGGCTGAATGGTAAAATTAGTTCTTCTCTTCATTTGGTTGTCAGTATTAGGGAAGACTTAAATGAATGAAAAGGCTAATGCTTTTAACAAAAGCACCTCAGCTAGTGAATAGCTGTGCACCTGTATATTTCTTACCTTCTGTAGAAAATATTCAAAGTCATTTATCTGTTGAAAAATGGATTGACATCTCATTTTTAGAGTAAAGGAAAACATAGTTGATCAATAAAACAGTTAATAATTTTTGGTTGTCATCTGTGCCCAATGAACTGATAATAGATTTTCTCTTTTATTTTTGCTTGGTGTTTAGTAACTGCCCAGTTGAAATGCTGTATAAAATTACTTAGTTTTTCTGATTTAAATTCTTCATATCTGTCCTGTTATCTTAAAAAAGGAAGATTTTGTTGTTGTTGTCTATGTAAAACTGGATATCAGCTTTGAATAAAGCTTCAAATTGTCCTTTATTTCTAAAAGATTATTAATGGCTATCTATGGTCACTCCTATCTAATAGGAAATCTAAGGAATTCGTCTTAATAATGGTGGACTTGAAAAATAAGTGGGAATTATCCTGTGAAGTAAGAATTTGAAAGCAATGAAAAAAAATCACATTGTGTGTGTTTCAATATATGTAAGTTTGGCTCTTGGCTCCGCCCACCCCAAATCAGTTCTATAGCTTAGCTAAAGGCTGTCATTCCAGTTAAGTCCAGTTAACCTAGATAGTAAGCATCTGGTAATATTTAAGACAAGATATTTTGAGCAGACTAAGATGATGCAAAGATAAGCAAAAATCATATTATAACTAGGCCAACATTCGCTAAAGTTCGTTCCATGGAATAATAGTGCCCTAGAGACAATAAAATGAAAGGTGATGAAACTATTCCATACATGTGTTGATTCATGTCAGTTCCCCCTTGAAATGTCACATTTCATAAAGAAATGAATGAGGAATTCTGAAAAGAAGGCACTCAGCTTGGTTAATACATCATTCAATAACAGCAATAAAAGATACATCACTCTGTGATTACATGAAAAGGAAAAAGGAACTTGAGATTTCCTTACCTGGATTCATTTCCATATGACTAATTCCAGCTTATGGGAGTTAGAGTAGGATTCAGGTGGTTAGACCAACACATTTCAGTGCTTTTACTTGGTGACTTTTTTTACATATTGATTGAAAAGGACTTTTCTAGACCTAGTATATACAGCTAAGGTAAGCCTTGCCAGGACTGTTGAAGAAACGTTGCCCAATTTCTGTTCTTGCTAGTCAATAGACACTTATATCAAAAAAGGCATAAAATAGAGCCACTTAGAACTGTCAAGGTCAAATGGTATATAGACATAAATAGGGAATCATTGGATATATTACCACTTTAAGAGAATATAACTTCTGCACTAGCTTGTGTTTATTTCAGGCCATTCTACTTAGAATATTCAGAAAAGAAATTATTTAAACTCTGTCCTAATTAGCTCAGCCTTCACCAATGAACACAAACATTTTAGAGGTCATTATTATTCCTACCTAAGTTTTTACAGAACACTGACCTATATGCTGCTTAAATTCTAGAGTTTTAATTTCATCATCATTATTGCAGTTTTCCAAATGCCACTGGATATAGATTACTGCCAAGTAAGGCTTGTTATCAGCCAACTGGGGTTATGATGTACTACAGACAGTAACATTCTGTTAAGGCCAAAGTCATTTATTTCATGTGGCTAGTTTACAGCACACATAATGCAAAAGAAAACCTGAATACTGACAATAATACAGAAAAAATGCACAAGTATTCCTTTTAGCATTTACTTTGCAGTTGCATTTCCACATTTAACACTTTTCAATTTATTTTACTGTAATGAAAAAGTAACCATCATTTCGCCTATAATGAGGAGTAGTATAATTGTGTAGACTAATTTTAATGTAGATTCATGGTCTTCATATGTTTAAAATATGTGTAATATTCACATTTTAATTTTCTAAATTGTGCTGAAAAAATATGATGACTGTATAATTTAAAATTCACACAATATCTTCACAAAAGTAAAATCTTAGAATTTATATCCTCCTGTACTGAATTTCAGTTTTTGTCTTTCCCACTTGCCAGTGAACTGTGTTTCTGAAAATCAGAATACCTACAATACAAGCTACTACAACAAAAGGTCATCCTGATATTAGAAGTTTATGAATTCCTATAGAATTTAGCCCTATCAAGAGCCAAAATATTTGTTTAAAAAATAACTTCTTGGGGTTTCAAAAGCAGTTAAATGAAAAGTTAAGACAAACATACAAAAGCTTTTGGTTCATTAACAAGTTAATCATTTATGGCTCTGCCTTGGAGTGACCAATTACTCCTCTGAACTTTCTATAACAACTTCCTTGTCCCTGAAAGATCACTAAGACCTACTGTGTGCACGTTCAATAATGTCTGACTCTTTGCAACCCCCATGGACTGTAGCCTGCCAGGCTCCTCTGGCCATGGAATTCTCTAGACAAGAATACTGGAGTGGGTTGCCATTCCTTCTCCAGGGGAATCTTCCCAACCCAGGGATCAAACCTGCATCTCTTGTGTCTCTTGCCTTGGCAGTCAGATTCTTTACCACTACATCACCTGGGAAGCCCCTGAGACTTACTATTAAAGACAAATTGCAAATCTCTTTCTTCCTTTCAAAGAGGTAGTCTTAACTTAAAGTATGAACTACTAAAATAAATATGGGTCCAGTAAGGCAAAAAAAAGAAAAAGTTGGCATTTACAAGTATATTTTCACAGGCTAAGGTAGTACCTTGGTAGAAGTGCTCATTTAATTTTTAAAATATTGAAGTTTCTAAATGTGTCTCAATGAACTCTACATAGATGGTGGTGCCAAAGAGAGTAACCAAGGATATATAAGGTTGTAGCCTCTCACTAAAATTTTTGGATTCAAGTCTTTGCAGTTGCACAACTAAAATTTTTTTCTACTTCTGTCATATACATATTGACTGTCATTCAACTAAAATGTAAGTCAATCCATTTTGGGGGGGGGAGGGGAGGGGGGATAGAAAAATAGGCCTAACAGATTTGGCTGCCAAACTAAATATCTTAGTCTTTCATTTTCTTTGAAAATGTGATTGGCATTTTAATAGACAAGAATCACTCATAGACTTAGGCTATTTAACAAAAACATTATTTGATAATTTTTGGTCTTTGTTTCAAACCAAACTAAACTTGTTAAGTTACTTTTTAAACATCCTCAGCAGAGCTTTTTAGGTGCGTTTTCTAGACTAGACTTTAAAATGTTTTCCTTTGATTCCAAGGAATCAGTTCAGTTCAGTTGCTCAGTCATGTCCAACTCTTTGTGACCCCATGGACTGCAGCATGCCAGGCCTCCCTGTCCATCACCAACTCCCAGAGTTCACTCAAGCTCATGTCCCTTGAGTTGGTGATACTATCCAACCATCTCACCCTCTGTTGTTCCCTTCTCCTTCCACCTTCAACCTTTTCCAGCATTTTTCCATGGCATAATGCATAACTGTTTTTGGTCTAGTTTGCTTTCATTTCTATCAAGGAGAATAAGTTTTCAAATGGTAAGACAGAACAAACACTCATGAGATAATTGAAGTAAAAGAGATGAGGAAATTAAATGAAAACAGAGAGTTCCTATAAATCATTTCAAGCCTCTTCTTCAGAAAAAAAGAATTACCTCCCAGGACATGCAAATGTTATTTCAGAACACTTTATTCTTTGGAGAATGGTAACAAACAGAAGATATAGAAGAAGATTGGAAATGTAAAATTTTTCTGATTGTTAAAATATAAAAAATGATATACATGTAGTATTATTGCTAGGCAAGCATATAGACTATTAAGTAGATAATTGTGGGATTATAAGAAAAAGTATTATTGAAGACCAAATTGCATTCACCAAAGTATAAATAAATAATAATACATTCTAATCCAATCTCCTTTTATTTTTTTATACTATTACTCTGGGTAGAAGAATCATGGTTGTGAAGATATGGTATATCAATTTTATTATTTTCATATCAGCAATTAATATAATGGATCCTAATAGCCCAAAAAGGGAAATTATGAAAGATGAAATTAGCTGCATTTTATAACTGGTTGAATAACAATTTTCTTGAAAAGTGCTGCTTAATTGATTGATGAAAATCTATAGGATCCTCTATATCCTCTGCCTTAGTCAAGCATTTTCAAAAATCTTTGTGATGACTTAAAAGAAAAGAAAAATGACATTTCTAGATTATTATAAAGCAATGAGGAATAGTGAATATGATAAGTGACAGAAGGAAGCAAAGTCAAATATAACACAGCTAAATTTAGATTTATAAAAGTACATTTTCATATCATCACCTCCACTTTTTCCTGACCCATTTAGTCATCACCTCATCCAGATATTCTGATATATGCAGTAAGACATGCTTCACTACACATACACACCAGCTCCTCACTGCCCCAGGAATTTTATCTGGTTTGTGTTTGGTAAGGGTTTTGTATACTACCTTTATTTTAACCTGGGCATTAAAAGACAGCTATCATTCCCTAATGCTCTTCCTCTTTTTTTTTTTCATGATCAAAGCCTAACTGCTGTCTCCAGTACCCCTGGTCTGTTACCTACCCCACACAGACATCACAGTATTTCTATGGGGTTCTAGGAAAATATAAAGATGACAGAGATTGATGTGGTTTATAAGATCACAGGATTTGGAGAGATTTTACTGGTATTATTGAAACAGGAAGGAAGGGGGCAGGGCACAACTTTTGGAAGAATGACATAGCTTGAGGACACAACATAAAGCAATTAGAATCAAAGGGGTCCAAGATGGCAGACAAATCAACTTCAACTAGACCTTGATCCTTAATCAGCAAGCTAAATGACACACCCAGAGGTGCCATGACAATTTCAAGACACCACCAAAAGACCGAAAAGTGGGTGGTGCCCCAATTCCTGGAAATCATCACCCCTTCCCCAAAATACTTGGGATAATCCTCCCACTCACTAGCTTATGAAATTACCCAGGACGGGAAAACTGATTGCCACATTTCACCAATGTGCTAGCGCTCAGTAATGGCCCACACTCTGTCTGTGGAGTGTTTCTCTCTTAATAAATCCGCTTCTTACCTATCACTGTGTCTCTCACTGAATTCTTTCTGCAATGAGACATCAAGAACCTGAGCTTCATTAGGTCCTGAAACCAGGTCTATGATCTCAGCTGAAAGACTTTTGCCTGGGTTAGGGTCCCAAACTGGGCTTAGGCTGGGGTTAAGTCACAGCATGCAGGTTCAAGTCTCAATCTAAGGTAAATGGTGGTTTCATTATGATGATGATTCACAATGTACCAGAGCCATCCATGGCTGTCTGCAGCCTGACTGTCTGAGGTACATTTTGAACAAGGTTACATACATCCAAGGATTGTATATTTTAAAATTATTTCTAGTTAAAATTTATCCTGCATGATAAAAACCCACTTTTCACAATAAGCTGTAAAGGTAGTACCTAGAGAGGGAAGAAAGTGTGCCTACCTGTGTCTGAAATGTTGGTGAATAGAAATCATGAGATACAATCATTTCTTCTTGTGGGCTCTTAGTATATTCTGACATAAAACTGATATACATGAGCAAGGAAAAGACAGCAATTGAATTAGACTTTATTTTTTAATGTTTTAGTATTAAGGCTATACTTCAGTCTTTTCTGCTGTCTAGCTTGTATATATATAAGTGTGTGTGCATGCTTGGTTGTGTCTGACTCTGCGACCCCATGGTCTGTAGCCTCCCAGACTCCTCTGTCCATGGCATTCTCCAGGCAAGTATACTGGAGCAAGTTACCATTTCCTATTCCAGGGGATCTTCCCAATCCAGGGATCAAACCCATATCTCCTGTGCTTCCTGCATTGGCAGGTTCAATCTTTACCACTGAGCCCCCTGGCAAGTCTCATGTGAGATGAATTCTAACATTGAAAAAAAAAGGCTGTATCTCACTTAAGGGAAGATTAGAAAGGAAATTTATTGACTTTGCTTTATTGACTATACCAAAGCATTTGACTGTGTGGCTCACATAAACTGTGGAAAATTTTGAAAGAGGTAGGAATACCAGACCACCTGACCTGCCTCTTGAGAAACCTGTATGCAGGTCAGGAGGCAACAGTTAGAACTGGACATGGAACAACAGTCTGGTTCCAAATAGATAAAGGAGTCTGTCAAGGCTGTATATTGTCACCCTGCTTATTTAACTTATATGCAGAGTACATCATTAGAAATGCTGGGCTGGAGGAAACACAAGCTGGAATCAAGATTGCCGGGAGAAATATCAATAACCTCAGATATGCAGATGACACCACCCTTATGGCAGAAAATGAAGAAGAACTAAAGAGCCTCTTGATGAAAGTGAAAGAGGAGAATGAAAAAGTTGGCTCAACATTCAGAAAACTAAGATCATGATATCTGGTCCCATCACTTCATGGCAGATAGATGGGGAAACAGTGGAAACAGTGGCTGACTTTATTTTTCTGGGCTCCCAAATCACTGCAGATGGTGATTGCAGCCATGAAATAAAAAAACACTTACTCCTCGGAAGGAAAGTTATGACCAATCTAGATAGCATATTAAAAAGCAGAGAAATTACTTTGCCAACAAAGGTCCATCTAGTGAAGGCTATGATTTTTCCAGTGGCCGTGTATGGATGTGAGAGTTGGACTATAAAGAAAGCTGAGCACCACAGAATTGATGCTTTTGAACTGTGGTGTTGGAGAAGACTCTTGAGAGTCCCTTGGACTGCAAGGAGATCCAACCAGTCCATCCTAAAGGAGATCAGTCCTGGGTGTACATTGGAAGGACTAATGTTGAAGCTGAAACTCCAATACTTTGGCCACCTGATGTGTAGAGCTGACTCATTGGAAAAGACCCTGATGCTGGGAAAGATTGAGGGCAGGAGGGGAAGGGGACCGTAGAGGATGAGATGGTTGGATGGCATCATCGACTCGATGGACATGGGTTTGGGTGGACTCCAGGAGTTGGTGATGGACAGGGAGGCCTGGCGTGCTGTGGTTTCATGAGTCAGACACAACAAAGTCAGACACAACTGAGCAACTGAACTGAACTGACAGAGAGAGGAAATATGTACAGATAAGAAGAAATATGACATCACTGGTGGTTTTATCTAATGGAGGAGAGCACAAAGGTAGATGGTTTTGATAAGCCCAGAGTTGTAGACAGTAGAGGAAGAAATGTTGCCCAACATAAATTTAACTCCGGATTTGAAAAGAGGGGAATGACAACCCACTCCAGTATTCTTGACTGAAGAATTCCATGGACAGAGGAGCCTGACGGACCACAGTCCATGGCATTGCAAAGAGTCGGACATGATTCAGCGACTTTCACTTTGCAGATCATGCTGCACTGAGCCACCATTCCATGGCACATGCAGATAACCTAATTTATCAAATAGCCAGTTTCCATTAAATGGCAAGAAACATAAAGGACTCAGTACAGTGTATGACTCTATTGAGTTTTGCTAGTGCCTTTATGGGGGGATAATCACTGCTAAATCTTGAGACTTTGCTGCATTAAATATCAGCAATTAATGTCATTTCAATTTCATATACTTTTCTTTGTCTGAATTTGCTAGCAGCTGTACTTAGAAGCTGAAATTTCTTGTGCCATCCTCGATGTTAAGCACATGAAATTATTTAAAATTGGGGATGTCTGTCTCATTCATTGCATTCAGGGTATCACCGTTTAAAACAGATTCTGACAACTTGAACCTGTTTATAAGTCAGCAGTTCTTTTTTCTTCTCAAGTTTTGACATCATGTAAATGAGCAACAGCTGATAGAAACAAGAATGTTCATAGCCTAAAGAAGATAAAACATAAAGCAATAAAAAATGCTGCTTTTAGTCTTTAAGAGGAAATTTACTTATTTTATATTATTTTGAGGATGGGACTGGATCCAGAGGTAATAATGACTGGATGAATATCACTTAAACCTAAGAGCCCACCAGATGCAGAATCATTGGTGCTGAACAATCGGAGTGCTAACACCAACATCCAGGGATGCTGCACAGGAAATTGATGTGGCCACTGCAAGTTTCTGCTACAACCTTGTGGATATTACCTAATGCATGATATGTTCTGTTTGTTGCCATTGTTGTTTAGTGGCTAAGTTGTGTCTAACTCTTAAAGACCCCATGAACTGTAGCCTGCCAGGCTTCTCTGTCCATGGGATTTTCCAGACAAGACTATGAGAGTGGGTTGCCATTTCCTTCTATAGGGGATCTTCCTGACCCAGGGATCAAACCTGCATCTCTTGCATTGGCAGGCAGATTCTTTGCCACTGAGCCACCAGTGCAGCCCTATATACTCTGTAGGGATCTTTAAAAATGTTCATACGAATAATTTTTTTAATTTTTAGAAGTGTAGAAAATATATAATTGCAACTTCTAATCCACCAATGTCATTTTAAGGTTGGGACCAAAAGAGGTTAAATAATTTCCTTTAAGTTACAGGTAAGTCAGTGACTGGGCTGGAACCAGAATTCAGATACCTGCATTCACAAATGCAGTGTCATTTCCCCTGCACCAGAGTTCACCATCTTGTAATTATAATTTATATCCTACAAACCTTGCTTGTTCCAGATTGGGGATTTCATGGTAGAATTTAAGTATTGTGATTCTTTTCCTCTTCCAGTCTTTATTGTCACTCCAGTATCTCACCTCAGGTTCTGAACTTTTTCTCTCCTTCTAAACTTGTTATTCTGCTACTTTTCATTATCTAAGTGATTCTCTACCTGCTGTGTGTCTGCAGCTGTGCCCCATCCTTATTTAGTTCTCAACCAGACTTATAAACAGCACAATATGCACAGTGCTTGGTCTTTGTAACTCATTCCCCAATATTCCCTGGAGGACATGTCAGTGGCCAAAACCACTAAGCTAGATGAACTTGGAAAGCCAGGCTTTCTGAAAGAGAGAGCAATATGGAAGTGAATTGTTTTTCTCTAGGAATACAGAATTCAAAATAGCCCTGTGGTTTTTGTTTCTGTGTTCGAGCATCCCCCACTTCAGGCACTTGTGAACATGAACAAAGGAATAAGAGGAAAAATCTGATGCCTATCAGCATTAATGGGTCTCTTTTTTCCATCTGGGTCATAGTTACATATAGTAATCTGTGTGACCTAACATCTGTGCCAAGCTAGCAAACACAGTTTATCAATATAAATATGTCCTTGTATTAAAAAAAAAAAAATCTGTGCATCTATGTTGTGTCAATTTGTATTGCAGAGCGTTCAATAGAAGTATCACAATGGGTTAGGAATCTTTATCTTTTTTTTTATTCTTATTAGGAAAACATGACTGTACATAATACTTAGTGAATTCAGCACTTTGAATATGCATGATTAAAACAGATGTATCAAGGATTTTGTCAAGGTAGTTGTTATGTGTATGTTGTTTTTGTGAAAATTTACAAACTGCACAATTAACCCATGAAAAGAGTGGCATGCATTTTAAATATAACTGCTATTATTTTAGCAAAAGAAAATTAATATGTGAATTGTGAAACTGATTTTAATTTATAAGAAGATTATAAGGAAGCTTTTAGTCTTCCAACATTTTTGAGGTCAGTGAGAATTTTATTTTTTTTTTTGAGAATTTTAATACTAAACACGTTTTTGCATCTTTTAGACTTCATGTGTGTGTGTGCTAGATCACTTCAGTCGTGTGCGACTCTTTGCAACCCCATGGACTGTAGCCTGCCAGGCTCCCTCATCCACGGGATTTTCCAGGCAAGAATACTAGAGTGGGTTGCTGTGCTCTCCGCCTGGGGATCTCCCCCACCCAGGGATCAAGCTCATGTCTCTTACTTCTCCGGCGTTGGCAGGCAGGTTCTTTACCACTAGCGTCACCTCACAAGCCCTTTAGACTTCATACCATTTTGCAATTGAGCATAAATAAAACAGGAAGTTAGACATTCTAAATAGGGGGTAAAGATAAACTAATGTAGTAGTAAGAGATTAAGTATCCATAGAGGAAAAGAAAATAAATGTAGTTCTTGAAAAATATTTTTTATAAGATCGAGCCTCTAGACTAGCTCCATCTTTATTAACTGAGAGTTATGTTTTAAAATGTCGTGGTTGACACATAATTCTCATTCTTAAATTGGCCTCAAAATGCTTGGGCTTCTCCCTGTCTGTTGACAGTTCACCTAAATAGTCCCTGAGCAGAGAATAACAAATTTTGAAAGTTTATAAGCTCACCACATTTGCTTCTAATGAGGGCAGACTAGAAAGGAAATATTATCAAGGGATAGTCTAAGGCTGTGTACATTGGGTGATATTTTGTTATTTGGGAATTGATTTGGGAAATTGATGCAATTGGATTGTGTATTACAGAGCAAGATATTAAAGGACATTTGAAAGACAAAATTCATAGATGAAACTGTCACCCAAACAATTTAATCTTAACTATGAATTACAGAAACAAAACCTATAAGCAATGGGTGACTCTGACCACATATTATGATAAAAGATATTTCAAAAGGAAGTCTGGGATGTCAAGGTGAAATGTTACAGTGGTATTCAATGCAAACTACATATTAGAAGCATCTGTGGAGGTTTTAATGCTACAAATGATTGGGCTCTGTTACTCAGGAATACTGAAATCAACTTTTCTTGATAATTGGGGCCCCTGCACCTGTATTTCTTTAAAGCTCCACTGGTGATTTTGATGAGCAGCCAAATTTAAGAACCACCTGGCTAGAAAAATTCCTTGAAGTGGCTGGAGTATTGCCACAGAGGTTCTCAATATAGCACCTGCAAAATTACCCAAAGTGGCGAGGAAGCCATTATAGGTGTCCTGCCATGCTGTACGGAGAAGCTAATTCACTTTAACATAAAAGTTTTTGTGACTAATATGTAACTGTCATGTTTTTCTTTGGAAAACAAATCAAACTGAAGAAAATGCTGAATATTATTTGCCTGCTTGTTGTTGGTTTTTGTGCATGCATGCTCGGTTGCTCAGTTTTGTCTGCTTGTTTGGGAGCCCGTGGACAGTAGTCTGCTAGGTTCCTCTCTCCATGTAATTTTCCAGACAGTACTCCTGGAGTGGGTTGCCATTTCCTTCTCCAGGGGATCTTCCCAAGCCAGGGATAAAACTGGTGTCTCTTGAGTCTCCTGCATTGGCAGGCAGATTCTTTACCACTGTGCCATATCACTGAAAAGAAGTATAACCATACACACTTCCCACTTAAAATGATTGTTGAATGAATGAAATGAATTTAACATCCTGAATCGTCCTTTGTTTTTTGTGTTTCTGTATCAAATATTCTTATTCTACCAATAAATTATTTTCTTAATAATTTGGAGCTTTTCAAAATGCAGTGTATTTAACATGTAGATCTGAAAGAATTCATTAAAAACAATTGTTAAAAAGCTACTGTTTGATAAACACTTCTAAGCTTATAGTTACTGTAATTATATGACATAGTCCCTAGTCTACTATTACCATAGCGTGGGTGGCTATGCATTATAAACATTGTTGATTAACATTATAGCAAGTTCACACAAGAGATGACTCTAAACATGGACTTCACCAGATGGTCAACACCAAAATAAGATTGATTACATTCTTTGCAGTCAAAGATGGAGAAGCTCTATACAGTCAGCAGAAACAAGACAGGGAGCTGACTGTGGCTTAGATCATGAAATCCTTATTGCAAAATTCAGACTTAAAATTAAGAAAGTAGGGAAAACCAATAGGCCATTAAAATATGACCTAAAACAATTCCCTTATAATCATGATCATAAGTGGAAGTGACAAATAGATTCAAGGGATTAAATCTGATAGACAGAGTAGATCTTCATAGATCTGAAGAACTATGGACAGAGGTTCATAACATTGTACAGGAAGTGGTGATCAAAACCATCCCCAAGGAAAAGAAATACAAATAAGCAAAATGGCTATCTGAGGAGGCCTTATAAATAGCTGAGAAAGAAGAGAAGTGAGAGGCAAAGGAGAAAAGAAAAGATATATCCATCAAATACAGATTTCCAAAGAATAGCAAGGAGAGATAAGAAAGCCATCCTAAGTGAACAATGCAAAGAAATATAGGAAAACAATAGAATGGGAAACACTAGAGATCTCTTCAAGAAGATTAGAGAGAGATACCAAGGGAACATTTCATATGAACATGGGCACAATAAAGGACAGAAATGGTAAGGACTTAACAAAAGCAGAAGACATTAAGAATACGTGGCATATTTTGATAATTATCCATTATCAAAGAACTGTTTGAGTTCCTGGAGTCATTTAGCAAATTCCCATTGGCTATCTATTTTACATATGGTAATATAAGTTTCTATGTTATGCTCTATGAATTATGCGTTTGAGGTGTGGTGCTGGAGAAGACTCTTGAGAGTCCCTTGGATTTCAAGGAGATCAAACCAGTCATTCTTAAAGAAATTCAATCCTGAATATTCATTAGAAGGACTGATGCTGAAGCTGAAGCTGAAGCTCCAATACTTGAGCCACCTGTTGGGAAGAGCTGACTCATTAGAAAAGACCCTGATACTGGGAAAGACTGAAGGCAGGAGGAAAAGGGGATGACAGAGGATGAGATGGTTGGATGGCATCACTGGCTCACTGGACATGAGTTTGAGCAAGCTCCTGGAGATAGTGAAGAACGGGGAAGCCTGGTGTTCTTTCTTGCAATGGGTTGCAAAGCGTCGGACATGACTGAGTGACTGAACAAGAACAAAGTTCACATATGGTCTCTTAAATCTTTGAATGTAAAATGTAATCATTTTATATTTGAATAATAAAGATCCTACTATCTGTTGAGGGGTTATCAACAAAATTGTTCAATTCAAAAACATTTGAAATACAATGATAAGTCATTTAAGATTTAGAATTACAGATGACACATAATACACTTGTAGAATGAATGAAATAATATTTCCCTAAAGAGGTATTAATTTCACTTCTAGGGATTCTGTTCCAAAATGTTTACACAGGAGGAACCACTGAAAATGGATTTTGTCAGCTCAAAGAAAAGGAAAGATTTATGTGCAGAGAGAGCAGTAAAATAAAATCATATTTGTTCCCACAACATACTTAGGGGATGATTAGTAAACAGCTATAGCTGGAGTGTATGTGAATACACTTGGAGATTGAGCAAGATGGCAGGCTCATAAGCAAATTGGATATTACAGTATTAATAGTTCATTTCAAAAGGCAACAGGGAAAAGGGAACTGGTGATAATACTTTTCATAAAGATTTTTTAAAGCTATCAGTGTTTGGGAAGTGTAACCGTGAAAGCTGTGCCCAGATCTGATTAGATAAGCAAAAACTAGGTGGCAAGAAAACACAAATATTCCATGTAAAATTGTAAAAAAAAAAAAGAGGGTCGATTCAAGAGATTTTGCAAGTAGAATCATCAGGACTCAGTGACCACCTAGGAAATGCAATAGAATGGGTGGAGATGACTCCATATCCTGGTCTGGATTTGGGGACATTAATGACTATAATTTTAAGACAAACACACAAATCGCGTTCAGGCAGAGTTGATGGAACAAATGAGTTCTCTTTTGAACACTGTGTTATGTGCTGTACTGTGCTAAGTCAGTTCAGTTGTATCTGATTCTTTGTGACCCCATGGCCTGTAGCCTGCCATGCTGCTCTGTCCATGGGACTCTCCAGGAAAGAATACTGGAGCGGGTTGCCATTTCCAACTTAGGGGATATTCCTGACCCAGGGATCAAACTGGCATCTCTTGTGTCTCCTGCTATGGCAGTCAGGTTGTTTACCATTAGCGCCATCTATTAAACAGTATGTATATTTGACATACATGTGCTATATCTGGATCAAACCAGAAAAGGAATATTTGATAATATGAGTCTAGAACTCAGGTGAGGGCATCCTGGTTGAGGGCTATCTTTTTGGTTACTAGTGATAGATAACCAGATAAAATAGTTTTAACAATAAAAGGAGTAATTATTATAGAACAAGGCATTTTAAGGTTGGGAACTTGACGATTCATTACCAGACCTTCCTGTAATCCCAGTTTGCCATTTGACTTTATCAGTGGAAATCTTCTTCACTTTCTTCAAAGAGTATATCTCATCTCATTTTCATGAATGGGACATAGGCCCCAACCTAAACCAGCTTATAGACAGAGAATGAAACAACCAAGATTGGTTTAGTTATACTGCACCTAAGGAGCTGGGATTAAGGGAACTTTTTCTGGCCATCTATTTGCTTGGATGAGGCTAACATCATAACCAATCTCTACTTTGACAGCAAAGAGAAAATGTGTGGAGGTAGGCAGGTGGGAAGGAACGCGTTCTAGGAGAAAACAGTGAACTCAAAAAAGCTATAGGCATATATGGATACATGGATATCTATCCATAATGGTTGCATGCTGCTGCTGCGGCTGCTAAGCTGCTTCAGTCGTGTCCGACTCTGTGCGACCCCATAAGCTGCCCCCCACCAGGCTCCGCCGTCCCTGGGATTCTCCAGGCAAAAACACTGGAGTGGGTTGCCATTTCCTTCTCCAATGCACGAAAGTGAAAAGGGAAAGTGAAGTCACTCAGTCATGTCCGACTCATTGCGACCCCATGGGCTGCAACCTACCAAGCTCCTCTGTCCATGGGATTTTCCAGGCAAGAGTACTGGAGTGGCTTGCCATTGCCTTCTCCGAATGGTTGCATGGAATAATGAAATCTAGAATAATGTGTATGGAAACAGAAGAAACAGGCCATAGAGAAAGTAACTTAAGAAAGTAAGAAAGAAAGTAAGATGTTCAAACATAATACTAAAAAGACTGGCATTTTTAAGGTAGAAGTGTGGGGTGTGGAAATCAGGAAAATATACAATTTCTGGAGGGGTATAGGGTGAAAGATCCTATTAAATATTGTAAAATGTTATATTTCAAAATTTTAAAAATGTCACACAAATTATAGGAATTTTAAGTCAGGAACATCTTGGCATCTGGGGATAATGATTCTCAGTAAGCCAAGGATAGTGGCTGGATCTCATAGCTGGAGGGAACTGAGAGATTTTTATATTCACTTAAGATTGAGAAACATTGATGTAACGAGGAAGGACAGAAAAAAATTAAAAAGTGAGGAGAGAATTCTGGGCAAGTAGTGGAGCAGTGGTAAAGAATCTGCCTGCCAATGCAGGAGACACAAGAGACTTGGGTTCAATCCCTGGATCAGGAAGATCCCCTGGAATAGGAAATGGCAACCAACTCCAGTATTCCTGCCTGGGAAATTCCATGGACAGAGGAGCCCTGTGGGCTATAGTCCATGGGATCACAAAGAGTCAGATTCAACTGAGCACGAATGTACACAGTATCAATATTATGGGAGGCAGGTAAGAAAATATTCCTTAAAAAAGAATGGCAGACAGAACCATGCACAGAATAGTCTTAGAATTTAAGAAGCTCATTATGAGTTAGCCAGCACCTGAGAGAATGGGAAGGAAAGAGGATGGCACGCTGTCTCCAGTCCTCTGTTGCCTGTGTCTTCAGCCTGTATCTTAGCCACATTAATCTGAAGAGAGTTGGCCCAGGATGGGTTCTTCACCAGGAAGCTTCAGTGTCCTCCACAAAGGAGAGTCTTGGCTTCCCAGGTGGTGCTAGTGACAAAGTACCTGCCTGACAATGCAGGATACCTAAGAGACGTGGGTTCAATCCTTGGGTTGGGAAGATCCTCTAGAGGTGGGCATGGCAGCTCCAGTGTTCTTGGCTGGAGAATCCCATGGACAGAGGAGCCTGGCAGGATATGGTCCATAGGACCACACAGAGTCGGACATGAATGAAGTGACTTAGCACAACACAGGCCGTAAGGCTCAAAGCCCTTTATGTGTAGATGTGATTTTTGTAAAGTATAAAAAAGAAAGAAAAGGAAGGAAGAAAAAAGATAGATCACTAAAGATATATTTGGGGATGAAAAATACAGAAAAAAGAATAATGAGGTGGTTAAAATTATTTTGTGCTAAATAACTACACATGGCTGCTGATGTTTAGGGTAGTAATTTACAGAGTAAGAAGGCTGAAGACCAGATTTCATAAAATGCTAAGAAAGAAGCAGCAGCAAACTCGGTCACTCTCTCCATCTGTTGAATAGGCAAATGTTTGACCATAGTGTTGGGCTGAAGGACAGGAGTTAGCTGAGATTCAGAGACTGGTGATATATAATTCAGAAAGAATAAATGGATTGATGGATTTGTTGTTGTTGGTTAGTTGCTAGGTCATGTCTGACTCTTTTGCAATCCCATGGACTGTAGCCCACCAGGCTCCTCTGTTCATGGGACTTCCTAGGCAAAAATACTGGAGTGGGTTGCCATGCCCTCCTCCAGGGTATTTTCCTGATCTGGGAATCAAATTCTCATCTCTTGCATTAGCAGGTGGATTCTTTGCCGATGAGCCACCAGGGAAGACCCCGGAATTGATGGGAAAGGATGAGATAAGGAGTAGTCGTGGCGAGACTTCCTGGGATAGATGGATTAACACCTATATCCAAGCAGAAAATAGAGCAGGTGAAGCTACAGATGACACAATAGGCAGGCAGGAAGGAAATGGATGAGTTGGTTCCTAACGATTGAGTTCTGTCAGCATCTTGGTTAAATGCTCTGTTAGTTTGATAGGCATGCTCTTAACAAAGTACCATACACCGAGTGGCTTAAACAATAGAAATTTCTTCTCATAGCTCCGTGGCTAGAAGTCCAAGATCAAGATGTTGGCAGGCTCATGCTCCTTCTAGCAGTGATAGGTAAAGTTCTGTTTCAAGTTTCCCCCTGATGTCTAGCAATTCCTTCGCTTGTGGTAGGGCAGTTCCAATCTTCACAAGGCATTCTTCCTGTGAGCATGCCTATCTCTTCACATGGCATTCTTTTTTGAAGGATACTTTTATATTTAATCAGGGGTCCTCCATGTTCCAGTACGTCATCATACTTAGTTACATCAGCAACAACTATTTCCAAATAAGCTCACTTTCTGAGGTACTGGGGTTTAGAGCTCCAACATAAGGATTTGTGCACAATCCAACCTGCAACAGATGCTGAATAAAGGAAGAATGAAAATTTGGAAAAGTAGTTGTGGGGAATGGGAAGAACAATTGAAAATATATCATTTTTCTTGAGAAAGCCAATACACTGGGTGAATCCTATCAATGAATAAAGATAATCAGCTTTTCTCCAAATATATCTGATTTTACCAGATGTTTTTAGTTTAGCAATAACAAGAGTATAAAAATTATTCCAATGACTTGATGGTATGTGTCTGACAGTCTATCTACCATGTGCACATTTATTTCATTATAAACACACACAAAAAGAAAGTCATATCATGACTTGGGTAAAATTAACACAGAAGCAGAATAAATAGAAGACTGATGTGCAGACTTGTAAAAAGTACACATATGACAAGCAGTTGAAGTATTTGACTCACATTGAAAATATGTGTTGGGATAAGAAATAACATGAAAGGCTTGACATTATGCTGCAACCATAAAAAAATTGTCTTTGACAAGTCTATAAGAACAAAATTGTGACATCAGCTGAGATAAAAATAGGTTTGAACTGGACTGAGGAACATTTGGATTTCAAATATCTAATAAATTGTGGCTGGGAAAAGCTACATTACTTCAATGACACTGGTTTGTACTAAATATTTAGAAAAAACCAGCCCCCATTTCAAGATAATGAATATTACCAATGCCTGTCCTCATCATCAAGAGTGATTTCTTTCTAGGTCATGAGTCCCAGGCATATCATTTTCAATGAAAATCTTACACAAATAACTTTTCTCTCCTTTCCTTGTACCCAACTCCATCCCCAACGCAAATCTATCCTATGCCTTTATTAGTTAGGCCTCTGGTTTTAATACATGCTCCTGAAGGTTAAATTCAGTAATTCAGGATTTAAATTGCCTTATACCTCTAATGCTTATGCTTCTTTCCACAATATTCCTTCATAATATTGTAGCCCCCAGATATCAGCTATCTCATTTTCATTGCTTTCTCAGTATCAACTTAATTGTAAAACTATCCCAGGGCCATTTATCATTTAAAATTTTATATAATGAGCAAAGGATAAAAATCATTACTAAATATATAAGCCTTCCAATAATCTAGCCCATAAATTTACTTCAATTACAACCATTAATGTGTTTAGCAGTGGTTTTTCAATTCACATTTTCTGCCTTAATGGACATGAGAAGTAAATATTGACTGCTTTATAATATGACTTATTCTTGTGTATCTTCATAACATTGATGAGAAACATAATTTCAACTGGTTTTATTCAAGATGTCTTATGGAGCTATATTCTACCCAGTTATAACTTTCAAGGACTGTCCACATGAGAAATACACACACATAGAAGTATGCTCCACACAGATGCTTTGAATTAGAACATTAAACCAAAGCACAAATAGAACATGTAGATTTTTTTTTATAAAGGACTGATTATGAATATTTTCAAAGGTAATGGAAGAGTGTGAAAAATGGATAGGAAAGGAAAAAGTTAAATAAGTCAGTGTTTAGTCATTTGAGTGACGAAGTCTTTATATCAAGCTGTAATATATTCAGCCTTTTTAATCTTCCTGTCATGACATAAATTAATTACATTAGTTTTGGGGAAAAAAAGGAAAAATGCAAATAGGACAACCAACAGGAGTCTACAGTTATGGGAGTATGGATTAGAGTTTATAAAAAAGATGCTGTGGGGAATTAAAAATATCAAAGAAAAATAATATAGGATTTCTATAGCTTCAAATATGGTGGAAAGATATTGGGAGTTGAGGACTTTGACAATGAGAGACATTT
This sequence comes from Giraffa tippelskirchi, assembly GCF_054371585.1. Classification (NCBI taxonomy): domain Eukaryota; kingdom Metazoa; phylum Chordata; class Mammalia; order Artiodactyla; family Giraffidae; genus Giraffa; species Giraffa tippelskirchi. The sequence goes on from NC_137277.1 coordinate 115,641,084, forward strand.
CCAGAGTAATAAACAACTCTGGACTAAGGCACAGGTGTTTCATTTTTGCCTCCCTGCATTTTTTTAACCAAATGCTTTTTTTTTTTTTTTTATTTAAACTTGTCTCTCCTTCACCTCTCTGGACCTCAGTTTGTTTGTTAGTTTGTATAAGAAAATAAACTGAGATTGAATGTATTATATCCTTTCCAGCTCAGCCATTCTATGAATCAGTAATTTCTGAGACACATAAAATCAATAAGACTTGGACATTTATACCTTTAAAATTCCAGAAAAGTTTCTGCAAGTCCTCACCAGAATTTGATATCATCATTGCTTTTTGATAATGATTTTAACTATTCAGTGTTTGCTAGAAGTTGGGGGCACTAGAAGTACTGACTACAAAGAGGCAAAACAAATATAGATAATAGATTTATTGCTTATTCTGATTGTGTTACTTAATCTGGTTGCATAACACAACACTGGGCGTTTGGCAATTTCATAGAACTGAACACCAAAAAGACAGATTTTACTGGGTGTGAAGTTTTAAAAAAGTGAACCAGGCAAAATATCCCCTCTGTCCTTCTCCTTTCAGACCACAGTACTCTTTGTTTTTGCTCATGGACTAAGACTGATCCTTTGAGATAATAGGGACTCAGTAATTAGTGATCAAATAAACAATTAAATAGATTTCTAGGTTTAATATGAATTTTTATTTTTTAAAGTTGTGTGTTTTAAGAGTGATACAATGAGGCATAATCCACTCAATCAGTGTCAACCAAGAGTGAAATAATGAATCAAACACTAAAACACTTACCCATCTACATAATCCAACCTAGACTTCTGAAAAAACAGCTACTCTTTGTCAATGAGCAAAAGTACAGATTTCAAATGAAAGACATATTGTGATTCTTGCTATTTATTTCAAAGGTACTAGGAAGAATGCTACATAACTATTAACAATGCGAACTCTCTACTACTTCTAAGCTATGTGTCTTGAGGACATTATGTAGCCTGTGTGCCCCTCCCTTTTTTTAGTCTAAAAACTGAAAATAATACTATTTATTTCTATAGGTTATTGGAGGAATAAATGAATAAATGCATATGAGAGATTTAGAACAGGGTCAGGCACGTAACAAGCACTTGATAAAGGTCAGCTACTATTAGTCAGTTTCATGGTGTGGCAGACAAACCATTCATGTATTTTGTCCCATTCTCTTGACAAGAGAAAGGTGGAAATATGTCCTCCTTCTTACATTTACTATGCAATCTCCATATTTATAGGCTATCAATATATGTCATGCAAGTATAATGGAAATATGAAAAAAAATGAGGAATGCTGGATTCTCATATTTGCTTTTCCACATATTTCTAGCATAGCGTTTGGAGAAGGAGTAACCTTCCAAATCTGAATTTCTCCATTTATAAAATGAAAAGATTGGACTGGATAGCCTTTGGGGTGTTTTAAATTCTGGGATTCGGATATATACATCAACAGTGGATGAAGGCAGCAATCTGGCCATTCTCTGTGGGAAACATGGTTCACGTGGTCAGATACATGTTACTCATACTCTGCACACAAAGCACATGCAAATTCCCCTCATCTGTTTCATCCAGGCAAGGGTGACCTTTCACAATCTGGTGTGAATTACCAAATCTTTCTAGCTGTTACAAGTGAATAGATCATGTTCTTGTAGCACCCATAAAATTCATATTTGCTGTCAACTTGAGAAATTTTGGCTCTGTGCTCATGTTTCTCTTTCCCTGTCATAGGAGAAAGGCAATTCTTCTTTTGAGGAGGACAAGATGTACCATGAGGAAATGTGAAAAATAGCCTACTCCTGGCCCCAACAGCTCCAGGAGCTACATATTTGAAAACAAAAACATATTTACATTTTTACATAAATATCCAAGCTACTTGCCTTAATCTTTTCTGCAATATTGTCATTGAAGCTAAGGTTGAAGCTATACCCTTCAGAATGTAGCAGTCTCCCCATTCCTACCAAAATGTAGTCTTTACTGCCTGAAGGACTTTTTATTCATTTAGCTATAACATAAATGCCAATTTACTTCACCATCTGGGGAAAAGAGTTTTAAGTTAGCTTCTCAGAAAATTTACCTAATTGAACATAGCTTATTAACTAGACTTTCTTTGGGATGGAAAAATTATGTATGTGTATTTGTATTCTAATGTATTTCATCATAAATGATGATTTGGAGAAGACCCAAGGAGTTATTTATCACATAGCTTCATTCTCTCAGGAATATAACTGTCATGACATCACCTGGCAGGTCTGGTCACAGGAACTATCCTTTGAAACAATGAACGTGACATTGAGTTTTTCTTTTCAGTGTCTCAATATGGTTCTGCATATAAGCTGAGAGAAAAATGGTACAACTTGATTGAAGTACAGGCATAAAACTCATATCTTAACAGATGTGTTATTTAAGTTTAAAATGGAAGTAAAAATGTAAATCAACTTCTACCAAAGTTTGCACAGCTGTCGCTATGTTTTAAAGGTGGCAGTGGCTTGACAGTTCCAAGAAACAGACAAAAATAAAGCATGAGGGTATCTTTGAACAGGGTTTTGAAATGTTGATCTTTTTTATCTTTTAATGTGTTCCATTGGCCAAATAACTATCAGATCTAGTCAATGTCTCCTTTGCGTCTCTTATCGTCTTTGTGAGAGCTAGGCTTACTGGGTTCACTCTACATAGAAACGTAGGCAATGGATAGTGAAAATTTATGAAAGATGCCAGGCAATAAATTGAATCTATTTGTCTGTGTTATGATTATAATTCTACGTCCACTTTAGCCATCCACTCAAAAAAATGAAGTACATTTCTCATCATAGTATGAAGTATCATGGTTTTTTTTCTATTTAGATATTATTAGAAATCAATTAACCAATCAACTCATCAATATATTTGTTAAACACACTATATGAAAGTCATTCCTCTGACAGGAGGGGGTTGGTCTTCTTTAAGGAATTTAACTTAAGGCACAGTAAAGTTACCAAGTAACACATGACCTACCTGTAATGACCCCTGTTTGATAAAATCTCCCCAAGTCCTCTGGGAGGAGTTAATGCCCAGCTCTTCTTGCTGTCATAGCATTTGTACTACACTCTTTAATCAGTTATTACCGCATATACTATTGTTCAAAGCTCAGGTTCTAGTATCATGCTACCTGGATTCAAAGTACTGTGGTTCAGTTAAATATTGTGTCTCCTCATTTCTAATTAAAAATGATGTATATACTTGCCTTATAGAGTTGATATACTGATGGGGTAGGACCATGTATCCTGAAGCATTGTTTTGGTAAGTACATCCTGAAGAAAACTGTGGTGCAAAGGTTAGTTAATAAACAGTTTCTTGAAAAAGATTACAAAAAATTGAACAAAAATTATTATAGTTAAGTCAGAGAAAAAAAATTATGTGGAAGTAGAAATTACATGCTGACTGACTGACTGAGTGGGGGATGTGTTTGGGATTGGAAGCTTGAGAGTAGGTCATGACTGACAGGATAATAACGGTTCCCAGTAATAGAAATAGGAAATTTATTTTAGGAAAAAATGTTTATGATTAGAAGCATATCAAGAAACATCCACTTTCTTTCTTTTTCTTCCTCATGCAAATTGCTACCTAGCATTATATTTAACTTATTTTTTGGTTTTATTGTCTCAATTGAAATGTAAAAAGAAAAACCTATTGTAGTAGAAATACTACTTGTATTATATTTATCTCTGCTTAGTAGGTACTTTATAAATAGCTGTTGAATAACTGAGTGAAAAAATGAAATATCCAAATATGAATTCTGGAAGCAGGTGTGGATTTTATAAAGGAGTATCAGAAGAAGTATTCAACCGTGAATACTCTTTGGAAGGACTGATACTAAAGCTGAAGCTCCAGTATTTTGGTCATCTGATGTGAATAGCTGACTCACTGGAAAAGTCCCCGATGCTGGAAAAGATTGAGGGCAGGAGAAGAAGGCGTCAGAGGATGAGATGACTGGATGGCATCACTGATGCAATGGACATGAACTTGGGCAAACTTAGGGAGATGGTGAGGGACAGGGAGGCTTGGCATCCTGCCATCTACGGGGTTGCAAAGAGTTGGACACAACTGGGTGACTGAACAAAAAAACAATCAGAAGAATTACAACTTATCAAATAGAAAGGGAAAAACAGATTACAGAGTGACAGTGAGAACCTAGAGAATTCAATGAATGTGAATTTGTAGAGAGTCAAGCAAAAAACAAAGAAAATAAGTGTTTAGGGTTTTTTGTTTTTGTTTTTTTGCTTGATTGTTTGTTTCTGTAAAATTCTTTGGCTCAGGAACAAAACACAGATTAAAGAAAGAGAAAAAAAGAGTTCAGCTGACTTGACATGACAAGCACACAAGGAAAGTGAAGGAAGTTAAACTTAGTCTTAAGGAATTTAAATTCCTCAGATCTGATCCCTTGAACAGCAGCATCAGAATAATTTGAGGAATGTTGGGACCCCATCATTTTAAGGGTGGCTTATCCACTAGGTTTCTTGATTTACTGAATGAGAAACTCTGGGATAAGATCAGCAATCTCTGGTTTAACACGTCTTCCAGATATTTCTACAGGCTGAAATTAAAAACCAATGTCCTAAATTGTTGAAGTTTTTCAAATGTGAGGCTTAGCTGAGAAAGGAGTTTAAAAAAAATTTATTGGAGTGTAGTTGATTTATAATGCTGTGTTAGTTTCTGCTGTTAGCAAAGTGAATCAGTTATACATATATCCCTTGAACTCTGCTCAATAGTCTGTAATGACCTATATGGGGAGAGAAAGAAGTTTAACTACCACTAGGATAGAGGTCTCTTGGACCATTGCCATGTTCTGAGAAACCCCATACAGGGAGCATCTGATGTTGTAGCAGTGACTGTGAAGTCTAAGGATTGTGATTGAGCTGCTGGATGGCTTTGGGATGTGAGAAGATTCTGGCACTCTCTTTTTGAATTCAGAGAACCTTTCTACTCTGGCTCAATAATCAGAAAACATGAAGTAAATGTTTTCAAAGACTCAATAACTTTGTACCAGATAAAGTCAGAAAGGTATGTTTATTTTAGGCTCAATATATGCTTTGTCTAGTACTTTGAAAACATAAATGTTTTCCTCAATTCTCAATTGTAATAACTTGAGGAATATTTTAGTTACTTCAGTAAGTATGTATTGGTTGCAAATGTTTTCATTAGTGTGTATCTATCTCTCTATCTACGGGGTCATTAGTGGCAAAAAAACCCTGCCTGCCAATGCAGGTTAGACATTAGAGATGTGTGTTCGATTTCTGGGTTGGGAAGATCCCCTGGAAGAGGGCATGGCAACCCACTCCAGTATTCTTGCCTGGAGAATCCTATGGACAGAGAAGTCTGGTGGGCTGTAATCCCTGGGGTCGCAAAGAGTTGAACAACTGGCAAATAAGAAATAAATAGGAAATAAAATAATTGACTATACCTTTTTCTGATGCCATTACAATCAGAAACTAATTTCAGTTTGGCAGTTACACCAAATGATTATCTTCTCCTTATAAATGTTTACTTCCTAGCATACCATGACACGAGCTAAGCTATATTGCAGCAGAGCCTAGTAGACAAACCTCTTCCATTCACAGCTGCAGTGTGATGCTAAAAACAGTCATATACTGTTTTTTCACAGATGCCTAACAGCATGGACCAAAATGGAATTTATATTCAGCTTATCATATGTGGGCATATTCTGTTTTGTTAAATGATTGAAAGTGTATCTCAAAATGCATATTACCTGAAATTCTTGTTAGAGAGAAGCAGTAGTGTTATTATAAAGTGAATCCCACTCTAGAAGAAGAGGGTCAAAGTATCTACTTGATAGGCACATAAAATCCTGTAGAGAGGCAGGGCTAGACTGGCACACAACAGAAGGAGCAAAATAATTACTTACATGAGATGTGAGAATTATCTACTAACTCAACATCTCAGCCTCAAACTGTCTTTTCTTCATCTTCCCGTAATGGCTGGAATTTCACTCTTAAGAGATCCATTCACTGATTTAAGATATTGTGCCTCTAGCTGTCTCATGTTAAAAGGTGAATGATCTTAGAAGAGATAATATTTTCCCTTTGTACCCAATCACTGGCCCACCCTCTCAGGCATGAGTTAGCTGATTTTACCTCAAGAGAGTGTTTTTGCAGAATGGAGCAAAGATCAGATTTGTCATGTTCTACAGTGCACTTGCTTTTGGTAGGCACATGGCTTTATTGGAATCTTCACTCCAGAGAGAAAGTTGAAATCACCTTCTTAAAAAGAGCGAGTATGTGTGAGCTTAAACAAATCAATCCATGCTGGTGAATTGAGTTACAAAGTCACTACAAGGCAATACAATAAAGAATTAAGCTGAATACCAAGAAACGAGGAATTATGCAAAAAGTAGACACAGGCCAATGTGCAACACTGGCCTTGGGTTGGGGAGGAGATAATTTTATTTATTGAGTCAATTCATTCTGTATAATCAAATGTGGGCAAGTGTAAACACTCAAATCAGAAGCTATGGAAAATTCTAGTTCAAGTCTGACACTGGGGTTGATAGAGAGATTGTTGAAAGAAAGGCCTAGAACAGGGGTAAGTTTGCAGTTGATGCAGATATAATCTTTCTCACATAATATGCTGTCTTTTTGCACCATCAGTGACTGACCTCCACAGATCTTTAGCATGGTTGCCTACACACAGCAAAATAAAATTATGAAATCTTGTTATTAAGTACTTTTAACATGATTTAATGAGAAAATATTCTATAGAATTAACTACAGTCTGCAAAAATCAAAGTCTAACTGTGGTATGTACCTAGAATGTCACACACTTAAATTCACTTAGTTCCTTTGAGTGTGTGCCATTAACAGCAAAAATGACCTCATATACAAACTACTCACCTCTTTTAAAACAAAGCAAAAACTGAATAAATAAAATACAAATGTTTAAAATTTATATAATTAATTTTTCACATGTAAACACTGAAGAGGTTATGATTATGCCATTCATTAACTGAAAAGTAGTTTATTGTTGTTTTATTTTTTAACATTGGGCTTTAAAGAGCTCATTTTAGAGTCTATTTTATTCATTTTTTTTCCTGTTCATGTTGGAAAACAAAAAAAGATGGTTTAATTGGTCTAGGATTGGCCTGCTTTTCTTAAGTGTATGAACTATCTAGTAAATTTCAATTATATTCCTATAAAAATAGTAATCAAAATATACACTTCTGATTTGACATTCACAAGTCCTAATGTAATAAAAAGAATCTAGTTTCATGCTCCTTGTGTTCTAAGAGTGTAAATCACTTTATGCAAATTTACATTTTTATGAAGTAGAAATTCTGAATATTTTTAGCCTTGAAATAGCTTTAAAATGCAATAATCTTTTGGCACCAGGGCTTAACAAGGACAAATATCGTGCAGTGAAACAAAAGGTCACCTGATTGAGAATATTTAAATGTTCTTCATCCTTATTTGAAAATAGACAGTATATAATTTTTTCTACCTTGTACAAAGTAAAACTTAGGAAACTTTGTTAATTTTTATTGTATTCTCTTTTGATTGTTAAATATCATTGCAACATTCCATAGAACTACTAATGTTTTACGAGCAACCATATATCATTAGAGGTTCTTTATAGGATGCTATACTCCAGTTAGGACAACACCAAATTATAAGCATCAAATTAAAATACATAAAACTCTCCTTGGAGCAAGAGGTTAAACTTGATTCTGTTTTACTTATGGAGGCCATTTTGTTACTGTGATATTTGTTGTTGTTGTTCAGTCACTAAGTCATGTCCGACTCTTTGAAACCCCATGAATGGCAGCATGCCAGGTTTCCCTGTCCTTCACTATCTCCTGGAGTTTGCTCAAACTCATGTCCACTGAGTCAGTGATGCCATCCAACTCCTCATCCTCTGTTGCCCCCTTCTCCTCTTGTCCTCAATCTTTCCCAGTGTCAGGGTATTTTCCAGTGAGACAGCTCTTTGCATCAGGATGTGATATTTACAAAATAACTAAAGTATAGGTTCTGAGTATTGATATTCAAAAGATTAAAACAAATATGACAAACCTGGTGTTTTCTTGTACTGTTCGTCTCATAAATGAAGTCTTGATTTACTCTATTAATATTAACATGGGCTTAAAAAGTCAAATAATACTATTCTGGGCCTTTTTTTCCCCAGTGTGACACACACACCCAAATTGAAAAAAAAAAAGTCCTCAAAACCTTTTCAAGACTTCATTTACATAAAGTAAATAAACGTCAGAGTATTTGGTAGTACCACTAATAATATAGTTTGCTTCATTAGTAATAGTCCTTAATTGTGAATCATTGTATCTTTGGAGTGACAGGTGCCAGTGTCAAGTACCAGATACTTGCAAAGGAGAATGTATGTTTTCTGTATTGTCAAAACTTTGTTGTTTTTTTTTTTAACTAAGTTAATGCAAGGCTATTGTTTATTATTAATCAGTTCAGTTCAGTAGCTCAGTCTTGTCCAACTCTTTGTGACCCCATGGACTGCAGCACACCAGGCTACCCTGTCCATCACCAACTCCCAGAGCTTGCTCATACTCATGTCCATTGAGTCAGTGATGCCATCCTACCATCTCATCCTTTGTCATCCCCTTCTCCCCCTGCCTTTTATCTTTCCCATCATCAGGGTATTTTTTAATGAGTCAGTTCTTTGCATCAGGTGGCCAAAGTATTGGAGCTTCAGCTTCATCATCAGTCCTTCCAATGAGTATTTAGGACTGATTTCCTTTAGGATGCACTGATTGGATCTCCTTGCAGTCCAAGGGACTCTCAAGAATCTTCTCCAACACCACAGTTCAAAACCATCAATTATTTGGTGCTCAGCTTTCTTTTTGGTCCAACTGTCACATCCATACATGGCTAATGGAAAAAAAAACAACAACGTAGTTTTGACTAGACAGATCTTTGTCAGCAAAGTAATGTCTCTGCTTTTTAACATGCTGTCTAGGTTGGTCATAATTTTTCTTCCAAGGAACAAATGTCTTTTAATTTCATGACTGCAGACACCATCTGTAGTGATTTTGAAGCCCAAGAAAATAAAGTTTGTCATTGTTTCCATTGTTTCACCATCTATTTGCCATGAAGTGATGGGACCAGATGCCATGATCTCAGTGTTTTGAATCTTGAGTTTTAAGCCAGCTTTTTCACTCTCCTCTTTCACTTTCATCAAAAGGCTCTTTAGTTCCTCTTCACTTTCTGCCATAAGGGTGGTGTCATCTGCATATCTGAGGTTATTGATATTTCTCCCGGCAATCTTGATTCCAGCTTGTGCTTCATCCAGACTAGCATTTTGCATGATGTACTCTGCATAGCAGTTAAATGAGCAAAGTGACAATATACAGCCTTGACATACTTCTTTCCAAATTTGGAACCAATCCATTGTTCCATGTCCAGTTCTAACTATTGCTTCTTACAGATTTCTCAGGAGGCAGGTAAGGTGGTCTGGTTTCCCCATCTCGTGAAGAATTTTCCACTGTTTGTCGTGATCCACACAGTCAAAGGCTTTAGCGTAGTCAATAGAGCAGAAGTAGATATTTTTCTGGAACTCTCTTGTTTTTTCTAAGATCCATTGGATGTTGGCAGTTTGATCTCTGATTCCTCTGCCTTTTTTAGATCCAGCTTGAACATCTGGATGTTCTCAGTTCATGTACTGTTGAAGCCTTGCTTGGAGAATTTTGATCATTACTTTGCTAGAGTGTGAGATGGGTGAAATTGTGCAGTAGTTTGAACATTCTTTGGCATTTCCTTTCCTTGGGATTGGAATGAAAAGTGATTTTTTCCAGTCCCATGGCCACTGCTGAGTTTTCCAAATTTGCTGGCATATTATTATTAATAGGATATAACATTCAGCCATTTTTTGTAGGAATGCAATGAGAAGGCCCTATTTTGTGAGGCCATATGTACTTACACTGTGACTCACAGAAGTAGATTTTGCAACTTTGCAGTTAATGTCTAGAATGAACATTTACTAATTGCTTTGATTTTCTAGCAAGAATCATGAGAGTGAGAATGTAAAATTGACCCGAACTTGCAGAAGAGTTCAAATGCTAAATTCTGAAATTAATCAGAAGATGTATGACCACCCTTGATCTTGATTCTGATACAATTCTAATTAAACCTATACCATAAATGAATAATTCATGCACTGGGAAGGCTTATTTTTTATTTCTTCTATTATTTTTTAGTTACTCTATTTCATGCTCAGTCTCAAATAATTTCTAATTAGCTGAACTATTCACTGAACATCATTCTGGAAGCACAAAATAGAAGATGAGCCAGCAAAGAGACAGAAAGCAGAAAATGCACAATGATTCAGGATATGGTAGAATTAGATGTAAAATCCTTTTGTAGTCACAGTTCATTCTGAATAGTTTTATCAACCTAGTAGTCTGTGGATATTAGTATGTTATCTTATAGATTATTGCAGGGAAAAATAAAACAAAATCCATATGATATATGGGCTCCTTATCCTTGTCATTCAGGTCCCTACACCATATGTTCCCAATATGTCTCTGTCATCATCTTGTTCTCCATTTTGTGTGCTCCAAGATCTGAGGGAACTAGACATTTCTAAGCATGCTTCCAGTCTCCCTTATTTCTGTACTTTCCCATTATCCTTTAAGGTCTATGTCAAATGTCTCCTGACTTCTGACATGTTTCTTGAACTGATTATGCCCATTTTCTCCTGGGAACCACCATGGCCTTCTAATTGTGCCTACCTTGTTCCTTGATAGCCAAATGGCAAACACTTTTCTCCATTCTGGGTACACTCCAGTAAGCAGAACAAAAATATTTGCTCTCTTGGCGATTATATTCTCAGATGGTGAGACAGACAGCAAACATAACATATAATAAATAATGGGCTTCCCTGGTGACAAAGTGTTAAAGAATCTGTCTGCCAATGTAGGGGACATGGATCCAATCCCTGAGTTGGGAAGATCCCTTGGAATAGTAAATGACAAACCACTCCAGTATTCTTGCCTGGAAAACTCCCTGGGCAGAGGAACCTGGCGGGCTATAGTCCTTGGGGTCCCAAAGAATCAGACATGATTGAGCATGTGTGTGCACATGCACACACAAACACACACACATACAAACTTATGTGTTTTAGAAAGAGATAATGACTATGGGAAAAATAAAGGAGGGATTAGATACTTTGGCAGTTGTGGGGGGCAGGATTCCAACTTTGAATCCAATGTTCAAGGAATGCTTCAATGGAAAGGTGATATTAGAGCAAGAATTTGAAGAGCTGTAGCTATTTGGAGAGGAGTGATTGAGGAAAGAAGAGTAGCCAGAGAGAGTGCTGAGATGGGGGTTTGACTGCAGCAGAGTGTTCAGGAAGGGAGAAAGTTGTAGTCAGGGAGCCATCTTGGGTCAAATGTTATAGGGCTGTGTTGATGAAGGCAAGGACTGCTTTTACTCTAGTAAAATGGAAGCTATTGGAGAGTTTTGAGCAGAGGAGCACCAAGCCCTGAGTTAGGTTTCTAAAGCATAACTCTGAACACTGTTGAGAGTAGATTGCAGGTGGAAAGTTTAGAAATGGGAGTCTAGTTGGAGTGTATTGTAGCAAGCAGGGAATTGACAATGGTAACTTGTTGAGTAGTAGCATTGGAAGTGATAAGAAGTACTCACTTTGTGGATAGAAATTGAAGATAAGGCAATGCAATTTTTTCAAACAGATTAGATTTGTGGGTTAATTGCAAATGAGAAGTCAAAGAACACCCCAAGGTAATCTTGAATTATAATTAGCAAATTTACCTTATTTTTCCTTTCATCCCAAAATTATTGCATTAACATGTGTGCTTACACATATGGTCATACACTTGCATTCCTCCAGTAATTTAGACTAACTGATAGTCTATACAATATGGTTAATTTCTCTGTGGATTGTAGAAATTAAAAATGAAATAAGGGTTAGTATCAGTTAAAAGGTTTGAAACTGCTAATTTTTTTTTTTTCTAATTTTGAATTGGATGTAATTTTGCTTCAGGCTAGGTGGAAGAGTTCTGTAAGTGACAATTTAAACTTAAATTAATCTCACTTTAAAGCCTTTTTAATAAAGCTTTTCTATGAAACACTGAAAAGCCAGCAATATGAAGGCTGTAATGTTCCCAGGAATATGCAATTTAAAACTACAACTTAGTTTGAATTTTACTGTGTCTTTTAATTAAATTCCAGATTTTTGCAGACAGCTAGTATACATGTATAAGATATATCTATCTAGAAAGTGATGTGATGTGAAAAATTCAGGCATTTATCATGATATTGAAAGCTCCAAATACAAATACTAATTCAGCAATTATTCAACTTGGTATTTGAATTAATCTGTATAGACATGGACACATTTTTGAAATGGATAATAGTCTAATTCATGCAGACTTTGCAACTTAAAAAAGAGGAGTATTTTGCATAAATATTGGTGTGTTTTTTTTCATATTAAATTAGATGAAATTAAACAAAACCAGAAAGTTGCATTAAATGTGGACTGGAGGTTTTTCTTTTTTTTGAGAATCAGTCTAAAGATAAAAATATAGAATATAAAATATATAATATAAAAGTTATAAAATGCAAAGAACTACAGAAAATTTTACTACTAAAAAAATAAATTATTTTTATTATTTTGAATAACTTTGTATTCTGTAAAGAATGTTACTGCAAATAGATTGACTGAAATTCACATTGCCACCATCAGTTATTAAGTTGAGTCTAAGTGTCTATATCCTAATATGGCTGACTTTTGCGTATTAATTTCCACCTGAAAGGTGATATTTATTTAGAAAACAGCATGGTCATTCCCAGAAAAGGAGACAACATGATTTAAGTATCACCTGTAACTTAAGAAGAATGATCAAGATAATATTATTATAGGCACATTTAATCAGACAAAAATGACAGTTTGTTGTAAAATTCATAAATATGAGTTGATAACTCATTCCAGCCACATAAAGGGCCTTAAAATTTTCACACCAAGGCAGAGAAATGTTTTTGCGTAGCAAGTAATTATTTAGACTACAAATGACAGACCATTGAAATACAAGACCTTGCTATCATTGTTCATGCTTTGAAGGTAAAATAAAATAATTATAAAAACACCAAAATTATGACATGTAAGAAATAAATGAGCACAAATAGAATTGTTGCTCCTCCCTGAACAATTTGCAAATATTTGTCTATAATTCAACAATATTTATTTAGTACCTATCATGTGAAGGCTGTTGCAAGGTGTGGGAACTTGAAAGACTGAGCAATGACAAACATAGCTATGAATTACCACATTTAAAATCAGGTAAATCTGGGATACAATATGTATTACTGTAAGAGAATAATGTATTATTAATACATCTTTTATTATATTCATTACACATATATATTCATAACAAAAGGTTTATTTCTCACTTTAAGTTTTATTCACAAATTGTGTTTCTGCATGGATAGTAAGTAAAAAAGGAAAATACCTCGTGGAAAGACAAGGACATACACTAAATTATGGCATCAATTTCATCAAACTCCTGCCTCAAAGGGTTAAGTATCAATCTTTCTGAAGCTAATATTTCTACCTTTTGTATTTATATCATTCCTTCTTACCTTTAAAAAAATCTATTAACTAATTCTCCTATTTTGAATATTCAGTATTTTTCTCGACCTTCACCCCACCCCCATTTTATAAACCTCTAGAGTAGCCCAGTCAACTCATCTAGGTACCGTCTTCTTATATTCACATCCACAATTATTCTTCCTTAAAGGTAGTATTCTCCTTGAGTCCACATAACTTTAGAATCCTGTTGACCAGTTCAGTTCAGTTCAGTTCAGTCATTCAGTCATGTCTGACTCTGCAACCCCATGGACTGCAGCACCCCAGGCTTGTCTCTCCATCATCAACTCCTGGAGGTTGCTCAGACTCATGTCCATCAAGTCAATGATGTCATCGAACCATCTCATTCTATGTCGTCCCCTTCTCCTCCTGCCTTCAATCTTTCCCAGCATCAGGGTCTTTTCTAGTGACTCAGTTCTTCACATCAGGTGGCCAAAGTATTGGAGTTTCAGCTTTAGCATCAGTCCTTCCAATGAATATTCAGGACTGATTTCCTTTAGGATTGACTGGTTTGACCTCCTTGCAGTCCAAAGGACTCTCAAGAGTCTTCTCCAAAGAAAAGAATTGTATCTATGAAATAAAATTTAGGATAGATTTACAGTTGCTAACAGTTTTTCTTTACCATAAGAAAATGATTAAACATAATTATCTCTCATTACTATAATTGTGTTAAGAAAATGACTTAAACTCTCAACGTAAGAAATAAATATTTACAGAATCTTATGATTTGTTTTCATTCCCCTCCCCCATTTCGATCAGTGAAAATGTCTTTCTCAATTAAGGCTCTGACGTAGAATTTGGGAACTGCTGGTCTGTTTCTTTCCCTTTCTAATTCTTGACCACCTATCTTCTCTGCAGTCCTTAGTTTGTGTCATCACCCCTTTCCAGGGCTCACAATGGTAACCGTGACCACACAGTAGCCATTTCCAATTAACTGTCAGTTTTGCTTGTACTGGATGTGCTTCCAATATTTGGTAGTCAGCCATCGACATCTTTAAAAGGTTTTTGTGACACAGCTCTAACCTGCTTTTACTGCTTCGTGACAATTTCTCTCTCTCTCTCTCTCTCTTTTTTTGTTTCCTATTCTTTCTTTTCACATAAAATTGGGCATTTAGAGTTTCTGATAACAATTTCTAACTTGACATGCTTCTTCCCTCAGTGATGATTTATTTTCAGAGTTTCAACTCTAACTGTTGAAATTGACTCTAGAACATATTTTCAACCCAAATTTTCCTTATCTCTATTCACAATTCAATAGTTCATTTTTAAAAACATGGGTGCTAATTAGAAGTCCAGACTAAAGTCTTCAAAAATAGAAACATATTCCATCATTTTTTCTTTCAATTTCCTCTTACCTAATATATCATCTTATTTGTTTAATTTTAATTAACACTTCTATAACCACCCATTCACATGACAAGTACTCATTCATGAGAGTACTTGTTTGTACTGATTCTTCTCAGTCAGACCCCAAGTCTTCTTTCTTCAAAAATTCTCACAAATTTTTTCCTTCACTTTCAAGCTATACATTTTATTAAGGGTAAGTGATTTATTTGAGGAGTGTGATATTGCATATCTGAGAAATTTTCTATAATTTTTTAATCCATCTGTGTATGCTAAAAGCCTTCAAAGTTTATACTGATCAAGACTTATTAGTCCCATTACTCTCTTGACTAATCTATTGCAAAATTCTATTACAGTTCCTTTTGCAATCAGTAAATTAATATTCTTTTAGATTAGGTATTATATTTCACCATCATTCTCCTATGAGAAGAGCTCTTTTTGTTTGTTTTTGTTTTGTTTTGCTTGTAAATCTTTAGTGGTTTACCATTGCTACTTGTAAGGCTGGCAAACTATGTCCTTTCCATCCCCTTTCTACTTTCTAGTCTTATTCCGAGTTTTATCTATTTGAGCAAAACATAGTAACTGGTTTTGAATTCTGTTTTCAAACACACAAATTATATGAACTGAACAAGTTATTCTAGTACCCAAAGCCTTAGTATCCTCATCCTCAGCACAAGCACAGTATTTGGCACTTAGTAGGTACCTAATAAAAAGACACATATTAGGCATTCATTTCATTTTCTTCTCTTTACATCTGCCCAGTATTTTCCAACCCCTGCACTTTTTTCTAATTCTCTCTATAGAAGTGCTATCATAAAACCCTCCTCAAACTTTGCTCCAGTTGCTGATGAGAGTTTGGAGCCTAGAGAAGATAACATTTTGGATTCAGTATTATAAAAACTCTACTGCTTTATCTGTCTTTGTACAATCTAAAGATTCTATTTTGATCATTTCATTTCTAAAAGTGGATTGTAAAGTTTATGAGCCACACAAGAAAGTTAAACAAATAATAGCCTTATTAATATGAGTGGTGTGGTGGAATGCTAATTGATCCGGTGATCAGACTTCATTACATTTTGTTACTAAATAACTGTATGGTCTTGGGCATACCACTTTGTGTTTTGGGCATCAATTTTCTTTTCTGTTGAATGATGGTGCTAAAGCAGCTAATCATAAATATCACTAAGCTCTATGTACTATGGCTGTCATTATCATAGTCTGACAGAGAATAGGTTGCAATTCCATTTCTTTATAATAAAGCACAAATTATATGTATCTGACCAATCAGATCATAATTTGGCTCTGAGTGAAGAATCAGGTGCTAAGAATAGCTTTTATGAAGTGAAGAATATAATCTTGACAAAATGAGGATGCAGAGTACAAATTGATCTGATTTAATATAGTCAAACATAAGGATATGTGACTAAAATTTTCAGCTTTCATGTGGCTGTTTGACTGTGTGAATAACATCAACTGAAAAATGGAACAAACTACTATGTGTAAAAATAATAAGCAGCAAAGATACATTTAAAAAACAGGGAAATATAGCCACTATAATGTAATAATTTTAAATGGAGTATAATCAATTAAAATATTGAAACACTGTATTGTATACCTGAAACTAATAAAATATTGTAAATCAGTTAAATGTTGGTACTAACTTCATGTCAAAATTAATACTCACACTTACCTAATTTGAAAGAAAATAGTTTAAAAATTTGATTGATTTAGCCTTAAAGATAATGAAAATGATAAATATATTGGCTTTTAAAAATAGTTTTCTACTAGTTTATAAACTCTGGAAAATTCTTACAGAGATGGGAATACCAGACCACCTGACCTGCCTCTTGAGAAACCTGTATACAGGTCAAGAGGCAACAGTTAGAACTGGACATGGAACAACAGGTTTCAAATAGGGAAAGGAGTATGTCAAGGCTGTATATTGTCACCCTGCTTATTTAACTTATATGCAGAGTACATCATGAGATATGTTGGGCTGGATGAAGCACAAGCTGGAATCAAGACTGCCAGGAGAAATATCGATAACCTCAGATATGCAGATGACACCACCCTTATGGCAGAAAGCAAAGAAGAACTAAAGAGCCTCTTGATGAAAGTGAAAGAGGAAAATGAAAAAGTTGGCTTAAAACTCAACATTCAGAAAACTAAGATCATGGCATCTGGTCCCATCACTTGATGGCCAATAGATGGAGAAACAATGGAAACAGTGACCAACTTAATTTTTGGGTGCTCCAAAATTGCTGCAGATAGTGACTGCAGCCATGAAATTAAAAGATGCTTGCTCCTTGGAAGAAAAATTATGACCAACCTAGATAGCATATTAAAAAGCAGAGACATTACTTTGCCAACAAAGGTCTGTCTAGTCAAAGGTATGGTTCTTTCAGTAGTCATGTATGGATGTGAAAGTTGGACCAAAAAGAAAGCTGAGTACCAAATAATTTATGCTTTTGAACTGTAGTGTTGGAGAAGTCCCTTGGACTGTGAGGAGATCCAATTAGTGCATCCTAAAGGAAATCAATCCTGAATATTCATTGGAAGGACTGATGCCGAAGCTGAAACTCCAATACTTTGGCCACCTGATGTGAAGAGCTGACTCATTTGAAAAGACCGTGATGCTGGGAAAGATTGAAGGCAGGAGGAGAAGGGGACAACAGAGGATGAGATGGCTGGATGGCATCACTGACTCAATGGACATGAGTTTGAGCAAACTCTGGGAGTTGGTGATGGACAGGGAGGCCTGGAGTGCTGCAGTCCATGGGATCACAAAGAGTCAGACATGACTGAGCGATTGAACTGAACTGAACTTTATAAAAATATATTTGTTTTAGCAGAATATCCAGGTACATGCAGAAGAATAAGTGATTCTGCATAAAATATATTTTCTTCTTCTTTTTGCTGTTGTTTCCATTAATTCTAACTAATTTTGAAACCTAGGTTTTTCACCTTTTCTTGTATTATACCCTTTCCAGTGATGATCTCTCACTTAAAAACAAAACAAAAATACTTTAAATTAAAAAAAAAATTGTTATATGTCAGAAAATATCAAGTGAGTAAGAAGACAAGAATATCAATAAATATTTATATGTTTTCTAGTTGATAGTCTTTTCAATTTTATGTTCACACACACAAAAAAATAGTAACACAGAATTTCATTTAATTTCATTTCAGGGGCTGTAGAACAGTAGGGTGAAGTTTCATGCATCTGGAGTATCAATAGGTTAAAAGTATAGATTACAATAAAAATTAATTTTCAAAACGCAACAGCAGGCCTTTAAACTACTAAGCAGAAAGCATATAGTCTCCTATGGTGGAGAGAAATTTCCTTGTAATTATCTTTGAGGCTTTAGGCTAGATCACCATTAACCTCAGAAGTAAAAGGGTTACTATGCTTTCTGGTGTGAGAAATTATATCATCATGTAAATTAAACCCCATTCGACAGTCAAATTAGATTTGGGAAATGATTGAGTATTAAACCTACTCGTGTATATTATCAAATGACACAAAGCACTAGGAAAAAAGAGGCAGAGTTTTTCCTCCTTTTGAAAGATCTCTAGATTCCTTAATGTGTAGAATATGATTTTTAGCATACATCAGAAAAATCAAACTGAAGCAATAGAAGGAAAACTCAAAGATATTTTTAGCCTTTCCCCAACAATTTCTTTTCAGCTCTCAGACAGGACAAAATGAGTCAACACTTAAATAAGCCAGAAATAATATAAAAAGTCTGCAAAATTATAGCTACCTACAGCTCAGATCTTCAATCAAGTAATTGCTAAAGTTTCTCTAAAAGGAGGAACAAATATGTTCTCAGTTGAACATGCTTAATATTTTTAACCTTATTGTCAAAAGAAAAGAGTCATAATTAAGATAGCACAATGCATGAAGCAGAGAGCAACATGATTGCATCTGCATGATGATTAGTGTTTATCCCTGAGGTGGTCTCTTTAGCAGTGGATATGGGAAATAGATGGGGAAACAGTGGAAACAGTGTCAGACTTTATTTTGGGGGGCTCCAAAATCACTGCTGATGGTGATTGCAGCCATGAAATTAAAAGATGCTTACTCCTTGGAAGGAAGGTTATGGCCAATCTAGACAGCATATTTAAAAGCAGAGACATTACTTTGCCAACAAAAGTCCGTCTAGTCAAGGCTATGGTTTTTTCAGTGGTCATGTATGGATGTGAGAGTTGGATGGTGAAGAAAGCTGAGCGCCGCAGAATTGATGCTTTTGAACTGTGGTGTTGGAAAAGACTCTTGAGAATCCCTTGGACTGCAAGGAGATCCAATCAATCCATCCTAAAGGAGATCAATCCTGGGTGTTCATTGGAAGGACTGATGTTGAAGCTGAAACTCCAATACTTTGGCCACCTCATGCGAAGAGTTGACTCACTGGAAAAGACCCTAATGCTGGGTAGGATTGGGGGCAGGAGGAGAAGGGGACGACAGAGGATGAGATGGTTGGATGGCATCACCAACTCGATGGACATGGGTTTGGGTGGACTCCGGGAGTTGGTGATGGACAGAGAGGCCTGGCGTGCTGCAATTAATGGGGTGGCAAAGAGTCGGACACGACTGAGCAACTGAAATGAACTGAACTGAAAGGAATACTATGCCACTTGCTATCCCCTAATAAGACCCTCTACCCAATGGTGCATGGAGGCCAAGAAAAGAAAAATATATCAACTACTAAATTAAATGCTTACTCTATACCAAGAATTTTACATATATAATGTATGTCGAGGTCTCTATGTTGGGTAAAAACTGAGATTCAGATAGGCATTCCCTCCTCCCTGCCCCTCCCTACCACCTCTTCAGAGCACCATGGAAAAAATAAATTCTCACAGTGATAGTCACGTACTTGGTTCAAACCAGGTATCCAGCCACAAGTTCTGGTTCTTCTTTGGAACAGGAGTTCATTGAAAGCAATTCAAATATTTTAATAATTGGAGTTTGGGGATGGATGTAATGGAAGCCAGATGCCAGGGAGAAACACAAGCCCCCTGAAATAATGTTAAAAAAGGTCACTGTGTCCAAACATGGCATCTGGCAGAATGGGCTAGACTCCGCTCCTTGCCTCAGAGAACTCAGGGGAGTATTTGGTATGAATCTGCATTTGAATCTACACTCATATAATCCTGTTCCTTGGAAAGAGGTCCAGACTATGAGCAAAGCTGGCAGACTGTGTCACAAAAGCCCCCTCTTCAACTATTCTGGTTATCACTCCTGAGAGCTCTCTGTCCAGGAACTGAGTTACATTTCCATAGAAGTTGGTGGGGGAACACATGAGGATGTGCTGCAGAAAACAAAGAATCTTAGTTCAATAGTGAAATAGGAACCCAAGTCCTATGCTACCACTTGAATAGCCTAATAAGAACTTTTACCAATGGCATTAAGGCCCTAGTCATGTATAAAGTACTCTCTTTGTTTCCTTTTAGATCTTCTTATAGGAATTCAGGGGCTTCCCAGGTAGAGCAGTGGTAAAGAATCCACCTGCAGGAGACACAAGAGACATGGGTTTGATCCCTGGGATGGGAAGATCCCCTGGAGAAGGAGAAAGCAACTCACTCCAGTTTCTTGCCTGGAAAATTGCACAGAAAGAGGAGCCTGTTGGGCCATGGTCCATGGAGTTGTAAAGATTCGGACATGACTGAGCGACTGAGCACACATATAGGCAGTCAAGAATGGAAGAGAGCCAAAGTGTTACCAATTGGCCCTTAAGGAAAATGGCCTAGTGAAATGTGGGTAAACTATACTAGTGTTTAGGCAACACTAGATTATACAAACCTTATTTTATTTAATTCTCCTCACAACCCACTGAGGTAGGGATCATAATCCTGGTAGATTTAACGAGGAAATCAAGCTTAGTGAGGTTAAATAACTTACATTTGCAGAGCCAGTAAATGATAATGGTGGGAATCATGCCTGTGTCCATTTGAAAGTGAAGCTACTACATTATTCTGAGTCACAGAAAAATTCTACCATCTGTTTATTGAAGAGTGGGGTGCCAACATTGGTTTCAGGATGGATTGTGAAAAGAAAGAGTAGGAGTTAATTAAAGACAATTTTATTTTGATCTGGCCCTACCTAGGACTTTTTCTTCCATTAAAGTAACCATGCCAAATTTAAGTTGTCAGCTGTCAGAGGTACAGAAAATAAATTGTATCTTATTCTTCTGGTTGGTGTCAGGTTTTGATAAGTAAAGTACACTTTGGATGAGTTTGTATTCTGTAGCTGAATGACCTTGTTTCTACTTTGGCTTGGCAAACATTAATTGCTAGATAAGTAAGCCTTTCTGCTACCCAGATCAATATATCTACAAAAAATGCTCATTAGCATAGAATCCTTGTTATTTTATCATCAATTGGACACATCTAGAACTTTGACACTGAATCCTAACAAAAGGCACAATATCCTTGAAAGTTATTCCTGGGATTTGATCTCTAGGAAGAGAAATTTTTCTATAAGATACAGTTACAACATTTTGATTCTAATTATAAAATGAACTCATTAGATGCTTTAAAACCCAAAGGAAAGAAAATTCCATAACTTTTCTCCTAAATTTAAAAGCATCTGAGTTTAAAAGATCTGATCTAAATTATTTAGGGCTTGTTTTTTTGACTCAAGGTATTACTATTTTTATTAGAGGTAGAAAAGTCTAATCTGGAGGCAAATGTGCTTTTTGTAGACATAGTCTAGCCCATTCTCTCTCTCTCTTTTTTTTTTTTACAAAGATGAGTTAATTACTGAAAAAATATACAGAAAATTCAGTTTTAGATTCCAGTTCTGAATATTTCTATAAATGTATTTTAAAACAAATTTTGGCAGCAATCTGTAAAGTGATCTCCTACCTCCATTTGAATTATGAAAACACATTAAAATTTTAGTCTAGAGTGCCATGTTTCCAACTTTAAAACCCAATCAAAAACATCAGCCATCAGTACTGTAGGAAGACCAGTAGTTTTTCCTGGAAAGTACACCAGTATACAACAAAGAGCCTAGTCTTTCTAAGTTTTAAATAAGAAAAAAAAAAAAAAAGAACTAGCCCTCTAAAAAAACTTTCAAACAATCATTGAAACTATAATTTAGCTAAGAATTTTAACTTTCTGCCAAATCACTGTGCATTGATGGCAGTTGGCTGCCAGGTTCTCCAGCCTTTCCAGACTTCCAGTTCATTCCAGTTTTAGAATGGATAATCAATAATCCAAGCTGTGAATGAATCAAAGGAGATGGTGCATCAACTCCACATAAACTTCTAAAAGCACCAAAATGCAAAGTAAGTAATGCACGTGAATTGCATATGAATGCACTTAATTTGTATAGGTGAGAAGATTTTTAGTGTACTATTAGCTTCGTAACAACCTAACATACAAGAAGCCAGTCTTTAGTTAGCTTGCCAGAAGTATGACAAACTACTAGTTACACATTTTTTTTGAAGATTGAATGGTTGGATGTTGTTTTCCAGAATATTTTGATTAACCCTTCTATTACACATTTGTAATTAGTGTCAATATTAATGTTAATTGAAAAACCTTATTGGATTACCAATGACATAACACAAATGCAAGTAGTCTTGCTTTATATGCCACTGGAAATTCATGAAATGCAAGGATTAAATCTATGATTTTTTTCCCTATCAATGGAATTTATTCTTGACTGATGTTCTCATTTACTTTTTTTCTTTACAATGAAAATTTCTGCCCAATTTTCAGAAGATAATTGCATCATTGATATTTTTAAGCCTTTGTTCTATTTATCTATTCACTTATTCAAGCAAACCCTTGTCTACTGCAATACTATAAATATGTCATTCATTTCATGAGAGGAAAAGAAAGGGAAAAAATAGTAGAAGATAGTTCTTCTCCAAATCTGAATGTCTTTTCTGCTTTAGTGACTTGAATTTGGGATATATCTTTGTCAAGTAAGTGCCAACACCAGACTGAGAAAGGTAGATAACTATAGAAATAAAATTAGGCTTCACATATTAAAATGGGTTTGCAAGTTGTGTAAATTGTTTTTAATAAATTCCTTTAAAAATGAATTATAGTATTATAATCATCATAACTTAATCAATAATCCTAGGATTCACATTCATTCACAGTTTTCTTTCATTCAGTGCTCCATGAATAAAATAATTAGCAGTGATTTTTTCCCAGAGTATCTTGGCCTGCATTAAATATTGTAACATTAGGGGAGCAGTTCATTTGAAAACCAGGGTACCTCATGCCTCATGTATATACTGTGTATACTGCCAGTAAATCAGAATAACTTGAAAGTATCAACCTTTAATAAAACACAATCCATAGGGCTTCAGAGAAAACTGTGTGCCATTTAAGAACAAAATTTTCTCCTCCTGTAAAATGCCCAGGGTGTTACGAATGTTATAAAACTGTTAGCTAGTCAATTTTCCATGAGTAAGTGTTCTCTATGAACTTTCCATATTATTTGAAAACAAAATTGTGCTAATTCCTATTACAGTATCATGTTTTTACAGCTCATTGAAAATCCTTGAATCTAGTAGTCTGCACTAAATGTATGGTATATGTATAGAAAATATATATGTATTTTCTGCCATCATTATGTCAGCCTTCTTCTTCTCTGCATCAGCCTTGTCATATTTCTCATAACAACAACCATTTTGTATCCTAGGTCACTCTAGAATTAAAATCATAGAACTGTCTGATTAATCCTTTCTCCTAGTTCCCATACTTGCTTCTGTTTTACCAGAAGTTCAAATCCTCACCCCAGCACTAGTTAGCTAAGAGAATGTGGACAAGGAACATACTTTTTATATTTTAATCATTTGTCTATAAACAACTCTATTAATAGATATCACATAGTATTATTGGAAAGACTTGAATTGAAGCACCTATAGCCTCAGACACAGTAACCATTATTCAATTTGGTCAACTTTTAATAGCTTCAGTTTCCTCATTTTTTAACAGATAGATATCAATACTTAATCATAGGATAGTTATACACTGAACATAGTGCCTTTTACGTATTAACAGTTATTCCTGACCAGAATTAGAAAACTAATTGTATGCGTAAAATAATGAAACGAGAAAGGCAAAATAAAATCTACACATGAGAGGGGTTGAATTGCAATGTCTACTTAATTACTTATTTTGTGAAGTAAATATAAAGCTACAAATTCAAATTATTATTTGGGAAAAAGTTGAGCCCACTTAAGGAATTGCCTGTTTGAAGCACTAGCAGGGTTTGTTTTGTAGCAAAGACTTTAAACAAGTAATTTGTATTCTTGCAACTGTGTATTAGAAGTATTAAATAATCAGCTCTAAGTAATTCTAAGTATCTGTTTCATTAGGATATATTTTAAGAAATTAAGAAAAGGCAAGGGGAAAATAATGGCTATTGATTAGGACAATAACTGATCAGAGCCATGGTGGCTCAAAAGACTGCTTGGTAATGTGACCTACAAACTCAACTCTAGACCTCAGCTTAAACACTCAAAAGCCACAAGGGTTAAGTCTCAATATCTCAGCAAGGAATCTAAGTTCTGGAAAAGGAAGATTCAAACCTGAAAAACCTGTTCACCCAAATCACAAATGCCACCTAGGAAACTGAAACAGGGAAATTAAAGCTGGAGGCTACCTCTTCCTTACAACTGCCCTGAGCACACGGCTCCTATTTCATTGATACTTATTCTAGAATGGAGCAAAGGAAGCAAGATTCTGAAAGGTATTTCACGTAACCTGAGATATCAGTATCATAAACCTCAGTTAGCTCAGAGATCATCATTTTAAATATTTTCCAGAATGGCTTTGGCAGAAAATTCTTCCTACCAGTTGTTCTCTGAAATAAGGATTCTGCAGTCCAACAATGTAGGGTAATATTTCCCCTTGGAGATGTACAGTGCATCTTATTACAAGCTGTTGTACATTATGAAGGAAAAAGTAATTGACTATTAACATGTAATATTCAAAACTTTTTGAATGTAGAGCTGTTTATTTTATTTGGCTATAGAAATGAACTTATTCTGAGAGTAACACTTAAATGTTCTCACCAAAACAAACAAGATAAATATGGGAGGTTATGGAACTAGCTGGGGGCAATACTTTCATTACGTATATGTATATCAAATCATCACATTTATGCTTTAAATATCTTACAATTTTGTTTGTTAATTATACTTCAATAAATCTGTAAAAAGAAATAAATTTATTTATTTACTTCAGCTATTTATTTATATGCCAAACACCTTCAACAAAATTAGTGTTTATTGGAGCACACAGATAACTATGACAATAATAAACATAATTGCTACATGTAGATCTCTAGGCATCAGGTCTTTGTAAAAAATAACTCAGTTCTTACAGTAATCTAATGATGTGGAGACAATTATTACTATCTTTATTTCCCC
Organism: Giraffa tippelskirchi; assembly: GCF_054371585.1. Classification (NCBI taxonomy): domain Eukaryota; kingdom Metazoa; phylum Chordata; class Mammalia; order Artiodactyla; family Giraffidae; genus Giraffa; species Giraffa tippelskirchi. The sequence continues at coordinate 115,666,463 of NC_137277.1, forward strand.
CATATGTGAGAAGATCAGTTTGATGAACTGAACAACTTGCCTAAAGTCGTAAAGTAGTAAGTTATTATGCTTGCACACATGCTCTGTTGCTTGCTCAGTCATGTCATGTCTGTGTCTGACTCTTTGTGGCCCCATGGACTGTAGCTCACCAGGCTCCTTTGTCCATGGGATTCTTCAGGCAAGAATATTGGAGCAGGTTGTCATCTCCTCCTCCAGGGGATCTTTCTGACCCAGAGACTGAATCCACGTCTCTTCTGTCTCTTGCATTGGCAGGCACTTCTGTACCACTTGCACCACCTGGGTAGTCCAGTAAGTCATAGTATTACCTTTAAAATATGGTAATACTGATATGTTCAGAATATTAGCAAACTGAGACCCAGAAATTGTTGCCCAAGTTATTATTTTTATTTAGAGGCATGACTGGGATTGTCTAGTTACACTCATTACCAGTTAGCTTGTTCTTTTGCAACGTACCATAATGTGAAGAACTGACTCATTGGAAAAGATTCTGATGCTGGGAAAGATGGAAACAAAAGGAGAAGGGGGAAGCAGAGGTTGAGATGGTTGGATGGCATAACCAACTCAATGGACATGAATCTGAACAAATCCGGGAGACAGTGAAAGGCAGGGAAGCCTGGTGTGCTGCAGTCCATGGGATCACAAAGAGTTAGACGTGACTTAGCAACTGAACAATGCTGCTTAGCTTTTTTTATTTTTTCAGGTTTTTTTCTTCTAAATAATATGATTTTTGCATGAGTATATGTATCACTCATTTATATTCTTTCTGAGTTCTAGGATTACAGGGTTAGAAGGTATATTGACCATTTTATGCATTTGTATTAAACAATTTATATTAACACTTTCTAGAGAAATTTGCATAAGGTAAGTTTTCAGTAATTTTTGTAAAGAATCACATTGATTCATACTGCCCAGTGTCCAAGGCCTAGTGACCTTCAATGAACAATTAGATGTCTAAACAGACAGTGATTAAGCTTATTTGTATTTTTATTATCATAAGTATACATGAATTGCCTTTGATACCTGAATTTTTATTAACTAAAAGATGTTTATCACTTTCTTTCAAAAGAAAGGTGTTGTAAGAACTTGTGAATTAAAATCTTTAAGCATGTTCACATTACATTCATTAGAGTGAACAAAAGTACAAAGACATGTTCATTTCTCTAAGTGGCAAGGTAAAATTCAGACAGAGAGATTGCTCTGCTTCCTGACAAAGAGTGGCTGGAAGAACATCTATTCCCTGCTACCCACGGCATCTCTCTTTTTTTCTCCTTGGTCTGAACATTGCAATATGTGCACATCGTTTGAAAGAGCTAGATTTTGCCAAGGATATAAGGCAAAACAGAACTCTTTCTAGCCTTATAAGCACTACAGCTCATGGCTTACAGGACTCATGATTGGGCTCAGGTAGTTAAGGGAATTTTCAGAGAATCACTGCCTGAATATTATTTCATATTGTGACACTTATAATTGTACATGGTAATGCAAATTTTAAAAGCCTGACAAGTCTCAATGAATTATGTGATATATATAAATTATCCCATATGAGATAGACTTTGAATTGATGATATCACACTAAGTAGTGAAATAAAAAGAGCTACCAGCACTTATCCTTATAGGCTAATAGCTGCAAATGATTTTATGAATCATTAATTTAGAGATGTGGTCCTATCCATTTTTAAAACCCAATGTGAGATTAACATATTTTGTCTGTGATATGATGTTAATAGTTTTGAGAAAAGAGTCCATCTGTTGAGGTAAAATTCTCCCAATTTTATGCCACTGGATTTTTGATAATATAATAATATGGTTATGATGAATTAGAATTCTGATTGTTAAAGAAAAAATTGACATGTTGATAGATCAACATTTGTTACTTAATATCCTAAGATATGCTACATTTTGAGTCATGACACATGCAGTATATAATTAATTTTTAAAAGTTTTTTTATGTTGGTTCCTATTTGTGATATTTTACTAAAGCATAAGAACATAGAAATTAAGCAAAGCTGGAGAACATCCTTTTGGCTAAGGTTAAGTATAATTTTAGTTCAATTAATGTTCCCTTTCCTTTGGTAGACACAGTTGGGTAAGTGCTCAGGGTGTTTTGTGGTGATTTCATTCTGCAACTGCCAATAAAATAAACATGAAGCTGCATGGCTAAATTAGAGCATGTGGCTTTGAAACTGTGCCCCACTATTCTCAACATATTAAGCTGTCAGAACCTGATAACATTGGGCTCACATTCTTAATTTGAGAGTATGTTTATAATGCATTTATACCCTTTCATCCAACGTTGGTATGAAATTTAAATGGTAGCATACATAACATGCTTATGAATACATCAGTATTAATTAAGCCAATGTATATTTTAGAAGTGTTCCTCAAAATGTCAAGGTTTGATAAATCTGCACCAGTGAACACAGCAAAAAGTGTCCAATGAACTTTGCTGTAATTCAAGGGGAAAAAATGGAACTTATTTCACCATTTTTGTCTTTTTTTAATGTACATGGCAATGTATCCTTACTTTTCTTTGCATTTGCAAGGGTGTTTTTGCAGTCAGTTCATTGAGTATCCTGCTCACTAATCAACTGACAAATAATTACTAAGCAGAGACTGTGAAGCAAAGCAGTGTGCTTGGCCTTCTCTCTACACTGCGTAGAACTCTCTATTTGACACTTTGATAGTCAGTAAATATTTGCTACCTTGCATTTTGCTTTTATGTTGAAGAACAGAAGTGCTAACAAGTAGACAACTCTAATGCACAATGAGGATATCAAACTGTGTTCAGGCCGATACATCTACCAGAGACAAGTTATGTAGTTAAATGTCTGGCCTTTGGAGCCAAACCTAATTTAGCTCCAGTTCTAATTTTCTCACTTAATATTTGGGTCATCTTGGACTAGTTGCTTAACCTATATGTACTTCAATTTATTTAATGTGAAATAGGAATAATATTAGAATTACTGTAAAGTAGGTTTTCAAATGTTTAAATGAATTCATGTAAAAGTTGAAACTGTTCCTGGTGAAAGGTAAACATAATGAGCCACAGAGATGTTTTGAGATACAGGCTCTATTTTAATTATGTTCTCCCATATATTAGCTTTATGATATTGGTAAACAATATTAACTTATTTTACTGATGTGAAAATAGATTTGGAGAGGTTAAGTGATGTTAGAGGATGCCTAGAAAGACAGTTTATGTATGAAATTACATGAACTGACCACAAACAAATACCAGTGTTGACTCATTCATTCATGACTGTATCATGTATCTACATTTAGATTTTGGAGATAGGAAGTAAAACTGTTTTAAAGTAATACTCATTTGTAACTTCTTAATGGATCTGAAACCATTAGTATCCTTTTTCTTTCCTGAACCTATTTAAAAACCCATGCTTTAAGCATTTTTTATGGATCCCCAAATAAAATAGTAGTTTCTTTTTAATTTCAATTATTTTCTACAGAATAAGAGCTTCAAACATTTCAAGGCTCTATATTTATAAATTCTAAAAATTTCCTCCAATAAAAGCTCAGAGCCCATAGGATATGATCTCCTCTCCTACAAAAATAAAGCTAATACTTCCTTTCAGATAGGAATTTTATGACAAGAAAACAAAGCTAGGGGAGAATTTATATGTTTATTACTTTCTCTGACTATGGCAGGTAGAATAATGACCTCCCCAAAATGTCAGTGTTCTAATCCCAAAAGCCTGTGAATACATCAATTAAAAGACAAAGGGATATTAAGATTGCAGATGGAGTTCAATTTGCCAATCAGCTAATTTTACATACAAGAGGGAGATTACCCTAGATTTTCCAAGTGGGCCCAAAGTAATCATTCCCTAAAATAGAATAAAGACAGGAGAGTCAAAGTCAAGGGGGATGGGACTATTTAATGAGGTCAGAGTGATATTAAGTGGAGACTCAACTAGCTCTTCATGGCTTTGAAGATGGAAGATGGTGGTCAGGAGAAAACAAGCGGGCAGCCTGTACAAGTTGAAAGAGGCAAAGAAGTGAATTTTCCCCTAAACACTCCAGAGCAACTACCCCTGCAGGCACCTTGATTTTGGCCAAATGAGACTTCTGGCTCATGGAACTAAAAGGGAAAATATTTGTGTTGTTTCAAGCCACTATGTTCATGGCAATTTTTTACAGCAGCAATAGAAAACTAATTAAATCTAATTATTATATAACTAGCTCCTATGCTTCTCCTGAGTTTCCTAGATAGAGCTGGTGGTAAAGAACCTGCCTGTCAGTGCAGGAGATGTAAGAGATGAGAGTTGGATCCCTGGGTTGGGAAGATCCCATGGAGGAGGGCATGGCAACCCACTCCAGTATTCTTTTTTTTTTTTTTCTATTTCTTCACAGAATTTTGCTGTTTGCTATCAAAGCTCAACATGAATCAGCCATAGGTATACATATGTGCCCTCCCTTTTGAAACTAAGAATCCCATGGACAGCGAGCCCTGGCAGGCTACAATCCATAGGATAACAAAGAGTTGAACATGACTGAAGTGACTTACCAAGCATGCATGCTTCTTACCAGTTATAAAATTCCAAGGATTGTCAAACATATAGTTTCCTAGAAACTCGGGTTTTGTCCCAAGTCTGCCACTAATTAGCTATGTTATTTTGGCCCACGTGACTGCCTCATTGCTGTCTGTGTACAATAATGCCCTTCAGCTCCATACCACTCAGAGGTAAGAGCGTCATAAAGGCAACTTTGAGATATCATCTCAATCAATCTCAGTCATTATGCATGGGGCTAATTATGTTAAGTACTAGAATAAGAGAGTAAATGTAAGAAGATCCAACATGTAAATTTGAAAGAATTATAGAAGCAAGAGATAAAAGTGATATGTTACTTTTACCTGTGGATAATTAAATATACTAGGTCATAATGTCCTACAATAGGGCAATAGTGGGACATGTCAAGGTTTTCTTGATGATATCATTAGATTTATGGCCATTAAAGTATTTTCTTCCAACTATTTCTCTGCTTAGTGTCCTATGCTCCCTATTCTTCCAACACACAAAACATATTATATATATATACATACATATCTATATGTACCTTTTAAACATGTATACATACATGCATGCACGTTTATACATATATACATATATTTTATTTAAGATCTAGACACAAGGCATAATGGTATTTGTGTAGTTACCTGATTCTATAAGCTGTTTTTTATGATCCACAAAACACAATAAACTTTTGCAAATTTGCAAAAGAGGCCATGATTTTGTTCATAAAGAGAAAGGATTTATTTCTCTCAATTATGTAATAATTTTTATTATAAGATGAATCATCCAGAATGCATCTCAGGCCATTCACAAAATTAGCCTGTTTTTTGCTAGCTGGCCAATATTACATTAGCATCTCAGCTACCTGGAGGGTACTTAGCAAATAATCGCAATTCTGGAAAATAGAGGAAAATATAAAGTAGACAAAAATGGTCTTCTGAGCAGGTGCACTCATACACTTTGCTCATGAGGAAAACCCTTACAGGCAGCCACTCAAAAGTTTTAATTAGATTTGCTCTTTGTATAACCAGATTTTAGAAAATGTCTCTTATCTTGTTTCCTGACCTATAACAAATCATTATAAAAAATTAGGAGCAGTAAGGATATTGCTAAATGAGTCTACACTAACAACTGCATGCAATTATTGTTTGCTTATTAGCAAGAAAAAGAAAAACAGAAAATAGACTTTAAAATTATAGTAGTGTGGAGTCATCAGTATTGGAAGAAGCATTGCTCTGCATCTCAAAAGTCATTGAAGGCAATGGTCCCAGGGTAAACCTTGATATTCCAAAGTTAACCTTGAGCCACCAAGAAAAAGTTAAATTATATTCTGTCTCCTTTTGTCCAGAAGGCAAGAGGTTTAAATTGATTTCGGAAAGACCTTCACCTGTGGTACTGACATTTCTTGTGTGTCTACGTAATGGACAAAACCCTGCCAAAGGCACTTTACCGATCTCATCTCAATGAATCAATGGTAAGGATAAAATAGAATTATAAGACAAAATAAAATAAATTGTGCTGAGTCCATTCTTTCCCCTCTCGGTTCCATGTTTCCCTTAGAAGCTGGCAACTACTACATCCTCCAGGCTACTTTTCCTGGCTTCCCAAAGGGCACTGCCAGTTAGAGCCACTGCTGAGAGATTGGAAAAGGGAAGGGAGAAGAAAAAAAAATTGTTTTCTTACTCCTGGTGGAGCTTCCTGCAGCAGCAGACAATGAAGAGCCTTGGGAGGTAGTCGTAGGCCTCAAGGAGTTTCAAGGTGGTTTGTGCAGACTTGGAGGAAATGTGGGCTCCTTGATTCCTATCCAGAGAATATCATACATTCCCTGTTGCTACAAGGCAGTGGAGATTCTATAACTCTAACAGTGCAGCAAATACTGGCTCAGAGCAGAAGCAGATTCCTAGTCTTTAAGTAACCAATCCTTGTCTTACTGTTGCCACCCTGATCCCCCTCCAACTTGTCTTTATACTGTTTAAGCCTTTTGAACATCTTTATAACCAAATCCCTAGGAAAATTCTTTCTGCTTGAATTTCTATTGAGTTCTGTTTTTCTGAGAGGACACCTATATATATATATATATTGCTGTTCACTCAGTCGTGTCTGACTGTTTCCAACCCCATGAACTGTAGCACGCCAGCCTTCCCTATCCTTCACCAACTCCCTCACCATCTCATATATATATACATGAATTTATTAAAATAAAATGTGATTAAAATATAAATTAAATTATGTTAGTATTAAAAATATTTAATGTATCTGGAAAATTTAGCCATCTAGCAATGGTAGCCAAGTAAAACTCAATCTCAGCATTAGTATTTGCTGAAATTTAAAGAATGGTTTAGGAAATCGTCAGCAAAACTCTCCTTAGCAATTAAAACTACTTTGATAGTTTTCTGAGAACTATAATGCCCTGAGCATTGACTTTAGTCATTTTATAATATGGCCTGGAGGAAAAAGTAGACATAAGTAAAATGTCATGCCAGAATCCTCTGGCACCATTAGCAGGTGACAGAATAGATTAATAGCTTCAACCCAATTAAGTCAACATTCCACAGACAACATTAATTCCCCACATCAGGCAGTTTTCAATGAACAAGATCCAGATGATAATGCTATAAATGCAAATGTGGAGCTTCTCAGACATTTTGCAATCGTAGTGTTTGTTTATTTTTTATATTTTTCTCTTTAACAAACTAAAGTATCAAATCACAATATAGCTTATTAAAATAATGGCAAAAATATACATTGTTACTCTACCATTGCATGTGCAATAGAGTTTTTCTTAGTTTCCCTAGAAATGATCCCTAAAGTTTGGGGTGAGCAGTATGAAAAATCAAATAATAGAAGTTGTTGAATGATCCGTAGGTACAGAGAAGCATGGTGAATTTGAAGGCTAGAGGCTTTGCACTCAGTCTGAATTTGAATAGTCCTACCTGAGTAATGCTAGCATTCTAGGTCTGTTTCCTCAGCTCTTAAAGGGGAGAATATTTATTTCTATAAACAATTAAAGCTGACATATACAGACTGCTGAGCATGTATCTCTACCTCAATAAATAGGGTGATTATTTATTTTAAATATAATAGTTGCATAATATGTGTGTGGATATATATCTAAATTCATGTGTATGCATGTGTGTGTATTAGGTTGAAATATTTGAACTTGCTTATACTGAACTGTTTTTGACCTTCAAGAATATGCATCCTCCTCCATTAAGGAAATTGTAATCTCTTATAAAAGGATTGGCATAGGGAATAAGATTTTTGCCAGTTATTGATACTAACTGGACATTACTTTTTCTGTGGCAATGATGATGACTATATTCTGGCCATAAGCGTGAGTGGCAAAATCGATTTTAAAAGATCTTAGACAGTTTTCATGAAAACATCTGGTAAATTTGGGGCTTTCTGAATTGTGGGAAAGGTTAGAGAAAAATGTTGTATTACAGAAAATCAGCAAAAGTTCTAAACACAATGTAAAAGATTATATATATAACTTGAGTATTAAATAGAAGATGACATTAACTCCCCTAGAGTAATCAAACACAAATGAACAAATAATCTGTAGACTTCATAATGATGTCATGAAGCAGAACCTTCATTCTGAAAACTAAAATGCCAAAATGAAGGATAAGATCCAGGGATCAAACCTACATCTCTTATGTCTCCTGCATCTACCACCTGGGAAGCCCAAAAAGTAGGGACTGATGTGACAAATAGCCAAAGGACCACTACATCTGCAAGTGTCCCTAGAAAGGAGCTTTGAAAGATCATATTGACTGACTTAGATTTAAAACTAGTTACAATTATTATAGAAAATCACTGCCCTTCTTGCTCTTTAATGTGCTGCTATTAAATGGATGTTTTTTTAGTAAAGTGTTGTATGAATCTTACAGAATGACAGCCAGTTTAGTACAATGGCCAGGAAACTACTTAAAAATATTAAAATATATGTACATCACACATACATCACACTTTATTTTTGAAATGAGTACATTTTAAGAGGCATTGGTTTTTAATTTGTTGGCCTAATTGGTTTGTCTTAACCATAAATATGTAACCTGTAGTACATTGTTTGGATTGTCTTAGCTCAGGATGTGTGAAAGTATAAGAACAGCCCCTAAGTCAAGTTCAGCTTAGTGGATTTAAACTCTAAAATAGCTGTTTTCCTGATAAAAGAAGACTTGTCAATTTCTATGTGTCAAAAATGAGGATCGTCGTAAGTAGGAATATGGCAAGTGAAATTTAATGTTCAATTTGAGAGAAGTTGACTGCTTTGGTGTAAACATTTTAAAATCATAAGGAACTGAATTAACTTCAGTACATAGAAATATGTGTAATTGTATGACTGTATACAACTCATATATGATTGATAGTTTTATATATTAAAGTCTTAGGTATTACTTAGTTTATATAAAATATACACTATTTTCATAGTACTTTAATTTCTGGTCAGTTTATTGTCTTCAATTACTTCTTTACAAGTAGATTATGTATTTAATTTACATGATTACAAAGTTTATGCATCTTTTTTATTGCTGAAATGTAGTTGGGTAAATTTCCTTCACTTCAGTGGATAAAAGAATGTTTGACATCTTTATTTTAGGATAAAAACTGAAAATATGTTGAAATTGAAATCTTTGATGGTTGGAGAAATGGAATAGTCACAGTTTTTAGAGAATGATAGAATTTCAGTGTATAAGGAAAATTGTAAGCCTCTAATCAATAGATTTAATTCCATTGATAAATCTAAAAAGATAAAATGCTTTCTGATCTATAAATTGATTATTACTGAGCTCTATCTATTAAAAGTAATGTAATTACTGAATGAAGATCAAATAACTCAAAAGAATGTGAAATACAGAAACTGGCCCATATTTATATATCAAACAAATTTTTCTCAGAAGTCTGTACCTTAGTGATTTCAGTGTTTGATTTTGTTTTGTTTTATTGTGAATGGTGATTGTTGACTTTCTTCTTTTTGAATACTGAATTATTTATGACTCCAACTTTTGAAGTCATCAAAGGAGAAAAACATGGAGCTCATTAAAGTAAGAATATGAGTAAAGTTATTGCCTTTATAATAAAAAAGGTACTAAACTAATACATATGATGCAAATCACTACCATTTGTAAATTAGTTGTTACGTAGCTGATGGGAACAAAACTGATATAAAATGAAAGAGCTAGGTAATTTTTTAAACTAATGTAGAGAATGCTCAGAAGGATGTTTAGAAAGAAGGAGGATGCTGCAAGATGCTTAGATATAATGCAGCAGAGAGACAAGTTTTGTAAATCATTATGAAAATACCATTTTGAAGAAAATTAGTTAACATTGGTATTAAAACATAATGACTGCTGATGGGTAAAATTCTTATCACATTGATTTTATACATATCCCTGTAAGAATTTTAATAGAAATATGCATACAGTGTGCAGCTATTAATGCTGGATAATTATAAACCTGTTATATGAATAATGATATGAGACAATGCCCCGAAGTAGGAAAACAAACTAGAGGGAAATGAGGAGAGTCTCAATATTTATGAGAGACTTTTGATGATTGCATGATTTTAAGAAGATATATCTCTTAATATAGCTGGGTGAAATTATATATGATTCCATTGTCAAGGGACAGTGGGCAACTGTAACCAGTGAACACCAATTGAGGAACAGCAGAGTCCATTGCAGGCACTCTGAAACATTCTACATAAGATTAGCAGAGTCTCTCTGGGAGATAAGTGATGGCAGTTTCAAAGTAAAGGAACTCTTATGCCAAGTGATAAAGTGATTTTTCAGGGCACATAAGAAATCTGTGGGAAGATGGGAACATTAACCCAAAGTCAGTTACATACATTTAAAGAACTACTTTGGCCATGACAAACTTGAGTATCACCACAGGGTAATGCACTTAAGGATGTTTAATAAATATGACTCGTAAACTAAATAGAATTCATTTTTAATAATGTAGAGATTTTAACATTTTATGAACCAGACGTCTCTGCTAAATATAAGTTGCCAATTATTGCGTTAATCTATTCCACAACCAGGGTCCTCAGAGGTTTAATAAAGAGAATATGTGAAGCACACAAGGAACCATAATGCATTAACAAGCAGAGCAACACATCTTAGTTAAAAATAGTCTAGTCTGTTTTTATTTTTATTAATTCTTGTTACATTTGAATATTTATCTTCCTTTATAACACTAGAGTTTGGAAGAACAAATATTTTCAATTAGGTCTTTATTTTGTACAGTTAAATTTCAGGGTCAGGGTAATGTGATTTCCAGAATGGGATATTGATTTTACACCCTTAAGCTTGTTTTAGATATCAGAATAATTGATCAATGATATTTAAATGATTTACTCTGGGGCAGATGATCAGCCAAGCAATAAAAAAGTTAAGGAATGAAAACTAGAAGTAATTCCTGTGCATAGACCAGTTATATAACATATATATTTGATTGACAATGAAATCGTGGGTTTACTTGCAAGTCATATTTTTCTGTTTATTAAGATTGGAAGAGTGATACATTTTCTAAAAGAAAGGTGTTATATTTACTTTGCCTGAAAATAAAGGTAGTGCTAATCACTCACTAACAGTTAAATAATAATCATACTGCTGATGGTGACTGCAGCCATGAAATTAAAAGACGCTTACTCCTTGGAAGGAAGGTTATGGCCAACCTAGATAACATATTTAAAAGCAGAGACATTACTTTGCCAACAAAAGTCCGTCTAGTCAAGGCTATGGTTTTTCCAGTGGTCATGTATGGATGTGAGAGTTGGACGGCGAAGAAAGCTGAGCGCCGAAGAATTGATGCTTTTGAACTGTGGTGTTGGAGAAGACTCTTGAGAGTCCCTTGGACTGCAAGGAGATCCAACCAGTCCATCTTAAAGGAGATCAGTCCTGGGTGTTCATTGGAAGGACTGATGTTGAAGCTGAAACTCCAATACTTTGGCCACCTCATGCGAAGAGTTGACTCATTGGAAAAGAACCTGATGCTGGGTAGGATTGGGAGCAGGAGGAGAAGGGGACGACAGAGGATGAGATGGTTGGATGGCATCACCAACTCGATAGACATGGGTTTGGGTAGACTCCGGGAGTTGGTGATGGACAGAGAGGCCTGGCATGCTGCAATTCATGAGGTCGCAAAGAGTCGGACACAACTGAGCGACTGAACTGAGCTGAATATATAAATAAGGCATCTAATTCAGAAAACAGGGAAATAAGCCTCATTTTTTCCAAAGCTTTATGTAATTGTAGGGAAAAATAATCTCATGTCAAACATCCATTGGATTTATGGTAGGCATAGTTAAAGAAAAAGAAATCCCTGTTGCCTGAACTTCTCAAACCATAAGCTTTAAAGACACAAAGAAAAAAGGGGAAAAAAAGGAGCTTAAATCAGCTTCATACTGGTTTTTGGTAAGGTTAATTAATTGTTGCTAATTGCAACATGCTGCAGTCAGAGACAGAAGGTTTGTCAGAGATAATGTAGGAAGGAACAGGAGAAAAGAGAACTGTTTTTAAAATTTGAACTTTCAGAAATTACTCTCTAATCACTGTACTCAGAATACAAAAAGGTAACACAATTTTAGGAGAAGCAAGATGCAATTTGTTGTGTTTTTTTTTTTTATATTTTTATATGTATTTTGTATTTGTTTTAACTCCTCAGTAATTACATACGTATCAATTAGCCAAGTGAAAACTTGGCCAGTCTTTTGTTTATTTGATCAGTTTAACAGTCAAATTCTTTAATTCAGTCATCTGAATTCATTTTGAGCCTAGTAAATACAGTCATAACGTAGATGCAATATCATTCATCTCTAGTAGAATCTCTCACACTGGAGCTAAGACTAATGGTGAAAAATAACATTTATAAGAGCTAATGATGTGTCTGACATTGTTCTAAGGGAGCTGCAACTCATTTAATCTCCTCCAAAACTAATGAACTAATTAAGACTATTATCCTGATTTTACAAGTGAAAAAATAGAAAAAGAGGGGTTAAATAATTACCCAGGGTCACAAGTAATAAGTGGTAGACTAGAGCTTTGAACCATTATACCATGCTGTCACAGCAACTTTATTTCATGAATCTCAAAAACAGATATTGAAAGAGATGACTTGTGTTTTCAGGAAGATCAGCTATAACTGAAGAACTGTTGCTAGCTTTCAGGTTTGGCCAAAGTAATTAGTACAGTTTTTGAGAAGCAGATTTGAAAGAAGCTCACTTTTCCAGTCCACCCTCATATGCATATTTGTAATTTAAAAGTTATGTTGCTTTAAAAAGGACTGGTGTACATTCCTATTTAAAAATACCCATAACCCTTACAAGGCAAAGCAAACAACTCACTTTTTCTGTCTCCATTTATAGTCTAACTCCAAGGATTGGAATATATGTTAGAAATAAACAGATTTATTAATATACTCCCTGGAGAAGGAAATAGCAACCCACTCCAGTATTCTTGCTTGAAGAATCCCATGGACAGAGTAACCTGGCAGACTACAGTCCGTAGGGTTGCACAGAGTTGAACACGACTGAAGTAACTTAGCATTAAAATCTAAATTGCTAAGAAATATTTAATAAGGATATTTATAAACTTTAGAAAAATGAGAAAAAACTAAGAAAAAATTATCCATCCGACCATATTGTTATCTATTCTTACCTCTGATAGGTGTTGACTCCTGAAATAAATTCTCTAGAAAAGAATCAGAAAATACTGACAATAGGTGACTGAATTTTCAGTGCTCCTTCCTGTATGATTAGATATTTCTTATTTACATGTGAGGATTAATGTAAGGGAGCCAACATCTACTTTAACAATTATTGTGGTAAAATATCCATAACAAAGTTTACTATTTAAACTGCTTTTAAGTGACTACTCAGTGATATCAAGTGCATTCACGTTGTGCATATGTTATGTCTAGCCATCTTCAGATATTGGCCATCAATATTTTCTTTCAAAGATGCAAGAATGTCCTAAGAATTTAAGGCCTCAGGTGGTTAGCTTAAATTTTAGATATAGGCATTTATTTTCATTTCCTCAAGGAAGAAGAAATCTGACTTACTTATGTCTACATAATCTCCAGTTTCCTGTTATACCTACTATGCAGTAATTTCTCCTTTACAAACAAAAAATGAAGTATCTACTTAGAGGATTTTTTTTCTATTTTCATAATTGTGAAATGCTCCAGGAACTTCATATCAAAGCTATATTCATATTTATTCAGAAGAAACAATTTTAATTTGTTAGAATTGCAAGTCATTTGGTGGATTCATTGAGATGAAACATTTTCTGTATACAGGAAATTATCGTTCTTATTATAGTCATAATACAGAAGAAAGCTGCTTAAAATAATATGATTTTTAAAACATATGTTCTGTATTTTAGACAATCCCAAACTATTTGCTATAGTTCAAGTAAAAACTTGAATAACTAAAACATATTGGCAGTATCTAATGAATTGAATAATAATGATAATATGCAATATAGGTAAATATGTCAATATATAAGAACCTGAAATTCTTATGTAAATTGAAATTTTACCTGTTTGAGCTAGCTCATCCTAAAGAAAATAAGTCTAAAGAATACTACTAATGGAAAAAAAATCTGCTTTTTATTTCATTTGTCTCATGTCTAACATCGCTGACTTGAATATTTAAAAAAAAAATGTTATACAAACAAAAAAAAAATGTAAATTCTCTGTCTCCTTCCACCTTTGAGAAGAATTTGACATTTTCATTAGGGTTTCTTGAAATTGTTCTTTGTAAAATAATTTGAAGGCAAAAGTGTTAAAATCACATTACTGTTGCTAATTAGAATATAAAATTGTGGTATTTTTGATAGTAATGTCCTGACATAAAGTTGCAAACTTTTAATCATCTCTGCATCTTTGGAGTGAAATGGGGTTATTTGCCAATATTCATATTGTCAAAATTCAAATCATTAACCTAATTTGATACCTGTCTAAATCTGAAAAGCTATTTCAAAGTCATTCAGCCATATGCCGTCTTGGTATTTTTAACTAAATCAAAAACATTTTATTCTTCCATCATGGCTCTCAATCTCCTACCAGGCATTGCCAATTCCATTTTCTGAGATTTGAATCATATTCTAGGCCTCAGAGTAGATTTATATTTGTTCTGATTCTTTATTAATGTATGGGTCAAAACTAAAATATTCATTCACCTTTAAAGTGATAATTCATATAAATCCTATTTTTCAAGGATTTTCCTAAAGAGAATCTGGCACTAGTCCTCAGTAAAGCATCAATATGTGTCTAGGAACAATTCGCTAACAATTTTAGTAAGTTTTTGTACCATTTGTAATAAAAGTCAGTGATTTTAGGCCTCCACTTCAGATAAATGTGGAGATGCCTGAAACATTACATTCTATTGAGCTTGTGCTTTAAGACTTGTGTTTTTATCAATAACAAAACCTAGGTAAAAGCACTAAGATAAAATATCACCACAGCAAAATTCCTCAAATAGGCATAACATGAATGGGCATTCAGCCTTTTAAAGACCTAACAGTGACACAGTGGCTCAGGAAAGATAGGATTAAAAGGCAATTTTTCTGTGGTGGTGGTTGTTGAGGTTTTCTTTCTTGAATATATTATTTTCACATATTTATTTTGAACCAGCGCTACAATGTTTATTTGCCAACATAGTATAATCAACCTTTCTTTCTTGATATGGTACTTTCAAAAAATCTTGCTTCTGCAAAACTCTCAAGGCTTACCTTTTACCATGTTCCTGGTACTCTCAAATCATACTTTTTTTTTTTTCCCCCTTTTCCCAACTTTTTTTCTGTCACTGTTGGTCTGGAAAACTCTGGGTAGAAGTTCAAAACTCATTTTCAGATAGTACTCTGTCTGCAAGCCTTTCTTTGTCCACCTCACAAATATCAGTCCATCAGGCTGAGCAGAAAGGTGCATGAATCTTTTTATTGTCATGTCACGATATGTATGCTTAGTGGTTGTTCTCCCCACTACTTGCTCCTTCCAGATCTGGCAGTAAATGCTAACAAGCATGTTTTACACTTTATAGTTTTCAATTGTTTAAATAAACTATTTTTTTAAAGTCCCTCTAGAGGGTTATTTATATCATTAATTCATTCTTTGTAGTAATCTGTTACTGTCATAGGACACTCAAGTATTCATACTAATTCAGACAACAGGTAATGCCACCTAGAGTGTGGTGTAATGATTGAGTGTGCCTGGGGCTTAACAAGAGTCTTATCATCAATCATGACATCTGCCATTGAAATGGAAGAGGGGAGAGTAGGCATGGTTACCTGCTCTGATGGAATAATCAGATTAGACTGTGTATTGGCAATAAAAATGAGTAGTGAAATGGGAAAATGATGTAAATATCAGAGAATTGAAATCTGGAGAGGAAAAAAGTAAAATTCAGTAGAAGACTCTGGGCAACCAAAAAATAACATGAAGGGTATGTGTATATGTGTGTGTGTGTGTGTGTCTGTGTAACAGAGAAAGTGAAAGGGAAATAGCAAAGTTATACCTACAAGAAACCTAAATTTTCTTACTTTTGCTTGGGGTTATATTTCTTTCAACCTCTGCCTCTTACTTGGGCCTCACCATGCCTCAAATACTGTCTCAACCAGAATGTCTCCTATAGTTCTCTGATTTACAAAATTTTCTATTTTAGACTGCTGTATAATGTCATTGTCTTTTCCATTCCCCATTCTAGAAAACCACTTAGTGTTTTCATTTTTTCCCCTCTCAAACCAGCTACATTTATTCTTATATGTGAATGAAATTAGTCATAACATGGGCTCTCGAACGTAGAATCTTGCTGAAATGTGGCAGAAATGCAAATAAAATGTAAAGCTTGTTTAGCATAATAGAAAATGGATGCTCCTTTCAAATACTGTATTGTTCTAAATATAAACCTTGTTGTTCATAAATCTTCCCCAACTAAATTTTGAAATTAATGTTGTCTTACCCGTAGAACTGACTTTACTTTCAGGCAAACAGGATTCTCTTACATGAACAACCAGGGGAAGAGAGTAAGAGACAGTGCAAGTTCTGATGATTGTTCAAGCAATTTAATGCAAATTTGGGGTTAAAGTGCTAGTACTTGTTCCCTTGGATTAAAAATACATAAATACTTGGATATTTCCTACTACATACTTTCTTTGAAATTATAAAAACAGTTGTTTTCAAAGATCAAAAAGAAAAATTAGCTATGATTTTAGTCTTTCAAATATAATTAAGAATGTAAAAATTTCAAATGGCAAGTGCTATTTGCACTGACAGAGTTCATTCATGTTCTATGGAGTTACCTGAAGTATTGCGTAAAGACATTCTCCATAAGGAAACAAAAACAAAGGCACATTTTGTTTCTAGTGCTTTCAGTTCAGTTCAGTCCAGTCTCTCAGTCGTGTGCGACTCTTTGCGACCCCATGAACCGTAGCACGCCAGGCCTCCCTGTCCACCACCAACCCCCTGAATCCACCCAAACCCATATCCATTGAATTGGTGATGCCATCCAGCCATCTCATCCTCCGTCGTCCCCTTCTCCTCCTGCCCTCAACCTTTCCCAGCATCAGGGTCTTTTCCAATGAGTCAGCTCTTCTCATCAGGTGGCCAAAGTATTGGAGTTTCAGCTTCAACATCAGTCCTTCCAATGAACACCCAGGACTGATCTCCTTTAAATGGACTGGTTGGATCTCCTTGCAGTCCAAGGGACTCTCAAGAGTCTTCTCCAACACCACAGCTCAAAAGCATCAATTATTTGGTACTCAGCTGTCTTTAGAGTCCAAGGCTCACATCTATACATGACCACTGGAAAAACCATAGTCTTGACTAGATGGACCTTTGTTGGCAAAGTAATGTCTCTGCTTTTAAATATGCTATCTAGGTTGGCCATAACCTTCCTTCCAAATGTAAGCATCTTTTAATTTCATTGCTGCAATCACCATCTGCAGTGATTTGGTAGCCCAGAAAAATAAAGTCAGCCACTGGTTCCACTGTTTCCCCATCTATCTGCCATGAAGTGATGGGACTGGATGCCATGATCTTAGTTTTCTGAATGTTGAGCTTTAAGTCAACTCTTTCACTCTCCTCTTTCACTTTCATCAAGAGGCTCTTTAGTACTTCTTCACTTTCTGCCATAAGGGTGGTGTCATCTGCATATCTGAGGTTATTGATATTTCTCCCGGAATCTTAATTCCAGCTTGTGTTTCTTCCAGCCCAGCATTTCTCATGATGTACACTGCATATAAGTTAAATAAGCAGGGTGACAATATACAGCCTTGACGTACTCCTTTTCCTATTTGGAACCAGTCTGTTGTTCCATGTTCATTTCTACCTCTTGCTTCCTGACCTGCGTACAGGTTTCTCAAGAGACAGGTCAGGTGGTCTTGGATTCCCTTCTCTTTCAGAATTTTCCACAGTTTATTGTGATCCACACAGTCAAAGGCTCTGGTGTTGTCAATAAAGCAGAAATAGATGTTTTTCTGGAACTCTCTTGCTTTTTTGATGATCTATTGGATGTTGGCAATTTGCTCTCTGGTTCCTCTGCCTTTTCTAAAACCAGCTTGAACATCTGGAAGTTCACGGTTCACGTATTGCTGAAGCCTGGCTTAGGAGAATTTTGAGCATTACTTTACTAGTGTGTGAGATGAGTGCAATTGTGCGGTAGTTTGAGCATTCTTTGGCATTGCCTTTCTTTGGGATTGGAATGAAAACGGACACTTTCCAGTCCTGTGGCCACTGCTGAGTTTTCCATATTTGCTGGTATATTGAGTGCAGCACTTTCACAGCATCATCTCTGAAGATTCGAAATAGCTCAACTGGAATTCCATCACCTCCACTAGCTTTGTTCGTAGTGATGCTTTCTAAGGCCCACTTGATTTCACATTCCAGGATGCTGGCTCTAGGTGAGTGATCACCTCATCATGATTATCTGGGTCGTGAAGATCTTTTTTGTACAGTTCTTCTGTGTATTCTTGCCACTTCTTCTTAATATCTTCTGCATCTCTTAGGTCCCTACCATTTCTGTCCTTTATTGAGCCCATCTTTGCATGGAATATTCCCTTGGTATCTCTAATTTTCTAGAAAAGATCTCTAATATTCCCCATTCTATTGTTTACCTCTATTTCTTTGCATTGATCACTGAGGAAGGCTTTCTTATCTCTCCCTGCTATTCTTTGGAACTCTGCATTCAAATGGGTATATCTTTCCTTTTCTCCTTTGCTTTTTGCTTCCCGTCTTTTCACTGCTATTTGTAAGGCCTCCTCAGACAGCCATTTTGCTTTTTTGCATTCCTTTTTGTTGGAGATGGTCTTGATTCCTGTCTCCTGTCCAATGTCATGAACCTCCATCCATAGTTCATCAGGCATTCCGTCTATCAGATCTAGTCCTTTAAATCTATTTATCACTTCTACTCTATAGTCATAAAGTGAAAGTGAAGTCTCTCAGTTGTGTCCGACTCTTTGGACTCCATGGACTGTAGCCCACCAGGCACTTCCGTCCATGAAATTTTCTAGGCAAGAGTACTGGAGTGGGTTGCCATTTCCTTTTCCAGGGGATCTTCCCAACCCAGGGATCGAGCCCAGGTCTCCCGCATTTCAGGCGGATGCTTTACCATCTGAGCCCCCAGGGAATCTCATATGTATAGTCATAAGGGATTTGATTTAGGTCATACCTGAATGGTCTAGTGGCTTTCTCCACTTTTTCGATTTCAGTCTGAATTTTGCAATAATGTGTCATGATCTGATCCACAGTCAGCTCCCGGTCTTGTTTTTGCTGACTGTACAGAGCTTCTCCAGCTTTGGCTGCAAAGAATATAATCAGTCTTATAATCAGTCTGATTTTGGTGTCAACCACCTGGTGATGTTCATGTGTAGAGTCTTCTCTTGTGTTGTTGGAAGAGTGTGTTTGCTATGACCAGTGCATTCTCTTGGCAGAACTCCATTAGCCTTTGCCCTACTTCCTTCTGTACTCCAAGGCCAAATTTGCCTCTTACTCCAGGTGTTTCTTGATTTCCTACTTTTGCATTCCAGTCCCCTATAATGAAAAGGAATATTTTTGGGGTGTTTTCGGCGTTACTGGTCAGGGAATAGACTTGGATTACCGTGATATTGAATGGTTTGCCTTGGAAACAAACAGAGATCATTCTGTCGTTTTTGAGATTGCATCCAAGTACTGCATTTTAGGCTCTTTTGTTGACTATGATGGCTACTCCATTTCTTCTAAAGGATCCTTGCCCACAATAGTAGATATAATGGTCATCTGAGTTAAACTCACCCATTCCAGCCCATCTTAGTTCACTGATTCCTACAATGTCGATGTTCACTCTTGTCATCTCTTGTTTGACTACTTCCAATTTGCCCTGATTCATGGACCTAACGTTCCAGGTTCCTATGCAACATTGCTCTTTACAGCATTGAATCTTGCTTCTATCACCAGTCCCATTCACAACTAGGTGTTGTTTTTGCTTTGGCTCCATCCCTTCATTCTTTCTGTAGTTATTTCTCCACTGATGTCCAGTAGCATATTGGACACCTACTGACCTGGGGAGTTCATCTTTCAGTGTCCTATCTTTTTGCTTTTTCATACTGTTCATGGGGTTCTCAAGGCAAGAATACTGAAGTGATTTGTCATTTCTTTTTCCAGTGGACCACATTCTGTCAGACCTCTCCACCATGACCTGTCTGTCTTGGGTGGCCCCACAGGGCATGGCTTAGTTTCACTGAGTTAGACAAGGCCATGGTCCATGTGATCAGATTGGCTAGTTGTCTGTGACTTTAGTTTCACCCTGTCTGCCCCCGATCCCCTTTCTCAGTGCCCACCGTCTTACCTGGGTTTCTCTTACCTTGGACGTGGGGTCTCTCTTTGCGGCTGCTCCAACAAAGCGCAGCTGCCGCCCCTGACCTCAAGCCAGGGTAGCTGCTCCCGGCCACTGCCCCTGACGTCCGTCCAGCCCGGGGTAGCTCCTCTCAGCTGGGCTCTAGTGCTTTGGTTTTATCATAATGTAGATAAGCCCATATTATGTGTTTTTGTGGCTCCAATCTATATGATAAGTATTTCAAACTCTGTTTTTTGACAACTAAAAAAGTGATCTCCTTTAGTGTCTTCCTCTAAACTAGATTCCTTAAGGATCTGAATCATGGCTTTATATTTTAGTCAGCCATTATCCAGGTTTGACCTTAAAGATTCATCTCCATTTGCACACATATGGAGAATTGTACTGACTGAAAAAATATATAACATATGGTAGAGGCAATGCTATAGAGTTGTTTTTTTTTTTTTAATTAATTAAGAAAAGCTAGCTCCTACTTTAAAAAAGTCAATATTTAAGGAGTGTAATACAGAACAAATTTACTTGCCCTGGTAATAGTCAAACATGAGATGTTGGAGTCGAGAGAGGGCTCTGCTCCATGCAGTCATTCAGGAACCCAGGAAAAGATATGATTTCTAGGATCTTCCTTGAGGAAGGGGAGACATCTAGCAAACAGACAGAGAAAAGGCTGAAAGAGGGTAAAGACACACCTGGTTCTTAATCACCTTGATCCAGAAGAGCCAGGGATCACTTATGTTTGTATTTCTTCATGAGAACTGCTCATATTGCAATACTTAGATACCAAGGAAACTTGAAAGTACAGTCTTTGGCTGGGCAACCACTTTGCAACTTTAATTCTGAAAGAAGAGTACAAATCTTTGATAGACACTTAACCATTTTTATCATAGTCCCTATCTGAATGAAAGTGAAAGTCACTCAGTCGTGTCCAACTCTTTGTGACCCCATGGAATATACAGTCCATGAAATTCTCCAAGCCAGAATACCTCAGTGGGTAGCCTCTCCCTTCTCCAGGGGATCTTTCCAACTCAGGGCTTGAACCCAGGTCTCCTGCATTGCAGGCTTATTCTTTACCCGCTGAGCCACAAAGGAAGCCCATTGAATAAATCTATGCAATCCCTTTGACAAAAAATAATAATATACTGCCAATACTAGTTTCCCATCTAGGTAATATTGGCAGACATTATTAAATGTTGCAAACAGCTTTCTTACAAGATCTCCAGGCTTCCATAACTGTACTTCCTACTGTCCATTCACCACATGGCAACTAGAGTGTTACTTGAAAAATGCAACTCAGTTTATTTAAATTCTTTGCTTGCAATCCTTACTGGTCTCTTTGAAAGTGAAAGTGCAAACTCTTACCAAAACTATCAGGGAGTGATTACTTGGCCCTATTTAACTATCTTACTCTGATATCCTCCCTGTTTTTCTCCCTTGTTCCATATATTTTAGCTACATTTAACTTCTTTGTGACCCATGCTCATCTCAAAATTTATGCATTTACTATAACTTCTGTCTTAACTGCTCATCCTTCAGATTTTTGCATGTAAGACTTCTCATTCAGGTTGCAGATCTAATGTCCTATCCTCAGAGAGATCCATCCTGACCACCTAAGCTAAAGAAGCAGCCTTAACAACCAGTTACTCTGTACTATGACCTTGCATTATGCTCTTTCTAACACCTGTCAGTCCTATGGTACATGGAATTTTATAACAAACATATTTTATAAGCTAGAATGGTCTGTTGTTACTTCTCATTTGATAGTGAGGAAAGTATGACTCAGATCCATTACTGACTTCCATACAGTCATTTAGCTGTCAATGGCAAAGCTGAGACCCAGAAGCCACTAGATATCCTCAAAATTTATTTTAGAAAATGCACTGGAGAATAGAAGATATAATGATC
Organism: Giraffa tippelskirchi; assembly: GCF_054371585.1. NCBI lineage: Eukaryota > Metazoa > Chordata > Mammalia > Artiodactyla > Giraffidae > Giraffa > Giraffa tippelskirchi. Next base: position 115,688,744 of record NC_137277.1, read on the forward strand.
ACCTTATATACGTTTGAATGAATTGGTATTTCTTTTTCAGAGAGAAGGAAACCTACTATTTGTTACCAAATAATAAGTAAGATGTAACTTTTAAATAAATACCATGTTGCAGACAAGTGAAATGTAAAAATGAATATAGTTTATAGATACGTGTTGAGAATAGTAGTCTCTAGCTATATGAGGGCTTTTAAATTTAAAGTAAAAACAATTGATTCCTCAGTCATACTAGAGAAATCTTGGCTCTCTACAGCTACATGTCTTGAATGGCTACCATATTTGATTCTCAGAACATTTGAGTCATCCAGAAAGTTCCAGCTGATAATTTTGGTCTGTAAACTTGTCTTTCTTATGCTCTCATCAGATTTGTTTTCTTGGTTTGGGATCCCATAATTCTCTTTTTTCTTCCTAATAAGTTATTCTTGGAATAATTGCTCCATTTTCTGTTCTGAATGTCAGAGACAGGCTTTCAACAAAGCAGCTGAGGTGAGGCAGGGAGGGGCATAATTGCAGTTCACTGTGAATCTCTATGAAAGATGGTGCTCATAATTCCTTTTTACTTCCTATTTTTATTACAATTGGTGATTTTCTCACTGTTTTGCAAAAATAGAACTGTAAGAACTTTAAACTCACATGATTGTGCAAAAATTCCCAGGACGTTTTGTGACATTGAGGAATTGCATAATAAGCTTACTCACTATGGAATATGATTCTCCTTGCTCTTCCCTTTTTATCATTATTCTAGGTGCAGGATGCCAGGTTATAACCTCTTTGCAAGGGTATAAGTATTATTTCTGATCTCTTATGGACACTTGCTTATAACTCAGGAATGAGCAACCCAGCTTCTCATTTTGTTTCATTTATGCTAGAGAAGGAATATTTTCAGATATTCAGTGATTTAGACTATTGTTTCAATATTGTAAGATGACCTCTGATATAAGGAGGTTCTGTTTGTTATTCTTGTTGTGAAAAATATATTAATAAGGTCATAAGGAAGAACATAGATGACAGAATAGAACCCAATTACAAACCTGGAAAATCATGTCAAAATTAATATTTTTCTGATAATGGGCATGTAATTTTCTAAGCTTAAGTAGGCATGACTTGCACTTCAGATGCTTTTTTTTCTGATTCAATTTGGTAAAACTATTTTTTTTCAGACTTCAAACTTTTTATTTTGTATTGAAGTATAGCCAATTAATGTGGTAGTTTCAGGTGAACAACAAAGGGACTCAGGCACATGTATACATGTATCCATTCTTTGAGGGGATTTGGTTAAGCCAGAAATGAGACAGTTTTTGTACTGTAGCATTGTTATCGGAATAGCTAGACTTTGACCAAGGAAGTCAGATGATTGTTATGGAATCATCTGCTTTGTCACTTAAATACCAATGAAAATTTTTTCTCAATATGTAGTTAAAGGGGAACAATGACTAATCAAAGATGAAATACCCAAGATAGTGAGAAGAATTGATAAGGAGATTAAATATGAAGACAGTTAAAAGGAAACAAGAGAGCTTATTCTGGATAAGAGAAATCTGAGAAGGAAAATAATTATTTTTAACGTGTTTGTGAGTTTGTCAAGAAAATATGATTTTTCTATCTTTGTCATTTCAAACATCTAAAATGTTACAAATGGATGGATAGGTTTTGCGTTAATATAAGTGTGAAATACTTAGTAGTACCATCTTCCTACTAAACATTTTTTTTAACTCTGTTTTTGTTTAAGCAGAGATTGAATTCCAACCTATTAGAAAATTTTAATGTATTCATTTCTTGTCTGATTTTTTTTTCTTACAAATTTCTAAGTCTATGCTTTCTTCTAACTGAAAGATACTATGGTTAATCAAAAATTTTGAGCCAGTGGACAATTTGAGGCACAACTTAAAGATATATAAATAGCATGGTGGAATTGATTACAGATATTTAATTTTATCCATTGCAGTATAATCTATCCTTATTGCTAAAAGTAGACCAAAAAGTAGCTACTTTATATAATAATTATAACTTTATGTAACTCCCTTAGACCTTTCTCCATCTTTTTGATTAATCAAAATGTGTAGTCCATCGGTTTCACTGTTTCCTCTTGCTTTAATTATGTTTCAATTAGAAAATTTGCCTTTTATGAAAAATAACTCTTCTTTTTTTTTGTATTTTCCTAGTTTCCTCTAATGTCAGAAGAAAAACACACAAAATCACACGTGTGAAGAGTGTATACCTCAGTCTCATACCACATACTCAAAAGTACAAATCTGAAACAACAATAACATAATCCAATGCATAATTTTGAAGCAAACAAGCTAGCATTGATGAAAAACAGTGATAATCCTTTATCAGACACAAGACACAAGTGTTACAATCATTCTACATTTCTATATTCCACACAGTTTCATCTCATTGGTATTTTGAGATGTATGTTATATTGGTTGTCTTTATCAATGGTTCTGAAGGCATCTATGAACTCTATGATTAACCTGTCATGTATTTTCATACTATGGATAAAATTTTGCTTTTAAAAGCATATTAGAAGACCATAGGATTTTAAAATTATCTATAAAGTAAATGCCTCCCAGTTTAATCTCCTTTTTATTTGATAAAATTTGATGAAATGTAAGTTCATTTTTAGACACATTGTTAAACTGTTCAAATTACTCATCTCTTCCATATTTCCTTATTTGAGACTTTGAGAAAAATGTGAATTTCCTAAGAACTATGTACAGAAATTGCCCCCAAATGCTATTTTAATGCAAATGAAATTCACAAATTACTTGGTTTTCCTTGTGCATTCCAACATAATTTGCTCAAAATTGATGAACAAAATCACATTGGATTTTTTTAGTAATTGGCAACAGTCCCTGATGACCCAATTAAACATAGAAGTTGTGTTTTTCAGAAATGTAATTTTAGGAAAGAGATAAGTAGATAAGTTCATTTAAGCACTATCCATATTACAATTGTAAAACTTTCTCTTATTAATACTGAAAAAATTCAGCTCAGGTGAGAATTAAGTAACACAGCATAATGATATACCAATACTCATTTTAAAATGTTATTTTGTATTTAAGTTGTTCAATGATGTTTTTCATATATAAAATATACATTGCAATTTTATAAATATTACAATATGGAAAATGCATAGTACATATGTAATTTTCTTACATAACATAGTTTAATAACAATATAAATATTTGGAATAATGAATACTTAAAGTTAGCAGGTAGGAACCACAGACAATAGAAACAGTGCATCCTGGTGTGACACTAAGATTGAAAAAGGACAATTTTGGATTTCATATTATAAAAGATTCTGTGATCTAATGGCATTTTGATCTTGCGTGTTCTTTTACAGTTAAAGTTATTTTTTGAAACTTGTTGTTCGCTTGCTAAGTCATGTGTGACTCTTCGCGATCCCATGGACTGCAGTACACAAGGCTCCCCTGTCCTTTGGGTATTAAACTCAAAATGATATTTGATACTGATTGTTTAACCAATGTCCAGAACAGTCAACAACACAATATCAGATGATATATACAATAGAAATAATTTTGAAAACTAATATATAATATGTAGGAGCCACTTTTAATACAATATAATGGTTTAGCAATATCAATTATAGAGTTTGAGAGACATAAACATCACAGCTTATTGGATAATTTTGTTATGATAGAAATGTGATTTTAAATATATTCAATTATAGTTAATTGTTCTCTAGACATTAAAAATTAATTCTTAAAGTTAATTTATTTCTGAATATATTAAATTGGTTGTATTAAGGAAATAATAAAACAGAAACTTTGTATAACTTTTTAATACCAAGCTTCTTGGTTTGTCCATCTATATATTATGCAACATTAAAACAATTAATTCAAAATATTCCAATATTCAAAACTGTTTTGAAAAGTAATGTTGTCTTAGGGGATTTTATTTGTAATGCACAGTTTGCTTTCTTTAAAGTGTCTAGTCTCATGTTGGTCCTATTCTGTATTTTCAAAACATAACAATCATCACAATATTTTTATCTTCTGATTTTATGAATCCTTAAAACTTTTCCACTAAACTAGTCCCTGCAGGTTCTTGAATTTCACCTCCTATTTTTTTTCACACAAACATTTTTCCCATCATCTACCATTTCCCTTTCTCAATACAAATTAATCCAACCCATCTTGATGGCTTTCAATTCTTCCACTCATTCCTAGGATCTGTAAAATGGAGTCCTGGACACAGAATATTTGCTCTTTATCTGATCTAGTAGGAGCACAGAAGTTAGTGGTGAAAATATGCAAATCATTCTTTTACTTACAATACATGTACTGTATATATACACTGTGTTTTGAAGGGAATTGTTGGTTCTGCTAAGGTTAACTTCATTGTCCTGTCCAGATTCATAGGGCTGTGAGTTCCACTAGAACAGAAAGCTCCTTGCAGGTGACTTCTCATTTGGCCTACCAGATTCCTTGGGTTTGCAGAGTGTGTGATTTGAAGACTGGGTAAATGAATGAAAGGGTATTGATAAAATTAATATACACTCCCTATAAAACAGGAAACAAAAAACTCTACAATAAAGAAATTAATTTAATTTAGCATCTTCTAAACCTTTCACCCAAACATTTGACTTTTCTTCTGATACCTTGTAACATCTTACAAAAATTTATATATGGTTTTATATTTCTACACAAAAATGTTTACAAAGTTTTGTTAGGGTTGCCTTAAGTGATAAAGTTGACAGTCAAAAAATATCTCTATATATAGTTCAGTATTTTTCTTTTATCTGAACCAAAGCAGATGCAGGAGAAATAAAAATTATTGAGCAAAAGTAAAATAAGTAATATTTTATTTCTAATGTAATAAATGAGACATCCTAGTGCCTAAAAATAAAAGTAGATTAAAATTGATAAAACATCTTTTAACTTTTTTAGGCCACTATTTTAATTTTTAGCATTTCTCAAAAATTAATATAGTAAATATTTCAACATTTAAAAGCACAGCATAAATAACCCACAGAATGATGAGTGGATTTTACATGGAATATTGACTGTATTTTATCCTGACTCAATGAAAAGAAAATAAATATCCTTTAAACACATTGACCTACAGAACTTTACAGCTTTCTTGAACTAACATCTTAATAGTTGAATGCTTCAGGGATTGTCTAATGCCTTTAGGAGGCTGAACAGATATGGCTTCATTGCTGAAGATTCTTAGGATAATCCTGACTCACCATAGTGTAAAGCCTGGTCCCTCAGGAATCAAGCACAACTGGTGTACATGCAGAGAAAAAGACAAAATAGCCACCTACTCCAAAGCTTTGAAAATGGGTCAACGACCTGTGTTAGTGCATTACAGCTGCAGTGTCCCTAAGACACTTAAAGGAGAGAAAGGAATAAAAAGAATTAGAGCATGCTACCTTATGGTTCTCTTCCTCTAATACATTTATTTGGTCTGTTCTGTTGTTTTGCCTGAGTTGGGAACTACTGAAGGTTGAGACTAGCTGTGCAGTTCTAAATGATTGTCCTCTTTTCATGGAGAAGAAGGTAAGGGTTACCTTACCAACAAGCAGAGAGGGAACCTTTAGAACATTCAACTAAATCCATGCAAAAATATGAAAGGACATACACTTAAAACTCTTTCCTTTAGAAAGAAAATTAAATTTTATGAGGACAAAATGTCATTTTGGTCAAAAATTTCACATCAAGTGACCAGTATCACATATAACAGTTGTAATAGTTAAATTCAATTAGTAATTAAAAACATGACTAGATGATATATCAGACTTCTCTAATTTAATTCTGATAAGTGGAGAAGTGCAGCACCTATGTGGGTGCAGAGCACATGATACAGTGTCATAAGACTTTAGCTTGAATCACATTGTAATGAGATGTGACAAAATATGGTACATCATATCAGAATAAAATGAAAAAGTGGATATGCAATTTAACTTTCGGTACTAAGTATGCGTACAGGGGGAAAAACAAATTATGGGAAGTCTAGGAAAACTGTGAAAGCAAGTAATTTGAATTTATTTACAGATCAAATCTCCACTCTAGTAACACTCAGCAGAGCTGCCATCATTAATAGTCAGGGCTTAATATTGCTGCCGTTTCAAATTGCATTGGTTGTAAAATTGGAGCACTAGTTGTCAGGCTAGATGTCATTCTTTCTCCTTTGAAAATGATTGATATTGGTTCAGATTTATTTATTCACAGAACCACCAAATAATGCAGGAGGCTAGTTTTTCAAGTAGAATATTTTAAAATTATATTCTTCCTGTATTTTTCCACATAACACATGTTTATATTTAAATATATTATCTTAATGTGTTGACATTCATTCTTTGACCTCAGCCTACTTTCTCCTTCTTACTACAGTACACATGTTCTTAGCAATCAGAAGCTGTAATGTTTAATTTATGATGGGCTCTCTGAAAACTCAAAAGGTTAGAGGCTTATTATGCATTACTGTCTTTGAAATTATTCATTAGAAACACTAAATCCTCATGAATCAAATTCTTAGACTGTTCTTTCTTCTCCAACTCTAGTTGAAAACAATACTGGTCCCAGAGAGAGGAATTAACCTGTTAATATTCTCTCTCTCCTCGTCATTTCCCTCCAGTCTGACATAGAATTTTGGGTGTCAGCTAGTGGAGGGTCTCAGCACTGCAACGTGCGAGTTAAGAAAGGAGGATGGCACTTACTTGTTCTGGCTATAGAGTTGGTCAATCAGGTCTTTCAAAGTTCAGAAGAAAGTTCCTGAATATAAAGGGTAGAGTAGCTTCTTCCAGAGATTTTGCTCAGTGATATGTGTTGAGTGTTTACTGGGCAGCTGCGTATAAGCAGTCATTTGGGTATAATCAATCCATGTCTCTCAATGAGAATTTATCTATCAAGGCATTTGGTACATTTTAGAGAAAGGATGGGGGTTTCCCAGGTGGCGATAGTGGTAAAGAACCTGCCTGCCAATGCAGGAGATGTAGGAGACGTGGGTTCGATCCCTGGGTCAGGAAGACCCCCTGGAGGAAGGCACTGCAACCCACTCTAGTCTTCTTGCCTACAGAATCCCATGGACAGAGGAGCCTGGCAGGCTATAGTCCATAGGGTCACAAAGAGGTGGACATGACTCGAGCAACTTAGCACAGCACAAAGAAAGAATGGAAATGCAAATTAGATCACATTTCTGGGAGACTAGAATGACATAGTAAGAAGTTTTGGCTGACATATGTTAGGTTGGCAAAAATGTTTGTTCAGGCTTTTTCATAGGATGTTATGGGAAAACTCGAAACAAACTTTTGGCCACCTCAACAAAAACAGTTTTATAAAGGACAATATGGTATTCTTAAAATCTTAGTAGAAGTTGTGTGCATGATTAGAACAAACATATTGAGTGATTTATTAGAGTATCTGTGTATAATTTGTTTGTAATATTTAAATAACTAAAGACTGTATGACAATAGTTATCTAAAAACATTATAAAAGCATTATCATCTCCCTAATCTGGGATTTTATATCATTTTGTACATTCACATACTATATGATTCAACAATTTTGTCACTTTCTGGTAGCAAGAGTCTAAACAGAATATGAACTCCTTCAAGGAAGCATAAATAACTTGATCATCTTTACATCTCCAAAGCCTATGACAGTCTCCAGAACATTGTAGAGTATTAATAATCATAGGTAAAATGTGAATAAATGCAAAATATGTAACTGAAGAAATGAATAATAAAAACTGCTTTATTTTACTTCTAATCTTATATATAAGGATGCAAATCTCTTACTTGTTTTACGTACTTAAAGCTGAGTTTTCATTCCAATCCCAAAGAAAGGCAATGCCAAAGAATGCTCAAACTACCACACAATTGCACTCATCTTACACGCTAGTAAAGTAATGCTTAAAATTCTCCATCCAGGCTTCAGCAATACGTGAACCGTGAACTTCCAGATGTTCAAGCTGGTTTTAGAAAAGGCAGAGGAACCAGAGATCAAATTGCCAACATCCGATGGATCATTGAAAAAGCAAAAGAGTTCCAGAAAAACATCTATTTCTGCTTTATTGACTATGCCAAAGCCTTTGACTGTGTGGATCACAATAAACTGTGGAAAATTCTGAAAGAGATCAGAATCCCAGACCACCTGTCCTGCCTCTTGAGAAACCTGTATGCAGGTCAGGAAGCAAGAGGTAGATCTGGACATGGAACAACAGACTGGTTCCAAATAGGAAAAGGAGTATATCAAGGCTGTATATTGTCACCCTCCTTATTTAACTTATACAGAGTACATCATGAGAAATGCTTGGCTGGAGGAAGCACAAGCTGGAATCAAGATTACCGGGAGAAATATCAATAACCTCAGATATGCAGATGACACCATCCTTATGGCAGAAAGTGAAGAAGAACTAAAGAGCCTCTTGATGAAAGTGAAAGAGGAGAGTGAAAGAGTTGACTTAAAGCTCAACATTCAGAAAACTAAGATCATGGCATCCGGTCCCATCACTTCATGGCAGATAGATGGGGAAACAGTGGAAATAGTGGCTGACTTTATTTCTCTGGGCTCCCAAATCACTGCAGATGGTGATTGCAGCCATGAAATTAAAAGACGCTTACTCCTTGGAAGGAAAGTTATGACCAACCTAGACAGCATATTATAAAGCAGAGACATTACTTTGCCAACAAAGGTCTGTCTAGTCAAGACTATTGTTTTTCCAGTGGTCATGTGTGGATGTGAGAGTTGGACTATAAAGAAAGCTGAGTACCAAAGAATTGATGCTTTTGAACTATGGTGTTGGAGAAGATTCTTGAGAGTCCCTTGGACTACAAGGAGATCCAACCAGTCCATCCTAAAGGAGATCAGCCCTGGGTGTTCATTGGAAGGACTGATGTTGAAGCTGAAACTCCAATACTTTGGCCACCTGGTGAAGAGCTGACTCATTGGAAAAGACCCTGATGCTGGGAAAGATTGAGGGCAGGAGGAGAAGGGGACGACGGAGGATGAGATGGCTGGATGGCATCACCGACTCGATGGACATCAGTTTGGGTGGACTCAGGGAGTTGGTGATGGACAGGGAGGCCTGACGTGCTGCAGTTCATGGGGTTGCAAAGAATCAGACACGACTGAGCGACTGGACTGAGCTGAACTGAACCGAACTTATTATATATATTATATGTACATCTGGACAAAAGTCAAATCCCACTTGTTATTCTTAAAATTACTGTTACTGAGTTCATATCACTTTTAATTGTAAATCAATACAAAGTAGCTAAATATACAGCTTCTTAAAGCTAAAATTTCGTTGTTTTCATTTGGCATTGATATTGACTTAAAAAGGACTTTAAAGTCAGACTTAAAAGAAAAAAGATGCTAAATAAGCACAGTATTAAATTTTATTAAAATTGTTCTTTTCCTATGTAAATTCCCATTATATTTAGAAATGAATTTGTTGTTTATTATAGGAATTTGCAAGTCAATGATATACATTGATAGATCACTACAATATGTAGTGATGTAGTAGACACAATAAGAAGTTTGCCTGTGCTCAGTCTTTCAGTTGTATGAAACTCTTTGTGACTGCATGGACTGTAGCCTGCCAGGCTCTTCTGTCCATGGGATTTCCCAGGCAAGAATAGAGTTGGTTACCATTTTCTTCTCCACAATATGAAGTTTAAAGAGATATACATAAATACAAAGATAAGAAATATCTTTAGCATAATGATACATCTGCAATTTGTAAGTTATAGAAGTAATCATTTAAATATTTGTTTGATTCAAATTCAATTAAATTATTAGCCTGTGAGGTGTCATCTACATGGAGATATGGAAAAGAGTTTATTAAAATTATGAAAGGCCTACTTTTTTAAAATCAGATCCAAATGTTGGTACTTTAATGGATCCAAGTTAGATCTAAGACCTAAAATTCTCATAAACTATAATATTAAATTTGAAACTAAAAGAATGCAATATTCTTTTGAAATATGAAAATTTTAAAAAGATGAATCTAGAAACATTTTGTTTCAAGATAGAAAACTCATAACCAATATCTAAAAAGCCTAGCTTTTATATCATAGTCTAAATATTCACAGGTGTGATTAATTGCAGGTACAATTTTCTGCACCTGCAATCACCTGGTTGTAGATTTAATTAGTTATTGGTGGCTAACTATGAGAATACAGATCCTGAAAATAACACCTGGAAATTTCCATTTCATTTGACATAGGTAAGTAATAAATAAGAGAAAGATAATGTTCTCACCAACTGCTTAAGAAGTTTAGTACTAGATGTTACACTTTTAAAAGAGGGGAGTGAGTAGAGTAAGTAGTGTAAAGAATCACTTTTTTAAATATTCCTGCTAATTTGAAAAGAATTACTCAGCAAATATGTCCACGTAGTATTAGAACACTTACACAAGACGTCACTCAGTCCAAACATTTAGTTCCTCAATCTGAATGGATGGACACATACTTTTATAAAAAATCTTAAAAAACAGAATTCACAAAGCAACCATATCACTAGACTCTTGATGATTATCACACGTGTTCTAAATAAAAACTACACTCAATCAAGAATGGTTTATATTTGGAGACTGATTCACGTTCATTTGTTTAGATAATTGCAATTATCAGGCTATCCACACTAAATGATTAAGTCTAAGCACTAAAACAGAAAGAAAATATTTCCACCAGCATAATTTCTCATTTTAATAAACCTGGCTCAATTATGCTGATGGTGTGAATGAAGAGGCAAAGAAAAGTGATCATCTAAGTTTTAAAAAAGAAAGACTAGCAATGGTGATAGATGAGTAAAAGGGGATGATGAAGAGTGATTGGCACTTACAATTTCTAGCCTGGTAAATGAATGGCACTAGACAGATTGTCAGTTCCAGAAGGAGGACTGTACAGGGTTCAATAACTATAAAAAAGAATTTTGAAAGGGAAGGAAGGAGAGGCTAGAGAACGAACAGGGGAAAAGTCAAAATTTATACTTAAAATAATAGCTATGGCTGTGTGTTATACCAATTTTACTGGGAACCTGATGCTAGGTCCCAAAATCATCTTGTACTTATGCCTTATGGGTTCTCTTTGTAATATAAATCATCATACCAATTCATTCACTTATTAATTTTTAATGTTACCATCGACAAAAATCCCTCTGGGTGCCTGTACATAATTACCAAAATAGAGTACAATCATAAAATGAATAGAAGTTAAATTCAAAATTAAATAAAAGCAGGTCACCTACACATTAGAAAAGGCCCTGATATTGAACAAACTAAGCCATTATCAAACTAGGAACAGATGGCCTAAAACAAAGGGTATATGAAGACAAGGAAGTCCTCAGGACAAGCTTTCTTTTATTGAGGAGAGAGGGAGCTTCCATAATATAAGAAACTTTTTTTTAAAATCTGTGTAACCTTAAGGGAATACTATTTTCAAGGATATTTTATTCATTTTAAATTCACCAGTGAGTATATCCTTCTAATTTACACATGCATGAAATATTAGTAAGAGCAGCAAAGTCGATATTTGAGATGTTGTACCATGTCCAAATTTATTGGACACTTGTGGATTCTCCTAGACCCCTGATTTATATTTGTCCACATTCAAAAAGATTTTGCACTTTAAATTTTCTGAATTGTCTTACTCAAGATAAAGTCCTTCTCCCCTGTTATTTATAATGCATTGTCTACCCAGACACTAGATTCAATTCTTCATATAACTGTATCAGAGAGAAGGATTTTTTCTTTTTTTAAATTTTGTCTTATTTTTTCATAATTGGTACCTTTTCAATGTTAGTTCAGGTCCTCAGGAACTTGCATCTCCTATTAGCTTCTGTGATTCTAGCACAAATACTAATAAGACATTTTTGTCTCTTATGAGTAAAAAAAGCTGCCTGCCAATGCAGGAGACACAAGAGATTCTGGTTCGATCCCTGGATCAGGAAAATCCCCTGGAGTAGGAAATGGCTACCCACTCCAGTATTCTTGCCTGGAACATTCCATGGACAGAGGAGACTGGCGGGCTACTCTCCTTGGCATCGCAAAGAGCTGGACACGACTGAGTGCACATGCACACACCTACGCCCACACACACACACACACACACCCGTGAGTTCTTGCAAAGCTGAAAAAATTATAATATGATTAACTAGATTACCTGATTTCCTTTTTCTTTATTTATTTGTAAATATCATCCAAATCTGGAGCTAGATCTTTAGGAAGAGAAAGACTGTGGCCACCAGGTAAACAGTGATTTGCAGTTACTATAAGAGGCTGATTGCTTTGTTGACTGAGGGCTCTTTGACTTAGAGTGAGAGCACTTTCTCTTCTTTCTTTATACCTTTTGGAAATATGAACTATACTACTGACAAAATTGCAAAGAAAAGTCTAACGATCATAAAGAAGAAGACCTTGCAAATATAGAATGAAGAATAGTATATATAGTATTTTTGGTGAAATTTGATCGACCTCCTTTGTACTTTGCGCTTGCAATATATTAATGGAGTTACAGCTATAGATGCATTTATTAGTGAAATTTCTTCAGAATAAATAACTTTCTTATTATGGATCTGAAAGTCTCTAATATCAACCTTTATTTTTTTACTGATTAATTGTATTGTTCTTATAACTTGGAATTGTGAAATCTCTCTAGAACAGAATAATCATAACAGGGTTCACCCATAACAGGTAACATGCTGTCTATGAGGGATAAGAATATAGTTGTCCTATGTCCTTGATCACTGTATATTGTTTCCCAAAATGTACAAATTGATATCTCTAGATTATTTAATACATTTTTGATAGTAAAATAATGGATATATTAGTAAATGTAATTAAATTTTACATTTATTTGTAAAATATTTTCCTTGAATTAATCTGAAGGAAGCAGGTTTTACTCTGCAACTTCAAAGCATAGTGATGGAAATGTTTTCTGTTGTTAAGCATTTAACAATCTTGGGTCGTGAAATTAAAACTCATGAAATAGAGGATAACACAAATAACAACAATATACAACGGGTTCTTAACTGAATGATACAGACATATGTACCAGACAATTGGTACATTGACTTAAGAGTAAGATCAATAAACCCAGGAAGAGTAACAGGAGAAAGCTATTTTGGGATGAAACTCAAATTCACTTGACATAGTTAATATTTGAAAAGACACACAGGAGAAAAAGGGATCATATATCAAAAGAAAATATGCATGAAATATCTGTGACTGAGATGAATCTATCTTTGTCAAGCATATATTTTAAACATCCTACCAGGTCTGTGAAGGCAGAAAACATAAACAAGTTATCTTCACTATCCTTAATGAGTTTATAATCTGATCATGAGGACAAGTATACAAAAATAAGTATAGAAGATAACTGAGACAAGGACTTGAAGAAATCTTTCAGTGTCTTGAGGAAGGACAACAAAGAGTATCTACACAATAATCAAATAAACATTTGAACTGAGAAAAGTAAGATGAAATGATTTGAATGAGTATAAGAGCTCAAAAGGCAGAGAGAAAGAGAATTGTCATAGGAGGAAAAGACTGCAGTGAAAGAGGGAAACAAAACGTGTGCTGAAAGGACCATGGACTGGGACCAGGGAACAGTGAATCAGCATAGCTGGAATCAAAACCTGTAAGAGGTTATGGTGGAAGAGATATACTTACGATGCCTGGATTGAAGTAGAGATGATGTAGGAAGTAGGAGTGGCTGTTATAATAGATCAGAGGACAGGAATACACGAGCCACTGTAGCCAGAACTGGGTGATTTGTTATGGTTGGTCAAAGACAAGAGAAGATGAATATTATTCTATAGTTTTAAGAGTTGGTTTGTGTCAGTTGTGAAGTCATTTTCAAAGGTAAAGAAGTCGATAAAAAACTGTTTTAGTGAAAATATAAATTAATTTTAGTCTGTTGGTAAAGTTGTCATGATCAAGAAAGATTGTGATTCAATAACAATTATTTTGAAATGCAGATCATCTCATGAAAAACTTTAAAAAAAAAAAAAAGACCTTCGTGGCCTCTTGGGATCTGAATGAACACAGAAAGTACAAAAGGTTTAGGATTAATTTGTATGTTGCTAAATAGAGATTGTGATAGTAGGCTATAATTTAGACACATTTTAGAAGGAATAAGATGAAGGTATGGAGCCTGCATAACTGTGGGTCAGAGAGAGGAACTAAAAAAAGTAAACTGACAGTGATAATTCTAGAGGAGTACGAAATCAAGATTGATTGAAACAATGAGGTCCCATTTTTGAAAGTCAACTAATAATGTAGTAGAGATTAAGCAGCTTTGGAAAATGTTCAAGTAGTGGCGTTAAAAATAATATAGCGAACAATTAGGTTGAATTTGTGCAGCATACCATCAAATGAGAGTGAGACAGCACATATCCAGTGACCTAGACAGAGCATTTACAGAAAATAGAAAAGGTAAAAGCATTTGCTTCAAAGTAGTCATGGTTTAAATACAATCTCAATTCTGTGGGACTCTATCATTTATTTTTCACTTAGAACACTTCTGTATTTTGGGAACTCACTTTTTATTCACATGTGTTCTGCACCTATAATAGAAATACATGTCAGGATAAATGAGTCATCCAAAGTAGCCATAAAATCACATTTTAGGTAAATATCCTATGCTACATGTTTTCAGGTGCCATAATGCTGATGGGCCCTAGAATGGCAATTAGCCAGAATTGGGGATTACGATAAAAAATAATAAAGAAATTCAGGCACAATATATACGAAGATCTAACTTTGTGTTGAATTAGAGCCTGCATTTCCAAAGCAATGATTTTAAAAGTTATAAAGCACTTGAAGGGCACAGTTAATTTCTTCCACTGATTCATCACGAAAATTGCAAAACATGTTTATCATCAAGGGAAAGACATTTGTGTAAAAAATGGAAAAAGGCTTTTTGCAGGGATATTGTTAGATCATTCACCAAGTCAAAACAGTTGTACATTTTGTTAATATGTTACTGGAATAAAAATGCTACACAATTAGAGCTGGATTATGTGGCCTGCTGCCAAAATTTGTAGCTCTGATTACAAGGATCAAGTTTAAGTAATTCCTCATTGATTTATGTCTGATGCTTCATAATTCACTAACTGACGGGATAAGAAACTAAGTTTGTTAATTGGACAGTAAAATACATTTTTTGACCTTCTGTTTTAATACTTTTGAATTTTTAGACTAAAGTTGTTAAAAATACATAATATAGTAAAACCTACTACATTAAAAAAAATCATGGAGATGTAAAATATTGGATATGGGACCTACTGTAATTTTTTTTAAGATTTTTTAATTTAATTTAATTTTTTTAGCTGTGTTCAGGCTTTGTTGCTGCAAGCAGGCTTTCTCTGGTTGCGACGAGCAGGGTTTCTCATCACAGTGGCTTCTCTTGTTGCAGAGCACAGGCTCTGGGCACTCGGGCTTCAGTAGCTGTAGTGTGTGGGCTCAGTACTTGCAAGCTCTAGAGCACTGGCTCAGTAATTGTGGTATATGGGCTCAGTTGCTCTGTGGCATGTGAAATCCAAGACGAGGCATCAAACCAGTGTCCCCTGCATTACAAGGTGAATTCTTAACCACTGTACCACAAGGAAAGCTGGGGACCTAGTGTAATGTATTCTTTATTTTTGTTGCCAAACAATCATAATTAAAGGGATTTTAACTCAATTGTGTAAGTTAAATAAGATTTATAATAAATACCATTTCTATGAGTAGCAAGTCAGTTCATATTTAAAAAAATGACATGCTCTTTTTAGCAAGAGGTGTTGTAAATCACTATAAAACCCCAGATGATATTGCCTTATTATATAAAGATAAATTTACTATTTACATTACTTTATAGGGTTTTTCATCTTCTACAGATTGTTTAACTACTCCTTTTCCATGGAAATATTGAAAAACATGAATTCTTTTACTATCATATCTATAATCTTTTAAATTATATTTGCCACAAAAATATATTAAAATACTGTTATCTTTATATTTGAGTAGATTAAAATAAATGAGATGAAATTTTACATTACCATTGATATTATTTCAGTATTTCCTTCCATTAATCCCTGTCATTATGACATTACAAGATATTCCACTTTTAATAAAGCATTTAAGAAATACTGATTTGACCAATACAACTAACAGCTTGACCTTGGAGAATTTGCTTATCTATCACAAAAGAGTTAAGCTATATATTTTTATGTACAATAGACTAATATTAGCACCCAGAATAGAGAGCAAATGGGAAGCAATAAGGAAAGAAGCAAGAGCCTCAAAATCAAGAAATGAGAAAAAAAAAAAAAACAGATAATGAGAAAAAAAAATGAAATCCACAGGGATCAATGTGGGGCCAATTTCAGGCAGTTTCAAGAGTTAAAAAGGGGTGGGAACTGGACATGTCAGTCATCTTGAGTAGGTGATGCCATCCAACCATTTCATCCTCTCTCGTCCCCTTCTCTCCCACCTTCAATCTTTCCCAGCATCAGGGTCTTTTCCAAGGAGTCAGTTCTTTGCATCAGGTGGCCAAAGTATTGCCATGATTTTGGTTTTCTGAATGTTGTATTTTAAGCCAGCTTTTTTAAGCCTCTTTCAGTTTCATCAAGAGGCTCTTTAGTTCTTTTTTGCTTTCTGCCATAAGGGTGGTGTCATCTGTGTATCTTAGGCTATTGATATTTCTCCTGGCAATCTTGATTCCAACTTGTGCTTCCTTCAGACCGGCATTTTGCATGATGTAGTCTGCATATAAGTTAAATAAACAATGTGACAATATACTGAATCAATGTACTCCTTTCTCAACTTTTAAACAGTCTGTTGTTCCATGTCCGGTTCTAACTGTTGCTTCTTGACCTGCATACAGATTTCTTAGGAGGCAAGTAAGGTGGTCTGGTATTCCCATCTCTTTAAGGATTTTCCACAGTTTGTTGTGATCTACACAGTATTAATAGAGGAGAGTGAAAAAGTTGGCTTAAAACTCAACATTCAGAAAACTAAGATCATGGCATCCGGTCCCATCACTTCATGGCAAATACATGAGGAAATGATGGAAAGAGTGACAGACTTTACTTTTTGGGCCCCAGAATTACTGCCGATGGTGACAGCAGTCATGAAATTAAAAGAGGCTTGCTCTTTGGGAGAAAAGTTATGAACAACCTAGACAGCATATTAAAAAGCAGAGACATTACTTTGCCAACAAAGGTCTGTCTAGTTAAAGCTATGGTTTTTCCAGTAGTCATGTATGGATGTGAGAGTTGGACTATAAAGAAAGCTGAGCACCAAAAATTGATGGTTTTGAACTGTGGTGGGTTGGAGAAGACTCTTGAGAGTCCCTTGGACTGCAAGAAGATCCAACCAGCCCATCCTAAAGGAAATCAGTCCTGAATATTCATTGGAAGGACTGATGTTGAAGCTGAAACTCTAATACTTTGGCCACTTGATACGAAGAACTAACTCATTCGAAAAGACCCTGATGCTGGGGCAGTTTGAAGGCAGGAGTTGAAGGGGACGGCAGAGGATGAGATGGTTGGATGGCATCACTGATTCCATAGACATGAGTTTGAGCAAGCTCTGGGAGTTGGTGATGGACAGGGAAGCCTGGTGTGCTGCAGTCCATGGGGTCACAAAGAGTTGGACGCGACTGAGCAACAGAACTGAACTGACACAGTCAAAGGCTTTGCCATAATCAATAAAGCAGAAGTAGATGTTTTTCTGGTATTCTCTTTATTTTCCAATGGTCCAATGAATGTTGACAATTTGATCTGTTTCCTCTGCCTTTTCTAAATCCAGCTTGAACATCTGGAATTTCATGATTTATGTACTGTTGAAGCCTGGCTTGGAGAATTTTGAGCATTACTTTGCTAGTGTGAAATGAGTACAAATGTGTGGTAGTTTGAACATTCTTCAGCATTGCCTCTCTTTGGGATTGGAATGAAGATTGACCTTTTCCAGTCCTGTGGCCATTACTGAGTTTTCAAAATTTGCTGACATATTGAGTGCAGCACTTTCACAGCATCATCTTTTAGGATTTGAAATGGCTCAACTGAATTCCATCACCTCCACTAGCTTTGTTCATAGTGATGCTTCCTAAGTTCCACTTAATCTCTCATTCCAGGATGTCTTGCTCTAGGTGAGTGATCACACCATCATGGATTACTTGGGTCATGAAGACCTTTTTTCTATAGTTCTTCTGTGTATTCTTGCCATCTCTTCTTAATTGCTTCTGTTAGGTCCATGCCATTTCTGTCCTTTATTGTACCCATTTTTGCATGAAATGTTCCCTTGGTATCTCTAATTTTCATGAAGAGATCTCTAGTCTTTCCCATCCTATTATTTATATGCAACAGTTTTAGCATCTTAATATTCCAATAATTATAACTAAATTTGTCTCAATAATTAGAATAATGCCTCCTGTAATTTTACCAAAACTTGGCATTAAAATAAAATAATAACAACATTTTCTTACTTTGACATCTTACCTTACTCTGAGTAGGTCAAATAGCAGTAACAACATATCATTTAATTATTTTCAGGAAATATTAAAATATGCATATGAAATTAATGTACTCAGGTCCTTCACACCTACATAACGAGTAGGAGAAAGAAAATATATTACCTACATCTCTATTATCCATGATAAGATAGGATTCAAATAGAAGCAAAAAATCTATCCAAACTTACATTCTATAGGCATACTGCTTAGAAAATATTTAGCAATCAATCATTTGATCAATATGAAAATGTTATCCCAGTCCTTTAGTCTATATATTTAGATAGAAAAAATTTCCTGTATTATCAAAGGGCTTCCTGGTAGTGGTAGAGAATCTACTTGCAATGCTAGAGCTGAAGGAGATACAGGTTTGAACCCTGGGTCAGGAAGACCCCTGGAGGAGGGCATGGCAACCCACTCCAGTATTCTTGCCTGGAGAATCCCAAGAACAGAGGAGCCTGGCAGGCTGCAGTCCATGGAGTTGCAAAGAGCTGGACATGAGTGAGCAACTAAGCACAGCACAGCAAAATACAGTATAGGTACCTTCACTCTTAGCAACTTCCTCTGGACTGTCTTTAAATCCTCTATAGAGCATCACAATTGTTGGCTAAAGATGAACAATCTAACCCTATAACATCTTCAGTGTAATGTGAATATGTTTATATTGACAATATCAAGTATTTTCTAGCTAATTATAAAACTATGGTGGAAGAGGGTATATTAACAGCTTTTACTTCCAAATGAAAGATACCTGTGTTTTAGTGAAACTTTGTCTTATTTCTACACCTATAAGTGCTTTGTTGAAAATATTTTGACCCTATGATTATTACGTAATGTTATCATCTATGCCAAGTGTTGTTAAATGTGGAAGTAGCTATTCTTATTTTTTCAGAGTGAACTATGAATTCTACTTAACAGGTGAGCTGTGCCTTTATACATGGTTAACTATTAGTGTGAATCACATAGAGTTGTGATTTTAGTAGGTTAAAAGTTGTTGTACATGAGCAATTTAATGTGCATCAGTGAAATTATTTTTTTTTTCCATGCTTCTAGGGAAGCTAACCTTCCTAGGTAGCACAGTGGTAAAGAATCCACCTGCCAAGCAAGAGATGCAAGAGATACAGATTTGATCTCTGAATCGGGAAGATCCCCTGGAGAAGGGCATGGCAACCCACTCCAATACTCTTGCCTGAGAAATCCCAAGGACAGATGAGCCTGGTAGGCTATAGTCCACAGGGTTGCAAAGAGTCAGACAGGGCTCAGTGACTAAAGTGAATTCTCTAGGCAAGAGTACTGGAGTGGGTTGCCATTCCCTTCTCCAGGGGATCTTCTTGACACAGGGATGGAACCCATGTTTCCTGCACTGCAGGCAGATTCTCTACCATCTGAGCCACCAAGGAAGCCCTAGCAAGTAAATAACAAAACATATGATCACCTTGGCCATGTTAATTGACTTCTAAGGGGCTATTATGATGTCAGCTTCCCTGACAGCTCAGCTGGTAAAGAATCCACCTGCTATGCAGGAGACCCCGGTTCAATTCCTGGGTTGGGAAGATCCCCTGGAGAAGCAATAGGCTACCCACTCCAGTATTCTGGCCTGGAGGATTCCATGGATAGTCCATGGAATCAGAAAGAGTTGGACACTACTGAGCGACTTTCACTTTCACTTTAAAGGGAGATCTAAATTACTGTTTTTAAAAGACAGATGAAAGCATCAAATGTTGGGATTTTAAAGAATAAATATTCCAGTTCCTTGAAAATATTGGCATTTTCATATTTATGGAAATTATACCATTTCAAATCTCATTATTAAGATAAATTAAGAAGAGCTGGATAATTTCAGTTTTTCCCATTCTTTTCTCCTGACCATTCTCCACCACTGTCCCCATAAATGGATAGATGATGTCACTCTCATGTTAATGGAAAACTCAAGAAAAACAGGATGACCTGCATCTTGTTTTCCTTCTATTGTAAGAAACAATTAAGAGTTTTAATTTAAAATGTATTTTATTGAGCTATTGACCCAGGTAAATTAAAGACATCAAAAGCCAGTAAGACACACAAAAGATAAGATTGCTTGAAACAAAACAAAACCACCTTATTAGATATTTTTAAAAGGAAAAATAGGGGACTCTTTACCCCCCTCTCAGTGTCTATGCTGAGAGCTTTGTACTTTCCTCCTCTTTAATAAATCCTATTTGCTTTTGAAAAAAAAAAAAGGAAAAATACTATTATGTATGTTTAGGTTTTGAACCCATTAGGCAACCTTTTGTTCTGTCTCTCTTGTAAGAGTCAAAATTGAAAAAGAAAAGAAATTGAAGGCTGTGAACTATTTTCTGTATATCAAAAACATAAAGTATCGAAGAACAGCATCCAATACAATGTGCTAAGAGTGTATATTTTCACAGAAATTCTTTGTTCTAATGACCCATTTAAAAAAATGATTACAAGTTTTAAAAATTCATTTAAATTTAATTTGACCACATTACCTCTTGGTTGGCTCATAGTTATCTCCAAGTAATTTTTTTTAAATAATTACTTCAAATGCTGCATTTTACTATACATCATGAAGTAACTAAATTAAGAATTTAAATTATGCTGCTTTAGTATTTATAGTTAATCATATTTTCACTTCATGAACAGCTTTTAATTGGGAATTTGAGCTTACATTTAATAATAGAAAATTGAGCTGATTCAACTTATTGTTGAAAGATCTGTTCAATTTAACTATTAATTAAATTTGAGCCTTAAGTTTTATATGATCTATGGTCTTTAGATTATTGTCAACATTCTTCACCTTTTTACATAATATATAGAAATACATTATTTTAAAGATTCTTTCTTGTCCAGATATATATAGTATTAATGTAGATTTAACAAATTAAATGGAAGGTAGTAATCCTTAATGATGATATGTAATGATAATATTATAATTTCACCTAACAGTGTTACCATTTACCAAATAAATAGGAAGAGAGAAAAAATTAAACAATTCTGGTGTCTAAAATTTAAGAAGCATTTGGAAGCATTGTCAAAGATGCCAGAGATGGACAGTTTGGGAAAAAAAAAAGAAACTTTGAAGAAAAACTCTGTACTAAAGAAATAATGAGGAACATCAATAACTACATTTTGCGAATTGTTGATAATATATTATTTTGCAAATAATCTTCCTGAGAGTTAAAATGTATTTGAGTTGGGAAATGAGGTAAATAGGAATAGCTAAGAGGAAGTACAATGGAATGAAAGCCTGTATCTTATCTTCAGATCTGATTATCAGTTGGTTTCTAGATTGATGGCTGGAATCAAGAAGCTTCAGAAGAACTTGCAGAGACTCTATTTTATTACCAGTTAGCTGCAGAACTTTAGAAAAATCAATTAACACCTTTGAATTCCATTAGTTTTCTCATATACAAATTACAAGTTATCTCCCCCATTAACATTATTTTATTCCCACAGCTAAAGTTCTGTCTCTCTCTCTCTTCTATGAAATTGCACAAAACATCTTCTTAGCCACATGTATCTATGGAGCACTTGACATACACCTATTCCTACTTAAGGTAATCTGTAGGTAAGCTTGGCTTCCCTGGTGGCTCACATGGTAAAGAATAGGCTTATTTAATACAAAAATAGTGACTTTTCTCATTAATAATATTTAAATATTGCTTTTGTATTGCAATGATAACATTTTTAATATATTGTATTAAATAAAATATTTTAAAAATTAAGTTTACTCATATTTTTTCCTTTCTTAGTATGGCTTTCAGGAAATTTAAAATTACCTACATGTTTCACATTGCATTTCTATTAGAAAGCACTTGTTTAGAGATTTTTATTCATAGAATTCTGTGCAGTACAGCAATCCATATTTTCTTAAAAAGACCTTTGGGTGACGCCAATGTATACAAAATTTGAAAACGACCAGGTTGCTACCTTAACTACACATAGTAGACAGCAAATGATGGTGGTGTTGTTGGGATACCTCATCATCTCCTTGGTATGTGAGTAAATTCTATCAATGAATGCAAGTTTAGGCATTGAGCTGTTCTGGCTTGAAATACTAGTCAGGCAAAAAGAAAAGATGTCCACCATTCTGAATGGCACAGTTAATGAATAATAAACTTATCTGAGGTTATTAGAAACAATTAGCACCTTGTCTGCTCTAGTAAACAGTAAACAGGATCTCTGTTTTCAGTAAATGATGTTTCCTACCATTTTAACATGAGAGGCTGGTATCCTAGTAAAATAACAAGCAGAAGAAGGTAGAACTATAAAAACTGTGCTGAAGATTTGGCTGTCAAAGTTAGGTGGTCAGTAAGTCTGATTAATTTACTTATTGATCCACTGTTGATATAAACTGAACAGATTTGAATGGGTTCTTGGAAAAGCAGGGAATAAGAATAAAGGAGACAGTAAATTTTCGATTCAAGAAAAATCATGATGCAGTTTTTTTCCCCTGTATGGAGAAAATAATAAAACAGTATATTTAAATGAAAATACATTTAGAATTAACTTAATGAAAAGCAGGGTTTTGCACTAGTCTGAATGCATAAAGTACAGCTGCAATTCATTCTGACATCCAGATATAACGGAAAGGACAATGATATACAGCAGAATGTAGGTAATGAAGCTTTTAAGGAAAGAAACATCTATTTTCAAGCTTTTCACTTTTTTCTGATTTCACCCTACAGATGAAAAACACAAAACTTACATTCTTGAAAAGAGACTTGATTAAAAATCTCCCACAGGACAGTTACGTTCTTTCTGAGATCCTGGCTGAAGCACAGTAGATAGATTTAAAAAAATATATAAACAACAATATGTATTCATATCAGCTGATTAGTCAAGCCCATCCTTTCCCCTTTGAACAGTCCCTTTAAGACAAATAAACTACTTTGGCATCTTTGCAAACAAGAGTGAGTGTTGGGATGCAAAGAACCCTTTAGTGTTTTAGAATCTCAACAGGGCTTACTGCAAAAGACTTAATAGCCTTTTGAGAGAACTGAGGTTGCATTTTGTGCCACTGTGAATTTAAATCCAGGTCACAGAGATGTGAAATAGCAAATGACACATTTACTGTGCCACCCAGCTGCCTTCTCTAACTCACCAGGGCTGCCTTCTGAACAAAGTCAGCGTGCCAATGTTAGACTTGTGTGCAAGTGGTTTAGTCGAACAGGGAATGTTAAAGAAGATATTCTGCCCACAATTAAAAAGCTACTTAGCTCAATTGCTAATTTGCCCCTGAAGTGTCAAATTAATGACTGGCCTCTCTGAAGGAGCTATAACCCTCCACCTCATGAGTGGAAAAACTTTCAAGCTTTTCAGTGAGTCAGACTTGAGATTGAAGTAGTCAGGGAGAATGTGTCCGGTATTGAATTGCAGAGTTCACAGGCTATCGTCATCAGGTTACCATCATCGATCTATTTAAAGTTGTTCTGCTCTTGAAAACTTGTTAAAATGAAAGTTATCTTCATGCTTATTTTGTGGTTGTGTATGAAGAATGATCTGCGTTGATGGAATCTTAATAGGTTATTACTACCGTCACACCACACTTTCACAAGTGCTTTCTTCAAAATATTCTCACTGGTGTATCCCCCTCCTGCAGATCAATACCATATGGTTGACTAATTCCAAAGTTAGGATTGAGAGGCAGATAACCTGGGAAGGGTGAGAGCTGGAAGCTGTCATTCTTGATGTCCTCAGAGATCCATAGCTTTGGAACCACAAGAAGAGAATATGGGATTTGTCTGTCAAGTGCAGAGAAGACAAAGCATTCAGCTGAGGATATTATTTACCAGGCCATTGACTATCTCTCAGCTGTGACTAAGATCTCTTAACTAGGCAAATATTTGAACACAGTAAAGCTGTTCCTTAGGATGGCTGTCCGTGGGAATAAGTTGAGGAACTTCACACACACACACACACACACACACACACACACACACACTTCACACACACATACACACACACACACACACCAGGGAACCATGCTAACAATTTTCTGAGCTCGTGATTTGGGGATTTAGGCCTCATTTATAAAAGTATTTGAATGATTCTGATAGTCAGCCAGATTAGGGGAATCCCCAGCCTGTGTCATACAACTGTGGTTTATCTGCAAAGACCCATGAGCTGTCTCATTAGTCCAGATTTTCTGAACCTGGAGGACTAAACTTACTTTTCAAGGTAAAAAAAAAAAGAAAAAAATATATATATACACAAAACAATCTGCACTTCAGCTCCACTAAATATTATTATATATATTTTTTCTGCCCATCAAAAATAGATGAGAGGAAGAAATATTATATCTTTTAATGTATTCTTTCCTTTGATTCTTCATTATCTTCAGGGTATTTTGTGATACTAAAAAAAAACTTTCTTCATTTTGAGAAATCATTCTATTCTAAATAGAATTCTGGTTTTAATTTCTTACGGAGACCTGGGGAGATGCTGTAGGACAAACTTCCTTCACTCACTCTTAGACAGTATTTATGTGCATTCTGTCCTTTGTGTGCACAGGAGGAAGTCAAATGCTTTAAGAGACACCAAGTTAAATCAGGAAATTTATGTATTTATTTTGCCCATGCAAAATTTGTAGTCTTTCGGGGGAGATAAGTCATATATGTAAGGATCTATAATACAACAAAAAACATAAGACCGATCAATTTGACTGCACTGATATTTTAAAATTCTGGACATCAAAATGTATTATTTTATTAGAGTTAAAATGTAAGTCACAGAATTTGAGAAAATATTGTCAATAAATATAACTGACATAGGAATAAAATCTAGAATGTGTAAAGAACTGTCAAAAATTAATAAGGAGACCAGCTACACATTAGAAAACTAGGTAAAAATATGATCAGGTAATGAATGGAAACTGAATTGCCAATAAAACATGAAAAGTTACTGTAACTCAGTAATCATCAGGGAAATATAGATTAAAACCATAAGATACAACAATTGTATCAATTTTGCAGAAGTACTGTTAAAACTAGTACTAGAATGTAGGAATTCTTATATGCTTTTGTTGGAAATGTAAGAAAAGGGCAATTCTGTGGAGAGCAGTCTGGCAAAGTCTAGTTGAGGTCATGCTGTGCCGTGCTGTGCTTAGCTGTGTCCAGCTCTGCTACCCCACGGACTGCAGCCCGCCCGGCTCCTCTGTCTATGGGGCTTCTCCAGGCAAGAATACTGGGGTGGGTTGCCATGCCCTCCTCCAGGGGATCTTCCAACCCAAGGACTGAACCCAGGTCTCCCTCATTGCAGGCAGATTCTTTACCATCTGAGTCACCAGGGAAGCTCAAGAATACTGGAGTGGGTAGTCTATCCCTTCTCCAGGGGAACTTTTCAACCCAGGGATTGAACAGGTGTCTCTTACATTGCAGGCAGATTCTTTACCAGGTGAGCTAGCAGGGAAGCCTAGTTGAGGAATATTCTAAAAACAAAATATCATTCCTAGGCTTATGTCTCTATTGTTATTCTAGCCAGAAATAGGTATTCTAGCTGGAAATTAGATAATTAAAAAAATGTCCTAAAGGAACTACTGACAAAGTTTTGGGCAGGCTTAAGATGAATCAGCAAAAGATAGCAATATCCCAGGACTAATGTTAGCAAGGAGTCAACCAGCTCTAGGCTGGAAAGTGCAGAGGGGTTACTGGGGCCGCCAGGAAGTATAGGGCTATAAGAGAATATTACCCAACAGGTAATATTGGGTTAGTGGTTCTTCATTAGGGAATGCAGCCAAGTAAGGTGACTTGGGGGGGAGGAGCCTGAGGTTTAAATTTGTTGTTTATTCACTAATTCTTTTGTGACCCCATGGACTGTAGCCCACCAGGCTCCTCTATCCATAGGATTTCCCAGATAAGAATACTGGAGTGGGTTGCCATTTCCTTCTCCAGGGGATCTTCCCAAGCCAGGGATGGAATCTGCATATCCTTCATTGCAGGCGGATTTTTAACCACTGAGCCACCTACAAAGCCCAAGATTTAATACCCAGACTCATTCTCCTGTTTCCCTCCGATATCCTGGTCTAACCAACTAGAAGTCAGGTCAAATGAGCCCCTCGGTGGAATCCAAAAATGTCAGACTGCCAAAGCACAAAACAGAGTGGAGACCTGGAGGGGGAACTAAATCTAATCTCAGTTGAAATCCTCACTAATGCACACATTCACGGAATGTCCATGTTAGGAATGTTGATAATGATGAAAAACAGAAATAACCTAAATATCCATAAGCATGTAGCCATGCTGCAGTTCATAGAGTCTCAAAGAGTTGGACGTGACTTAGCAAGTAAACAGCAACAGCAACAAATCTCACATAATGTTCTGAGAAAGAATAAAGATGCAGAAAATAAATGCCTATAGTATGTTACCATTTATCATCTAAGACATGTAAAAATATTACTTGGTGATAAAGTACACATAGTAAAAGTATAAAAAAATTCAGAGATGTAATGAATGACATTTATGAGAGAGGTTACCTCTGAGGAAGATAAGGATGCAGTATTTGGTATAGATGTACAATCAATATTATGTTATCTGAAATTCAAATTTAACTGGGTATCCTGTATTGTATATGGCAACCTTAGTCAGGTAGGAATATATAACAGCTTCAGATGATTAGATGTGTTGTGAATATCTTTTCCCAGTCTGTGACTTGTCTTTTCCAGTGTTCTTGGTTGTTGTAGTGTGTCTTGATGGACAGAAGTAATATTTGTTTTGTTGGGCAATGGGAATGCAGGTGTTCATTTTGTTATTCTTTATAGCTTTCTGTTTGTCTGAAATATCCCATAAGCAATATTGAAAATATCTATTGAACAGAATAAGAACTGAAACATGTCATAAGAAAGGTCTTCTGAATAAAGTGCTTTAGGATGTAGAAGAAATAACTCATATCCAGCGGAGGGGCTCACATACTGAGGCTCAAAATCTTGAGGTATGAATAAGACAGAAAAAAGGTCAGTGTATTCTTGCCAAAAGAACTATGTGAAAAAAAAGTCATGAAGGCATAACTGCACAATGCACACTGAGTATAATAAAAAACAATAATTATAATAATGATTAAAATAATGGACAATATAAATATTTTAAGTAGCATTTCTTGGGTGCTACTGTGCCAGACAACATTTTGATTTTTGTTGTGTTTCACTTAATAGTCTCAAAAATCCTTCCGTGTAAGTACCATAATTTTCCCACTTTAAAAATGAGATTCAAAGATTCTAGGAAATTTATGCAACTCCACGTATCTAGTAAGTGGCAGAGGCAAAGTGAGAGCCCCAGTTGTGTGGGTTCAATACACACTTACAGCTACACATTTATCCATAATAAATACTGTATCTAGCTTTAAGATATACAGTGCATAAGCACTGTGCTAGCAATTATATGTCAAATGCTTTGTATGTTTTCTCATTTGATTCTTACAACAATCTTATGAGTTAGGTACCATCCAAATTTATAAGATGAAATAAAGTAGCTTTCCCAAGAACCACTGGCTATATAATAGCAGAAATGGTATTTTAAATCAGTCCTGTAGGACTCCAGAACCAATGAGCCAAGTAAGTTGTTTTATTTAGAGAGTATTAATGGTAAGGTATTTTGTTCTCTCAGTAATTGCTTGTGGCAAGATTATAGCACTGACCACAGGAAGTCTTTGAACAGATGGATGACAAAATCAGATCTATGCTATCTGAAGATTAATATGAAAGTCATATGAATTTCAGCTGACAAGTATATTACCATGCATTGGTCACTGAGGTTTGATTCACTGCACCCTTAATTCATTGTTGTCTTGCTTCCACACATACCAGAGGGTCTTACATGTGGCAGACACTCAAATTCACATATGACAGGTAATCAATAATTGCATTTTGAATGAATAAGTGAAGGAATGATTGGTATGTATAATCCAAACTAATGATCAAGCCCACATGTTATTTGGGGATTTAGAAGAGGTTATGATGTAAGAACTTTACTGAAGATTCAGAAGACTTCCCAGCTATGACTTTCTTGCTTCGTTAGCATCCTGTCTGTGATTCTTGTACTAAATGACTCCTGGAGTTCCTTGTGGTGTTGTCATTGTGAGATGCGAAAAGGAATATGCATTTCTTGAGTGCCCACAAAGTGAAACTCCCATTCAGAAGCACATAATTTAAAGATACAACTTTGGACTCTGATAATCGTCTATAGCAGTGGGGTTTGTTAACCAGTGTGATCCTTGCCATAGAAGGGTGGAGGTGGCCCACTTTTTCCATAGTTTGGTAGCATTGCTTTAGTTGAGTTTTAAATACATTTGGACCTGTGGGCAATTGGTATTCATTTCAGATCAGTGTGTTGAATTTGAATTCACTCAATAAAAATGTAATTATATGAATAGGGAGAGAAAATTAATTATCATTTGTGAGTCTGTTCTCAGACAGCATTATGATGAAATATATATTTTAGAATGATTGATAACACATATTTCTTTCTACACTGTTACCAATCTTATTCTCATTTAAGTGTTTTTCCACACACTCAAAAGGCTTATTCATGAAGAACAATCTAATGATTTGTATACAGACACAAACTCTCAGTCATCCTCAACAGAGTATAAACCAAAAATGATACCACCAAAATTTTCCACTGAATTCCCCTTGTACATTCAAAAACTGAACTTTCCATGAAATTGTCAACCTATAAAGTTAGTGAATTTGTATCATGTAAATATTTCCAAGTGAATAGGCTCATCAGACCACAGAGTTAAAACACACACAGACACACAGACACACATGCACACAACTTAAAAAGCTTAAGTCTCTGAGGACAGGCTGTACTTTAAGAGTATTTCTTCATAGGGTGGACACATCCAGAGAAACGTAAAATGTACCACTCATAATAAATGTATTTTTTCAATAGTAAGACATATTGACCAAATTGAAAGAAAATGTATCTTAGCTATAGGCTCATGTATAGATAAGAAATAGTTGAATTGTTTTAATAGGGATTCTATTTAAGAGTGCTATTTATGTATCCCTACTGGTCTTAGGAAATGCATTTCAAGATTCCATGTTCTGTTCATCCAGAACATCCATTCATCAGCTGTCATTTCAAAGTATTTCTCCTAAAGCTCCTTTCTTGAAACTGATGTCTTCAATCCCAGATGATTTCCACATCACTGTTTTCAGAAGCAGTTCTTACCTTTAAAATTCTAAGTGATGAATACAATAAAGCCATGTTTCATTATGTATTATAGCAAAACTATAAATTAACTTTTAATTCTATCTAAGAGTATCACTTTAGAAGCATGTGCCATATTTGTTTAATGAACATGTTTTCTTCTGTAAATACATCATTTGTTTCTAATGAAAACTCATTTCATTTTTAGGTGTGTATATCAACTCTCCTGTTTCAGAGATACTTAATTTTCTGTACAATAAAAAATTAACAAAAATCCTATTGTCTATAAATAATGTGCACTGATCCTAATTTAGTAAACATGTGCTTTTTTTTGTTATTTTGTTATCTTGAGACACAGTGATAATTATTTGATTCATTTAGCAATTTTTCCATAGTGCAGTTTGAATCTTCATTTTGGTTTATTCTAAAATTATTTGTTTTACTTAAGTCTTCTCTGGTGGCTCAGGTGGTAAAGAATCTGCCTGTAATGCAGGAGACCTGGCTTCAATCCCTGGGTTGGGAAGATCCCTTGGAGGAGGGCATGGCAACCCACCCCAGTATTCTTGCCTGGAGAATCCCCATGGACAGAGGAGCCTGGTGGGCTACAGTCTGTGGGGTTGCAAATAGAGACATGACTGAGCAACTAAACACAGCAAAATGCTTTGCTTTACTTAACCAAACAAGCAAAGGAAAGAAAATACCCACCTAGAATCAAATGTATTATTTTAGGTTTTACATTTTTATTTAATTGTTTTTCTAATAATGTGAAATTAATGTTAATTTGGTGTACAAGTTAGTGAGTTAAGTAATACAAGGTAATAATTATGGGAAAAATGTTAAGAAATAAGAAAAATGCAATGTTGTTTTTGCAGGGTTTAATCACTAAGGGACAACAACAAACTTTTTCCAGAGATGATGACATGTTGTCTTAGCAATATTCATCTTTTAAACTTTACCATACAGAAATGAGGTCTTGAATTCACAAGTCTGACTTCTTGAGCCTCACTCCCATTTGTCCCTTACTCAGTTCATCCTTCAATATTTCAAGCATATAAGTGTTATGAGTGTGGGAAGGAACACATCTTTGCTTGTCAAAGAATGAGGCATCCAATGCATTTCTATACAAGCAAACTTCAAAAATTTTATCTTATAAGCATAGACAAATTAAAAGATTATAATAACACCTAATAATGTCATTCACTACTTCTTTAAGATTTTAGTTTTCTTCTTCTCTTAAAAATACTAGTTATCTAAAGTTAAGTAGGTGTTTTTAGATTCAAAAAGAAAGGGAAAGAAAATAAATGGAAAAAGATATGGATGCTCAAAACAAGATGCAAGAAGGATGATATTTCTGGGAAACATATAGTTAATATTTTTTAATCCAAAATTACACCAAGTGCTATGAATATTCATCAAGATGACATTCTCATTGCTGTCTGAGCATCTCTTACTGAAGTTTTCATTAAAATGCACAGGAAATGCCTTCATTCTCAAAAGCTACAATTCAAATCATTGAAGATATGTTTAATTTTTTTCTTTATTTCAACAGAAGTAATATGTGCCTTCCTTAATAAACAAAATACTCACTTTATTCAGATCCAATCGAAGGTATCATTACCTGACAATCATTTATTTGATAAAATTCCAACAGAATTGTTAGGAAGTAAAAATTCTCTTTAATATCAATCTCTATCTACAAAAAAATGTCAGTTTAAAAATTAGATAGAATTTTTGGACATACCATGGGACAAGAATTATATTTTAAAATATTTTCAGAAATTTAATTTGAAAATAAGATAAATTATTTAACACTAAAGCCCACCTAGAAAACACATTGATTTTAAGGAATTATAAGCAAATATTTTAAAATGTTACTTTTATTTTATTTTGTAAACTTAGACAAATTAAAAAAATTATAATAACACCTAGTCATTATATAAAATTAGTAAATTGCTGGCTAGATTTAAACTTACAGGTATGCGTTTTAACTATGTAGTTAGCGGAGTCTATTAGCTCTTCTTTTAATGATCAGTTTATTTAAGTTTGCTGACAGACCTGGAATTTATTGAGTTCCAATATTAACGTATATAGTGATTAATTCATAGGAATAATAATTACATTATCTCTTTTTGTATGGAGTTTGAAAATAAATCCCTCATTCTCTATTAAAAAGAAATTGAATCATATCCTTATTATGGGTTCTGAAAGAGAAAACAGAAGAAGGAGGTGTAGAATGGGGAGAGATCCATTTCTCTGCTTTTACTTTTCTATCATAGTTCTGAAAAGCAGATTTAGCTTTACAATGGCCCAGAATTATAAGACACATCATATTTTTAGCAACTTCATTCTAGATATTCTACAAAACGGGGGAACTTTAATATCATCACTTTTTTTAGGTGAGAAAATTGAGGCTTAGAGAGCTCAGATGTCTTGACAAGTATCACATAACTAAATGGGTCTCCCAGTCACCAATGTTTTCTGCCTCTCCAAACTGGTAGCTCCACAGATGTGAGTTTCACTGTTTTGGGGCAAAGAAAAATGAAATCATCCTTTTAGTGTTCTTTTTCTTTTAACTGACTTTTCTTTTTTGGCTACCTAGATGTTTATAGTATTTTAAGAAACTTTCTGTTTTCTGTGTTATGCTCAGGCATGTCTGACACTTTGCAACCCCATGGACTGGTGGGCTCCTCTGTACAGTGAATTTTCTAAGCTAGAATAGTGGAGTGTGTTGCTGTTTTCTATTCCAGGACATCTTCCTGACCCAGGGATCGAACCTGCATCTCCTTCATCTCCTGCATTGCCAGGTGGATTCTTTACCACTGTGCCACCTGGGAAGCCCATTTTAAGAAATAAATATTTAAAATATTTTTAATAAATCAGTATTTTAAAAGATTATTTCTACATGTTGCTCTATTTTTATTGAATTTTTGCCTGTAATGTGAAGGGACTATAATAATTATAGGGAACTAAGTATGTGCATTTATTGGATTCAATAGCTTCATATATACATGCTGAAGGGAACTCACTTTGTCTCTCTCAAATGGTCTTATACCCTCTGCTATGCTATTCTCTGTGTTATACCAGCTGTATTACAAATCTGTGAAAAAGATGGCTTAAAACTCAACATTCAAAAACCTAAGATCATGGCATCCAGTCTCATCACTTCATGACAAATAGATGTGAAAAAATGGAAACAGATACAGACTTTATTTTCTTGGGCTCAAAAAATCACTGTAGATGGTGAATACAGCCACGAAATTAAAAGACACTTGCTTCTTGGAAGAAAAGCTATGACAAACTTAGATAGCATATTAAAAAGCAGAGACATTTCTTTACTGACAAAGGTCCGTGTAGCTATGTTTTTTCCAGTAACCATGTATGGATGTGAGAGTTGGAATATAAAGAGAGCTGAGTGCCAAAGAATTGAAGCTTTTTAGCTGTGGTGTTGGAGAAGACTCTTGAGAGTCCCTTGGACAGCCATTGAAAGGACAGATGCTGAAGTTGAAGCTCCAATAGTTTGGCCACCTGATGCAAAGAACCGACTCATTGGAAAAGACCCTGATGCTGGGAAAGATTGGGGAGAGGAGGAGACGGGGCCGACAGAGGATGAGATGGTTGGATGGTATTACCGACTCAATGGATATTAGTTTGAGGAAGCTCTGGGAGTCGGTGGTGGACGGGGAAGCCTGGCATGCTACAGTCCATGGGGTTGCAAAGATTTGGACATTACTGAGTGACTAAACTGCACTGATTACAAATATGATTACTGTGGCACAACTCATTCTCCTTTGCCTTTTTAAAAAAAATATTCTCATATAGATTATTATTCCCACTAATTCCGCTACCATTTTTAGACTCTCAACTTCACTTTGCACCCCTCACACTGCAATTCTGCTGTATAAATCTGGGGCAAAAAGTTTTAAATTTCAGTGTTTCTCTGCTAGTTATCAGCCTAAGAAACAATTTTTGTTTCTTCTGGTTTTTAGAAATATTTCCCAATCTCGATAAATATGCTTCCCACCTTTATAATTGTTATGATGCTACTGATATGTTTCCTTTAGTTGATTTCTGTTTTAAAAACTCTATTTTAGTCTTATCTTTAGGTGTAATATTAATATCTATGACATACAAACTAAAATAAAATACACGATTATAGGTAAAATATAATTCTTCACATACTATCTAAATCATCATTTAATTTTTACTTTCAATAGTTGTATGTCATAAACTCCACAATTATTCTTCAACCTACTACAAGAAATCCAGTTTTCTAACTTGAGAGACCCTCAATCTGATAAAATTTTCAAACTTTATAGTTTTTTCTACCTGGCACTCAGAATCCTGGGCACTGGACATCTCTTTCTCTCTATTTTTTTTTTTTTTTTTTGAGGGGGGGTGTTCCTTATTATTTCCCACTTATTTTTTCTTTCCTGTTGGTGCTACTACCTAGACATTCTTTTTTCCTACTTGTTCTTTCCTCTTCCTTCTTCTTTCTTCTACCAAATATCAGTATTAGTTAAAGCTCCACCCCAAGATCCAGAACCTTTTGGAATTTCCTTTGAGGACTGCAGACCACAGGAGCGTTTTCATTTTGTATGTACTGCATCTTTTATCCCCTAGCATTTCTCTAAATTATTGTATTTAAGTGTTTCTTTAATTGGTCAGTTTGAGCCTTGAGTAGCAGATGAGAGATGATTAGATATACAAAACAGTAATTAGACATGCAAAAGGAAGCACCTAAAAGGATAAAGAGAATGGAACAGCAGCAGACAGGTAGAGCCTTCAGATCACAGCACACATATAACACCAGTGAAAGTACTTAAAGTGGGTACCACCAGTGGATACTTAAAGGGTGAGTAGTGGGGGCTGAGTAGGAAAAGGATCAGACAACGGTACAATTCTAAGAAAGCCTCAGCCAGGCCAGTGGGTTGGCACATTGTAATCACTTATTGAGTGGAAGCTGCCAGGCAAGTGTTTCCTCCACTGCTTGAAGG
This sequence comes from Giraffa tippelskirchi, assembly GCF_054371585.1. Classification (NCBI taxonomy): domain Eukaryota; kingdom Metazoa; phylum Chordata; class Mammalia; order Artiodactyla; family Giraffidae; genus Giraffa; species Giraffa tippelskirchi. Next base: position 115,723,350 of record NC_137277.1, read on the forward strand.
CTGTGGTAGGTCCTGTGTACTACATCTTTTGAAAACAACTATGTGAAAAACGTGGTTTCGCAGCACCACACCCTCTCTTAGCAATGATTCAAATTGACAAAGAATGGAAGAAAACAGACTGAAACATTATTTTGGAATTTATTCGCCCCTAAATATGTTTTATGGCTCAACTCTAGACCAAGGCCTCTTATCTACTATTAATAAAATTTATGAGACAGATATAGTTCACTGATTTCCATACAAGTTTAGAATGGAGGAGACAGACCATGGGGGGAAAAGCCTAATAACTGAATTTAAGATGACTTTTTAGTAATGAGTAAAATTGGCTTCCCAGGTGGCACTAGTGGTAAAGAACTGCCTGCCAATGCAAGACACATATGAGACGCCAGTTTGATCCCTGGGTCAGAAGGAAATGGCAACCCATTCCAGTATTCTTGCCTGGGAAATCCCATAGACAGAGGAGCCTGGTGGGCTACAGTCCATAGGGTTGCAAAGAGTCAGATGTGACTGAAGTGATTTAGCATATAAAATTGGGTAGCCATTATTATTTAGAATAGTTAAAATGAACTAAATCTCAGTGCTTGTGTTCAAGTCACCATTATTTTACTTAATACTGGACTCAGAATGTCAGAGTGGAGCTGGTGGCAATTCAAATATGCCAAAGAGACGACGTAAGGGGCTTCCTCTAAGTGAAAGGGCGAAAGCTCTTCATATGGCATGAAAAAACTCCTTTGCTAAAGATGCTAGGATCCAAGGTAAGAATGAATCGTCTGTCTGTGAAATTTTGAAAAAGTTATAGCCATAAGGCATAGTAAGTGTCTAGTTAAAAGGCATTAATGTGTACAGTAAAATAATAGCTTACCTTGTGTTATTGTGCTTGTTCTTACTGCACTTTGGAGATACTGCATTTTTTATAAATTGAAGGTTAGTGGCACGCCTGCATAGAGCTATTGTATTGGTGCCATTTGAGGGTAGGTACTTGCCTTTTTTAGACATACTGTTATTATGCACTTAGTAGACCTTCAGTATAGTGTAAAGTGAGCCTTTTTAATGCACTGAGAAATGAAAAATATCTTGTGTCTCACTTTATTGATATGCCTATTTTGTTGCAGTAATCTGGAACCAAACCCCAATATCTCTGAAATATGCTTATATTTGGGGGAGGGGACAATACCACATTCACATAACTTGTGTTAGAGTATATTATTCTATTTTATTATTAGTTATTGTTAATTTCTTACTATACTTATTTTATAAGTTAAGTTTTATCATAGGTATGTATGTATAGGAAAAAACATAGTATATATAGGGTTTGGCACTATCTGAAGTTTCAGGCATCTGCTGGGGGTCTTGGAATGTATCCCCCATGGATAAGGGGGGACTAGTTTATCCAGCTGGCCAAGTTTAAGTCACATGTAACTCACTGAGACTGTCCAAAGAGAGCCAGGGATGCAGAGACTCACAGCATCTCTTAGCCATTTCAGGCTTGCTTCTGGAGGAAGGCAAAATTTTTCCAGATGATGCCCACACCCTAAATGCAATAGATAACCACTTTTATCAAGCTACTTCTATCTGAAGAGGAGGAAAGATAGTGTATATACTGGTGTCAAGGTGTGGTACCTAGCATTTTAGAGTTTAATAAACCAATATTATCATTTTAGTAGCATGCAAAAGGAGAGCAATTTCTGTTGAATATTAAATTACAATAATAAAACCCAATTAAAATATGCTCTAATTTTTACCATCATCATTTATGAGAAATTTTAAGAGTGCCTGAGGTAAATACTCCTACTTGTCTGCGTAAACTTCTCTCAACCTCTAACCTCCTTGGTCTGTCATTGTCACTTTTAGTGACATTACCTGAAGTGAGACAGAAAAATACTATGATGCTGGGGCTGCAAGACAAAGATGATGTCTATTTAAAGGTCTTTCTACTCTACTTAGAGAGATCTATGAATACTTCAGTTGTGATAGAATTGTACCCATGGTTATAGTAAATGAAAAAAATGGATCAAGAAACCTTATAATAGATTATTTTTCCCTGGTGATTTTCAATATTATGGAGTTTTAATGAAGGAGTTAATGCAGAGTGAACTAGTATCTAATAGACTCACAGAGTGTCACCTGACTGCTGGTAACTCATAGTCTCTATTTGGTAATTTAAATATAAAACTATTATTACCTATGGAAAGAATAGTGCTTCAGAAAGCAAACTCTTAAACAGGTCAGAACCCTAATGTGTATCCATTTATTTTACTTAGCAGGGGGTTGAAAGGAAAACTGTAACGTTAAAACACATTCTGAAAGTGAGATACAAATTGTAGCCATTTTATGAAATTGAAGCCGAAAACCCATTGTAATAATACTTTGCCTTATATACAGATTTTGGACACCTAAGTACTTCAAATCAACATTTAAAAATACAAGTTAATTAGAGGCTATGCACCTTGGGAAAAAAAATGCCTATTTTAAAATGCCTCCAAAACAGGTGAAGGTAATAGATGAAATTCAAATTTAATGTAATGTTTAAACTTCTTAGCTCTCTTAGCTACTTATTTTCATTATATTTTGATTATAAATCTACAAAATTTTTTACTTTTAAAATCTAATGCTTATGGAAAATTACATTGAATCCAGGTTTATTACATGTTATTAGTTTATAGACCTAATTCTGAATACCTTCAGGAGAAAAATTAGATTGTTAAATTCAAATAGAAATAATTTATTTTTGATTAAGAAAGCAATTTTAAGATACCCTTCAGTAAAACTGTACCAAGCCCCCCCAAATTCCTGAACTTAGTGGTCATTGTTTGAAAGGCTCTCCCAACTCAGAGGCAAAGGCCTTTTATCGCTTCACATCCTGCCAGCTACACCAATTGCATTGCTGATCCTGTTCATGACGCCAATTGTCTTGCTGTCCACACTGTCCACACTGCACTATTCGTCAATCCCAGGGTAGGCAAGGCTTGAGCCAAGAGGCTGCAAGAAGATGCGAGGAGCTGTAGGAATTGCAGACACATTTATTTGCTCCTGACTGGCCGACAACCTTAACACAACCTCTATCTTGGCTGACGCAGCAGCTATAGCAGCAGCCACAAGGTAGCCATAATGTAGCCATAATGTAGGAACAACATAACCTCATATAACATAACCATGATGTTGCACCAGTGTAGCTCCGATGCTAGCTCCGATGCAGCGGAAGCCAGGGCTTTCATGGTGAAGCTCATAAAGGCATATGCGCACAGTAGCTTGTGACCAAGAGAGTACCTCGTGATGCACTTGTGATCTCAGCTGTTGCAGAACCATAAAAAGTCACTGTTTACAGAACATGGGGTGAGAGGGCTTGAGAGCATGGGGCGAGAGAGCCTGACTGATGCCATCTTGTTAATCCCCCCACAGGCCTTAAGCAAAGCAATGCCCTGTAATAGGAATGTGTCTGCTATTGGGCTTAAAGCTCCTAGTCTGCAGGAAAATCAGTCTTGTCCACAGCAAAATTTTAAATCCCCTAAATAGCTCGTACTCAGTAAGTACAGTAAGCAGGAGCCTTATGTTAGAAACTGTGGCACAGGATCATTCCAGAAGGTGTTGAGAATCTGAAAGCTTGTTCATAAAATTTATTAATAGACATAACTCTTGAATGAATTGGAATTGACAGAATTAGAGTTTCAGTTTTCTTTCATAAGGAGGTGGGAAAAAAAGAAAGACAGGAATACACACGAGTATAGACTCTTTCTAAAGTTGCTTTCTCTTGTCAGAAGACTGTGTTTTCAGGGAAATTGAGTCTGTACCAAGTACTGGAAAGGGACGAAAAATCTTAGCAATCAGAAACCACCAGTTTTAGAGAGATCTAGTAAATTGATCAGGTTCTTCATGGTTTATCTCCTAGTTGTTTTTTTTTTTTTTGTACCAGCTAAACATTATTCAATGTTCTCTCAAGCTACATACATTCTAGTTTTCCCAACAAAAAAATTTGAATCAAGATGCTACTGTCCTTCACATGCATTTCAAAGAATTGCTCATATCACTATTTACTTAATTGAATAGAACATTGCCTGAATAACATGCCAATCCTGTTTAAAAAGAAAAAAAGAAAAGAAAGATGCGTGTGAGGGTAGTGCTGCAAAGCAAAAACACACCTGCCTGTGTATTTTGATTGAAGAGTTTAAACTCAGATGAACTGGTTGTTTGCTAACAGTCAGTTAACAATGTCCTTGGAATGCTTACCAGAAACAGGTTACTGGGCCAGGTAATAGATAAAGATGGGCAGGTAATTAAATACTGTGCTTCAGTTATCTTTGTAATTCTTTTTCAGAAATTAAAATTGTATAGTTTTCCAGAAAGATATTAATACTTATTGGGTAAGCGTTAGGCATTATTCTCTACTTTGAATGCTACTTATTGTCACTTTTTTATTGGTTGAAAAAGAGAGAGAGAAAGAGAAGCAAGTAATTTTTTTTCAACTCTGTAGAAATTATAATATTTTAAACACATATTTGACAAAGAATCTCATTGTGTAAGACACATGAACGTCTTCTTCTTGCTGTTAAGATAAAAACCAACATTCTCAAAAGGCTCTTCATGGTTTATCTCCTAGTTTTTTACACCAGGTTCATATTATTCCATTTTCTCTCAAGTTACATGAGCTCTAGTTACACTCACTTCCTTATACCTGGACCTGGAATACTTCTTCCTACTGTGCCCTAACCCAGTTAGTTCACTTTCTTCTTTAGAACTCAGCGTATCCTCCCTCTTCCAGGGAATATGTGAATAGGTTCAAGATTCAAGCTTTCCCATCACAGGAGCTTCTGCTCTAAGCATCTCTTACAGCCGATTGACTACTGTGTCCACAGTAACCTGAGCTCCCTGAGGTCCGTGGCTAGGTCTGCATTTGGATTGGCAAAGGTACCATCAAACAAGAGTGTCCATACACACTCATGACAAACGCTGTTCTAGTTACCACTTGTGTTTGTATATGCTTTTTACAAACTTTACCCAGTGAATTTTTTAATTCCTTTTTTTTTTTTTGTGGTGAAATTCATCAGATAGAGTATTTTACAGCAGAATAAACTCAATTCTTTACATTTTTTATAGTCCTGAAATGGTGAATCCTTTTATCTGGCTTAACTGAAATAGCAACTCTGTCATACTATTGCTGTTATCTGTTTTTAAACTGTAGCCATAATATTATTGTTCTAAAACATGTTTACAGAAATCGGCTGTGTAAAAAAATGCATCAGGAAATCAGATTTCAACTTGAATTCAAGTTATTTCTTTGTAACTCTAACACTGAAATACATTAATTCATATCAAAGCCTATTATTTTGTCACTGGCTAGTTGGGTGACCTTGGGTAAGTAACTTCATCTTTGCAGATGAGATTTCTGCCTCTGTAACATGAAGGATTGGAAGAGATGATCCCTAAGGTCTTTTTCAGTTCTTAAATTCTGTGTCTTTTAGTTCCTCTCAAAGGAATTGTAACTCTGAAAACTGCTGCCATTTCACATCCTACTCTCTTTGCAAATGAGAGATTTTCAATTCCCAGTGATGAAATGAATCTACATACACACTTTCATTTTATTATACTAGAGTAAAAGGATTTAGAGAAAAAAAAAATATGTGTGTATATTTTCAAACTCTCTTTCTAAGGCAACCAAATGTGGTTGAATCTTAAATATAAGTGAGGATAAGTATATTTAACATTTACCTACAGCACCTTTTTCCCAACTGTCTGGTTTCAATTTTTAAACCATGGTAACATTTTACTAAGAAGCCATAGTAACTCTTCTCTAACTTGTGAAGAGTACATTGTGAGTTACACGCATAGTTATCAGCATTTCAGCACAGTTGGTTCCCCTCTTCCTGTTTAGTGGATGTTTATGAGTCCTTTGGGTTTAAACACTCTATTCATTAGTTAGTGTGACGTTGTAGAATAGACTCATGAAAATATTTCGAATCCCTTCAGTGATCATGTACCTTTGTACAGTGGCAGACTCCACAGAGATTAGTTGAGTTATAAATATTCAAAGTATTTTAGAAAAAAAGTCACCTTTGTGACCTTCCTTGATCCCCATCTTCTGTCATGTATTTTGTTCACATAGATTTTGTATCTTTTCCCACTCTGACTTGTCTTTGTACTGTCGTTATGATATTAATGAACAATTCTGAACTTCAGTGCATTGGAATTTATCAAAGATTTGCCTTATGATTGGTGTTTCTGTGCCTTAAGAAATTATTTAATACTGATAAAATATTTGCTGCTTGTTTATAGAAATATAAACATTCTTTGTATACACTTTTTAAACACAGCAGTCTTGGTAAGCTATCTTATTTAATTCTAATCATTAAACTATAGGACTGCCCAGATGACACTAGTGGTAAAGAGCCTTCTGGCCAATGCAGGAGACTCAAGAGATGAGCCTTTGATCCCTAGGTTGGCAAGATACCCTGGGGAAGGAAATGACAACCCACTGTAGTATTCTTACCTGGAGAATTCTGTGGACAGCGAAGCCTGGTGGGCCACCGTCCACGGGGTCAAAAGAGTTGGACATGACTGAAGCGATTTAGTACATACAGTTTTGTAGATTTTCTGCATAATCATATTATTTTCAAATAATAACAGTCTTATTTCTTCCTTTCTGTTAACATATTCTTAAATAGCTTTCTCACCTAATTGCAATGCGTAAGTTATTTTGAATAAAACTTGAATGGATTTGGTAGAAGGGATGATCCTATCTTGTTTCTGATTTTAGAAAAATATTTTTTAAAGATTCTTCATTGAAAACAATAATTACTATAGTTTCTTTTAGGTAATTCTATATTTATAAAAGTTTCATTCTATTCCTTCTTTGCTTTTATTGAAATCAATGATAGATGTTGAAATACAGTCAAAATTTTCTCTGCATCATTGAAATGAACACGCCTTACCTGCTTTGGTGTGTTAATGTACTACTGCTATGGCTGCTGCTGCTTAGTCACTTCAGTTGTGTCTGACTCTGTGTGACTCTATGGACTATAGCCTACCAGGCTACTCTGTCCTTGGGATTCTCCAGACACAAGTACTAGATTGGGTAGCCACGCCCTCCTCCAGGTGATCTCACAGACCCAGTGATCAAACCCAGGTCTCCTGCACTGCAAGCAGAGTCTTTACCACTGAGCCACCAAGGAAGCCCATGTTAATGTAATAAATACATTAATTTATTTTTAATGTCAAATAATCTTTGCATTCCTGAGATAAACAAACTTGGTCATAATTTTACACATTTAATATTTGACCAAATAATATTTTATATAGGATTTGTGCATCACTACTCATGAGTTAAGTTGCTCTTTAAGTTTCTTTGTTTTCAAATAATGTGTATTCTTCAGTTGTTTGATGCAATGGTTAGTAGATTCAAAGTAAATATAAAGTTTAATCTCATGGTATTCACATCATCCTCTATATCTTTACTGATTTTTTTTGTCTGCTTCTTCTATTAATTATTGAGAGCGATGTTAAATTATGCCAATATAATAGCAGAGTTCCACCTTTCTATTATTTTTGCAATTTTCCATTATGTATAAAAACTATTATTTTGATACATGTAAATTTTAACATATCTTTCTGATGAACCTGAACATTTTGTAGCCATCATCTAGATTTAATAATAATGCATTTTGAACTTTATGTCCATTTTGTCTAAGATTAATATAAAAACACTTGGACTCTTATTATCTGCCAGGTATATCTTTTCCATCATTTACCTTTCAACATCACTTCACCCTGATGTTTTAGACATATCTTCTGTTGATAGCATATAGCTTGACTTTTTTAATCCATTATGATCATCTTTGTCATCTAACTGGATCATTTTTTCTTTTGTAGTTATTTGAGTATTGAGAAGCTTAGATTCACCCTTTCATCTTATTTTAGGCATATTATATTTTAATCTTTTATATGCTATATTTTATCCTAACAGTATCTTTTCTCTATCCACTTATTACTATAAGATTAAAACTTATAATATCTATAACTTTGTCATCTTAGAAATTTTAAATGCCTATTTCATTTACCAAGGTCAAAATCAATCTATATTCTTATTTTTATTCAAGTAATAAAACTACAAGTAATTCAAGTAATAAAAACTTAAACAACCATCAACTTTGATATATCTTTTATACCATTTGGTCAAATAATTTAATGTAATTTTATTTTTAATAATTTTGCAAAATATTATTGTTTATGTATAAAATTATGTTCAATGCTTATTGGCCATTACTTCACTTTAGTGAGAATATGCTGATGTTTAGCTTTCTCCTCCATAATTTCTTGGTTCATAAAATCTTTTAGATTTATACTTATATTTCTCTATACACTGAAGATAAATTTCCACTCTTGTTTTTATTTAGTTATAAAGAAATTATGTCTCTGTTGTCATTTCTTTGTGGATGGGATTACCAGTTTCCTAGGACAATATCCATGTATGCCAGTCATCCAGAAATAATATTTACTCTTTCATTCCCAAAATTGCTTGGACAAATAATTGTGATATTTTTGCCTAATCTAGATACTATGTCTCTGAATTCATTAAGAACATTATTTTTTTGGATTTGTTGTTTCTACAGTTTCAGTGCACCATGCCTAAGGTTGAATTTCTTTATGTACTTCCTCCTCCTTTTCTTGTGCTTCCTGTTCTGTGTATTGATGTATTTTATCAAATATGAAAATTTCTCACTCATTATCTTTTCTAATAATCGTTTTGATTCTCTCTTTGTTTCTTCTCTTTCTGGTTAGTCAGTTAACTTTTCCATCATAACTCTTGTCTTCATTGGTCTTAACGTCTTTCATATTTTTTATCTCTTTCTTGGCTATATTCAATATAATTCCTATAGATTTATTTCCAAATTCATTAATTCTCTCATCAACAGTAATCCACTATTAGGTTTTACATGTTAATTAGTATATTCTAAAATTTCTAAAATATCTATATACTTTTCAAGTGTTACTTGTCCCTTTTATAGTCAATTGCTTTTTACTCATTTTTATTTTCTTTTATTCATTTTGATACATATTATTTTTATCAGATAATTTCACTACCTGAAATCTATTTTTGTGAAGTCTTCATATCCTACATATTATTTCACCAAACTCTTACTCATGGTTGCTTGATTTATTGTGAGTTTAGTCATTATTTTTTTACCTATAAGTTATTATTACTTAAAAATTTATCTATGGAGAGTCTTTTAGGACTAAATGGAAGAGATTAGTCCAGAGAAGATTTTCAGAAACTTCTACCAAGGTGATTATAATGTGGGAATATTTCAAATTCTTAGCTTGAGATTTCAGTTGTTTTTTACGGCCATTTGTTTGTTTTATAGCTTGTTTTGTTTTTGTCACTCTCAGTAAATATAAGACTACCACTCTTTAGTAAATAAGGCCAATGTCGGAGCAGGATAGTGGTGAATTTTCACCAGCAATTTTCTTCTCTATCTCCTTGCAGTTGGATTTATTTTTAGTTTGTCCTTTATACTCATAATGTAACCTTTTGGTGTTGTCATTATATCAAGGGAGTAAAATGGTCTCCTTATGTTGGTCTTTGGTTTTGCTTTGTGATCCCTGTTCCCAGAAAACCTTTAAAACAGTCAGTCACCTTCACCGCTGTAGGGAAGGCAACTTTTCCTTTTGTCCCTTTTAGGTTCTTTGGCTGGTCTAATGATTAAGTTGACATAAAACAGATTAACAGGAGAACAAGAAATTTAATTTATTATGTATTTTATTGCCTTTCAGTTGCTCGATTGTGTGTGACTCTTTGCAACCCCATGAACTGCAGCACACCAGGCTTCCCTGTTCTTTACCATCTCCCAGAGCTTGTTCAAACTCATATCCATTGAGTCAGTGGTACCATCCAACCATCTCATGCTCTGTCATCCCCTTCTCTGCCTGCCTTCAATCTTTCCCAACATCAGGGTCTTTTCCAGTGAGTTGGCCCTTCGCATTAGGTGGCCAAAGTATTAGAGCTTCAGCTTCAGCATCAGGATTGATTTCCTTTAGGACTGACTGGTTGGATCTCCTTGCAGTCCAAGGGGCTCTCAAGAGCCTTCTCCAACACCGCAGTTCAAAAGCATCAATTCTTCAGCACTCAGCCTTCTTTACAGTCCAACTCTCACATCCATACTTGACTACTGGAAAAACCATAGCTTTGACTGTACAGACCTTTGCCAGCAAAATGATGTTTTTGTTTTTTAATATGCTGTGTAGGTTTGTCATAGCTTTTCTTCCAGGGAGCAAGTGTCTTTAAATTTCATGGCTGCAGTCACTGTCTACAGTGATTTTGTCGCAGTTTCCATTTTCCCCCAATCTTTTTTCCATGAAGTGATGGGACCTTATGCCATGATCTTAGTTTCTTTCTTAGTGTATATGAGGACTCATAAAAATATGAGACTCAAAGAAGTGACCAAAGTAGGTTGCTTTTATACCCTTTAGGCAAAGCCCCAATAAATTTGTGAAGAATTAATAAAACAAAAGAGTTTGGGCTTGGGGTAGCTAATTAGTGGAGAAGTAATAAAGTTTGTTATATGGATTTCTTCATCCTACATTCCCTATCTCTAGTGATAAGTATTTCTCTGTATCTTTGGGAACAGGGAGAGCACATTTCACATGAGGGGTTTATATCTTGCTTCAGAGATACAAAGGAGGATTAAATTGTCCTTGCATCTGCTATTTTTTAAGTAACTTAATTCAAGACCATCAGTATACCAAAGTGGCATAATTTGGGGTGGCATATTTTATTTCTCTTCACCACAATCAGCAAATATCCACGATATGTATGAATGATGTCAGACTCCCTTTAATTCTCTAATTTCCTTCATTTTCTTAGTCTTTGACCTCAGAGTATCCCCTACTGTCTTACCAGCTCTAAATATTTATACTTTTCAGAAAGCTGGATTATACATGTTAGTTGCTCTTTTATGTCTTCCAAAGCTGCAATGTTAAATGTATCATTAAGCAAAATTAGAAAAAAAGCTACATTTTTCAAAATATGTTATACATAACAATTTTACTCCTCTTTTTAATTTTCTTCCTAAAATTTAGGCATAGGTATTTGGATGTAATGTAATGATGGCTCAGCAAGTAAAGAATCCACCTGTAACGCAGGAGACATGGGTTTTATTTCTGGTTTGGGAATAGCCCCTGGAGGATGGCATGGCAACCCACTCCATTATTCTTGCCAGGAAAATCCCATCGACAAGGGAGACTGGTAGGCTATTCTCCATGTGGTCACAAAGAGTCAACACACTGAAGCAACAGAGTACACACACACAATTTTGACCTAAGTAATATTTCCCTGATAATCCCTAGGAAGATATGGTAGATGATATATCTGAAGTAGACTACAGATTACTTTGATTTTGAAATGATACACTGATAAAATATATTCACAATAAGTACTCTGATAGAATATTTTTGTATTCAATGTCATTTTTAAAATTCTACTTGCAGTGGAAGAATGAAAACATAATAGTGAATTAGCAGTCATATAAATAAGCAGTGATGAAAGGTCGAGTCTGCTAACCATGCATTACAAATCATAACAAAATATACTGCATTTTATGAATAAATGATTGATTTTCTTGTTGTTCAGTCACTCAGTTGTGTCCAACTCTTTGCAGTCCCATGGACTGCAGCACACCAGGCTTCCCTGTCCATCACCAACTCCCGGAGCTTACTCATACTCATGTCTATTGACTGGGTGATGCCATCCAACCATCTCGTCCTCTGTCATCCCCTTCTCCTGCTGCCTTCAATCTTTCCCAGCATTAAGGTCTTTTCTAATGAGTTGGCTCTTCACATTAGGTGACCAAAGTAATGAAGCTTTAGTTTCAGCGTCATTCCTTCCAGTGAACATTCAGGGTTGATTGACTGATTTGATCTCCTTGCAGTCCAATGGACTCTCAAGAGTCTTCTCCAATACCACAGTTCAAAAGCATCAGTTCTTCAGTGCTCAACCTTCTTTATGGTCCAACTCTCACATTTATACATGACTACTGGAAAAACCATAGCTTTGACTAGATGGACCTTTGTCAGCAAAATAATGTCTCTGCTTTTTAATATGCTGTCTAGGTTTGTCATAGCTTTTCTTCCTAGAAGCAACCATCTTTTAATTTCATGGCTGCAGTCACCATCTGCAGTTATTTTGGAGCCCAAGAAAATAAAGTCCCTATTTCCATTGTTTCCCCATCTGTTTGCCCTGAAGTGATGGGACCAGTTGCCATGATCTTAGTTTTTTGAATGTTGAGTTTTAAGCCAATTGTTTCACTCTCTCTCCTCTTTCACCTTCATCATGACCATGGTAATTAATAAATGTTAAGAAAATACTATCATTTTTGCCATATATTTCATTTTGGGCTTCCATGGTGGCTCAGTAGTAAAGAATTCACCAGCCAATGCAGGAGACATAGGTTCATTCCCTGGGTCAGGAAGATCCCCTGGAGTAGGAAATGACAACCTATCCTAGTATTCTTGCCTAGGAAATCCCATGGACACAGGAGCCTGGTGGGCTACAGTCCATGGGGTCACAAAAGAATCAGACACAACTTAGCAACTAAGCAACACTCTTTCATTTTACACAGATTTACCACATAACAAATATTAGTTTCTTATAATTGTTAGTTTTGGTAAGATTGGTACATTCTCTTTTAAAATTTAATTCCCCTCAAGAAACTGAACAAAAGTAGCTAAAATTTTATGACTGGAGCATTTGAGTCATATAAATATTCCAAGATGATCATGCATTGAAAATCTGTATCAAGGTTTATCTGAATTTACATCACTTTTGAATTCTGTGGTTAATGCTTTGTAACAACCTATACTTTGAATATAATTTGAAATTTCTTTTCTTTTTATGAAACATACTTACATAAGCATTACACAGCTTTGCTAAGAAATCTTTTATGTATGAGTGTGAGTATATTTTATAGGTCTGATAGAAAATGTAAAATTGAAGGCTTATATAGATTAAGAAGGGAGACTCAAATGTTCAGAGGCCCCAAGTCATCACTTTGCTTCTCATGTTAATAAGAGAATGTTCTTTGCTTGTATTACAGTACTTTATAACTGCAAAGTAATGAACAATGTGCTCTGTTATTTCTTAAAATGTCCTCTTTATTCAGGCTAAACTGCTTTAATTCTTTCAATGTTAAAACACAGCTATTGCTCTATTAAAAAGAAACAGTATTATTTAAGGAGTTGATGATATGATAACCTCAATAAGTATAAAGCACTCTTGAAGTACCTGCATCTTGGTTTTAAATTAAAATGCACTTGAGGTGAAAACAAGGCTTTTTGCTCACTTTCAAAGAAATTAAGTGAATGTAACTTTTCTCTCTACCCCTAACTGCATCATTTCCAAACTAGCCTACCTACTTCCTTTTTGCTGCCTGTTCTGTTACTGAGGAGAAAGCTGATTATCACTTTTCATTTCAAATACCAGTTGAGTCTCTATTACTTACAGACAAAAAAAAAATGCTCTAGATTAGAAAATGATATAACTTTTATCTCCAGATTAGTTTTTGTTTTGTTTTGTTTACATTCCTATCTATCACATACCCTCTGCTACTGTTTTATTAATCTCAAAGATCCTTTTCAAAATCCCATTTCAATAGAATACCTTTTCTTTAAAAACTTATATCTATTCATTCTTAAAATCACATTCATATTAAAATTCTTTTATGAAATAATTCAGCCATATGAGTAGTCCTGTGAAATGAACTTTATGAATAAGATAATGTTTTAAAATATTTTCTTTTTATATCGGATCAGTATAGAATGTTTTCAGTGGTTGAAAATTTGAATCAATTTTAAGAATCCAAAAAGAATCCTTTAGATAATTGCTATCCTAATTGTTCTTTAGGACCAAATGGAATTGATCACGCCAATTTCAACAGTATTCTTCCTCTGTTTCCTGAGTACAGCTCTATCTACATTTTGTGATTAATCTCAAACACCAGTAAAGCTTCAAAAACAAACAACTCCCCCTCCCCCCAACACACACACACAAAGCCAGAAACCAAAAAAAAAAAAGGCAAAAAACATTTCCTGATCTTTTGGTTTGGTATCTCCACCACCTTTTTACAAAATATATATAACAACATTTTGTATTGTTCCAAGTTCTTTGTAGTGAGAATATCCTGGTAATTGTCTAATTCCTCTGTCCTTCCCCCCATACACACCATTATATTTTAAACTAGCATATCCTAAAGCTTGTCTCTTCTCAGTTATCTTTACACGTATCCAAGTTCTCAGTTCTGCAATGTCCATTGTAGAGTCTATGATAAACATTTCTACTTGGTACATGGGAAAATATACTTAAAATTGGCCAGAGCAATTATCAGACTTTTCTGGACTTCTAAGAATAAATACAGTGTTTATGTATTTTACCATTCTCATGTAAATGAACACATATGTGTGCAGATGTTTGTGTGTATCTATATTGCTCATGTAAGCTCCAAGGAGAAAAAATAAAACAGCATTTTTAACATCTCATAGATATGGAAGAGTATGTAGCCTCTAAGAAACTGAAAATAATGGCTTTCATTTTAATGATAGCCAGTTGAAGTTAATGAGAAGCAGCTTGAAACTCCATTTGGTAAAAACATAAAAATATGAAGGAAAGTGAAAAGAGATTGTATCTTAATGAGTCTGATAACATTTGGTAAGTCGGTTTCCTTATCATAAAATGAGAGTTGGCTTCAAAATTCTTCAAAATTCTGCTTTAAAAATGCTGTGAGGTTAAACACATTACATGAGAACAAAGGAATACCTTTCTCTAAAGTGGAGCCAAATTGGTTTAAATCCCAACCAACAGGATGAGTTAATCATTGAACAAATTAACTACCCATCCCTTCTGCTGGCCCACCACAATGATTGGTATTCATTTTGGAGGATAGTTAATTTTCTCAAATGACTGATATTTGGACTATCATTACCAGATGTTCTATCAAATAAATCAGTCAAACAGTTCTCTAAATAGTCCCTATGTGTCTTGGAAGGTGATGTACCTCTGAAGTCCCTGAGGAGTAAGTTGCTTGGCAGAGTCTTATCCAATAATTATGGCATTTAAGACAGATAGATGTATCCTGTGTTGCAGTGAGTCTCCCTTGCTGACTGAAATGTCAAGTTTTGTTCTTAAAAATGTTAAAATTAAACTAAGGGGAATATAGTCATTGTAATGATGCACCTCAAGTACTTAAAATCATTAATATCTTTTATGGAGAAACTGGTTGTAATTATTACTTAGATTAATATTTTAATTTCTCAAGTCACTAGCATAGGCCAGAGTTTCAGCATTTTGCACTCCTAGATAACTTGAAATCAAAGATGCAGTGGATTGCATGTGCCAGACTGTGTTCCTGGAAATGACAAGGACAGTTTAGAAAGCTCTTTTAGGCAATAAGTAGACAAAATAGTTAAAAGCCCTCATTTTCCATAGTCAACTACTTCTATGAATTTTGAATTCTTGCAATATTTTGAAAGCTATCCCTCCCTAGACTATTTTTATTGTATTAACAGTTATTCTTTTCATCTCTGAATCACTCTGACTTGACGATGAGCTTCAAGAATTTAGAGACTATTTTATTCATTTCTGTAACTCAGATGCCGATCTAGTGCTCAGCTCAAGCAGAATCAGTGAGATTTGTGGAATAAATTAAATGAATGTCATTTCCATATGTTTATACTAGACTGTATGTGCCTACTTTATGTTCTAAGAAGGAATGATTTAAAGAAACCAGAACATGATAGATTTAAGAATTTTTATTTCATACTTTGCTTCCATCATAAGAAAGAGAAGACATTTAAAATTAAAACTGTAAAGTATCACAGTTCATAGGGACTGAAACAACTGACTTCCTATGAAAGAACAAACATGAACCATCATAGTTCCTTCCTAACCATAGTTTGAGGGGAAAAAAAAAAAGATGAGGGAAAGCAGAAGGCAAAAACAGTAGCAAAACTCAGAAATGATTTATGATTTTCCCATTAGTCTTTTTAGGTAAGTGTAGAAAAGACTCCGGAGAAGGCAATGGCACCCCACTCCAGTACTCTTGCCTGGAAAATCCCATGGACGGAGGAGCCTGGTAGGCTACAGTCCATGGGGTCGCTAAGAGTCGGACATGACTGATCGACTTCACTTTCACTTTTCCCTTTCATGTACTGGAGAAGGAAATGGCAACCCACTCCAGTATTCTTGCCTGGAGAATCGTAGGGACGGCGGAGCCTGATGAGCTGCCGTCTATGGGGTCACACAGAGTCGGACACGGCTGAAGAGACTTAGCAGCAGCAGCAGCAAAGTCTCATCAATACAATTAGCAGACCACCGTATGCACCAGTCCGGGTTTTTGGTTGTAACAACTGAGAATTACACTAGTTAACTAAAGGAGAGAAGGAATTTATTGAAAAAATAGCTCAGAAAATTGACTGGAAGTTTGGAAAAGCAGATTAAAATCAAAAGACGATGTCACTGATTAGGATAACTCTTATGGACACTTGCCAGTCATAAATAGCAAAATCAATGAATGTCTGCCACACCTTAAGAAAAACATTATCTGATGAGCAAAATCTAGACTGAGTTTGCTCTAAGGAAGCAAAGAATCACTTAAAAGGTGAAAAGAAATGTGTGTGGACAAAATTTTTTTTAAATGTGGTTTACTTTTTAAAAATTCAAAACTTTTCTGTCTTGTTAAATTTAGACTAAGAGATGGAGGAAACGGTGCTGAATATTACTGCTTGAATAGATGTTTTTTCCCCCAAATTTAGACATTTGCCCATGGTTCATGCGGTATATGACTTTTTTACAGTAATTTTGCTATTAAACTGATCTGTGATCCAGACAGACTATAGAAATGATTCATGATTTTCCTTCTAATTTTATTGTGATCTAAAGACTTTCAAAAATTAATCGATAGCTATTTATTGTGCCAAATTCATAGTATATACTGCTTAGTACTTCAGGTACCATGTGGAACCGCCCCCCTCCCCCAGGGTTTATGAACTAGTCAAAGAGGTGAAAGTTATGAACCCAAATCAGTAAATAACAATCAAACTAACAAAAACAAGTTAATCTATGCTTTAAATGGAGTGTTGTTAAAACGTGACCATTATACCAAACTTGATTTTTTGCATCATGTATACATGTATTTTGTTAGCATTATGGTAAGGAATTTAGAGGAAAAAAAAAAAAGTTCTTGTTAGGATCATCATTACTTAAACTTAGAAGATTGTTTTGAACATAGTTATTGATGTAACTCAATGTCCAGAAAATATTTAGCATATGAAATTATGTATTCAATAGAAATACATGTTAATTCCAGTGTCGGCTTCACCACCACTTACATATTTTAAAATTGCCTATAAAATACAAAGTGGTATATGAATGTTGTTTCAAAGTAGATTTCCAGTGTGGGTTATCAAATCAAGCCTTAAGACATGTACTTAAATGTTATATGAGGTATAAATAAGAAAATCGGGTGTGTGGACTACTGAGTAGGTGGGAAATGGTGACAATTAAGAGGTGAAACCAGTTTTAGTTTTGATTATTATTTGGTTTGCTGTTTTCTTCAGAGTTTTCAGGTCTGGAATACTAAAAATAGTTTCCGTTGGCTATGCAGTTTGTAAGAATTATACTCAAGGATACAATAGAAGAGAAAGAAGTCAAAACTGCTTCCTCAGGGAAATAGAACATAGTAACCAATACACAGGCTTCCCTGGTGGTTCAGTGGTAATGAATCCGCCTGCCAATGCAGGAGACTTGGGTTCAATCCCTGGGTCAGGAGAAGGAAATGGCAACCCACTCTGGTGTTCTTGCCTGGGAAATCCCTTGGGCAGAGGAATTGGCTGGTTACAATCCATGGGGTCACAAAGAGTTGGACACAGCTTAGAGATTAAACAATAACAACTGATACATGCATTCAGCAACTCCAAAACCTAAAGCTGTGGAGATATTTGTACATGAACCAGTAACGTCTGTATCTACTTCTGTCACTTGGAACCTATACCTATCTAGTCTGACCATAAGGATCATAATTTTAAGAACAATTTGCATTTATTAGCACTCATCATCTGTTTATATTCTGTGCTTTTTGAGATAGCATTCAGTGTAACTGAGAAGAAAGATTACTTAGATGACAAATATTTTGTATTAAGATGACTCAGTCCTTAAAATGTAATGAACAAAATACTGTACATGGTGGTAATATTCTCCACTTATTTAATGCCTCTTCTGTATGATATGGTTATCGCTTGTTTCCCTTTGTGTTTTTCATGAATCTTAACCACATTCCTATCAGATAGAAGTTATTATCCCCCTTCTGAGACACAAAGATGTTAAGTAATTTGCCAAGGTTACTCTACAAATACGAGGCCAACATTTATTCTTAAGAAGTCCAAAGCCTGTACTCCTTCCACTAGGTTTTGCAGAGATTACAGCTGACATAATAGATTGCCTTGCCCAGCAGAGCCAGAAATTACTTCCAGAAGCAAGTCTATATTAGCAGCATGAAGTTGATCCCCATGTGATAATTGTGCCATTAATGTAATCGGAATATTGAGCAGCTCAGATCTTCCTGCTGCTCCTGCTGCTGCTAAGTCGCTTCAGTCGTGTCTGACTCTGTGCGACCCCATAGACGGTAACCCACCAGGCTACCCCGTGACCCAAGGCTAAAGGGTGAAAGTGGAGAATGATAATAGCCACCTGCTGGTTTCAACTGGGTTTATTTCCAGGACATTGTTTAGCCTGGACGTTGAGAATCAGATACAAAATTCTAGCAATTTTCTTTGACATGTGTGTATAGCACAAATGGGTTTATGAATACCTTTCATTTCACTTAGTCAGTGTGTTATGGAAGTCAGACAGGTTCTTTTCAGCCCAACGCTCAACAGAACAGTGTTGAGTCTAGAACAATGATGTTCTAGATGAGCAGTACCATGATGAGCAGTACCAGGGGCTTCATGTGATCTATCAACCTCTTCTATTATAATTTTATAGTCTTATAATTGAGAATACAATTTTATATTCTAGGAACCATATTAACTCTTATCCAGAAGATCATATACCATTGGTTCTATAGAATATTTTAGAGAATACTTTTTCACAGGTCAATCAAGTTTAGTGATATATTTGCTATCCACTAACACACACATGCCTGGAGAATCCCGGGGACAGTGGAGCCTGGTGGGCTGCCGTCTATGGGGTCACACCGAGTCGGACACAACTGAAGCGACTTAGCAGCAGCAGCAGCAGCAACACACACAACACAGACATTTTTAAAATTAGCATATGAACTTAGATAATATATTCTGCTAAGAAAGGAAATAATTTATCAAATGGCATGACCTTGATTTAGTAATCTAACACATTTACCATTGTAATATCTATTCCATTTTGAAAAAGCCTGCTTGTCAGACTTGTCTCATGCTGTTTGTATAACTGGTAATTACAGAATTAAGATGAATTATCCTCTATTTTTAAAGGGTATAAAATAGCCACCAACCAATTAATATAACTATATCTCTCATTCTTTGAACAAAAACAGAGAAAAATCAATCTTATTCTAAGGTCATTTGTCTATCCACTTCCTTCCCTTCCACCCATCTCATAGGGCTGCATATTAAAACCTGTGATTCCACTTCTTATCATTAAGAGAAGCTTCCTTAACACAGGGTGTCATAGAATTCTCACACAGCATTCTTTTCCTATGAATTGCTAATCACAAACTCTCTTAACAACCTGAAATATATTTGGTAGCAATACTCAAATTCACTTTCCTTAATTTTTCAGATTTTCCTTGTGGATAAAACACTCCTTTTCCTAAGTTAGTTATATTGCTGAGGCTAGAAATTAGGTCAAAGTAAAGAATGGACTGTTTAAACACCAAAAGGCCTAGCTTGTAATCTTTGCTTAGCTTGTGTAAATGACTAACCACAGGTTAGTTCTGGAGTTCTAGATGTTTTGAAAAAAATCTTTTATCATCAACAAAGATATTAACTCATGAATAAAGGTCATGAAATTGATTAAAAAGGTTTTATGTAATTACTCCTTATAGAATATATGCTCTTAAATCACTCTAAATTCAAGATTAAATTATCAAAAAGGGCAACTGAAAATTTGCTTTGGTAGAAAAAAATTAATTTTTATATATGTATATGCATATATACACATATTTTACATACATGTATTATACATATAGTGGCAAACAGTAGCAATTCTCTTAGAAATTTGTATTAGCAATCTGGCATTACGAAGCTTTAGCAATTTTGTTCTACAGGCCTTTTCTCTTTCTTGATATTAAAAAAGATGTTTTTTGAAAAATACAATAGAAATTTTCTCAACTTTGAAAATTTGAAAAACTCAACTAGATAAATAATAAAAGTAAAATAATAGGGATAAGCAAAGATAATTACTGTTCTTTAGTTTTGGAAAAATGTGCCAGATACTGTGTTTTACATTCTTTACATGCATTCTCTTCTTCAGTTCTTACAGACAAGGTACAGATATTATTCTTATTAGTCATAATTTATAGCTGAAGAAACTGTTGCAGAAAAAGAGGACCCCTTCCAGGGCCCAAGAGTGGGTTCTTGTTTAACACTCAGAAATTAATTGTCCAAGGAGACACACATGCTGACAAAGTAAGAGACTTTATTGGGAAGTGGCACCCGGGTGGAGAGCAGCAGAGTAAGGGAACCCAGGAACACTAGAATTGTTTATTAAAAGACTTAGAATTTCTTCTTTCTCTAAAGGGGATTTTATTACATTCAGACCAAAGTTTGTATATTGTATACATACAAACATGCATATATGGGAATAGGTACCTGGCACTAAAAGGAAAATATCAAAGTCTTGACAATAAGGAAAATTAGTAGTAAAAAACTTATAAGGAACAATATATTATATTAATTGTTATTAGAAAGGTAATTTAAACAGCTGTAAAGTTTAAATAGATATAATTTTAACTGAATAGTAAACAATTGTTTTTGCCACTTGGCCAAAACCAAGTGGGCAGAATGCCCAAAAGCATGAGTCCTTACTGTAAATGGTGCAGGTAGAGAATAGGGAGAAATTTGCTGTGGATCTTGTGGCTTAGAGAAGGTAAGCGCGGCTATGTTTTGTGTCCAATATATGCAATTCAATACATACATTGTATATATTTCAACATCATCCAGCAGTTTGGTAAGGACTCTGGTCAGAAAGCTCTGTAGGACAACAGCCCCTTTGAGACTTGGTGCCTGGCTTGTCTTATCCGTGGCTAGCAGATGTGAGTATAGATTTCTGGGATATGCAAAGCTAGCAAGCTCTAAATTTCTCAAAATCTGCTTACTTGGGCTTTAAAAAAATTGGATATGTAAAAATAATGAGCTTAGCATTGGTGGACTTTTGAGCAAATGTGTCTTAGCATGCTGTAAAGATATAGACAACCTGGAGGTCAATATTCAGAGGTCATCTTTGACTGGTTTCTATAACAATGCTGAAAGACTGTATTTTATTTATATAATTTCATTTAGTTTCAAGAAAGGTAGTTTTATTACAAAATTAAAACTAGAGTTTCCCCAAAATGGAATGAACTGCTTTGAAGTTTTTATAGAAGGACTTAAAGATGAGATTCAGTGTCATATAACACTATTCAGTTTACCTTTGTGATTGTTTATTATATACAGTAGCCTAAGCTGTTGTTCAGTTGCAAAGTTGTGTCCAAATCTTTGTGACTCAATGGACTACAGCAAACTGGGCTTCCCTGTTTTTCACTGTCTCCCAGAGTTTGCTCAAACATATGTCCATTGAGTCGATGATACCATCCAGACATCTCATGCTCTGTCACCTGCTTCTCCTCCTGCCCTCAGTCTTTCCCAGCATCAAGGTCTTTTTTAATGAGTCAGCTCTTTGCATCAGGTGGCCAACGTATTGGAGCTTCAGATTCAGCATCAGTTCTTCCAATGAATATTCAGGGTTTATTTCCTTTAAAATTGACTGGTTTGATCTTACTGTCCCAGGGACTCTCAAGAGTCTTCTCCAGTGCCACAGTTTAAAAGCATCAATGCCTCAGCTCTCAGTCTGCCTTATGGTCCAACTTTCATATCCATATATGACTATCGGAAAAACCATAGCTTTGACTATACAGGGTTTCGTCAGCAAAGTGACGTTTCTACTTTTTAATATTTCTGTCTAGGTTTGTCATAGGTTTTCTTCTAGGAAGTAAGCATCTTTTAATTTCATGGCTGTAGTCACCATTCACAGTGATTTTGGAGTTCAAGAAAATAATGTGTCACTGTTACCATTTTCCCCCATTTATTTGCCATGAAATGATGAGACCAGATGCCATGATATTAGTTTATGAACGTTGAGTTTTAAACCAGCTTTTTCAGTCTCCACTTTCAGTTTCCTCAATAGGATCTTTAGTTCCTCCTCACTTTCTGCCATTAAACTGATATCATCTGCATATTTGAGGTTGTTGATATTTCTCCTGGCAGTCTTGGTTCCACCTTGGAATGCACCCAACCCAGCATCATTGCAAATTTTAAACATGAACACATAAACATAATTTCATCACTAAAAAAAATTATCACAAATAATCCCCTTATTATATTTTGAGTCAAGAGTTTAGCAATTCCTATTTCTGTGTAAATATTGGGGTAGAAGTGTATGCCTGTGTATGTTGATAGCTTCATGTCATCAAATTGTTGATAATAACTGTTTTGACCCAGTTTGTTGTGTCATTTTTAAAGTTTTAATTTCATCTGCTTTTGCTATAAAAATTCCTTAAACATAAAATGAATTAGTGTTTTTCCCTTTTTTATATATTTTATGTTAGGGATCCTGACATAAAAAGACCCCGAGTCTCCATGTTTCCTTTCAAAATAAAATTAAAAGGAACATATAGACCTATTAAGTTATTTAAGTGCTTCTCAGGTGCAGTGATAAAGAATCCACCTGCCATTACAGGAGAAAAGAGATGCGGGTTTGTTCCTAGTCAGGAAGATCCCCTGGAGTAGGAAATGACAACCCACTACAGTATTCTTGCCTGGAAAATTCCATGAACAGAGGAGACTGGTGGGCCACAGTCCATAGGATTGCAAAGAGTTGGTCACGACTGAGCATGTGTGTGCGCACACACACACACATTCACCTTAGGTGCATTTATGATTAAAATTATATAGAAAACCTAGAGTTTTTGTTTGTTTGTTTATTTTTTCACTTAGTGACCTCAAGGTAGAATATATATGTATGCTCAACTGCTCAGTCACTACAATCATGTCCGACTCTCTGCGACCCCATGGACCATGGCCTGCCAGGTTCCTCAGTCCATGGGATTCTCCAGGCAAGAATACTGGAGTGGGTTGCCAGTTCCTTCTCCAGTGATACAGTATGAAGTGAGTGAAGTGAGTGGAATGAAGTCGCTCAGTCGTATCTGACTCTGCGACCCCATGGGCTATAGCCTACCAGGCTCCTCTGTCCATGGGATTTTCCAGGCAAGAGTACTGGAGTGGGTTGCCATTGCCTTCTCTGATATATATGTATATGAACATATATTATAAAGTATGTGATTATATTTTAGTAATACTGCTTACATTGCAAGGCAGTTTCAGTGTTTGTTTTCTAGCATTTTAATGCAGTGTCATGAGTAGACAGTACTGTCAAACCTGACCAAAATCTGTCAGATATTAACAATACTGAAAACTGCATTTTGGTGTGCACACTGCAAAATTATATCTGAGATTTCAGAAATATCAGTAATAACAAAGTCTATATCTTAGCAATTCTGACCTCTGTTGTAAAAGACACAGTCTCACCCATGGATTTGACATAAACATCCTGTAACAGTGAAAGGTCTTAACGGCTGTCAATTTGGCAGTGTATTAGTGAAGGCTAATGCCTTGTTTTACTTTGCACCAGTACATATTTCCCAACTGTGTCTAGCTAGAGAAGAAAATTGAGCATCCAACTTAGAAGGCAACTGAAGCAAAATTTGACAATTAAGAGAAAAAGGAATATATGTGTGTATATAAATTATATTAACTTAATAATGTATATGAATATATATATGTATATATATTAGTTCATATATATTCCAATCTTACCAAAGAAAATCTAGTATTAAGAAATGCTATTTTCACTTCATTCCTGGATCTCTATATAACTCGCTAGCTGGAAAGGTGTAGTTTAAAACCTCACATCAGAGATTGTAATTCTCTGCACTAATACTTAGTCATTCATTGATTATAAGAAGAATTATATACACACACACAAACACACACACACATATATATATATTTATTTATTTATAAATGACAAGAGGATGAGATGGTTGGATGGCGTCACTGACTTGTTGTTCATGAGTTTGAGCAAGTTCTGGGAGTAGGTGATGGACAGGGAAGCCTGGCATGCTGCAGTTCATGGGATTGTAAAAAGTTAGGCACAACTGAGTAACTGAACTGAACTGAACTGATAAATGACAATATTGTCTGTAATGTAGGTGATATTGCTATACACATAGTGGGTCTACCAGTTAGAATTTCTTAGATTGCATTCATCAGAAAACTTAACTTTAGAATTGATGTGCTCTGCCAGGTAACAGATTGTTTTAATGATCCAGTTACTACAATTATTTTTCCTGATTCAACATTGTGATGCTTTAGTGTTATCCTAAGTATGGTACCACTGGATGGTATAAAATAACTCCCATTAGCACCAGGAACTATGCATCCATTTTACACAAAGCAGAAACGTTCTTCCTCCAGAGGTAGATCTCAAGCCTGAGAACTCACTCTGATTAAATCAGTTGGGTGCTTAGGCCAGTTACTCTATGTAAGGAATGGAATTATCACGTTTGTTTTAGGCCAGTTAGAGCCAACATCAGATGAGACTGAGCAAATTATGATCAATAATTTAAACACTAAGCATCATCCAAAAGTAAATGCGGTTTTAATTACTTTTTCTATGTTATTAAATTTAGCCTCTCTTCCTGTAAACCTATCTTAGCAATAGTTACTCTTACTGTAGAGCTGTTACTTACATGTATATTTCATTGTTTAAGCTCAACTTTGAGCAATATATAAAGAGAATGTTTATTTATTGTTATGCTAGTCCTAAACAGGTGTTTCTCTAACACTCCTTTGGTTTAGTGAAGCCTCCATAATAATCTGATAGTCTATATAAATATAAACACAAGAAAATTAGGAGAATGCACTTAGACTGCACTTAGACTACTACACTATGGGACTTTGATAACTGCTACATTGCTTTGAACATGTTGCTAAACCTATATGGCTTTATGTTTTTCATTGATGAAATGGAAATAACACCAACTTCAACAGATTGTTGAAATTTATATCCTATCATACTTGGAAGTACATAGCCTGCTATTTCACATATGATGATTACAACAATTTCATAACCTGTTGTTGGTGGAAGCCTATATTATTAAGTGTTTGTTAACACTTGGAAATAAAAAATATTATCATAAAAATATGTATATGTTTTGACCCAACCAATCCTTTATTAGGAATTTATTTGGTGAATATGATTAGAAATGTACACATATATTTTTATGTGAGAAACTAGATGATTATTGCATTTTGTATAAGCATTTTTATTACAAGGATCTAAAGGTAAAATAATACATATGGCACATATTTTAGTCATTGTCACATTAGCCAGTTTTACCATGGGCATAGAATTTTATAAGCTAAGTTTATCTTCTTTATGTGTTTTCTTCTTTGCCATCTCCCAAATTATAAGGTAAGAGAGAAGGGATCTTATCCTTCTTATTTTTTGCTGTATCCTCAATGCTCAGAATAGATTACCCATTTGTAGCTAACAGTCAATAGATTTATAATAATTAAATAATTATTTATAAGGCCTAGACAGCATATTAAAAAGCAGAGACATTACTTTGCCAACAAAGGTCCGTCTAGTCAAGGCTATGGTTTTTCCAGTGGTCATGTATGCATGTGAGAGTTGGACTATAAAGAAAGCTGAGCGCCGAAGAATTGATGCTTTTGGACTGTGGTGTTGGAGAAGACTCTTGAGAGTCCCTTGGACTGCAAGGAGATCCAACCAGTCCATCCTAAAGGAAATCAGTCCTGAGTGTTCTTTGGAAGGACTGATGTTGAAGCTGAAACTCCAATACTTTGGCCACTTGATGCGAAGAGCTGACTCATTGGAAAAGACCCTGATGCTGGGAAAGATTGAGGGCAGGGGGAGAAGGGGACGACAGAGGATGAGATGGAGGAGTTGGATGGACAGGGAGGCCTGGCGTGCTGCGATTCATGGAGTCACAAAGAGTTAGACACGTCTGAGCGACTGAACTGAACTGATTTATAAGGCATGAATATGTAGACATTTAATGAAGTAATAAATAAGTACTTAGCAACGCGAGAAGATCCTGCAATGAATGACAGGTAAACCATTAAGGTTTAAATAACATCCACCATGGTATGAAACTTGAAATTTTATTTTGCAATTATTTAAAAAATCTTAACAATATTTATGCTGGTAGAGTCTGGTTTCCCCTTTACATGTTTCCATAATTTGTGGATTTGCTATAATACATTTTATTACTTTTGTAATAGAAAGAAAGTGTTTAAAATTTAAGTTACAGTCTTCATGCTTTATTTCTATTCTTTCCTCATCTAATCTCACCTGTTTTGCCAGTTAGGTACCTAATAGGCTTCAAAGGAAGAAGTCAAAGGAGTAGTGAGTTTTAATTAGGGGTTGGGAAAATCTAGTGCTTACCTGGGAAAGCCAGGATTGTGGAAGATCTGAGTAAAGCCAAGCCATTTACTGATCCAAGAGGCAAGGAGAGAAGAAATCACTGACTTTCTGGGAGGTAACATGTAAATAGGATGTGAGTAGAACTAATGTGTGACAACATATATTTTTTTACACCTACAGTTGTTATTTGAGATCATGACAGTGTATAATTCAATATAATTCAATTATACCATTCAATTTTTATTGATCACTGACTCTGAACAAGACACTATCATAAATCCTAGGGAGACTAAGATAAAGGAGATAAAGGTCCTGCCCTAAAAGCTCAGGGTCTGTTTGTTACAGACAAGTAAAGTCAAACAAAAAATCACAGGTTGAGATAATAAGTATGACTGTATGCACAGGTATGCTACACAGAGTGGTAGCCCAAAGGAAAGAAAAGTACTAAGTGAATGTGCTTGTGCTTGAGCTTAGTCACTTCAGTTGTGTCCAGCTCTTTGTGACTCCATGGACTGCAGCCCACCAGTCTCTTCTGTCAATGGGATTCTCCAGTCAAGAATACTGGAGTGGGTTGCCAGGCCCTCCTCCAGGGGATTTTCCTGACCCAGGGATCGAATCCACATTTCCTCTTTCTTCTGCACTGCAGGCAGATTATTTACCACTGAGCCCTTGGGAAGCCCACTAAGTGATAAGAATATATTTTATCAAATTAAGTTATTGAACATATAAACTTGTTTATCATACAGCTCCCCTGCAATGCTCTGGGATTAGCATTTATTTTGCAGAGGCTCCTGAATGCAAATGGTGAGCACTCAGTACATGTACAGGTCAGTTTGAATGGAACAATTTTTACGGAGTCACCCCTCCTACACACACACACACACACACACACACATACACACACACTCCACCTTTTCATCATTCTCAGTGTTATCATTTTGCTTATCAGTTTCTCAATGTATTTGTTTCTTTACTGAGATAACCCTTCCTCACAAACTTCTCCAGCTCCCAGTTCACATACTCACACATCTAATGTATTTAACCTTCCCAATTCATCCCTCAAATCAGCAAAACTCTTAAAATAATGTAGGCCAGATGTCTGCAGACAATAGCCCTGGGCCAGATTTGACCAGTCTCACCTCCTATTTTTAAATACAGTTTTATTGGTATTCAGCAATGCCCAATCCTTTATGTACTATGTGTGGCTGCATTTGCATTACAGTGAGGCAAACTTGAACAGCTGCTACAGAGAATGTATGGCCTCTGAACCTAAAATATTTACTCCCTGACCCTTACAGAGAAGTTTATGCTCCCTCATCTAGGCCATCTGGGTTTTTTTTTTTTTAGCATATTTAATATTTTTTAACAAAATTCAACTTCTCTCTCTTCCCCTTTATGACTTTAAAGATTATGACAAGTCCACAGTCTGAAAGTGTTGCTCTTAGAAAAATATTTATGTTTCCTCACTCTAATAAAGCATAATAGAACTAAAAGAAAATATAAGATAGGCGATATGGAGCTATCACTTTTGAAAACGTGTCAGGAAGAAGCATACATTTAGAAAGTTAAGTGAAAATCTCATGACCCTACTGACTTTAAAAAATAATGCTCACATTCAGATTTAAAACTGAGTGGCTAGTAGAGTCTCTAAGTGTCAGTATGCCAAATTAAAACATGAGTGCTTAAAAAGCAATGCCATCCCTAGGAATGGAGCAGTTTATGAAATTCGAACTTTATATTTAAAATAAGTTATTGCGAAGGCATAAATTTGTTAAAATTCATTTTAATATTGCTCCAAAAATAATTTCTTGGGATTCATTAAAACACTCTAAGTGGAGCAGATGCACAGTAGAGCAGTTGAGCTCATGTTGTATCCAAAGTTTCACGCCAACTGCACTATACATTTGATTGTATTGATCCTGAAATCCCTCTATAGCACCACCCCTATTAAATTGCACACATCCCTCTATAAATACAATCTGTTTTGAAGGAGTAAGTCTTTTAGTTATTTTCTAAAATTTGCCAAAGGGGCATGTGCATCTGCCAAAATGACAAACATGGGACAATTTTTGTGCCTCTAGGTGGCTCTAAAATGGCATGCCACCATCTGCCACTGGGCATGTTCTAACGATAAACATTTAAAATGCTGTCTCTAGTTTTACAAGATTACAAGTATTCTGAATCTTCATCTACTTTGGAGCCATAAATGCAAACAGTTAAAACACACACACACACACACAGAGACATGCATGTACATATACCCATGAACAAACACACAAAATGAAGTTTTTATATCAACTGCTTTACTTATGAAGCTTAAGGAGAAAGTTATTTTAGTATAATGCATTGTTTTGTATGTGATGATAATAAGGTAACATGCTATCAACAAGAATATTGGTAAAATTTATACCTGTATCTTCTCAGGATAGATAAATTGTAATTAGTCTCTTATTCAGAGTTATTAAATTTTGCAGTTTCAAAATTTGTAAAAATTGAGATTAAAAGAGACTTTTATCTGACTACGTGTTAATTTGGGCTTCCCAGGTGGTGCTAGTGGTAAAAAATCCACCCGCCAATACAGGAGAACTAAGAGACATGGGTTTGATCTCTGGGTTGGGAAGATCCCCTGGAGGAGGGCATAGCAACCCATTCCAGTATTCTTGCCTGGAGAATCCCATGGACAGAGGAGCCAGGTGGGCTACAGTTCATAGGGTTGCACAGAGTCGGACACTACTGAAGCAACTTAGCATGCACACGCACATGCTAATTTAGATTTCTATACTGACATAGGTACTCAAAATTTCTTGAAAAAATAAGTGCCAGCATTTGAACCACAACTGACATGAGAAAACTATTTTGCTTCCTTGTATAATCATGCAATATAATGACTTGAATATATGAAGAGAGAAGAATGAAGTATATTCTCATTATGGACATTCTGTGATTCAGTTTCTATAACATACATTGGTTTTTGTTTTTTATTTTAGTAAAAACAAGAGTTGCAATACTTTTTTTAGGACTTAAAAATATCTTTTGTTTTAGAATACAGGCCTAAAGTATCCTATCACAAACTGAACACATACATGTGACATCACTCCAATAAAGAAACAAGATGTAACTAACACCCCAGCAGCCCCCTTATTCCCCATTCCAGACACTACTCCCCCCAAAACTGTAATTGATATCCTGATATATCAGCCCAGATGAGTTTTGCCTGGTTTGGTACTTTAAGTAAATATAGTCATATAGGAGAAGATGCAGTTTCTTCAAAAGTTTCCAAAAACATAGATCAGTTATGGAAACTGTCATCTTAAAATGTACTTTCTTAATAACATTAGTTAAACTTTTTGTTTTTTCTGTAGTAGGTAACAAACTGACCTGGTACTGTTTATTGAATAAAGCATTCATTTTCTCACTATTTAATAGTTTAAAAAATGGACAATGCTCAAAGTTTGTTAAAAGAAAAATTAAGAAAAATCTTTACCAGACAAAATGGAGTTACAGATAAATAGCCTGGAGACAAGGATTGAGAAAATGCAAGAAATGTTTAACAAGGACCTAGAAGAAATAAAAAAGAATCAATCAATAATGAATAATGCAACAAATGAGATCAAAAACACTCTGGAGGGAAACCAGCTGTAGAATAACAGAGGCAGAAGATAGGATAAGTGAGGTAGAAGATAGAATGGTAGAAATAAATGAAGCAGAAAGAAAAAAAGAAAAAAGAATTAAAAGAAATGAGGACAACCTCAGGGACCTCTGGGACACTGTGAAACACCCCAACATTCGAATCATAGGAGTCCCAGAAGAAGAAGACAAAAAGAAAGGCCATGAGACAATACTTGAGGAGATAATAGTTGAAAACTTCCCTAAAATGGGAAAGGAAATAGTCACCCAAGTTCAAGAAACCGAGAGAGTCCTAAACAGGATAAACCCAAGGCAAAACACCCCAAGACACATATTAATCAAATTAACAAAGATCAAACACAAAGAACAAATACTAAAAGCAGCAAGGGGAAAATAAATAACACACAAGGGGATTCCCATAAGGATAACAGCTGATTTGTCAGTAGAAACTCTTCAGGCCAGAAGGGAATGGCAGGACATATTTGAAGTGATGCAAGAGACAAAACCTACAACCCAGATTACTATACCCAGCAAGGATCTCATTCAAATATGAAGGACAAATCAAAAGCTTTACAGACAGCTTCTGGTTGAATGTCCCAACCAAAAGAAAAAGACTGGCTGAATGGATACAAAAGACGACTGCTATATATGCTGTCTACAAGAGATGCACATCAAACCAAGGGACACATCCAGACTGAAAGTGAAGTGCTGGAAAAAGATATTTCATGCAAATTGAGACCAAAAAAAAAGCAGGAGTAGCAATACTCATAGCAGATAAAATAGACTTTAAAATAAAGGCTGTGAAAAGAGACAAAGAAGGACACTACATAATAATCAAAGAATCAATCCAAGAAGATATAACAATTATAAATATATATGCACCCAACATAGGAGCACCACAATATGTAAGGCAAATGCTAACAAGTATGAAAGGGGAAATTAACAATAACACAATAATGGGGGAAACTTTAATACCCCACTCACACCTATGGATAGATCAACTAAACAGAAAATTAACAAGGAAACACAAACTTCAAATGACACAATGGACCATTTAGACCTAATTGATATCTATAGGATTTCACCCCCAAACAATGAATTTCACCTTTTTCTCAAGTGCGCACTGAGCCTTCTCCAAGATAGATCACATCCTGGGCCATAAATCTAGCCTTTGTAAATTCAGAAAAATTGAAATCATTCCAATCATCTTTTCTGACCACAATGCAGTAAGATTAGATGTCAATTAGAGGGGAAAAAATATTAAAAATTCCAACATATGGAGGCTAAACAACACGCTTCTGAATAACCAACAAATCATAGAAGAAATCAAAATATGCATAGAAAAGAATGAAAATGAAAACACAACAACCCAAAACTTATGGGACACTGTAAAAGCAGTGCTAAGGGGAAGGTTCATAGCAATACAGGCTTACCTCAAGGAATAAGAAAAAAGTCAAATAAATACCCTAATTCTACACCTAAAGCAACTAGAAAAGGAAGAAATGAAGAACCCCAGGGTTAGTAGAAGGAAAGAAATCTTAAAAATTAGGGCAGAAATAAATGCAAAAGAAACAAAAGAGACCATAGCAAAAATCAACAAAGCTAAAAACTGGTTCTTTGAGAAGATAAACAAAATTGACAAGCCATTAGCCAGACTCATCAAGAAACAAAGGGAGAAGAATCAAATCAACAAAATTAGAAATGAAAATGGAGAAATCACAACAGACAACACAGAAATACAAAGGATCATAAGAGACTACTATCAGCAACTATATGCCAATAAAATTGACAACTTGGAAGAAATGGACAAATTCTTAAAAAAGTGTAACTTTCCAAAACTGAACCAGGAAGAAATAGAAAATCTTAACAGACCCATCACAAGCACGGAAATCGAAACTGTAATCAGAAATCTTCCAGCAAACAAAAGCCCAGGACCAGATGGCTTCACAGCAGAATTCTACCAAAAATTTAGAGAAGAGGTAACACCTATCTTACTCAAACTCTTCCAGAAAATTACAGAGGAAGGTAAACTTCCAAACTCATTCTATGAGGTCATCATCACCCTAATACCAAAACCAGACCAAGATGCCACAATAAAAGAAAACCACAGGCCAATATCACTGATGAACATAGATGCAAAAATCCTTAACAAAATTCTTGCAAACAGAATCCAACAACATGTTAAAAAGATCATACATCATGACCAAGTGGGCTTTATCTCAGGAATGCAAGGATTCTTTAATATCCACAAATCAATCAATGTAATACACCACATTAACAAATTGAAAGATAAAAACCATATGATTATCTCAATAGATGCAGAAAAAGCCTGTGACAAAATCCAACATCCATTTATGATAAAAACCCTCCAGAAAGCAGGAATAGAAGGAACATACCTCAACATAATAAAAGCTATATATGACAAACCCACAGCAAACATTATCCTCAATGGTGAAAAATTGAAAGCATTTCCCCTAAAGTCAGGAACAAGACAAGGGTGCCCACTCTCACCACTACTATTCAACATAGTTTTGGAAGTTTTGGCCACAGCAATCAGAGCGGAAAAAGAAATAAAAGGAATCCAGATTGGAAAAGAAGTAAAACTCTCACTGTTTGCAGATGACATGATCCTCTACATAGAAAACCCGAAAGACTCTACCAGAAAATTACTAGAGCTAATCAATGAATATAGTAAAGTTGCAGGATATAAAATTAACACACAGAAATCCCTTGCATTCCTATACTCCAATAATGAGAAAACAGAAAGAGAAATGAAGGAAACAATACCATTCACCATTGCAACAAAAAGAATAAAATACTTAGGAATATATCTACCTAAAGAAACAAAAGACCTATATATAGAAAACTATAAAACACTGATGAAAGAAATCAAAGAGGACACAAACAGATGGAGAAATATACCGTGTTCATGGATTGGAAGAATCAATATAGTGAAAATGAGTATACTACCCAAAGCAATCTATAGATTCAACGCAATCCCTATCAAGCTACCAATGGTATTTTTCACAGAACTAGAACAAATAATTTCACAATTTGTATGGAAATACAAAACACCTTGAATAGCCAAAGCAATCATAAGAAAGAAGAATGGAACTGGAGGAATCAACCTGTCTGACTTCAGGCTATACTACAAAGCTACAGTCATCAAGACAGTATGGTACTAGCACAAAGACAGAAATATAGATCAGTGGAACAAAATAGAAAGCCCAGAGATAAATCTGCACACCTATGGACACCTTATCTTTGACAAAGGAGGCAAGAATATACAATGGAGAAAAGACAATCTCTTTAACAAGTGGTGCTGGGAAAACTGGTCAACCACTTGTAAAAGAATGAAACTAGAACACTTCTAACACCATACACAAAAATAAACTCAAAATGGATTAAAGATCTAAACATAAGACCAGAAACTATAAAACCCCTAGAGGAAAACATAGGCAAAACACTCTCTGAAATAAATCACAGCAGGATCCTCTATGACCCACCTCGCGGAGTAATGGAAACAAAAGCAAAAATAAACAAATGGGACTTAATTAAGCTTAAAAGCTTTTGCACAACGGAGGAAACTATAAGCAAAGTGAAAAGACAGCCTTCAGAATGGGAGAAAATAATATCAAATGAAGCAATGGACAAAGAATTAATATCAAAAATATACAAGCAATTCCTGCAGCTGAATTCCAGAAAAATAAACAACCCAATCAAAAAATGGGCCAAAGAACTAAACAGACATTTCTCCAAAGAAGACATACAGATGGCTAACAGACACATGAAAAGATGCTCAACATCACTCATTATCAGAAAAATGCAAATCAAAACCACAATGAGGTACCATCTCATGCCAGTCAGAATGGCTGCTATCCAAAATTCTACAAACAATAAACGCTGGAGAGGGTGTGGAGAAAAGGGAACCCTCTTATACTGTTGGTGAGAATGCAAACTAGTACAGCCACTATGGATAACAGTGTGGAGATTCCTTAAAAAACTGGAAATAGAACTTCCATATGACCCAGCAATCCCACTGCTGGGCATACACACTGAGGAAACCAGAATTGAAAGAAACACGTGTACCCCAATGTTCATTGCAGCACTGTTTATAATAGCCAGGACGTGGAAGCAACCTAGATGTCCATCAGCAGACGAATGGATAAGAAAGCCGTGGTACATATACACAATGTAATATTAATCAGCCATTAAAAAGAATACATTTGAATCAGTTTTAATGAGGTGGATGAAAATGGAGCCTGTTATACAGAGTGAAGTAAGCCAGAAAGAAAAACACCAATACAGTATACTAATGCATATATATGGAATTTAGAAAGATGGTAACGATAACCCTATATGCAAGACAGCAAAAGAGACACAGATGTATAGAATAGTCTTTTGGACTCTGTGGGAGAAAGAGAGGGTGGGATGATTTGAGAGAATAGCATTGAAACATGTATATCATCATATGTGAAACATATCGCCAGTCCAGGTTTGATGCATGAGACAAGGTGCTCAGGGCTGGTACACTGGGATGACCCAGAGGGATGGGATGGGGTGGGAGGTGGGAGGGGGGTTCAGGATGGGGAACACATGTAAACCCATGGCTGATTCATGTCAATGTATGGCAAAAACCACTAAAATATTGTAAAGTTATTAGCCTCCAATTAAAATAAATAAATAAAAAAGAAAAAAAAAGAAATTCTTTACCATTTGAATCTTTAGAGCACAATGTCATTTTGTAATAATTCCATTAATTAATTTTAAGAGACTGTTATTTTATTTACACTTTCTATTTTTTCCTCAAAATCTTCTAGAGCTATATATCCTGTTCTTATTTCATTATTTTTTAGTGTTTTTAAATGTTTTAATTGAAGGATAATTGCTTTACTATTTCATTATTTTATGTGCTCCTTTTGCAATCAAGAAGAGACTAAAAGTTATGATTAACTTAAAGTCATGACTCTGCAGTGGAAGAAGCTGCCGCTAATTGATGTTTTAGGGTGCTCTGGTGGTTTAGTTAAGAGCTTTATTTGCAGCCTCTTATATAGTTCTCTCACAACATTATAAGCATAGTAACAGTATGATCCTGGGATTACAATGAGGAAACTGAACTTTAAGATAATAGCTTATCTAGGATATGAGATAAATTCAAAGCCACATTTATCTGATCTAGAGTCAGCTTTGTGACCTGATTTGTACATTTGTGACCTGAGAATAAGTGCGATCACCACCACTCCCATATTCATTGGTAATTTAGTGGAAAACAGAAAGGAATTTTGAAGGGCTACAATTTCCCAACTTTTCAAATTGGAAGTTATTCTATGCTTTATTTAATTTTGTATTCAATATAGTTATATGTAATAAGGGTTGTTTGAGAATTCACTCCTAAATGAATAATGATATAATAACCATACTCTTTCATATGTATGTAAGTTTAAAATTCATATCATTAACACTTCTAAACTTTCTATCAGGAAAAATATTTGGAAAACATTTCATGGTAGATAAGAAAACTGCATATAACTTTCTTATCTAAATGGAATTCTATTTGATTATCTGGTGGGCTTTTACTACTAGATTTTATTGAATGAATAGATTTTTCAATAGAGTTGTAATTATGTACTGTTTATCTTTTGCCTGAGAATTTACATTAAGTAGTAGTTTAGTTGGAAGCTTGGTCTGTTTAATTACTGCTCTTTTATTTTGGCCATTGGTTAGAAGTCTCCTTCAAATAAATCCATCCCCTGTAACTTCCCTCCCTGCTTCCTTCTTTCACTTCCTTTCCCCTCCCCTTTCTCTGGTCTTTTAGTGATGTATACGCACAGGAATACACATACATATACAACACACCAGAACAGATCCTTTTTTCTAACTTTTTGACGGTTATATGAGTGAAAATGCCTCGGTTTATACAGGAAAACATTTTATGTACTGTCATGATGACCTTGTTTTCCTCTCATATCCCATTTTCTTTTACCTTTTTGAAGGTAATGATCACTACCTTTGTTCACTTCCAAATGCCTTTAACTATCTCTCCAATCTCCCCATTGTTATATCCTTCACATGTCTAAAGTTTTGCCTGCACCAGGAAACTGTTTGTTACTTGAAAAAATACACACAACCTTGTGGATTGATTCACTTTACATTTATGGCCACAAATCACAAATGAGGGTCTCAGTATTGCCAGGTACTCCTACTATGTTATTTTAATGAATTTGCCTTTGCACTTTCAAATTTAGCTGCATCACGTCTTTCCTACCATCCTACCTCACCTATTCAGAGGTTTCAATCATTACACTTAAGAAAGCTGCCATTATAGCAGCCCTGATACTCAATCTTATTTTCTTTTCTCTCTTAATTGCTTCATTCCAGCAGTTATCTTATTTATCATCTAAGCATCAGTCCCTAACTCTCTGTAGGACTCTTTGTTTCACCACACAAACCTACTGTGATATCATCCATCTTAGAGAAAAACAATGCATCTTTACTTCATGATTCTCATTTCTCTATCCTCACACTTAGCTGTATATATAAGAAGTCTATACTCTATGGATTTCCTTTTTCACTTTCCATTCACTCTAATTGGACTAAAGCTCTCATAACATAGGGGCTTCCCTGTTGGCTCAGAGGGTAAAGTGTCTGCCTACAATGCAGGAGACCAGAGTTCAATCCCTGGATCAGGAAGATCCCCTGGAGAAGGAATGACAACCCACTCTAGTACTCTTGCCTGGAAAATCCCATGGACAGAGGAACCTAGTAGGCTACAGTCCATGGGGTCACAAAGAGTTGGACATGACTGAGTGAGTTCACTTTCACTTTCTCATAACATAGATGAAAAGTCTTTTAAAGAAAATAACCCAAAGTTTTACCAAGTCAGTGGTCAGGTCTCGAACCTTGTCTTATTATACATTTCAATAGTAATTAAAACATGACATTTTCCTCTTTCTTGAAAGTTTCCCTTTTCTAAACTTCCATGACATGACACTAATATGTTTTTATGTCTGTCTTTCTGGTAGTTCTCTCTTTAGTTTATCTAATCTTTGCTAGATGAGATTTTTGTATGTTCAGGTAACCTGGGCTTTTCTCCCTCCTGTTCTCTTCTCTTATGCTTTATTATTTCTATAAGCCATTGCTTTAGTTTACAGCTCTATATGTCATACATTGATGATTCTCAGATTGGTATACTGAGCTTGGATCTTATCTCTTAGAGTCATACTCAGTGTCCACTGCCTTATTGAGGTCTTCACATGTATAAAGATTATACTTCCAAATGTAGTAAGGAAATACTATAAGCGGTAAGATCAGGAATGTATTTTAGAGGTACATCCTTGCTATCAGTAAGTGCTGTTGGCTATATATCTAACCTAGATTCCTGATCTTACCTCTTCTAACATTTTCACTGCTACAGTTGTTGATCAAGCAACCATCAGCTTGTCTGGACTACATACGCAACCTCCTACTTGGTTTCTCTGCCTTCTCTCTGAACCTCCTACAAGTCATAACTGATTCTTCTAAAATATAAAACAAATAATTTAATTTCACTGCCTAAAATCTCCCAGTCATGCTCATTTCAGTTAGAATGAACTCTAAACTTAATGTCAGGTTCTACTTGATTTTGTCTATGGCTCTAAAATCATATCCCTCCATTGTCCTCTTTATTCTCTGCATTTTTTTTTTTTATTCCTGAGGCTCCTGCCATTGATTTTCCTTGGAATGTTTATCCCCCAGATGTGTTCATGGTTGTCCCCATTCATCCTTAATGACAAAACTTAAATGTCCTCTGATCACCCTCAAATACATAGCTAGTCCATCTACCACATCGTTTGCTTGATCCATAAAATCATTTAGTAATAAAATTGTTTGTTTATTATAACTGTATGTGTGTCTATTGTCCCTAGATCCCCAAATCTGTAAACTCATTGAAGACAAGAACTCTATTTTTTATTCAATCGTTTTTGTTTGTTTGTTTGTTTTTAAATCAGTGCCTGGTATACTGCCTAGTACATACTAAATGTTCAATAAATTTAATTGCTTGACTGACTAGAACAAAGTAGATTAATTATTCCTGGTATTTTTTATTAAAAATTCTATTGTCACTCACAAACTGCCAGAAAATAAAATATTAATTTCCTTTCCTTGCTGATACTTATCTAATTTTCCTTACACTAAAGCATGCTCTGATAATTTGCTTTTGTGAATATTTTATTCATGGAGTGCCAGTTTCATGACAAAGTTCAGTGTTTTAAACAGTAGAATTTCATGAGGAAGACAGAAGGCTATAGTTACATATAGATCTCAGAACCAGCAGCCTAGAATCAAATACAAACTTAACAATGGCTTGTTTTGTGAGGAAGGAAGTTACTTTCCCTTCCTATAACTATTTCTACTCCACTCAATAATATAGACTTAATATCATCCAGTTTCCAAGCTCATAGAAAGGGATGTTTGAGGAATAATTAGTTTCTATAAGATTCTTTAATTTTATTTTAAGATGTGTCATTTAAGTGGTAAAAGATGATTTGCACATTACTATAATTAGGAACATTTTTCATCTCTTACCAGCTAGTTTACACTGTCAATATTGAAGAATAATAAATACCACTGATGTACCAAGAATGGAGAGGTTGGAACAGTGAGCTCCAGGTGCAGGCAATCAGGAAAAGCACAGTCTATAGAGAATTTTTTAAAATAATAATAAAACTGGCTAAAAGCCAATTTTAAACTATCAATTTGTGTCAGCAAATAATGTCAGTGATAGAATATTTTCCCAGAAAAAATGATCTAACTTTAAACAATTGCTGATGTTATTGCATAATTTTATCATATTTTATACCTAATACTTTAATAAGTATTAAAATCCTAATGGAAGTTAATTTGGAAAACTCCTAATTATGCAGAGGACACAGCTATACCTATTCATTCTGAAAGTCAAGTCATATTGGCTTTGAATTATTCTAGCCTCCTTCAGGGGCAGTTTGAATACACTCCAGGGTTACATATTCCTGCATTTAAATAATAAATTGGAATAATCAATAGTACTATGGAATTGTCAGTAGAAAAGAAAATAATTTGTTTTTCCAGTTCTATTCTATGTGCATGCTTCAAGGTATTTTGCTTAGCATTTTTCAACTGTGAAGACAAAGCCAGTAGAATAGACCTTGGAGAAAACAAAATAATGGACAGTCATTTATAATTTCTGTAATTTAGAGTAAAATGAATTTTTATTAATGTCTGTCAGAGTTATATTTTTGTTTTCTTATTAGTCTTTCTAACTATTAGTTTTCTTACAAATAGTTTCTAGCTATACATGCATGTGTTCTTTCAGGTGAAAGAAACTTAGTAGTTAAATTTAGTAAAAATGTATGAATGGATATAGATTGACAAGTCTAGTTATCTGCCAATTGAACATGGATATGCAAATTTATTGCCAATATTGTGGAAGTTAAGGCTAGAGAAGTAAAACTCTAATGACATTATTAATTACTGCAATGGAATAATATATACATGCATCCTTGTTCAAAACTCAACCTATATATTATGTTAGTCATTACGTTTCGGTACTTTAATCTTTTTTATTTTTATGATAATTTTATTTTATAAAAAAAATCAGTAAGAATATTTTTAATCTGTTTCTTTCTGGCCATCATTATTTTTCATTTTATTTTATGATTAGTACAGAAAAAATTTATATAGAGAAAGGATATAAAATGTAAACCTCCTTAGACATTTGATAATCTAACTGTGCTGACAAACACAAAAGATTCATACTTAATGTTACTATTTCTTTGCAGTTTTACCAAATCCATACACATTTATTTTCTTGCTAATGGCCAAATTTTAGTTTTTAAGTCCAGAGAAGAAAAATCATTTGACTTCAAATCATTATTATTAATCAGTATCTTACACTTGTAGTAAATTGAGAATAAATACCTGTGTATAAAAGCAAAGACTAGTTTCCTTTTTTCCCATCATCTTTTAACTTTAATGAATATTAATTTTAAACATCCAAACAATGGTTTCATTCATTTCTCATATTCTAAGTTACTTCTTCTTCTTTTTTTAAACTTACATAAGTTTTCTACTAAATGACAAATCTCCTGAAGTATTTGAACCCTATGGCTTGGTCTGATCTGATCAGTTTTAGGTTCTGGAATTTGCACGCCTATAGAAAGATTTGCAATAAGTACAAAGAAGTGCTGATTAAAATGTCATTTTAGAATAAATGTTATAAACAACAAACAATAAGAACAATAAAGTGATTACCCTAGATACTAGAAATTATCTATGATAAATTGACATATCTTCTATACTGTCATCTAAAATTATTTATTCATTAAGAGATATTGCCAGCTATTTGCTATTTGCTTAATTATGTGACCATTTGGTTTTGCAACATATTGTAAAACTTAACCATTTTTTTTCTCATTCTACTCTTGTAGAGAAAAAAAGAAAAAAAAAATCTTTTCTCAAATGGTTAGTTTTGTCTCTCCCTGCTCATCACTGGGGGAAAGAGTTGACTCTCTAATACTTTGTTTCAGCTGTGTCAATGTATTGGAAAAGTCTATTATTCATCCTTCTGTTTAATAAGGGAAGAAAAAAAGAAAAAACTCAGTGCATTTGCACTGTGAGCAAGTTGTATAGAGGTAGCTCACTAGGTATCTGAACTGGATGAATGCACATGGCCTGCATAATGCCTTTCAAGGTCAATTGTATTAGTCTCCTTGTTCACTCTTTTTTCTGACCACTGTAACACCTTAGCAAGTTATATATAGGATGATTACTTCAAGAAAGAGAAAGCTGCCAAAAACATGTTTGTAATTCCACTCACTTCTTCTTCCCCATCTCCATGTACCTCAAGGAAAAATTTGATTAGTTTTTGGACTTGGGAGGTTCCCAGCAAGAAGC
This sequence comes from Giraffa tippelskirchi, assembly GCF_054371585.1. Lineage (NCBI taxonomy): Eukaryota > Metazoa > Chordata > Mammalia > Artiodactyla > Giraffidae > Giraffa > Giraffa tippelskirchi. Next base: position 115,764,622 of record NC_137277.1, read on the forward strand.
AGATGGAACACGCAAGTACAGATAATTTAAAGACTATTTGTAAAAGGGACTACTGACAAAGTGATTATTTTAAAATGTAAAGGTTTAATGTAATAATCCAAATGGATGTTGGTTAAATTTAAACTCAAGATGCTAGAATAATTTTAATTTATATATTTAATATTTTATATGTAGAATATATGAAATCAAAAATCTTTAATTTGCCAAGTGATTTTGATTTCAGGAAATGATTTAACAAAGGATTTCTTTAGAGAAATATAAATGGTTATTTCTGAACCTCCAAGGTTTAACATGATAAGTTAATGAGGTAATCTGTGTATGAATTTCCTTGAAACTGTAATGGTTTATATTCAAGGTGAAGATGATAATGTGGCAAATTTTTACTATTACTTTAAATATAATGGCTTTTTAAGAAAAATATTGGCCCACACACAATTTTGAGGAATACACATTTTGTAACTAGAAGAATAACAAGATTGCTACTTTTCATTTGCAAAAATGAGTAATAAACATTTTTAAAAGTTAGAATATGTTTGGATAGGACTTTTTCAAGGGCTGTTTTCATTATTTTCATGGAATAATAAATATTCTTTGTTCCATATTAACTCCTTTTGCCTGATATGTGGATAATGCATGCAACAAACTGGGTATTTTGCCTGATATGTGGATAATACATGCAACAAACTGGGTATTTTTTCCTGACAAGAATTTGAGTCATCAGTCTGTTAATGCATGTAGTTCTCCAGATCAATTGGGGTTGAACTAAATCAGTCAATCACCAATATAAGTCTCCCAAAATATATTTTGGCATGTGAGACAGCAAACTACATGTCACACAAATTGCCCCATGTAATTCTAAGGAGCATGTTCATGTTCTCAAATATTATCATGGGGGCAGCCCAGGTCTACTTTGTATGTCTCAGCCCAGTAAGAAATTTGACTGCACAGTCAGTGCAATACTGTATAAGCAGGGGGTAGGAATTTCACTTAAAATGCAGGGAGTTGTCAATGAAAACTCAGGGGGTGGCCAGATACCCACAGTGTATCAGGGCAAAGCTGAAGTGTTCTTGGAAATGAAATCCACCTCTGAGGTGCAGTGTCATATTTTGATATTATTTTCTATTTTTATGATGAAGAAAGAGCTCTTCCCTCCTGTTCTGTTTACTTGTAAGTTTCCAAAAACAAAAACAATGTGCCAACAAGAAAGGGTAAAGGAAATACGCTTATTGAGCTTGAGCCTACAAAGTAAATTATTTGCCTGTATTTTCCAGATGTACAAAGACAAATCCAGTTTATATGTATAAAGGAGTGTTGCAATTGGAACTGTTTCCAAAACTAGCTCTCACCTGAATCCCAGAGGCATATAGTGTTTACAGTGAGTGCTGCATGCTAGGCTCTCATTTATAAACTTGGCAAATTCTAACAGAAAAGTAGTCAACAAGGCAGGTGTATGATTCCAATTGCCTGGAGTTTATTAAAATAGTCTATTTTTCTGTTGAATGTAATAAAAGGAATTTACCAGAGTATACGCCACATGACAGGACACTTTTGATGTCTTAGAAATTGTTTAGGTGTGGGGGAAAGACAGACTTAGGAGCTAAATCTTCATTAAATCTCTGCTTTAACTAGCAGGTTTTGTCAGCAGACAAGCAGTCTCAATTAAAGGTAGGTGAAAGTGTTTTATTAGCTTGTCCCTTTAGATTTCAAGGAATAGTATCTCTCTACAACCACCCTCACTCATATTAGCATGAAATAATTTCAGTTTCAACTTAGCATCGATAGGTTTGAGAAGGTTCTTTAACAGTAATTTATTCAGCTCATATAAACCATAAACACACGTTTTAGTGATAGAGAACAATTTGGCTAACGTGTTTCTGTGTGGAAGGCTGCAGCCTGATAATGTGGTTGGACAGTGGGCTTCAGCCATTATTTGATTAGACTACTCTAAGACAATAAATTATTTTCATTTTAGAATGACAGGGTTGCACATCTTCCATGCTGTGCCTCACCTGGTTTTTATCACAAACTCCTCTATTCTGTAACAAATTATGGCAAATGGAAAGAGCTTTATAGTGAAGACATTCAGGTAATATCTCCTGATAATAAGGATGTAACACTTGCTGTCACAACAAATGTGCTTCTTGCTGGCATTTTTTATGTGATGTTGCCTGCCGTTTTGCTCATTGCCCTTAGACACAGGAGACGTTCACGTACGGTCTGACAGGTGGACGAAGATAATATATCCTGTGCGGCACTTTTCACGTGAAGAATACATCGTCAATCATATGTGAAGTTGGATTGGTTTCATTCTCGTTTTCTTATTCCTGGTATAACTAATCTTCTGCAATTAACAATGTGTCAGGTCAATCATTGGCTTTTAATCAGGAGAATTTACACCTTAAACAAACATTAAATCTAATTTTCAAGCTCATGACTCAAAGGCTTGACTTCGATGAGTTTTAGCAAATCTCAATGGCCATAGAAATATTTTCACGGTATTAAAGTTACTTTGTGATCCATTTTTACCAACAAGCAAGTCTGTTGTAGCTCTGGGCATCCTCCCAAAGAAGGAAACTGTGCCTAAGACCTGACTCCATCACTTCCTGGCAATCTCTGAGGGTGGCAGCACAGAGAAATGCCAGAGATGTTGGAGGGTGTATACAGCATATCAAGAATTTGTTTGATACAGACAAAAGTCAGAGTTTGATCAAAAGATCTCAGAAGGGAAGAAATCATACTTGTGTCATGTGGAAACGAAAGGGAAAATTCAAACAGATCAAGCTAGAAGCTTAACCCCAATTGCCTGTGTCGACTGTATGTTTTTACTGAGTCAATTTGCAATTGCACACAGTGTGAGATATTTGGGCCAATAAAATAACCATTTGAATCAGAAGGCATCATTTGTTGTTTTAAACTTGAGATAGTTTGGATTTTGTTGTTGTTAATTTGTTTTTATTTAATTTGTAATTTTAAATTTTATGAGAACTATTCTATATTGAGATTATACTTAGCTTTAAACTTATTTGTGGAGGGGGCTAAGATGGCGGAGGAATAGGACGGGGAGACCACTCTCTCCTCCACAAATTTAGCGAAAGAACATCTGAACGCTAAGCAAACTTCACAAAACTACTTCTGAACGCTGGCAGAGGACGTCAGGCATCCAGAAAGACAGCGCATTATCTTCGAAAGCAGGTAGGAGAAATTATAAAAGATAAAAAGAGAGACAAAAGAGTTAGGGACGGAGACCCGTCCCGGGGAGGGAGTCAAAAAAGAGGAGAAATTTCCAAGCACCAGGAAACCCTCTCACCGGCGGGTTTGGGGGAAGATTTCGAATCTCGGAGGGCAGCATAACTGGGAGAAAAAATAAATAAAACCCACAGATTACGTGCCTAAAGGCAACTCCCAGCAAAGAACCCCAGACGCTCGCATCCGCCACCAGCAAGTGGGGGATGAATGGAGAGGAGCGGGCGGCACTGCTTAGGGTAAGGACTGGGCCCGAACACCCTGAGGGAATTCTTAGAGAGCTAACGTGAGATAGTAACCTAAACTGTGGGACAGCCAGAGAGAGAGAACTATCCCGCGAAAAGCTCAAATCTAAGGCACTGCCAGCCCGCTCACAGAACAAAGGATTGAGGGATACCTGAGGAGAGCTAGCCGGCTGCCGACCGCCCCACCCCCCCGCCAGACACAGCAGGCAGACGGGGCCAGCCAGAGCCGGAAAGGGGCAAACTCAGCCCCAGAGAGGGCACCCCCTACCAAACTGCAAACAGGCTCCCAGTTTCCAAGCAAAGACTGCCTGAGATCCCGGAGGGTCGACAGCTGCCGGGAGGGTCACAGCCAGAGACCAGCTCCCCAGAACCGACACAAAGCACACCGGAGCCGGGCGCGCCCGTAAACCGAGGTGGGGACCAGGGAGGTGATAAGCCGCACCGCCCCAACAGGGGAGAGTGCGCTCGCCTAACTCGTGGCCGCCTGAGCTGCTCTGACCGGGAACGGCACAAACCGCGGGCGCAACCGAGTCTGTGCCTTTGTGGAGTACCCGGGAACCTGAACCTGAGCGGCTTAGACCTGGGAAGTGCACGCATCTCAGGGCCCATTCCCCGGCTGAGTAACCTGAAGCCTGAGCAGGGTAGACGGGGAAAGCACACACGCCGTGAGTGGGGGCGAACCCAGTGCGGCCGAGACACTGCGAGCTCTCCACACGCATGCCAGTGATATAGGTTTGCAGTGCTCCTCCCTCCCCACAGTATGACTGAACAAGCGAACCTAAAGAGACCGCCTCCGCCCCTTTGTGGCAGGGCGGAAATTAGATACTGAAGAGGCCTCCAAACAGAAGCCAAATATACAGAGGGAAGCGCGTTGGAAGTGACAGGCCAACAGATTAAAATCCCTGTAGTGAACACCGACTGCATTGAAAGGGGCCTATAGATCTTGAAAAGTATAAGCAGGAACAAGGATCTATCTGAAACTGAACACACCCCACACTGCTCACAAGAGCTCCAGAGAAAGTCTGGGATATATATTATTACTATTATCATTTTTTTTTTAATTTTTTTCTTTCTTTTTTCTTTAAGTCCTCTATTACACATTTAATTTTCATTTTCATAACCCACTATTACCTTGCAAAAAAAAAAAAAAACAAAAACCCTATTTTTAAAGCAAACTGCATACATATATCTTATACCTTTTGTGTTTTCTGTTTTTTTCCTGTTTTTTTCCTGTTTTACTTTTTTTCACTGTTTCTGTTTTTTTTTTTTACTGTTTTACTGTTTTTTTCTTTTTACACTGTTTTCTTTTTTTATATTGTATGTTTTATAAGAGTCTAACCTCTACTCTAGATTTTTAATCTTTGTTTTACATATTTGATATCAATTTTGTACATTTAAGAACCCAATCTTTAGTACCCATTTTTACTCAGGAGTGTGATTACTGGCTTGATTACTCTCTCCCCCTATTGACGCTCTTTCTTCTCCCCCAGGGAACCTCTATCTCCCACCCTCCTCCTTCTCTTCTCAACCCAATTCTGTGAATCTCTGAGGGTGTTCTGGATACCGGAGAACACTTCGGGAACAGAATACTGCCCAGATCTCTCTGTCCCCTCTTGATTCCTCCCTTTCTACTCATGCTCACCTCTATTACCTTTCTCCCCCCTCTCTATGTATCTCTGTGAACCGCTCTGAGGGTTCCAGACTGTGGAGAGCACAAAGGGAAATGCTTTCTGGCTAGACTGCTCTCTCCACGTTTGAGTCCCCCTCTTCTCCTCCTGCTCACCTCAACCCCCCCTCCCCCACTTCACCTTTCCATGTAACTCAGTGAACCTTGCTGGGTATCCCTCACTGTGGAGAATCTTTTCACCATTAAACTAAAAGTTTTATTATTGATGCTGTATGGATGGAGAAGTCTTGAGGCTACCGCAAGAATAAGACTGAAAGCCAGGGGAAACATTAATTAATAAGAGATCATCCAATAGCCTCCACATATACACTGAAACCAAGCTCCACCCAAGAGCCAATAAGTTCCAGAGCAAGACATACCACACAAATTCTCCAGCAACGCAGGAACGTAGCCCTGAGCATCAATATACAGACTGCCCAGAGGCACACCAAATCCATAGACATCTCAAAACTCAATACGGGACACTCCTTTGCACTCTAGAGAGAAGAAATCCAGCTCCACCCACCAGAATACCGACACAAGCTCCCCCAATCAGGAAACCTTGACAAGCCACCCGTCCAACCCCACCCACAGTGAGGAACCTCCACAACAAAGAGGAACTTCAAACTACCAGAATACAGAAAGGCCACGCCTAACACAGCAATCTAAACAAGATGAAAAGGCAGAGAAATACTCAGCAAGTAAAGGAAAATGAGAAATGCCCACCAAACCAAACAAAAGAGGAGGAGATAGGGAATCTATCTGAAAAAGAATTTAGAATAATGATAATAAAAATGATCCAAAATCTTGAAAGCAAAATGGAGTTACAGATAAATAGCCTGGAGACAAGGATTGAGAAGATGCAAGAAATGTTTACAAAGGACCTAGAAGAAATAAAAAGGAGTCAATATATAATGAATAATGAAATAAAGGAGATAAAAAACACTCTGGAGGGAACCAACAGTAGAATAACGGAGGCAGAAGATAGGATAAGTGAGGTAGAAGATAGAATGGTGGAAATAAATGAAGCAGAGAGGAAAAAAGAAAAAAGAATCAAAAGAAATGAGGAAAACCTCAGGGATGTCTGGGACAATGTGAAACGCCCAAACATTCGAATCATAGGAGTCCCAGAAGAAGAAGATAAAAGGAAAGGCCATGAAAAAATACTCGAGGAGATAATAGTTGAAAATTTCCTTAAAATGAGGAAGGAAATAGTCACAGAAGTCCAAGAAACCCAGAGAGTCCGAAACAGGATAAACCCAAGGCGAAACCCCCCAAGACACATATTAATCAAATTAACAAAGATCAAACACAAAGAACAAATATTAAAAGCAGCAAGGGAAAAACAACAAATAACACACAAGGGGATCCCCATAAGGATAACAGCTGATCTTTCAATAGAAACCCTTCAGGCTAGAAGGGAATGGCAGGACATACTTAAAGTAATGAAAGAGAATAATCTACAACCCAGATTACTGTACCCAGCAAGGATCTCATTCAGATATGAAGGAGAATTCAAAAGCTTTACAGACAAGCAAGAGCTGAGGGAATTCAGCACCACCAAACCAGCTCTCCAACAAATGCTAAAGGATCTTCTCTAAACAGGAAACACAGAAAGGATGTTTAAACACGAACTCAAAACAACAAAGTAAATGGCAGTGGGATCATACTTATCAATAATTACCTTAAATGTAAATGGGTTGAATGCCCCAACCAAAAGACAAAGGCTGGCTGCTAAGCTAAGTCGCTTCAGTCGTGTCCGACTCTGTGCGACCCCATAGACGGCAGCCCACCAGGCTCCGCCGTCCCTAGGATTCTCCAGGCAAGAATACTGGAGTGGGTTGCCATTTCCTTCTCCAGTGCATGAAAGGGAAAAGTTAAAGTGAAGTCGCTCAGTCGTGTCCGACTCTTAGCGACCCCATGGACTATAGCCTACCAGGCTCCTCTGTCCATGGGATTTTCCAGGCAAGAGTACTGGAGTGGGGTGCCATTGCCTTCAGGCTGGCTGAATGGATACAAAAACAAGACCCCTATATATGCTGTCTACAAGAGACCCACCTCAAAACTAGGGACACATACAGACTGAAAGTGAAGGGATGGAAAAACATATTTCATGCAAACGGAGACCAAAAGAAAGCAGGAGTCACAATACTCATTTCAGATAAAATAGACTTTAAAATAAATGCTGTGAAAAGGGACAAAGAAGGGCACTACATAATGATCAAAGGGTCAATCCAGGAAGAAGCTGTAACAATTATAAATATATATGCACCCAACATAGGAGCACCACAATATATAAGGCAAATACTAACAAGTATGAAAGGGGAAATTAACAATAACACAATAATAGTGGGAGACTTTTAATACTCCACTCACATATATGGATAGATCAACTAAACAGAAAATTAACAAGGAAACACAAACTTTAAATGATACAATAGACAAATTAGATTTAATTGATATTTACAGGACTTTCCACCCCAAACAACCAATTTCACCTTTTTCTCAAGTGCACACGGAACTTTCTCCAGGATAGATCACATCCTGGGCCATAAATCTAGCCTTGGTAAATTCCGAAAAATTGAAATCATCCCAGCCATCTTCTCTGACCACAATGCAGTAAGATTAGACCTCAATTACAGGAGAAAAACTATTAAAAATTCCAACATATGGAGACTAAACAACACGCTTCTGAATAACCAACAAATCACAGAAGAAATCAAAAAAGAAATCAAATTATGCATAGAAACGAATGAAAATGAAAACACAACAACCCAAAACCTATGGGACACTGTAAAAGCAATGCTAAGGGGAAGGTTCATAGCAATACAGGCGTACCTCAGGAAACAAGAAAAAAATCAAATAAATAACCTAACTCTACACCTAAAGCAACTAGAGAAGGAAGAAATGAAGAACCCCAGGGTTAGTAGAAGGAAAGAAATCTTAAAAATTAGGGCAGAAATAAATGCAAAAGAAACAAAAGAGACCATAGCAAAAATAAACAAAACTAAAAGGGGTTTTTCGAGAAGATAAGCACAATTGACAAGCCATTAGCCAGACTCATCAAGAAACAAAGGGAGAAGAATCAGATCAACAAAATTAGAAATGAAAATGGAGAGATCACAACAGACTACACAGAAATACAAAGGATCATAAGAGACTACTACCAACAGCTATATGCCAATAAAATGGACAACTTGGAAGAAATGGACAAATTCTTAGAAAAGTATAACTTGCCAAAACTGAACCAGGAAGAAATAGAAGATTTTAACAGACCCATCACAAGCACGGAAATCGAAACTGTAATCAGAAATCTTCCAGCAAACAAAAGCCCAGGACCAGACGGCTTCACAGTGGAATTCTACCAAAAATTTAGAGAAGAGCTAACACCTATCCTACTCAAACTCTTCCAGAAAATTGCAGAAGATGGTAAACTTCCAAACTCATTCTATGAGGCCACCATCACCTTAATTCCAAAAACAGACAAAGATGCCACAAAAAAAGAAAATTACAGGCCAATATCCCTGATGAACATAGATGCAAAAATCCTTAATAAAATTCTAGCAAACAGAATCCAACATCATATTAAAAAGATCATACATCATGACCAAGTGGGCTTTATCCCAGGAATGCAAGGTTTCTTTAACATCCGCAAATCAATCAATGTAATACACTGCATTAACAGATTGAAAGATAAAAACCATATGATTATCTCAATAGATGCAGAAAAAGCCTGTGACAAAATCCAACATCCATTTATGATAAAAACCCTCCAGAAAGCAGGAATAGAAGGAACATACCTCAACATAATAAAAGCTATATATGACAAACCCACAGCAAACATTATCCTCAATGGTGAAAAATTGAAAGCATTTCCCCTAAAGTCAGGAACAAGGCAAGGATGCCCACTTTCACCACTACTATTCAACATAGTTTTGGAAGTTTTGGCCACAGCAATCAGAGTGGAAAAAGAAATAAAAGGAATCCAGATAGGAAAAGAAGAAGTAAAACTCTCACAGTTTGCAGACGACATGATCCTCTGCAAAGAAAACCCTAAAGACTCTACCAGAAAATTACTAGAGCTAATCAATGAATATAGTAAAGTTGCAGGATATAAAATTAACACACAGAAATCCCTTGCATTCCTATACTCCAATAATGAGAAAACAGAAAGAGAAATGAAGGAAACAATACCATTCACCATTGCAACAAAAAGAATAAAATACTTAGGAATATATCTACCTAAAGAAACAAAAGACTTATATATAGAAAACTATAAAACACTAATGAAAGAAATCAAAGAGGACACAAACAGATGGAGAAATATACCGTGTTCATGGATTGGAAGAATTAATATAGTGAAAATGAGTATACTACCCAAAGCAATCTATAGATTCAATGCAATCCCTGTCAAGCTACCAACGGTATTTTTCACAGAACTAGAACAAATCATTTCACAATTTGTATGGAAATATAAGAAACCTCGAATAGCCAAAGCAATCTTGAGAAAGAAGAATGGAACTGTAGGAATCAACCTGCCTGACTTCAGGCTCTACTACAAAGCCACAGTCATCAAGACAGTATGGTACTGGCACAAAGATAGAAATATAGATCAATGGAACAAAATAGAAAGCCCAGAGATAAACCCACGCACCTGTGGAAACCTTATCTTCGACAAAGGAGGCAAGAATATACAATGGAGAAAAGACAATCTCTTTAACAAGTGGTGCTGGGAAAACTGGTCAACCACTTGTAAAAGAATGAAACTAGAACACTTCCTAACACCATACACAAAAATAAACTCAAAATGGATTAAAGATCTAAACATAAGACCAGAAACTATAAAACTCCTTGAAGAAAACATAGGCAAAACTCTCTCCGACATAAATCACAGCAGGATCCTCCATGACCCATCTCCCAGAATGTTGAAAATAAGGGCAAAAATAAACAAATGGGACCTAATTAAACTTAAAAGCTTTTGCACAACAAAGGAAACTATAAGCAAGGTCAAAAGACAGCCTTCAGAATGGGAGAAAATAATAGCAAACGAAGCAACAGACAAACAATTAATCTCAAAAATATACAAGCAACTCCTGCAGCTGAATTCCAGAAAAATAAACGACCCAATCAAAAAATGGGCCAAAGAACTAAACAGACATTTCTCCAAAGAAGACATACAGATGGCTAACAAACACATGAAAAGATGCTCAATATCACTCATTATTAGAGAAATGCAAATCAAAACCACAATGAGGTACCATTTCACACCAGTCAGAATGGCTGCTATCCAAAAGTCTACAAGCGATAAATGTTGGAGAGGGTGTGGAGAAAAGGGAACCCTCTTACACTGCTGGTGGGAATGCAAACTGGTACAGCCACTATGGATAACAGTGTGGAGATTCCTTAAAAAACTGGGAATAGAACTGCCATATGACCCAGCAGTCCCACTGCTGGGCATACACACTGAGGAAACCAGAATTGAAAGAGACGCGTGTACCCCAATGTTCATCGCAGCACTGTTTACAATAGCCAGGACATGGAAGCAACCTAGATGTCCATCAGCAGACGAATGGATAAGGAAGCTGTGGTACATATACACAATGGAATATTACTCAGCCATTAAAAAAAATACATTTGAATCGGTTCTATTGAGATGGATGAAACTGGAGCCCGTTATACAGAGTGAAGTAAGCCAGAAAGAAAACCACCAATACAGTATACTAATGCATATATATGGAATTTGAAAAATGGCAATGATAACCCTATATGCGAGACAGGATGAGAGACACAAATGCATAGAACAGTCTTATAGACTCTGAGGGAGAAGGTGAGGACGGGACGTTCTGGGAGAATAGCATTGAAACATGTATATTATCATATGTGAAACAGAACACCATTCCATGTTCGATGCATGAGACAAATGCTCAGGGCTGGGGCAATGGGATGACCCAGAGGGATGGGATGGGGAGGGAGGTGGGAGGGGGGTCCAAGAGGGGGAACGCATGTAAACCCATGGCTGATTCATGTCAATGTATGGCAAAAACTACTACAATATTGTAAAGTAATTAGCCCACAACTAAAATAAATAAATTTATTTAAAAAAAAAACTTATTTGTGTGGTTAAGTAAAATATGATAAAAAATATTTTATGTCAGTCCAGGGAGCTTGAAATTTTCTTCAAAACTATTCATGTATTACTGAAGTTTGAGGAACATTATTTTAAATGATACTCACAAAGTAAGATAATTAAAATATATTTTGGAAAAATAGGCATAAGTAGCATTTAAGGGCTAGGCCAATGCTCTAAACACCATTTGGAACACTATTTCTGCAGGAAAGTAGTGTTTAAACTTCTGTGTTAACCCTAATGAAAATACAATGAGTATGTCTATGTTTGATTTTACTCAGTCTAAAATACTTAATGAAAAACAAATTAAAAAAGAGGCGGTGTCTGTCACAGAGAGATATGCTAACTAAAAAAATCTCTAAAGAAAGAGCTCAGGTGGGACAGACTAAGGACAGGTAGACCAAAAAATAATAATAATAATACTTTCTTATTTAGATATTCAGAAGTGTAAACTGACTCATGATGTAAAATCTACCAAGCTCAGTGTGATACTAAACAATGGATTATGGAAATATAATGGAGAAACCATTTGCACTGGAAAGCTCCTCATTTAAATACTGGAGTGGAATGCCATTTAAATACCAATTTCCTTGCCTTCAGTCCTAAAGTTGGTCTACTGTCCAGGGCCCCATTGCAAATTTGACCCACATTATTCTCCAAATATTAAAAAAGAAACTAGCAAATAATTAAACTAAAGAAAAGACACAAATACTTTTTTAGCCAATTGTTTGCATGTTAATTGTCTTTCTCTCCCAAGTTGATCATACATTTTCAATTATGGGTAAGTTTTAATGTCTTTGGCTATAAAATCGTGGCATTAATAGAGTATTTCCTTCCTACTAGTCCAAGTAGATCAGGACTCAGCCCCCACCCACACCTCACACTAACTTCTTTAACTCCTTTGTGCAACCAGAATACTTTAAAGTATTACCAAGTAAGGTGCTAAAGTCTGTACTTTCTGCTAAAAAATAATTTTTGTTGATTTTGCTTTATTTTTAATTAACTTTATCTTTGTTTCCTCAAATTAGATGAATCAAAATATTACATAGAGGTTAGACTTTTTATATGGATACATTCTTGACCATCTAGATATAGGTCAGCTCATTAGATGTTTATCAGCTCTATTTAGAATATTCTCTTGTTGATTTATGTTTTCTCATGGTTACCAAGAGAAGTTTAACTCATGGTTTTATCATTTCCTAAATGTTAAACCTGTACAGCTATAAGCACACTCTTATGAAATGGTCTTGATAAAATTGAACTCACAGCTGGTTTGTGACAACTAATAATATGACATTTATTTGAAAAGCACTGGTAAGATGTCTTAGTATGGAGTCTCCCCAAAGCACACTGTGACACAAAGATTCAAGTGCAAGTAGTTTGAGAGTTGAGCTGCACTAGCCAAATGGAAATATTGGGACAATGAAGTGATCAATCAAGTACATGTTACAAAGCCTGCTAGTCACAGTGGGTGCCTGGAACTTACTATCAAGAACAAACTGGGAAAGCATTATAATACGTGCTTCTGAATTAAACCAGTGTTGGGGGATTAGGCTTTAGAGCACAAACTTCTGTCAATTATTAGTTGAGGCTATTAGGGAAAGGTGTTGATTTTTTAGAACCTACATATTTCTTGAGTGGACAGGGTAGCTCTCTTTGGTTCCAGAAAACAAGCCCTTACACAGAGATGCAGATATCTACCAAATCGATCTTGGGAGTTCACCAAATGTTCCAAGGGATATAAGTGGATTTTTGATAGTGAGGACAACACTTGCTGTCTGTGGTATAGTAGGTGTTAATTACAGTTAATTTGTTGTTACTTGTTACAAGTCCTAGTAGCAGCTCTCTTAAAATATGCCAACTTACTTTCAAGAAGGAAGGGAAGATAGGAGTCTATTTTTCATAATTTAGGGAGTATTTAAGATTGACTAATTTAAAAAATATTTTCCTATAATTAACTTGGGCAATAAAATAAAATCATAAATCCTACATCTGTTAATAAACTGCTTTCTCAAATGTCATCTTTCTGTTAAAGTACATGTGCTTCTTAATCATAATGCATTTTATTTCTGAGTTGCCTCCAATATAATTTGCAAAGATAATGATACAAGTTATTCAAATTTCAGTACACAGGTTTTCATAAAGGTCTAATTACAACTGTTAAAGAATTGGCAGAGAACTCAAGCATCCACTCACTTAGCATTTCTTAAGAAGAAGTCCCATGAAAATAAAAAAAAAAAAAAAGAAGGAAATAAGCCATTTCCCCCCTTTGTTTATTATACAGATGGCCAAGCTATTTCGGCTCTGGGCAGGTAAAGTGACAGTGAAAGTGAAGTCACTCAGTCCTATCCAACTCTTTGCGACCCAATGGACTGTAGCCAACCAGGCTCCTCAGTCCATGGAATTTTCTAGGCAAGAGTACTGGAGTGGGTTGCCATTTCCTTCTCCAGGGGATCTTCCTAACCCAGGGATCGAACCAAGGTCTCCTGCATTGCAGGTAGACGCTTTACTGTCTGAGGCACGAGCACATAAGTCGTTATTTATTTTCACTGCTACTTCTTGGTTTATTCCAAGTAAACAGAATATCAGATAGACTTTAAATGGCTGCATATTTTTGGAAACCCACATATATAGTAAAAGTGGTTATAGGGCCAACCATCTCAAAAGTATTTTGTCCAGTGGTGGCAAACCTGCTAGCAAATATTCCACGGCTAATACTACTCCTGGCTTCTACCACTTCATCCACTTCGCAGTAAGAATAGTTTCTTAGCATAAGTCTTTTCTATTTCTCAAAAATGTGACTTTTGTAAATAAATTGGTTTACAAATTAAATAATTATAAACATGTCAAAATCAATTCTCCAAACTGATGCCCTAGTGAGTTGGAAGTCTAGTAGATAACACAATTTGAACTAAAAAAGTTTTTTAAGTATTTTTCTATTTAAAAATTACTGAAAATGAATCAACAGGTTCAAATAAACCTAGCTGGAAAATGAAATCAAAGGATACATATGAGATTTCAGTTCAGGAGGATATTTTCAAAAATAAATTTATGACAGCAACATGCATTTAAAATTAAAATGTTCCAATTATTAAGGTAATTGGATCAGAAAAATTCAGCTCAAATTATCAGATGAAATGGAGGCTTAGATTATCAGACTCAAAGTATTGGTAGATTCCTCGTTTATATGTAAATTTCTCAAAATTTCACATAGCTGGGTTAAAAAAAAATACAACTGAGTAAATTTTAAAGATCTACTTGGATCCTGATGCTGGAAAAGAGTGAAGGCAAAGGAGAGGGGGCAGCCGAAGGTGAGAAGGTCAGATAGCATCACTGACTCAAGGGTTGTGAAATTGAGCAAACTCCAGAGATAGTGGAGGACAGGATCCTAGCATGCTGCTGTCCATGGGGTTGCACGGAGTTGGACATGACTTTGCAACTGAACAACAACAGCAACGACTTGGCTTTATTGACTAATTCATGCATCAGGAAGCATTCCATTTAGCAAATAAAGGAGAGCTCCAAAGGGCTATAATAGAAAAGGAAATGTTTTTAAAGGCAGGACAAGACAGTCATAGAAAAAAGTGTTAATTCAGATTAGTTCATCTCCCTTTTTTGATTCCTTCATAGTTCAGTTGGTAAAGAATCCACCTGCAACGCAAGAGACCCTGGTTCAATTCCTGGGTCAGGAAGATCCCCTGGAGAAGGGATATGCTACCCACTCCAGTATTCTCGGGCTGCCCTTGTGACTCAGCTTGTAAAGAATCTGTCTGAAATGCAGGAGATCTGAGTTCAATCCCTGGGTTGGGAAGATTCCCTGGAGAAGGGAAAGGTTAACCATTCCAGTATTCTGGCCTGGAGAGTTCCATGGACTGTGTAGTTCATGGGGTCACAAAGAGTCAGACATTACTGAGCGACTTTCATTCATTCATTCATTTATTTCCCTTTTTGGGGAAAAGAAGTCTCATTAGGTGGGTTACCTCATCTTCCTCTTGGGGACTGAGAGGGCTCATGTGACAGATTACCTCACTGGTGCGGACCAGGAAATTGCTGACTAAGTGATTAAAGCTGCATTTCTTTGGGAGTTGAAGCTTCAGTTAGCAAGCCAGGGATTGGTGGTGTGACTTAGCATAAGTGTCTCCGTTTTGGGCCTGTGGCTTCCTTTTTAACAGCTATAAAATTCTCAGTGTTATTGAGTGTTTTTAGCTACTGAGAAATTGAGAATGTTAAATATGGAGTCAAGATAAAGACTCCTCATTATTTTTATACTATATGTATATTTCTCTGTAATCTTTTCCGTGTAATTTTTTAAATTCCTCAGATTGTTTACTCATCTGCAAAATTAGCATAGTAATAGTAGTAGCTAATAGTTAATGAATGTAGGGCTTCCCTGATAGCTCAACTGATACAGAATTTGCCTGCATTGCAGGAGACCCCAGTTCGATTCCTGGATCGGGAAGATCCACTGGAGAAGGGATATGATACCCACTTCAGTATTCTTGGGCTTCCCTTGTGGCTAAGCTGGTAAAGAATCCTCCTGCAATGTGGAAGACCTGGGTTCTATCCCTGGGTTGGGAAGATCCCCTGTGGAAGGGAAAGGCTACCCACTCCACTATCCTGGCCTGGAGAATTCCATGGACTGTATGGTCCATGGGGTCACAAAATATCGGACGCGACTGAGCGACTTTCACTTTCAGTGAATGTAAAGATGCAAATTGTAAGACGTATAAACAAATAGGAAATATTATTATATTATTATTACTGGTAAATTGCCCTTTTAATATTTATTCTTCTGAGGATATTGGGCCTAGAGCCTAAATTAATTATTTTGTATTTCTGTAAGTAGGAGATCAAAGTGTCATATAATCACATAACTTTCTTAATATAGATTTCATTTCTTTATGTTGAATTCTAGAGTTCTATAGTTAATTTTATTTTATTTTTAAAATTTTCATAGTGAAATTATTGTTTTAAATACAATGTGAACAAATACCCTGTCCGATTTTATTGTTGTCTTGTTTCAATTTTATAATCAATCACCTTAAATCATCATTTTGATTTCTTGGATAAAAATGTTAGAACCTAAGCATATATGTAGTATAATTTTTAATGTCATATTTTATTTTTATTATCAAAATCTTTCTTGGTATATGCATATTTTTCTTGTCTTCTTCCATTCTGTTTTACATCTAATTCTTGATCCTTTGTTAAATTTAGATAGAGAATAACACTATTTTTGCCTGGAGAAGTCCATGGACAGAGGATCCTTGCAGGCCACAGTTCATGGAGTTACAAAGAGTTGGACTCAACTGACCAACACTTTCACTTTATACAGACACACACATACACACACACAGCATTGGGTAGAAATCTTATGACCTAGTAACTATTTTGTTGTTGTTCAGTTGCTCAGTTGTGTCTGATTCTTTGTGACCCCATGCACACCAGGCTTCCCTGTCCTAAACATTTAGCTTGATGATATTTCCTAGATAACTAAGCTTAATGAGTAGATTTTCCAGATCAATAGTTTTCTTTTGTGCATGTTAGTATTCATTTTTTAGAGTGATACATTTGGTGGAGATATGTGAATTTTGTTTTGTGTTTTAAAGAGACAGTCTTATGCAAGACACACTGTGCCTAAGGTCACATTGAAAATACTAAAACCGATTGTCGACTAGAAAGCAATAATAGTAACTAACAGAAAACAAATTTTGCAAGAACTTTTGATAATTTATTTCTCCAATCTGATATCTAAGTCACCACCTACTATCGCCTGCTATAAATTTCTCACTTCAGTTTTATTGGTCTGTGTTTTCACAACATTTAATTTGTAATCTACTACATATGTTCACAAATTTTTGCCTGAAATGCCCTCCTGAGCATTGTCT
The DNA here is from genome assembly GCF_054371585.1 of Giraffa tippelskirchi. Taxonomy (NCBI): domain Eukaryota; kingdom Metazoa; phylum Chordata; class Mammalia; order Artiodactyla; family Giraffidae; genus Giraffa; species Giraffa tippelskirchi. Next base: position 115,781,791 of record NC_137277.1, read on the forward strand.
AAGTTCCACTTTTCCTTTAAACCTCAACTGAAAAGCAAGTATTATTACTTCAAGATTCTTTGTCTTCAGAGTTAATGAGATCTGCGATGAAGATTGTGTGATTCTGCTTTTCTTTACTTGCAATTATATTCAGATATGCCACCAAGTATTCTTTTGTGTTAGAGTTTATGCCTTTGTTTTTGGAGATATAAATTATAACCATTCAATGATGTGTCATATAATAACACAGGCAAAATATCAAGGAAACATTTCGAAAATGAAAAGTAGCAAGAAACTGAAATTTTCTATTTCTCATTTAAGGCTTTTCACCCTAATGTTTATAGGTATAAGGGAGTAACACATGTGTTTGTCTATCTACAGCAACAGGAATAAATGTTTTATAAAATATCAATAGTTTAGAGTTATAGAATGCTTTGGGTCTTCCACTAAGTATAATTAACATGACATTACTCTACCTATTATACTTTATAATAAAACATTCTGAACTAGTAAATTTTTGTAGACTTATTGGCAAAAAGTACAGATAATTCTGTTATATTATTTTAAATTATTTTACTATTCCAAAAGAAGTAAAGTCTTTTGTTGGATTTTTTGTACATGTCACCCTTGTTTATGTCACAGGTTAAGATACAAGCATGTGTGGGAAATGGAGGCATGCATGAGTGATGCACATTAAGTTACTTTAAGGGCAATGATGTTCACAGTCTGCATTTATAAATCGTTATATGAAACGCATCTTTTCCCTCACATGGACCCTTTGCCTAATGCACATTTTTCTTATACAACCAGCTGACTTAAATGTTTGCAATGAAATAGTTTATCATATGAAGTTCACTTATGGAAGCTTGAGTTCTTTTCTCTCACTTATTTTTCCAACCTGTTTTAACCCAACACTCCTTAGTGATTATGCCTTCTGTTTTTTCATCTCACAAATGTTGTTTCAAAGAAAAGAAAATGAACAAAAAGGAAAGAAGAGAGAAGGTTTCTGTAAATATTTCATCCAGTGGCATGTTGTAAAGTGTAGAAAGTTAGAGCTCAGGAAAAGTAATCTTTGTCTTGAAATGCTCAGATAAAATGTAGGGAATTATTACTTTAAAATGGCTGCTCAGACCCTGGCTTTTAAACTTGATGTAAAGCTGATTCTAAGAATAAGTACCAGTTTGTGTAGCTGCTTGAAGAAATCCCATGGCCATCATTCTTTAATGGTGTGTAAACAGTGATTTTTATTTGCTAAGTAAATCCTGACTGGGTTCATGGAAAACTAGATGTAGTATTCCATGGATGGAGTCCCATAGATTTCATAAAAATCCTATAAAATACAAGCAAATTGTAAGAGTATAGTAGAATCAGTTGCTAGTGTGTTCAAAATAGTTTGTCTTTTTTATTTATGCTTGTTACTATATTATGTGTTTAGCATATTATATTGCTAGAACCGCATAAATTATTGATCATCTCCTTGCTGGTATTCCTTTGTGTGTATTCGTGAAAACAGTCACAGTTGAATTGCCAGTTCCATGGTGCACTCAATAAGGTTCTGAGTAAAAACATCACAATTTCTGTTATTTGCCAACTTTTGTTGTTATATAATTGTAGGCACATAATTGATAGGAACATTTTTGTTAATGTGTAAAATCTAATGAAAACATTTAATTTCAATTCAGCGTGGTATATTTTTGAGCACTTACTTTATGTCAACCACTGTGCCAGATATTCAGAGCACAGTGGCCACTGACTTCTGAGTGCTTACAGAGCAGTGGAGTAATTTTGTCAGTGAAAAGCTATTGAAATGGTATAAATGGTATCCATTTTGTGTGAACATCTAGACATTAGAAAATTTTCAAAGTAAGTTCATGTCTAAAGATAGGTATCGATGATGACTAATAGTTAACCAGGCTATAGGAATAGAAACTGGCTAGACAGATGGATGAGGAACGGGAGACTGGAAAGGATACTGTGCCCAGTACGGGCAGCTTGTGCAAATATCAGTAGGAAGGAGAGATAAGGGCATTTCTACATGACATTGAAGATTGAAGCAGCATATGCTGCCTTATTTGGTGATGGAGATGAGCCACTAACTCAGGACCTCATGTCAGACTAATGAGGTAAAACAAAGTTTGCTATAGAAATGAGCAGATTTCTAATCAAAAGATCAATTTTTAAAAATTCTGCTTTATGTTTCTTTATTTTTTCAGGGACTAACACATTGTTCTGCTTCAATGTGTTATAATTTAGAGATTGTTTACATTTTTATAATTAAGCTAGAATATTTTAAGTTTATCTTGCCTTTTTTATAAGGACAAATAATTAATGTTCATGGAAATATTAATGATTATATATGGTAGTCACTGTGCTCAGTCCTAGAGATATAAAGATAATAGACATGGTCTATGCTCTTAAGTAACTTCTCACTTACATACAAATGTCTAATTAGCCTTTACCACTCACAAACATTCCCAAACATCATGGGTATACATCGTTAGAGGAACTGTGTCCTATTCTCACTCCTGAGTCTCATGTTTACTTTTTCAAAATCTTTCCATTCTTTCACGATTGTTCTCTAGAAAAACAAAATCAGAAGTAGAAATATGAGGAAGTGACAAAGAATTTGAATGGAATTAATTGTCATAATTATAGAACTGCATTTCAATAGAATTCTTCTTACTGTAATACAGTGTCTTTTCAGAAATGTTACTTTGAGGTAAGTTTTCTTATTGATCTTTCTTGCTCTTTCTCTTTCACGCTACAGGTTTTATTCGAATGTTTGGTGATGCTCACTTGTACACTATTAAAAGTATTGCAAAGTAACCTGCATAGGAGTTATGATGCTTATGAGCACAGTGCATAGATTGAAAAGATTTGACAGGCGTTGAGGACTATGCTGTAGTCCAGAAATTCCACACTGACAGAGGCTCTCTTCTGGTGTTCCCCGTGCTAAGTTGCTCAAGTAATGTCCAACTCTTTGTGACTCCATGGACTGTTGGACTGTAGCCTGCTAGGCTCCTCTATCTATGAAATTTTCCAGGCAAGAAATATTGGAGTGGGTTTCCATTTCCTTCTCCAGAGGATCTTCCTGACCCTGGGATTGAATCCGTGTCTCTTATGTCTCCTGCATTGGCACTCAGAGTCTTTACCACTCCACAGTTTTTTCCTAGTTCTTCATAGGTCATTCAATTAGTAATATTTCTTCATTTCCTTACAGTTAAAGGTTTAAATTTTTTGTTTCTCTCTGAGGAAACTATCTCTGACTAACTGACAGTCAACAGCTCTGCATAAATATAATATACAAAGAGTAGTAATGGGGTGAGATATTCAGCCTTCAAATCATTACCCTGTTTTCACTCTCACTTTCTCTCCTGTCCTCCATCCTACTTCCTGTTTCCTAATCTAAAATTTCAGTGTTTGGGGTGAGGAGTGGTCAGAAAGCTCCCTCCTCTGCCCTAGTCCTCTCTACAGGCTTGGATCACAATTCTCCACTCAGGCATCTCTCTATATTCTTCAATCTCTTTTCTGTCTTCCATAATTTTGTGAAGTTTTCTTGTTTGTGTTTCATCTGCAGTCCTGCCTTTTATAAAACTATATATTTCGCCCCCCCTCCCCATTCTCATTTCAAAATAAGACTATCTCAATGATAGAGCTATAGAAAAAGGATTTAACCCAGTAAAAAATTTAATTTCTCCACCCTTACCCCTGCCCCCAGACCAGCAAGACATATGGTCTAAAAAATCACTGTTCAAGCCTTTCTGCTCATATACTGCTAAATCGGGCCAGGCTTCATACAGACTGTAGAACCTCAATGTTTTCTACCAACTTGTACTGGCCTCTTCAGCCTTACTCAGAGACAAAATAGGAGGTCATTTTCTCAAGCCATCATATTGGATCAGAAGCTGGCACAGGGTTTGGAGGGAGTATATAGAAGAATGTTAAGTGTACAGTTTGGAAGTAAGAATATTATTCTTTTTGTTATAAACTATCGTTCTTCCGGAGGAAGCTCTGTACCTGTGGATTTCAGGAGAGTAAAATAGGTGAAAACTTTGACTCCTTATTTAGACCCATTTTTTAAAATAATAAATTTAGTCATAATATCCTGAATACAGTAAAAGGCAGAGACAGCACAATATTCCTGGCAAAATCCAGAGGTCTAGGAGTAGCACCTGATAAGCAAAGGGATAATGCTAATTGGGCATTCTTAAACATGAATAGCTGTTTAATGTTATTGCTATTTATTCAGAACAAAGGTGCAGTTTTATGCAGATAAGAACCCACCCTCTCCCTCTCACACAATAAATAATAAAAAGCGATTCAGTGATATCAACCAACCTAGGCTGGAGGAGGGAAAGGAAAGGGAGCATAGGTTATCTACCAATACTGACGTTAGTGAGTTGAACAATTTGAAGATATGAAGGTAGAAGGTATAGAAATGGATGAAAACAAAAGTACAATACACATAGAAGTTGGAGGGGAAACAGAAACACATGAATGAATATTTTAAGCTATGATTATTAAATGATGAAATCTTAAATATAATTTGACTTATTTTAAAATCATTCTTTCACTGTGGTCAGATACTTATGTATGATAGATATAATAGAGGTTTTTCATGCTGGGCCCAATTTCCAAAGACTTTTTATTTAGATACTGGGAGATTTGCAGCCCCAAAGTGCCTTTACAAAATGTACTTGGCCTACAAAGTCTATGGAATGATTTTTTATCAGATTTAAGTTATTTAAGAAGTTGAAAAGTTGAGGGAAATTACTGTTAATTATTACATACTATTAGAAGAAACAGACTTTTTTAATTCAGGTTAAAAGCAATTTACTCATCCATTTTCAGCATAGAATCTCAAAAATGCATGTCGATATTTGTTTTTCTCTTTCTGACTTACTTCAGTGTATGTGACAGATTCTAGGTCCATTCACATCTCTACAAATGATCCAATTCTGTTCCTTTTTATGGCTAAGTAATGTTCTATTGTACATATATATATATATATATATATATATATATATATGCATAAAGTACCTCTGTATCCATTCATCTGTTATTGGACATTTAAGTTGTTTCCATGTCATGGCTATTGTAAATAGTGCTGCATTGAACACTGGGGTGTGTGTGTGTGAAATCTAGAAAAATGGTACAGATGAACCTATTTCTTGGGCGAGGATAGAGACACAGACATAGAGAACAGACAGGTGGACATAGGGAGAGAAGACAAGGGTGGGATGAACTGGGAGATTAGGATTAACATATTATACACTACCATGTGTAAAATAGACAGCTAGTGGGAACCTGCTGTATAGCACAGAGAGATAAATTCAGTGCTTTGTGATGACCTAGTAAGGTGGTACTGGGGGGAAGTAGGGATGGGAGGGAAGTCCAGGAGGGAGGGGATATAAGTATATCTATAATGACTCACTTCATTGTACAGCAGAAACTAACACAACATTCTGAAGCAATAAAAAAATCATGTCATAAATTTAATTCTTATAAAATACTTATTTTATATGTCATTAATATTTCTTCTTATTCTAGAGGAAAATATGAGGGAAATTACCTGCCTAAAAGGAAAATATTAATACAATTTTAACAAAGCTGTGTCTCTAATGATTTAGTTGTCATTTTAGTCATGAAAGTGTTTCCCCTGTGACTCAGATGGTAAAGAATCTGCCTGCAATGCAGGAGACCCAGGTTCAATCCATGGGTCACGAAGGTCCTCTGGAGAAGGGAATGGCAACCCACTCTAGTATTCTACCTGGGAAATCCCATGGACAGAGGAGTCTGGCAGGTTACAGTTCATGGGGTCACAAAGAGTCAAACACAACTGAGCAACTAACAATCATGAAAATATGAACTTTAAGACAACATCCTCTGCTTAGCCAATTGTGACTGCCAGCTCCACTTCTCAGTAATCTTATAAATATACGGCCTGCTGGCCCTATGTAAATTATTGAGAGAATTTGTTGAGATTTTCTTCACATCTTTATTTAGGATAAAGTCCCCAATCTGTTTTCTTCTGTTACATTAACTTATCCCTTGTTTACTAACCTACAGAAATGTAGTGCTGGTTAACAGAAATCCATTAACCTGAATGACATATCTTTATCAACAATGATTTCTTCCAACCAATACCCTTCTTCATGAGATACCATAGAAAAAATGGTCATATCTTTGCTTTATCATGAGCTTTCAATTCTTCCCTTGACATAGATTGGTCCTACATTTCATCTAGATAAAAATACCAAACTTCCCTGGTGGTGCAAGGGATAGGAATCTGCCTGCCAATGCAGGGGACATGAGTTGATCCCTAATCTTGGAAGATTTCACATGGCATGGAACACTTAGGCACCTGTGCCAAAACTTGAGAGACTGTGCTCTAGAGCTTATGAGCCACAACTACTGAAGCCCCCTCACCTAGAGCCTGTGCTCTGCAACAGGCGAAGCCACCACAATGAGAAGCCTGTGCACTGCAACTAAGAATAGCCCCGCTCCCTGCAACTAGGGAAAAGCCCATGCAGCAACAAAGATCCAGTGCAACTCAAAATAAATAAATACCAACGGTTTGAGAAAATAAAAGAGATAATAATAATTTTCTCCTATCCCTAGGCCTCTGTGTACTCAGCTCTTCATAAATCTATCACCTAGCTACAGTGATGCTTGATGATTCACAGGGAGGGAACTCCTGTAGCTACCTGTCATCCTTCATTGAAAATAATCCTACCCAAACTATTAAAACATCACCAAATGACCAGTCCTCCGTTAGCTCTTCCTTTCATAGCACTTTCTTTGAAAAAATATACCATCAGTAGCTTACAGTGAAAGCAAGAAACTTCCACCATTTTTTTCTGTCTTTACATTCTCTGTTTTCATGTATATACTACTCCCCTTATTTAAACAAATTTTAATTTTAGCTCTGCACAATCTATTAGCCATGGCCCAATACCAGTAGCAATTTAACAGTGACAATCCATCTTTGGTAAGAGTAAATGCCTGTCATCATTCTTTATGATTCTTCTTTGTAATGTCCATTATCTCTTCTCTATTCATATTGTATTAGAAATTTCACTAAAAATAAAATGAAGCAGGCTGCTATTTAGTCTATTTAAAAGCAATATTTTATATACTTCATAAAATTATGTTTCATAAACAGATAATAATTTGAATATTTAATATGAAGCTTTCATATCAGTTCACAAGCATATAGCAATTTAAATATTTAATATGAAATCTTCATATTAATGCGGGTTGGTAATGAGTTACCTACTGCTGCAGAATACATTGACCTTGTAAAATTTATCAACTGCTTTCCCTAAGCCAATCAATCAATACAGATTTATTTTCAGTTAAATATTATTTTCTGATGAATCACTCTTCAGCTGATTTCATATTTATCAAGTTGGTGTGACTTCAAAAATAATTTACTTTCTCTTGAAAATTAAGATAATTTATGGATCATGGGGCTGGAAGTGGTTCAGGGCAATTATCTCCTCTGAGTACTCAGGGATTTGAGGCACACAACAATTGATGATTTTGAACTGTGGTGTTGAAGAAGACTCTTGAGAGTCCCTTGGACTGTAAGGAGATCAAACCAGTCAATCCTAAAGGAAATCAAGCCTGAATATGCATTGGAAGGACTGATGCTAAAGCTGAATCTTCAGTACTTTGGCCACCTGATGTGAAGAACTGACTCACTGGAAAAGACCCTGATGCTGGGAAAGATTAAAGGCAGGAGGAGAAGGGGACAACAGAGGATGAGATGGTTGGATGGCATCATCGACTCGATGGACATGAGTTTGAGTAACTCCGGGAGTTGGTGATGGACGGGGAGGCCTGGTGTGCTGCAGTCCATGGGGTCGCAAAAGTCAGACACGACTGAGCGACTGAACGGAACTGTAGGAAACAAAACATGACAGTCTGGATTTTCCATGCTTCATCTGAAGCAAAGCCTAATCTGAGGTATTATTTATTAAAAGAAACTACTTCAGAGAAAGTTTAGGGCCCATTTTACAAGTGTTTGCTCAATGAACTCATTCTCTGGCAGCCAATGGGATTTGATGATTATTGTGTGCTTAGTACAACCATAAGTTGTTTTGGAATTATAGAACTTAGATTACAATATTTTTCTGTGAACATAGTTCTGAGTTTCTGGTACTGCAAAACCAGAAACGTTATAGTTCTGGTCATACTTTGCCATCTTAGGGCTACAAACAATCTATGAGGAGAATAGGCTTCATGGACTTTATAACCAATACAAACACATGAGACCCTGTGAATGGATAGATCCCATACTTGGGGTTTGATCTTATGTTGTCATATTCTTAAAAGCTTAATAACTTTATCTATGAATTTGTATTTTGCAGTTGAAGTCCAGTGAGATTATAGAATGTATGTGTGTGTGCCTGCATGCTCAGTTGTGTCCGACCATTTGTGACCCCATGGACTGTAGCCCACAGGCTCCTCTTTCCATAGGAGAGGAGAATACTGGAGCAGGTTGCCATTTTCTACTCCAGGGGATATTCCAGACCTAGGGATTGAATCTGCATCTCTTGAGTCCCCTGCATTGGCAGGCAGATTCTTTACCACTGTGCCACCTGGGAAGCCCAAGATTATAGAATATGCACCTCATTTCACAAGCAAACTACCAGTTTCCATTGGATCCTTGGGTGCCTGCCCTCCACTTCCTGTCCTAGCTTACCTGTCTACTGATGTGGTTGGGAAGTGACCTACAGCAGTCACCCTCCATCCTCAGTGGAGGCATGGGTGCACGCCTCAGTGAGGATATAGAGAAGGTTAGAGTATCTACCCTGCAGATTTCAGGACAGAGCAAAGCAGTCATTATCCCTGTCCTGAGCTGGCAGCAAATGGCATATGTCATAGATGACTCATTGGGAACTTCTTACCCACCCCTACAACAAGCGTATCAGTTGCAGTTCCTTAGGGGTCACCTCTCTGCATGGGATGGAATAGAATGGTAGTGTGAGAGGAAATTGACTTTCTCCTCCAAGCTGAGTTCCCACATCCTTTATTTTATTCCTTTGTCCTGGAAATTATGTAGCTGATGATATCTGTAACTTATGTTGTTTGATTTTTGTAATGAAGCTTGAGTAATTAAAAAGAAAGCTCTGATATTATCATGCCCAATATTTTCCTAGAGTTTCCCTTAGATATTGCATTATTTTTTAAATTAACATTGTTTAGTATTTATTTTTCAACTTAGTAGGCTGATTCCTGGGTGATTTGACTTTTTAGTAATTCACAATTAACTAACTTTGTAATTAATTGCATATTTGGAATATTTTTTAGTAGAACCTAAAAGAAAGTTTGGACTTCCCAAGTGGTACTAATGGTAAAGAAGCCACTTGCTAATGAAGGGGATATAAGAGAAGAGGGTTTGGTTTGATTCCTGGGTCGAGAAGATCCCCTGGAGGAGAGCATGACAACCCACTCCAGTATCCTTGCCTGGAGAATCCCCACGGACAGAGAAGCCTGGTGGGTTAAAGTCCATAGAGTCGCAGAGAGTCAGACACAACTGAAACTATTTAGCATACACAGCACAAGAAAGTTTAATTAAGTATTACAAAGGTAGTTATCATTTTTTAAACCTGTGTTTGTTTCACTTAATAATATGTTTTAAAATTTTTGCATGTCATTAAGGGTAGTTATATGTCAGCCCTTGTTTTAATCAAAGAATATCTGTACATGATTTTTTAAAATGTGAATACCTCAGATAGATTTATAGTGAAAAGCAATCATTTCACTCTCAACTGCCAAGCCCAATACCCTGAGGCAAGCACTGACAATCATTTAGTATTTTAATTTTTCTGTCAGGCAATATCATAGCTTTGAATTATGTTCCTATTCAAATCATCCCCAGGTTGTATCCTTATCTAAAATATGAAGATTTAGCTCTTTTACTCTGTTTCCCCCTCCTCTACAAAATGTTTGATAGTAAAATTATTATTTCAATTCTTCAGTTACCTTAAAACCTTTAATAACATATTAAACCTTATTTATTTTTGTTCTATATACTTCAGAAAATTATCTCTACCTTCCTTCCCCTTCTCCAGGTATTTTCAGCAATTTTGGTTGCTTTTATATTGTAATATTTTAAATTACATAATTAATTACATAATTAATTTTCTTAAGTCTTGCATTGTATTTGCTCAGAAATTATATTTCGTTTCAATTTGTTGTTCCTTAAATCCAAAGGACAATAAATTATCTTCATAATTTTTGTATTACATTTCATAGTGTGAACACACGATGATGTATTACCTTAAATATACACTTTTCTTCACAATCAAGATTATCTAGAAGAGAGATCCCTAGAGCTCTTACTGTCTGGTCTTACTATAAATTGAAAGTCACTCAGTTGTGTCTGACTCCTTGTGATCCCGTGGACTGTACAGTCCATGGAATTCTCTAAGCCAGAATAATGGAGCAGGTATCCTTTCCCTTCTCCAAGGGATTTTCCCAACCCAGGAATCAAACCCAGGTCTCCTGGATTGCAGGCGGATTCTTTACCAGCTGAGCCACAAGGGAAGCCCAAGAGTACTGGAATGGGTAGCCTATCCCTTCTCCAGCAGATCTTCCCTACCCAGGATCTAACAGGGGTCTCCTGCATTGCAGGTGGGTTTTTACCAACTGAGCTATCAGGTCTTACTATACGAACATTTTAATTTATTGATAATTTGCCAAATTTCCAACCATAATGCCATCACAATTCAGGCTTTAGTCTGCAGTGTTTAAGGATGACTATTTCTTGAAAACCTTACCAATATTGAAGTCTATCAAATGTCTTTACTTTTCTACATTGAATGGGCACCTCTCAAAAACTCACCATTGTTTCATTTGAATTTCCATGATTTTTATTGACTGAAAATATTTTCACATTATTCTCGCATTTTTTGCTTATAAATTGATTGTATGATAATATATGACATAATTATATTTAGGTAAATAAAGAGTTTTCATTTACTTACTAGTTCATGTATTATTCACATTTATACTTTCAAATTATATTGAGTACATTCTCTTTGCCCAAAGCTCTGAGGCACAAAGGACACAAAAGTCACTAACATAATCTGAGTGAAGTGAGAATCTAGAACTCGGAGGAAGACTTGACCCTTGATAGGAGCACAGAGCCTTGTTCATCATTGCATAAAAGTGGAAATGGAGAGAATATGATGTTTGCACTTTTAGTGGATGAAATATGATGGGGTTTCTAGTGTAAGTCTACTTTTTCAGTGAAGCATTAAGTGAAGTTATCAACTGAGGGAAGGGAAGTATAGGATGTTTAAGAATCCAGAAGAAGCTAACAAATGTGATTTCAAAGAAATATACAGATTCATACATATGTGTGTGTCAATACATAGAAAAATGTATGAAGAACGCACATCATCAAGCTATTTAAAGTTTTAATCTAGAAATGAGAAAGTGGAAGGGGGCAGAGATGGACTTAGACCATGCTTTTTACTTTCTAATTTTGTATATATATTTTTAATACAGTAGCTGGTATTCATATGTTGCCTTTATAGTAAGAAAATACAACTTATTTTAAAATTTTGTTTCCTCCAATTTGATTTGTGTTATGGTTCTAGGGTTATTAGATAAGTTTTTTAATGCATAAAGTAATTTTTTAAATACCAATTTTAAGTTGCTTCCTTGATGTTTAAAATATTATTCATTATGGGAATTATGAAAGGCTTGGCCCTCTAAGACAATTGGCAAGGTAGGTGTTTTTTTTTGTTTTATCCCATGTGATTTTTATTTTTTCTAACTGCTAAGAAAGCTAAATAACTATATCTGGTACTCATAGCTTTCCTGTGCATAGGAATAAAAGACAGTAGTCATTCCAAATACTTTTTTCTTCTCAATAGCTTTGATAAAACCAAAGGAAACATTCTATGATGAAGACCTTAGGTAGACAGAGAGAAATTATTTAAATTATTATACTTTATGCAGAGTTTCAAATTAAAATATTTATCTTATTTCGAACTTGTGAATAAGCTGATTAAAAGATTTTTTGAACATTATGAAAAATATATTTATTTTTGCCTGTATTCAATTCACGTTTTGCTAGTGTACCCACTTTATAAATATTTATATCAAATTCCAGTTTTTCATATACCAACTCATCCCTTATATAACATAGTTGAAAACTTGGTTATTTACATATGTAAATTTTCTAATATCAGAACCGTATCCTTGTCCTGAGTTGAAATTTATAAAAGTTAATATTTAATTAATTTTTTTATACTATATCTAGGTCCTTGCTAATTAATACAAGAATGCTTGCAAGGTAATATTTCTTGCTAAAAATAAATATTTCTACATTACATATGTAAATAAATATCCTTTGATGCATGATAATATTGAAAGAGCTGAATGCATTTTTATAATTTCTCTTATAATTTACTTTAGAGGTAATTATGAGACAAAGAAATGTCTTAATTTCATACATTGATGCAAACTCCCCTCCCCAAACATAAAGGGCTAGAAAAAGGGTGGTGGTGATATGGTGGATTTGGAGGGTTGTTTTTTATTTCAAATACCTCAGTACACTCTAGTACTCCTATGTGTGGCAGAGACAGGAAAAACGGACAAGTAACTCTTCAGGGAGTGATAACTTGTCTTCTGTCCCTAAACTTCAAACATGAGTTCCAAAATGATTTTAAGATAGAGTAATATTCATATGTTTAGCTATTATTGGACTGCCCCTTACTTAAAATTTAGAATTCACTCTATTTTTGTTCAAGTAACACATTGATGAGAAAAATGCTATGAAATTTTAAAAACAGAATATTAATTTATCTTTTCTTGAATAAATTGTTGCTTCTGTTACTGCAAATGACAAAACCAGACAAAGACAATTTATCCTCTAAATAGTGTTCCCTGCTCTTTTTATAAAATTTGTATTCAAATATAGTTTATTTACAATGTGTTGTTAGCCTCAGATACACAGCAAAATGATTCAGTTATACATAATATGTTGTTGTTCAATCGCTCAGTCATGTCTGACTTTTTGCAACCGCATGGACTGCAGCATGCCAGGCCTCCTTGTCCTTCACCGTCTCCCGAAGCTTGCTCAACTCATGTCCGTTGAGTCAGTGATGTCATCCAACTATCTCTGTCATCCCGTTTTGCTCCCACCTTCAATCTTTCCCAGCATCAAGGTCTTTTCAAATGAGGCAGTTCTTCACATCAGATGGCCAAAGTATTGGAGCTTCAGCTTCAGCATTAGTCCTTCCAGTAAATGTTCAGGGTAGATTTCCATTAGGATTGACTGGCTGGATCTCCTTACAGTCCAAGGAGTGCAGTCCATGTATGTAAATATATATTCTTTTTTTTTTTTTTACATTCTCTTCCATTATAGGTTATTATAATGTATTGCGTATAGTTCCCTGTGCTAAATACTAGGTCCTTGTTGGTTATCTCTTTTATATATAGAAGTGAGTATCTTTTAATCCCAAACTTCTAATTTTAACTTCTCTTTTCCCCTTTAGTAACTGTAAGTTTCTTTCTATGTCTGTGAGTCTCTTTCTGTTTTTTAAGTAATTTCATCTGTATCATTTTTTTAGATGCCATATATAAGTATTGTAATGTTTATCTTTGTCTGGTTTACTTCAGTTAGAATAATTATCTCTAGGTCCATCCATATTGCTGCTATGGGTGAACTTCTCTACAAATAATTTTCATCCTTTTTTATTCATAATTTTCTATGACTGAGTGATATTCCATTGTGTGTGGTTTCTTAGGTGGCTCAGTGGTAAAGAATCTGCCTGCAAATGCAGGAGACACAGGTTTGATCTCTGGGTCAGGAAGATTCACTGGAGGAGGAAATGGCAACCTGCTTCCACTTTTTGCCTGGAAAATCCCATGGACTGAGGAGCCTGACAGGCTACAGTCCATGGGGTCACAAAGAGTAGGAGACAACTTAGCAACTGAGTGCACACACACACACATACCCCATCTTCTTTATCCATTCATCTGTCAGTGGACATTTAGGTTGTTTCCTTGTCTTGTCTATTATAAAAGTGCTGCTATGAACAGGGGCACATGTATCTTTTTGAATTATATATGTATGTTTTGAATTATATACATTTGTTCTGAATATATGCCCAGAAGTGGGATTGCTTGATCATATGGTAGTTCTATTTTTAGTTTTCTTTAAGGAAACCCCATACTATTCTTCATAGTGACTATACCAATTTACATTCCCATCAACAGAGTAGGAGGGTTCCTAATGTATAGCTTTTATCAAAACTTCAAAATAGAAAATATGCTGGCTTTCTTTTTCTCTTAAAAATTGATTTGTACCATTATATATGTTGCATGTATACAATATCAAATTTAAACTACTATATATACTACAGTATGCTCACTACCAAAGGCTTAGTTTCCATTTATCACTGTATAATAGAACCCCTTTATCCATTTCACACCCTCTCTACTTCCCCTTCCCCTCTGATAACCACTACTCTGTCTTCTATATCTATGTGTTTGTTTGTTTGTGCTATTTACTTGTCATCATATGAGTGAAAGTACACAGTGTATATGTGTATGTGCATGTGTGTGTGTATATATTTCTTCACCCATAGATGAGTACTTGGGTTGCTTCCATATCTTGGCTATTACCTCATTGGTGGCTCAAACAGTAAAGCGTCTGCCTACAATGAGGGAGACCCAGGTTTGATCCCTGGGTCAGGGAGATCTCCTGGAAAAGGAAATGGCAACCCACTCCAGTATTCTTTCCTGGAAAATCCCGTGGATGGAGGATCCTGGTGGGCTACGGTCCATGGGGTCGCGAAGAGTCGGACACGACTGAGCGACTTCACTTTCACTTTTCACTTTCACTTGTCTATTATAAATAATGCTGCAATGAACATGGGGGTTCATATATCTTCAAATTAGTGTTTTTATATTTTCAGATAAATACTCTGAAGAGGAATAGCTGGATCATACAGTAGTTCTATTCTAAACTTTTTGAGAAGTCTCCATAATGTCTTCTGTAGAGAAGTGAAACTCGCTCAGTTGTATACAACTCTTTGCAACCCCGTGGACTATACAGTCCATGGAATTCTTCAGGCCAGAACACTGGAGAGGGTAACCAGTCCCTTCTCCAGGGGATCTTCCCAACCCAGGGATTGAACCCAGGTCTCCTGTTTGACAGGGAGATTCTTTATCACTGAGCCACTTGGGAAGCCCTGTTTTATATAGTGACTATATCAATTTACATTCTGAGCAAAGTACTTGAGGCCTCCCTTTTTCTCCACTTTCTCACCGACACTTGCTAATTTTTGCTGTTTTTGATCAAATCCATTGTAACAGGTATGTTAAAATATTTCATTGTGGTTTTTATTCATATTTTCCTAATAACTAATGATGTTGAAGAGCTTTTTATGTGTCTATTAACCTTCTTATGTCTTTTTGGAGAAATGTCCATCCAAAGCTATTGAGAAAGAAAAAGAAATAAAATGCAGCCACATTGGAAAGCAAAACTAAAACTGTCAGTATTTGTGGATGATAGAATATTATTTGTATAAAACCCTAAAGACTCCACTAAGACCTATTAGAAATAATAAGCAAATAATACCCTAAAATTAAAGGGAACAAAATCAATACACAAAA
This sequence comes from Giraffa tippelskirchi, assembly GCF_054371585.1. Lineage (NCBI taxonomy): Eukaryota > Metazoa > Chordata > Mammalia > Artiodactyla > Giraffidae > Giraffa > Giraffa tippelskirchi. The sequence goes on from NC_137277.1 coordinate 115,797,415, forward strand.
ATCTGTTACATTTCTATAGACTAACAACAAACTATAGGAAGTGAAATTAAGTAAACAATCTCATTTGTAATCACAGCAAAAAGAATACAATTCCTAGGAATTTAATCAAGGAGGTAAAAGACCTATACAATATAGACTATAAAACATTGTTGAAAGAAATTAAAGAAGACATAAAAAAATGGAAAGAGAGTCTGTGCTCATGGATTGGGAAACTAACATTATTAAAATGTATGTACTACCTGAAGCAATCTACAGATTCAATGCAATCCCCACTGAAATCCCAATGGCATTGTTCACAGAAATATAATAAACAATTCTAAAGTTTATATACAACCACAAAATACCCCTAATAGCCAAAGCAATCTTGAAAAATGAATGAAGATGGAGATATTACATTCCTTGGTTTCAAATTATGTTACAAAGCTATAGTGACCAAAACAGAATGATATTCCCAGATAAAGAGACAAACAAATCAATGGAACAGACCCATTCACATATGGACAATTAGTTAACAACAAATGAGCAGAGAACATATAATGAAAATTCAATAAATGGTGTTGGGAAAATGAGATGGCCATATGCAAAAAAAAAAGAAAGAAAAATAAACAACAAAAAAAATACACAAAAACACTATCTCATACTATACACAAAAATCAAATCAAAATGGATTAAACCCTTGAGTAAAATACCTGGAACCATAAAACTCTTAGAAAGAAAAAAAAAAAAACTCTTAGAAAGAAACATAGAAAGTATACTGTTTGACCTCAGGGTTAGCAATGTATTTCTGGGTATGTTTCTCCTCAGGCAATGGAAATAATAGCAAAAATAAATATGTGAGAACTGCATACGCAAACAACTTCTTCACAGTAAAGGAAATCATCAACAGTGTGAAAAGACAACCTACCGTATGGGAGAATATATTTGCACACCATATATCTGATAGGGGGTTATTATTAAAAAATATAAAAGAATATATGCAATTCAACAACATAAAAACAAATGATAGAGAAACTGTCATTTGTCATAAAAACAAATGACAGAAAAAATAGACACTTTTTTTTCCAAATAAGACATAATTTCTTTTGAAATGTGTCAAACAGATAAAGTATTTTTTCATTATTTCTTCTTATATTTCATCTCTCCTTCCATTTATGTCCTGGATAACTGTCATCTATCGATCTATTTAATTTGGTGGTGGTGGTTTAGTTGCTAAGTCGTGCCTGACTCTTGTGACCCCATGGACTGTAGCCTGCCAGGCTCCTCTATGCATGAGATTTTCCAAGCAAGAATACTGGAGTGGGTTGCCATTTCCTTCTCCAGGGGATCTTCCTGACTCAGGAATTGAACCCACGTCTCCTGCATTGAAGGCAGATTCTTTCCCAGCTGAGCTACAAGGGAAGCCCCGAGAAATAGAAATATATCATCTATTGATCTATTTAACTTAGTCTAGCCTTTTTAAACACTAGCCTTATTCATTTTTCTTTATTTAAAAATTGCATCATCTGTTTTAGGGTTTCTTTGCCGATACCTTAGAGTCTGCTCACTGAGTGAAAAGAAGTTCCTCTACACTTAGATTTATCCAGAAATATCCTGCTGCTTAAGCTTATTTCCATCTCAGTTCTCTGGTGTCTTAACTCACTCAATTGCTTTGTGAGGAGTCTGGTTGGTAGCTATACAGTGCTCTACAGTCTAGCCTAGAGGAACATTTTAAAAAGTGTGAGAAAAAATATCCCTATTTGATTTTTTAAATAGATTTGCTAAGACCTTTAAGAAAATGGTTTAGCTTACATTATTTTTGCCCTTACCAGTGATCCAAAACTGAGTTATTTGTTGGAAAGTTTATTTTTAAGAAAGCAAACACTTCAAGGAATGTCAAAACAAACTTTGACATGTGCTAAGGACATGAGTCTCTTCTCTCTTCTTTTCTTAGTTAAAAGATTTCTAAATAAATTGTATTGTAATCCCAGGTAGATGACTTCAGTTTTAAATATGTATTTTAGAGGTAACTGGTGAACAGCATTTTCCATACTTCTTTATTCTCAACCTTCACATTGTAGATCAAGTTATAAATTCACTTTTCAGTGGGAACACCAGGTTTCCACACCACCACCCCCCCAAAAAAAAAATAAACCCTTCTCTTTCAACATCCCACAGTTTCCACCTTGCTGAACACCATATGTATTACCTTGGGCAGCATCAATACTCCACACTGTGCTTCATTGACCCAAGCACCGTCATTCTTGTAGATTTTACTTCCTTGGTTTCTCGAGAGTTTCTTGCATCTAACTAGAATATGAGAGAATAACAGTGGAGAAGGAATATTTGATTCTTAATTAACCTAACTACAAATGACTGACCCATCTCTCTCATATCCCAGTTTCAAAAACCAGTCAAATGTTACTGCATAGATATAGGTATGGCTTCTACTATGAAATTCCTTCTTGGACATATGCTTCCTAGAAAAAATTCCACCCAATGTCTGGAAACAGAAAAAGTTGGTAAACAATGTCCTTGCTACTCCAGAATAAAAATAAGTTCTCTTTATCTATTTATCAGCAAAATCTGGTAAACTCGTCATAGGGAAAGGGAAGTGTTTCACAGTATACAATATATTACAGAAAGATTCATGTTAACTTATTTCAGTTCTGAATACATAGTAGATAATGTACAAGCTTTATGTCTTTGTGACACTATAATGCTAGTGCAACTTTGAATTATAATATAAAGATTTAAATTTATTTTAAAAGTCTCCATTAAACGATGAAAACATTTCTTACTCTGCTTTCTTATTTTAATTTATAATTTGTATAAATTTTAAAGGAAAAATTTTACTTTTTAATAGAATAAAGGACTAACTTAGCTTGATTCAGTATTAATTTCTTGGTAAAACTGAGGTAATTGTGATCTTTAATTGAAGTCTGAAGTCATATTTTGAGGTACAGACATTTATAATTTGGAGGGGAGGATACTTGTCACACCTTTGTAATTACCCTCCTATAATGATAAATGCATATGTAAAGCAAGTGTGAGAAATTGTTACTTATATGTCATGCAAGCAACCTTGGTTTTTTTTGTTTTTTTGTTTTTTTAATTTATTGTCTCCTCCTAACACTCAGCATGCTCTAATTAAATCATATTGGCAACTACTGTGATGATATTCCAGGTTCAGAAGACTAGAAAATTAATGTAATTCCTAGAACTAATAGAAATTGCACCAGATCCTATGAAGTGAGCTTTTAGAGAGGTAGCGAACTACAAAATCTGTCATACATTCTTTCTCCTCGTGGAAATAGAATAATTTGGTATGAAGGACATTTCATTTATCTCAATTACTAAATGCATTTTGTCTCTCATTTGAACAGTGGCTACTTTGACTTCACTCTTTTTTCCAGTCATAAGACTAATTAACTGGTCTCATTTACTATCTTACTGCAATATCACTGCTACTCTATAAAGATAATTGCCTGTATGGCTGCAAGGCAAAAAACATAAATAATTAATTTTTAAAGTCAAGGAAATGATATGGATCTTTGGAAATGACATAGAATAATGACAATTATTTCTATTTGGAGCCCAAATATCTGGCTAGATCAGAGTTTACAGATTTGGGACTTTTAGAAAATTGTCATATTAGAGTCTCTGCAAATAAGTTATTCTTGATTAAGAAAATGGAAAAACATTTCAGACCTTACCTTATTTGTATGTTCTTCCAAAAGAAGTAACATATAAATATATGTTTTTTAAATTACAGGACTAAAATAAGTAGCCAAGGTCTCTCTAAAAATTCAAATATATATTATACCTAGTTAAGGATTCACTCTAAATTCATGAGACCTTGTTTTCATTCCCTGAGAGCAAATGTCAATGAGAAGGATTTAATCATAACTTTATTAACTTGAATAATTTTCAGACTATATGTTCATATAATGAAAGTATTTCTTGAGGCCTCATGGAGCTCTCTTCCTGCCCCTACTTTCAGATATACTATGAGATATATATTATACGCAATAAACTCCTAATAATAGAAAGCAAATATATAATTATCAATATTAACTATGTTCTCAAATAATTCATAAGAAAATAAAAGATTTTATGTGCCTATACACTTTGGCACCCCACTCCAGTACTCTTGCCTGGAAAACCCCATGGACGGAGGCTGGAAGGCTGCAATCCATGGGGTCGCTCAGAGTTGGACACGACTGAGCGACTTCACTTTCACTTTTTACTTTCATGCATTGGAGAAGGAAATGGCAACCCACTCCAGTATTCTTGCCTGGAGAATCCCAGGGATGGCGGAGCCTGGTGGGCTGCCGTCTATGGGGTCGCACAGAGTCGGACACGACTGAAGCGACTTAGCAGCAGCAGCATACACTAACATTGACTACAAGTCTACATGTAATTTGGAAAAAAATGAATTTTGTGAAAAATACGTATGACAAATGTTCAGTGCAGTTTGTCACTTAGTCGTGTGCAGCTCTTCACGATCCCATGGACTGCAGCACACCAGGCTTCCCTGTCCATCACCAACTCCTTACTCAAACTCATGTCCATCGAGTTGGTGATGCCATCCAACCATCACATCCTCTGTCATCTCCTTCTCCTCCTGCCTTCAATCTTTCCGGGATCAGGGTCTTTTCCAATGTATCAGTTCTTCGCATCATGTGGCCAAAATATTACAGTTTGCGCTTCAGCATCAGTCCTTCCAGTGAATATTCAGGACTAATTTCCTTTAGTAAATTAGCTCCTTGCAGTCCAAGGGACTCTCAGGAGTCTTCTCCAACCCCACAGTTCAAACACATCAATTCTTTGACACTCAGCTTTTTTTATAGTCCAACTCTCACATCCATACATGACTACTGGAAAAATCAGAGCTTTGACTAGACAGACCTTTGTTGACAAATATTAGATATGAAGATTTCTCTATCATGTGTAGTGATTATGTGTGGGGAAGTAAAGCTTTTATTTCTTAGGTTCTCAGGCCCTGAGAATTAAATTGATGTAAGACAGATTTACAGGAGAAAAGCATACAGATTTAGGTAATACAAAATTTACATGATGTGGAAATACTAATGAGGAAATGAAGAGCCAAAGAAGTGACAAGCTATGAATTATTTTATACTACTTTAAAAAACAGAGACAACTGTGAAAGAGTGAAGTATATGGATATCATGATGATAAATAATCACGATGGTGTGATCACTCACCTGAGCCAGACATCCTGGAATGTGAAGTCAAGTGGGCCTTTGAAAACATCACTACGAACAAAGCTAGTGGAGGTGATGGAATCCCAGTTGAGCTATTTCAAATCCTCAAAGATGATGCTGTGAAAGTGTTGCACTCAATATGTCAGCAAATTTGGAAAATTCAGCAGTGGCCACAGGACTGGAAAAGGTCAGTTTTCATCCCAATCCCAAAGAAAGGCAATGCCAAAGGATGCTCAAACTACCGCACAATTGCACTCATCTCACACGCTACCAAAGTAATGTTTAAAATTCTCAAGCCAGGCTTCAACAGTATATGAGCTGTGAACTTCCAGATGCTCAACCTGGATTTAGAAAAGGCAAAGGAAACAGGGATCAAATTGCCAACATCTGTTGGATCACTGAAAAAAAAAAGAGAGTTCCAGAAAAAACTTCTGCTTTATTGACTATGCCAAAGCCTTTGGAGGTGTGGATCACAACAAACTGTAGAAAATTTTCAAGAGATGGGAATACCAGACCGCGTTACCTGCCTCCTGAGAAATCTGTATGCAGGTCAAGAAGCAACAGTTAGAACTGGACATGGAACAGCAGACTGGTTCCAAATAGGAAAAGGAGTACATCCAGGCTGTATATTGTCACCCTGCTTATTTAACTTATATGCAGAGTACATCATGAGAAATGCTGGGCTCGATGAAGCAGAAGCTGGAATCAAGATTGCCAGGAGAAATATTAATAACCTCAGATATGCAGATGACACCATCTTTATGGCAGACAGCAAAGAAGAACTAGAGAGCCCCTTGGTGAAAGTAAAAAAGGAGAGTGAAAAAGCTGGCTTAAAACTCAACATTCAGAAAGCTAAGATCATGGCATCTGGTCCTATCACTTCATGGCAAATAGAAGGGGAAACAATGGAAACAATGACAGACTTTATTTTGGGGGGGCTCCAAAATCACTGCAGATGGTGATTGCAGCCATGAAATTAAAAGACGCTTGCTCCTTAGTAGAAAAGTTATGACCAACCTAGATAGCATATTAAAAAGCAGAGGCATTACTTTGCCAACAAAGGTCCATCTAGTCAAAGCTATGGTTTTTCCAGTAGTCATGTATGGATGTGAGAGTTGGACTATAAAGAAAGCTGAGCACCGAAGAATTGATGCTTTTGAACTGTGGTGTTGGAGAACACTCTCGAGAGTCTCGTGGACTGCAAAGAGATCCAACCAGTCCATCCTAAAGGAAATTAGTCCTGAATATTTTTAGAAGGACTGATACTGAAGCTGAAACTCCAATACTTTGGCCACCTGATGCAAAGAACTGACTCATTTGAAAAGACCCTGATGCAGGAAAAGATTGAAGGCAGGAGGAGAAGGGGATGACAGAGGATGAGATAGTTGGATGACATCACCAAGTTTGAGTAAACTCCGGGAGTTGGTGATGAATAGGGAAGCCTGATGTGCTGTAGTCCGTGGGATTGCAAAGAGTCGCACACAATTGAGCAACTGAACTGAACTAAAGATATGTGGAGAGACTAGAATATGGTAAAAATTATTTCTACAAACTCTGTACAGAATTCTCTTAGTCTGAAACCCTAGTCTCTGGTGGTATGAATGTTGCCTTCCTCTTGGTGTAGGGAGGACATGTTTTACATAAGAGTTTTATCTGTTTTTAGTAAGTAAAATGATGCAAATGTGAAAGAGGTCTTCCCTGGAGGCTCTCGCAGTAAAGAATCTGCCTGCAATGCAGGAAGCCAGGGTTCAGTCCCTGGGTCGGGAAGATCCCCTGGAGAAGGAAATGGCAACCCATTCCAGTATTCTTGCCTGGGAAATCCCATGGACAGAGGAGCCTGGCAGGCTATAGCCCATGGGGTTGCAAACAGTCGGACATGACTGAGTGACTAACTCTTTAGGAAATAAAAGGGGAGGTTGGAGTAAGCTTCCTGTACTGATCTTTTTTAAGTGCTTGTAGCTCAAAATAATTCTTATGCCAAAATGGTACAACCTAGTCTACCATCTGAAAGGTGGTATCTCTTTGTACTCTTGCTGCTTTAATTTGTCATAATACAGTTTTTACTGGGATACAAATAAGCAATATCTGTTATTATAATATGTACGTAAGGGTTTATAAAAACTTTCATCTACTTTTAAAAAAGTGGGTGAATTTATGATTTTATCAATCTCTCCATAGTAATTACAAATAATTCATTGAACATTAGGTTCCTGAATATCAAATGAAAAGAGCCTTTGTAATAATTTGGGAAATAGGCAATAGGAATTATTTGTTGCAGTTTATTTTTGTATTTACTTTCTACATTAGACATAGTTTATTACTAATCACATAAAATTGTGAATTGTAGTTTCTATTCTTTATGTTATATAACACTTCTAAGTGATTTTCTTTTTAAGTGAGTTTACTATAACTATGAGTCAGTTAACAGTTCTTAAAAGGATTTGTTTGTTTTTCTCAAACCAATATTGAAGATGTATTTGGGAAAAGGGGATTATTTTTTCAGTAAAACAAGTTATATTTCCTTGGCAAGCAGTAGCTAATATTATAAATAGTAATATTTCAGTAGAGCTAATGCAATATAAATTCAAAGTTATTAGAGTCTTACTTGATTTGTTTTGTTATTCAATCAAAATTCAACCAAAAAAATGTTATAAACACTATGTAGGGACCATATTTTTCATGAATAATAATGGCTTTTAAGTTTGTGACATGTGAGAAGGAATATACGACAAACACAAAATTATTAAAAAATCATATTATTTTAAATATTGCAAAATATGACTTTGCAATGAATGTGTACCAACTGATGAATCAATTAAAATAGATTAAGAGGCAGAAATCAGATAAAAAATATTTTGAATGTATATACTTAAGCCGTGAAAAGGAAAAATTGATCCATAGTTCACTGTATTTTTTACTATATTGAATTTTTAAAACAATACCCAGTCTTTGAATATTCAAAGAGAAATTGGTTTTACATATTCTTTTTGGTTTCATTTTTCAAATCCACAGAAAATTTGAAGGATTAGTGCAAGTCAACACCTCTATGTCTTTATCTGAATTCACTAATTTTCAATGGCCACTTTTGGTGTCTTTCTCTATTTTTATTACTATACAGAGAACACAGGGAAATGTTTGGAAGTTGCACACATCCTGAAATTCTTCCTCTAAATAGTTTCTAAAACTCAAGACATTCTCTACATGAATAAAATGTCAGTGTCACAGCCAAGAAGTTCAGTGTTGATCAAGTAATCTTATCTAATCAAAACTTCAGATTTAAATCTATGATTTCCAAATATTGTCCTTTATAGCTTTTTATGTCACACTTTTTCTCCAAGTCAATCAAGGATCATGGTTTGCACTTGGTTGGTTTGTCTTTTTAAATCTGGAATAGCAGCCCCAAAACTATTTTATTTTTCTTTCCTGACACCGATAATTTTTTACTGTCTCAGCCAGCTGTTTTACTTCATGTCCCGCAATCTGGATTTGTCTGACAGTTTCATATTATTTAGATTCAGGTTAAAAACTTTTGGCAAGGATTCTGCATGTATTATATTACATTCAGTTGTGAGACATAACATTGCTATTTCTGATTTGATGCTTGCAAGATTTCCCCATTTTAAAGGGGCCACTTTTCCTTTATTACTAATGATTGATACAGGGCCTGATAAGCTATATGAATAACCTTCTCCCCAAACAAAGATTTTAAATCCGATGATAATCCTTGCTTGAATAAATTATTACCCTGGTGGTTACAGCATGGTCATTTTCTAATTCTGTTGTTCTTTTTTATTTATTTGTTTGCATAATCATATAAATAAAGCTTTACTTCCCATCTGACTCTTTTTGGAAAATCACTATTAATTTAGCAATTTTTAGAAATGGTGTATCTTTTTATATTTTTACCCTCAATTTGTGCAAAATTTAAATTGTGACATGTACTTATAGTAGAATAGGATATACCAGTTGTAACAAATGACCTACAACATAAAATGGAGAAGGCAATGGCACCCCACTCCAGTACTCTTGCCTGGAAAATCCCATGGACGGAGGAGCCTGGTAGGCTACAGTCCGCGGGGTCGCTAAGAGTCAGACACGACTGAGAGACTTCACTTTCACCTTTCCCTTTCATGCACTGGAGAAGGAAACGGCACCCACTCCAATATTCCTGCCTGGAGAATCCCAGGGACGGTGGAGCCTGGTGGGCCGCCATCTATGGGGTCGCACAGAGTCGGACACAACTGAAGCGACTTAGCAGCAGCAGCAGCAGCACAACATAAAATAAAATGTATAAATCTCACAGAAACAATACTGATTACAATGAATCTGACACAAAAGACTATTTTCTGTATAATTCCATTTAATGAAGTTGCAAAACAGAAAAAAAAAGTGCTGTTTGAAGTCAGGCAAGTTGTTACTCTTGATGGTCTGAGTGTAGCTTTAAGTGTTCTTATAATATTCTGTTTCTTGATCTGAGTCTGGTTAAGAGAATGTGTTTTTATAATGAAAAGTCAAGTGATTCAGTTGTTAAATTGGGACTTCTATATTGAGGTATCATATATTAGTAGGGCGGAGAAGGCAATGGCACCCTACTCCAGTCCTCTTGCCTGGAAAATCCCATGGGCGGAGGAGCCTGGTAGGCTGCAGTCCATGGGGTCGCTAGGAGTCAGACACGACTGAGCGACTTCACTTTCACTTTTCACTTTCATGCATTGGAGAAGGAAATGGCACCCCACTCCAGTATTCTTGCCTGGAGAATCCCAGGGACGGGGGAGCCTGGTGGGCTGCCGTCTCTGGGGTCGCACAGAGTCGGACACGACGGAAGCGACTTAGCAGCAGCAGCAGCAGCAGCAGCAGCAGCAGCATGTTAGTAGGGAATTAGAAAAATTTGACCCAACAGTATTCAATTGAGATAGCGTATTTGATTTTTTGATATATTCCCATCAGTCATTAAGAAGTTCTTTCATTTTATGGCCCCCAAGTATACTCATCTTATGCTTTTTTTACTGTTCTGGCCTGAAATCAGCATTTCTCCCAAAACTTCTGATTCTTTTAGAAGCCAAGGTAAGGGCGCTAAGCAAGCTAATTGCTATTAGAATGTCATTGCTTTTAGATTCTTTTAATGTTTAGAGAGAGATAGAGCACCTGTACACTTTGTTGGATCTTGCTTCTTATGATTTGGTCATAATAATAATTCTATTTCAAATCCAGTAATAATATTTTCTCCCCTTTTCCATTTCATTTATATTTCCATTTCTCACAGTGAAAACTCTATCCAAGAATATTAATACTATTCCCTCATTAAGTCTTTTGTACAATATACCCAAAATAGTTTTAGGATTATTTCACCAATGTGACTACCCAAAACAAGCCTGCAGAGAAAAGTTCAAAGCAACAATCAGTGAGTTCATTCTAAGTTACCTGTTTCTATATTGTTATTTACTTAAGGTGTTTCTGTTTTGTCAGGACCTTGCCCCCACCTTTGTTTTGATCATAAATCTGAAATTAATGCAATAAATATTTATCTTTAGTAATTTGGCAAGTTTTTCCAAACTGTCATTTAAATATATGAAATAAGTTTTCTAATAGACTCCTCAGAAAGGACTTGAACTCCAGGATTCCCTAAATTCTTGAATGGTTCAACATGTTTTTGTGTAGCCTTGATGCTTGAAGGAAACATTGGCAGGAAATAAGGCCTTGGCTCCTTCTTTCCTTAAGTTTTGTAAAATGTGTTAATTCAATGTTATCTTGCTTTGTATGTTGCTGTTGAGAAATATGATGCCAACATGATTTTCATCTCTTAACAACTGACTGACTTGTTTTATTCAATAGCTCAGATATTTTTCCCTATATTTTTACATTTTAATTGTTCTATTAGAATATGTCTCAGAGTTAGCCGTTCTAGATCAATTTTCCCCATTATATAGGTTACATAAAAGTATTAGAGGTTCTTATATTTCTAGAAAGATTTCTTAGATTATTATTTTAAGTATTGCTTCTCTATTTTTTTTCTTCCAATAAACTAATTATATATAATCATTTAGGTATATTTATTATTTCCAACATTTTCTCTCTAATCATCCTGAGGTTTTTTTATGTAGCATTTACTTTTTTTTGTCTCTATTATGTTACTTAGTGCTCTTTATTATAATTTAAGTTAAATCTATTCTCCTTTGGGAAACTTGATTTAGTTTCTTCATTCCTCAGATTTTTTTTTTTTTCAGTTTCCTATTCCTACCTAAATTGAGACAACTCATATGATGACTACTTTTTTGTAAATCTATTTTATTTCAGATGTTTTGAACTTCAGATTCAAGGTAACACACATACACATACATATAAGAATACTTGTTCTTTACTTTGCAGACTATCAGGAAGGCTTTTGTTTCTCTAGCTACCTTTATTATCCCTAGAAGTCAAACCCGATATGCCTGGAGCACTTCTGGTCCTGTGTCCTTTTGAGCCTTGTCTTTCAGTTTCAGAGTAACTAATGTGCTCATCCATCAAGTTTCCAACTGTTCTTATAGGTACTTGCTCAGAATGATTCTGTGTTCCAACTGCTAGGCTCTGTTTCCTATTCTTTTTCCCCACATACTTCATTTTATCACATACTTGACCTGAACCATCCTCATCTGAATATTTTTCCCCTACTTTCACATCACTTGAAGTGTTTAGTATTTTTTTTTATTTTATTAGAGTTGATTTACAATGTTGTATTAGTTTCAGGTGTATAGCAAAGTGATTCAGTTATACGTACACAAATATTAATTCTCTTTCAGACTCTTACTCATATTGGTTATTAAAGAATATTGAGTAGAGTTCCCTATGTTATACCGTAGGTCCTTGTTCATTATCTATTTTATATATAGTAGTTTGTGTATGCTAATCCCAAGCTTCTAATGTATGCCTCACCACCCTCCCCGCCACCATCTTTCTCCTTTGGTTATTGTAGATTTGTTTTTGAAATCTCTGAGTGTGTTTCTATTTCATAAGTAAATCATTTTTAATTAGATTACACATATGAGAGATATCATATGATATTTATTTTTCTCTATATGACTTTTTGAAGTGTTTAGTATTTTTAAGCTCCATGGAAACTGTCGGCTTCCCAGGTGGTGCTAGGGGTAAAGAACCTGCCTGCCAATGCAGGAGACGTAAGAGACACAGGTTTGATCCTTGGCTCAGGAAGATCCAGGGGATTTTCCACTATAGTATTCTTGCCTGGGGAATTCCATGGACAGAGAAGCCTGGCAGGCTACAGTCCATAGCGTTGCAAAGAGTTGGATGCAACTGAAGTGACTTAGCTTATACACACATATGCAACTGCTGGTTAAGGGTGGTTTTATTTTCTCTTCTTTATGGTGTATATCTCTTTATCATGAGTAGAGCAATTCAGATCTACATGACCTCTATAATCCTATATAGACAAAACACTTTTCAAGGAAGTTAAAATTATGGGTTCATCTATTTTCAGTTATGATGTTTTTGCATGCATGCCGTGTTGTATTATATAAAATCTTGTATGATTTAACATTCAGTGAACTTATACTGAAAACGTATTACATGCCAAACATTTAGATTGTTTCATTTTACTAGAATTCTAAACTCTTTTGATGGATATAATTCTTTAGCTTGGAACTGAAGCATAAGAGTTATTATTCTCATTTGTTGGTAGACTATTTATTATGTTTCTAAAGTGTTTTGAAATAATTTTATCCATTCCCACAATAACCGCTATTAGGAAAACAGTTTTTGACTATTAACTTTAAGAAAAAAATAGGAACTGAGTAATGTTCACTTTGTAAAAGAAAAATACAAGACTAGATTCAAAAATAGTCTTTTTATAGACTGAGCCAGGGTTTCCCTGATAGCTCAGTTGGTAAAGAATCTGCCTGCAATGCGGGAGACTGGGTTCGATTTCTGGGTCGGGAAGATCCGCTGAAGAAGGGATAGGCTACCAACTCCAGTATTCTTGGGCTTCCCTTGTGGCTCAGCTGGTAAGGAATCCGCCTGCAATGCGGGAGACTTGGGCTCAATCCCTGGATTGGGAAGATCCCCTGGAGAAGAGGAAGGCTACCCACTCCGGTATTCTGGCCTGGTGAATTCCATGGACAGTCCATGCGGTCGCAGAGTCGGAGAGGACTGAGTGACTTTCACACTTCGCTTCACTTCACAGTGTAAAAATCTAAGAGAAAAGGAACAGTTCAGGAAAAATACAATTTAAGGCTCTGGAAGTCAAACATCCTCTACTTTAATGTGCGGCAAAATGAAAACATATGAAACAGGAGTTAATAGTGAAAGATTCTAACAGTGTTCAGTAAACTTCATAGAAGGTCAAGTGGAAGGAGGGCTGAATGTTGATTTTTGTGGTAGTAGTAGGACTTTTTTTGGTAGGCTTTCTGATCATTAGAAGAAGAAAAGTTAGAGGATTACAAGTATTTTTTTCAATTTTCAAAATCCCAAATAATTAGTGGTTGTTAGTCATTGAGGGAAAGGTTATCCCAATAATAATGATGAGTTTTGTGATGATGTTGCAAAGTTAAACAGTAAAGGTCAGAGTAGAACTGACAATTTTGATGACAAAAACAAGATAAAGTTAATACAGTAAGAAATAGAAAAGATTTAGCTTTCAGTCTAGAGAATGCTATGATGAAAGCAGATCATTAAGAAGAAAAGACTGAAAGTATTTTACAGCAGCAACTCTCTAATATTTTTTCCACCGTGACGTACATGACATAGTTTTTTTCCAGAGGAGACACATCCCCACCTACATCTCCTAGAGCAGAGATAAGAAAGGTTGGATTTGTGCTTAATTCCTGCTATTTTGGCAGCATCTTGCTTCCTATTTCTTCTTGTCTTGAGAGAAAGTGTGAATGCAGGCAAGTAAGAGTGATGTTTCTACTCTATTTATAAAACTATAAATTTATATTTAAAAAAGTAAAGGTACTTGCCTGCAGAAACACTTTTCATAATTATATGTGTATGTGTGTTTGTGTTTGTGTTTAAAATACTTAAAAACATTGGTCCCCTTTACTATTAATGATAATTAGCAACTCTTTTCTGTTGAACTTATGGCGAACTCCAGTGTGTGGTTTATTGATGTAGAGAATAGTGTCAGTTGTGCAACTTGAGAATTGAGACTGGCAGCTAGAGGTTAATGTGTTTATTCAAATGGGTAATCAATATAGAGAAACAGCATTAATAGTGGAGAGGAAGAATAAAAGTGAAAGACATTTTGAAAGAAAATTGACAAAAGGGAGACTAAAAATGAACAAGGGAAAAGAATAATTTAAAGCTGTATTCTGAACTCCAAATTATTATTATGACTTTGAAATTACAAAATCTAAAGCATTTAAGTTGTATGATTGCATAAATGCCTTCTTTATTCAAGAAATGTTATTTAATAGTATATAGCAGTCACTGTTGTAAGCACCAGAATTTTATGACTAACAAATCAGAAAAAATCCTTGCTTTCTCATTTAATAATTTACAGTTGTTATTAACTATAATTTCTATAGTCACAGTTAATAAAACAAAAAAAGGACATTGTACTAAACTTCAGTTCATCTCTTTGATTAGAATACATTTGAACTTTCTTTTTAGGGAAGGAAAAGAGGAAATTTTTGTGTATGTGATAAAACCTCATATAACCAATATACTTCAGGAATTTGAGAATTGAGAAATTTAATATGTATTTGGTGTTTGGCATTCTGCCAGATATCTTGTGTGTCCACATTTTTTCATATAACTCTGATAGCCTTGTTTTAATGTTGAAATTATTTCAACTATTTCCAAATGAAAGTAAACCCTAGTGTAATGGGCAGCTTGCCTGAGGCACATAGTTAGATTATAAGTAAGGTCAGAACAGAGAACTGATCCTACAGGTCCATATATTTTCTAGTAAACTAGGTTTTACAGTAAGGTATATACTGTAAGTCACCTTGACAGCTTTCCTTGTTTGAATCTGTACATTTGAAAATATTTTTAAAATGTCTAAATCTGGATAAGTCTGGATATTGGATTGCTAATACAATTTTAGTTAAATATACTTTTTCCTTTAAACTTTTAGAAAATATTAGAATTCTTCTGAACTTGATTAGGTATTGTATATAGCACCAGGTAGAGATGGTAAAGAACATCACTGTCCAGTATGGTAGCCATCAGCTACATGTCATTATTTAAATTTAAAATAATTAGAATTAAAAATTCAGTATTGTAGACAGTAAGATCAAGATGATCACAGTAGGAGGTTCCTGACTTTTTCCTCCTCCCATGAAGGTGGAAATTTATATTCACAAACACACGTATACATACATATATATATGTGTGTGTGTGTGTGTGTGTGTGTATGTGTCTGCTTAGTCGCTCAGTCATGTCTGGCTCTTTGCGACCCCATGGACTGTAGCCTGCCAGGCTCCTCTGTCCTTGAAGATTCTTCAGGCAAGAATACTCAAGTGGGTTGCCATGCTCTCCTCCAGGGGATCTTCCCAAACCAGAGATCGAGCCCAGGTCTCCTGCATTGCACGGAGGATTTTTTACTGTCTGAGCCAACAGGGAAACCTATATGTATATATGTATATATGTATATATATACACACATACACAAACACATACATACACACACATATACATATAGCTTCACAGGGATCAATTCTCTGTGAGAAAAGTACAGAAACTAGTTGAATGACTCCTATACCTCACACAACTGAGGAAATAACTCACATCAAAACGGATAGGAAAAGCTGATACACACTTGTGCCAAAAAGCCTTCCCTCCATTATCAGTCAGTTCAGTTCAGTCGTGTCCAACTCTTTGCAACCCCATGAATTGCAGCATGCCAGGCCTCCCTGACCATCACCAACTCCCGGAGTCTACCCAAACTCATGTCCATTGAGTTGGTGATGCCTTCCAGCCATCTCATCCTCTGCCATCCCCTTCTCCTCCTGCCCCCAATCCTTCCCAGCATCAGGGTCTTTTCCAGTGAGTCAACTCTTCGCATGAGGTGGCCAAAGTATTGAAGTTTCAGCTTCAACATCAGTCCTTCCAATGAACACCCAGGACTGATCTCCTTTAGGATGGACTGGTTAGATCTCCTTGTAGTCCAAGGGACTCTCAAGAGTCTTCTCCAACACCACAGTTCAAAAGCATCAATTCTTCGCTGCTCAGCATTCTTCACAGTCCAACTCTCACGTCCATACATGACTACTGGAAAAACCATAGCCTTGACTAGATGGACCTTTGTTGGCAAAGTAACGTCTCTGCTTTTTAATATTCTATCTAGGTTGTTCATAACTTTCCTCCCAAAGAGTAAGTGTCTTTTAATTTCATGGCTGCAATCATCATCTGCAATGATTTTGGAGCCCAGAAAATAAAGTCAGCCACTGTTTCCACTGTTTCCCCATCTATTTGCCATGAAGTGATGGGACCAGATGCCATGATCTTAGTTTTCTGAATGTTGAGTTTTAAGCCAACTTTTTCACTCTCCTCTTTCACTTTCATCAAGAGGCTTTTTAATTCTTCCTCACTTTCTGCCATAAGATCTGAGATTATTGATATTTCTCCCGGCAATCTTGATTCCAGCTTATTTTTCTTCCAGCCCAGGGTCCCTTCATTATAGTGGCTTACAATTATGAGGGAACCCCTAACTTCCAGTTTCTCCTTGAGGAGTGAATGGTTTGCACCACATGTCTTATACCTAACTTTTATGACTGCTGCCTAAGTGACTGGATCCTAAGTGACCTAACTCAGAGAGCCAGTGGGGGCTGGGCATTCACGAGTCCACCACGACCGCAGTCAACACAGAGGAATTTTTTAAACAAGTGCATGAGCACTTCCTAAGACTTCCTCTAACTCAGCTCAGCCCAGAAGGAATAGGCAGACACAATGCTCCCGATTTCTCCCTGGAAGGACTTTGCATATTTACACAGTAACTTCCTGAGAAGCAGACTTCTACCCTGCCTGCCTGTGGGAGCTGACTGCATCCTCTCAGGAGCCTGAAAAGGCTTGTGGGAATTTCCTCAGCCTCCTCTTCCCAGCTTGCTCCAACGATAAAACCAAGTTTCCAGCTTCTCTCTGGAAAAGCTTGTCCATGTGTGTAGAACCCTTAGTTTTATGGCTACTGCCTGAGGGGTCAGCTTAGAAAGCCAACAGGACTCAACATTCATCAGTCCTACAGAACCACATTAAACAAGAAAGTGATTTTGAAATGTGTATGTGGACCCTTCCCACAGCTTTCTCCTTGAGCTCAGCTCAGAGGAAACAGGAAAAATAATAAGGCTCCATGTCTCTTTCTGGAGGAGCTGAATTGCATACTTTTCCAACTACTGCCCAAGGGTCAGACTTCTAATCAGCCTGTGTCTGGTCACCATCAGACCACATCATTTGCTGTCCTTAGGAATTTGAGTGGGCATGCCGGATGTCCTGTGCTTTCTTTTCCTAGGCTGCCTCAATGATAGAACCAAGTCTCCAAGTTCTCACTGAAAGGAGTTTGTCCACACATCTAGTGCCCCAACTTCTGTGGTTGCCACTCAAGAGGTTAGCTCCTTAAAAACTTAGCTCAGGGTGCTGGCTACTCAGCTTTTGTAATTACTCTGGGACACAGGCGCTTCCAGCAGCCCTTTACTCTCGCTCAGGAAAGAGTATGTAGGCAAAAACACCCATCTCCCATTACTATCTGATAAATGATAGGATGCATATATCATATGCTGACTTTTTCATCCACTGCCCAAAGTATGAGCTTTCAATTAGTCTGCTGTCAGAACTGACAGGATAGGCAGCTAGTGGTCCAAAGGGATCAAGAACAAAGACAACTGTTTGAAAAAGAACAGAAGTTTGAGTGGTACCTAGAATCTTGGGCTACTCTGATTAGAAAGGTTAATCTGCTATATAAGGCCATTCTGTTAAAGCTGAGAGATTGGCTCTTTTATCTAATTCATAGAAACCAGCACAAAAACTCAAGCAAAATAAATAACCAGGAGAATATGTGGCAAACAAAACAGAACTCCACACGCCAACACAATGAGATGGTGACAGGCGATTTACCCAACAGAGAATTCAAGATAGTGGTCATAAAGGTGCCTGCAAGATCACAAGAACAGCATAAAAACAAGGACAATTCACAACAGAGATAGAAAATATTTGAAAGTACTGAACAGACGTCATACAGCAGAATTATACACTAATTGAGTTGAAAAATTCAATAGACGGCTTCAACAATCAGACTAAATCATACAGAAAGTATTATTTGTCAATTGTATTTCAATATACCTGGGGAAAAAATTAAGTTTCTCAGTTTCACTAGCCACATTTGGCTGCTCAATAGCTATACATGACTAGTGCCTGCTGTAGCCGACAGTGTATATGTAGACCATTTCCATTATTGCAAAAAGTTCTATTGAGCAGTGCTACTATAGAAAATAGGATGAATACCAGTTGTGTTCCAGACACTGAATGATTTTTGTTTCATCAATATTCGATAAAATCTACAATCAGACTTAATTTCTCATTTTCTTGCATCCTTGTAGAGGAGTATAACAAAATCTAATTGATGTATCCTGTTAATTAGGAAACATTGTATGCTTAATATGTAGCTTTCTCATTTAAAGCTTTCAGAGAGTTGTTGCAATTTCTACATAAAGGATTCCTATCCATCAGTGATTACTTAGAAAGATGGACTTCATGCTATTAGCTAGCAAAATATGTTACTACTGTTGATATTTTGCTCCTTTGTCATTGTTGTTGTTGTTCAATCACTGAGTCCTGTCTGACTCTTTTTGACTCCATGGACTATGGCATGGCAGGCTCCTCTGTCCTCCACTATCTCCCAGAGTTTGCTCAAATTCATGTCCATTGAGTCAGTAATGCTATCCAACCATCTCATCCTCTGCTGTACTCTTCTCTTTTTGCCTTCAAACTTTCCCAACATTACAGCCTTTTCGAATGAATCGGCTCTTCGCATCAGGTGGCTAAAGTATTGGAGCTTCAGCTTAGGCAACAGACCTTCTAATAAATATTCAGGATTGATTTCCTTTAGTATTGACTGGTTTGATCTCCTTGAAGTACAAAGAACTCTTAAGAATCTTCTTCAGCACCACAATTTGAAAGCATCAATTCTTTAGTGCTCAGCCTTCTTTATGATCCAACTCTCACATCCGTGTATGACTACTGAAAAAAACATAGCTTTGACTGTATGGACCTTTGTCAGCAAAGTGATGTCTCTGTTTTTTAACTGTGCTGTCTAGGTTTGTCATAGCTTTCCTTACAAAAAGCAAGTGTCTTTTAATTTTATGGCTGCAGTCACCATCCTCAGTGATTTTGAAGCCCAAGAAAATAAAACCTGTCACTGCTTCCACTTTTTCCCCTTCTATTTGTCATGAAGTGATAGAACTGCATGCCATGATCTCTGGGGTTTTTTTGTATGTTGAGTTTTAAGCCAGCTTTTTCACTCTGCTCTTCTACCCTCATCAAAATGTTGTTAAGTACCTTTTCACTTTCTTCTGTAAGAGTGGTATTATCCACATATCCAAGGTTGTTGATATTTCTCCCTGCAGTCTTGATTGCAGCTTGTGATTCATCCAACCTGGCATTTCACATGATGTATTCTGCATATAGGTTAAATAAGCAGGGTGACAAAATACAGCCTTTTAATACTCCTTTCCCAGTTAGCTGTTCCATGTAAGGTTGTAACTGTTGCTTCCTGACCTGCATACAGATTTGTCAGGAGGCAGTTAAGGTGGTCTGATATTCCCATCTCTTCAAAATTTTCCAGTTTGTTGTGATCCACACAGTCGAAGACTTTAGGGTAGTCAATGAAGCAGAAGTAGCTGTTTTTCCAGAATTCCATGCTTTCTCCGTGATCCAATGAATGTTGGCAATTTTGATCTCTGGTTCCTCTGCCTCTTCAAAACCCAACTTGTACATCTGAAAGTTCTTGGAGCCTGGAGGGCTACAGTCTATGGGGTTGCAAAAGAGTCAGAGAGTACTTAGTGACTAAACAACCAAAATTTTGTTCCTTGTAGTTACTTATATGTGGCTGCTAATTTCACCAATTTTTATACATTTAGCCCTTGAGCATTACCATAATCCTCACTGATTACTTTAAGAAATGAGAAAAATTACATGGTATAAGTCCTTAGTTTGCTTGACTTGACAAATCCAGTTTTAATTTACTGAAATCACATTTCCCATGTCTTTCATTCAATAACAGAAACAGATCAGATCAGTATTTCTTCCCCACTACTAGTCTGTTTATCAACAATATCAAGAGCCTTATCCTTAGTCCTCAGTGTTTTGAATAAATCATTAAGTTTTTGTTGTCTATTATTGCATAGTACAAAAATGACAGGGTGGATTTTACCAAATTTGGAACAGCTGGAACTGGAAGAGGAACAAGAGGCTCATATGAATACTAAATTTGAAGAGTCATGCCATATGAATTTTGATGCTTTGAACAGAGGAAACAATAGTAGTTTCAAATTTGAAATTCAAATCAAAAGTCACAGGTACAGATGGCTGAAATTAGAAAAGTGAGATTGTTGATTGTACTGCTTCTAACCTCAGTAGCTCTCTAGTACATTCTAGAGTGAGTAGCACTGGAGATTTAGTATTTAATAATATTCAAAGATTTGCTGAGCAACTCTTTTGTCATAGTTACCAAAACTTCTAGTCATAAAATAAATAAGGAAATGAGTATTTATCTTCTAGTATTTGAATAAAGACATTTCTTTATGGGCAAACTTTGTTTTATTACACTTTGATTGATTGAATTTTGCAGCTATTACATTGCTTTTGCAAATTGAAAGTCTGTGGCAACCCTGTGTTGAACAGCTCTACTGGCACCATTTTCCCAACAGCATTTTCTAGTGTCCTATCTCTGGGCCATATTTTTGTTATCTTGAAATATTTCAAACTTTGTCATTATATTTTTTATGGGAATCTGTGATCAGTGATCACTTTTTTATATTGTTATTGTAACAAGCATCACTGGCTGAAGGCTCATATAGTATTTAGGGCTTTTTAACAATGAAGTATTTTTAATAAAGGTATGTACATTTTTAGACACAATATTGTTGCACACTTAATAGACTACAATATAGTGTAAACATAACTTTTATATGCCCTTGAAAACCAAAAAATTACTATGACTCACTTTGTTGCAAAACTCACATTTATTGCTGTAGTCTGTAACCAAACCATCAAATATCTCCAAAGTGTGTCTATAGTACTCCTTAAGGATTTGATAGTCAGAGTAGATGCTGGAAGAAAATGGTTCACAAGACTGAGAAGGACCATGTTAAATGACTGCCTACTTTGGGGTGATGGTCAGAAAACATCTATTAATAAGCGCTTAACGTTTCAACTATTTCCCAAATTAGCTGCTATTTGTTTTATTGGCAAAGTCTGGGATATCCAAGTGAGCCATATTTTCTTATCCTTCTCACAGAGAATTAAACCTCAATTTGTGAGACTTGTTTTTCTCCTCTTTAAATCATCTAACTGAATTTACACAGACAGACAGAGACAAGTTATGTTCTGGAATTGAAACAAATGGAATATCACAGAGTGCTGGTCATGCCTGTCTGAATCATGAGAAGGGTACTGCACCTAGATAAAGGCTTAGTTTTCTATTATGATACTGTTATGTCAGTCATATGATAATATGCCTTAGAAGCTGGGTATTATAAATTTCATTGTAAGCATAATGCCTATAAAAGTGTAAAGGCTGACACTTGAAAACTGAATAGTATATGACCTGGCAATGGCAATTCCCTCTAGTTTCCTCTCAAAAAGTAAATGATTTTGCCAGATTAAGGAATCTTAAACTTTACATAAGTTAATTTATTTCTTTGCAAACATACATTGTAGCAGAAGTAGTCATTTCTATGAATACTATCTTGTTTTCCGTAGGAGAATATGTTTAGTAAAATTAATTTTGAACCAAGGTAGTCAAAGGTAGATTTCTTTAAAACTAAAAGTAACCTTGGAGGGCATCCTATATATACTTATCATTTCAAAACAGAAAGCCAAGATTCAAAGAAGGTTAGTGAATTATAGAATTTATTAATGAAATTAGAGATCAGTATCATTAGGACTGGATCCCCAAACTTTATCTTTGCCAAATGCTTTCTATTAAAGTTCATTTCTTTTGTGTCTGAAACATTCTTAAATTGTTTCTTATAAGAATCTTCCATTTCCTTAAGAATTATGTAACATTCCTCCTCAATGACTAGTCAATATGTTATGGCTATTTATGTTGACCTTTGAGATCCTAGAAGACCTAATGGAATTAGGGATCCATGAAAAACTTACTTCCCTCCATATCCATCCACTCCACAGATACCCTAGGCAAGAACTCTGGCTTTAGGTCCTTCCTGTGTCCCTTCCCATCCCCTCCCTTTGCTTCCCTCCTCTCCCCTCCTCTTCTCTCACCTTTCTTTTCATTTCTTTATAATTTCCTCTCCTTCTTTCATTTTCCTCTCGTTTACCCTTTTCCCATCTATTAAATATCAAACAGTATTGTGTTTGGTCCTAAAATATGAGGAAGTCAAAACATGTTCTCCATTCCTATGGAACTGGCAGTCTCCTAGATGTTTTACTGGCAAAATGAGTGTATATCAAATAGTACTAATATTGTAGTATTTTTACATTAATTTATTCAGTTAATTATTTTATATTTTATTTTTTCAACTTGACTAAAGTACAGGTGACATATGACATTGTAAGATACATAAAGGGTACATCATGTTATTTGATACATGCATACATTGTGAGAGAATTACCCCATCCAGTTAAATAAAACATCTACCACCTCACATATTTATCTTTTTTGTTTGATGAGAACATTTAAATTCTATTCTCTTAGCGAATTTCACTTATACAATATGGTCTTATCAACTGTAGTCACTGTGTTTTATATTAGATTCTCACATCATGTGTATCTTATAGCTGAAATCTCGTATCCTTTGACAAACCTCTCCTGGTTTTCCCCAACCCTCCCAGTCCCGGGCAACCACTTTTCTAGCCTCGTTTCTGTGACTTTTCTTTCAGATTCCACATATCAGTGATACCACGCAAATATATATCACATCTTCTGTATTTATTCATCCATTAATGGACACTTAGTGGACACATATATTTTAAAACTCAGGCACTGAAATTACTGCTTTGTCATTTTAACTTTATTGAATAAATGATATCTCCTTTATATATATTGTCTTGGCCAGAAAGTTTGTTCAGGCTTTTCATAACATCATTTGAAAACCCACATGAACTTTCTGGCCAACCCAATATCGGTTTTACTGTATGTAAATTAATATGAAGACTGTGACCTCTTCACATTGCTTTTAACAGATGTATTTTAGAATCTATGAAATTTGTTAGTTATTTTTACTGCTATAGTTATTGTTCTTCACAGATAGTTTAAATATTATTTTCTCTATCTAACCAGATTAATTGGAAAATAATCAGAAAATTATAGATTCTGGGAGGTATACTAGCAATGAAGCGGTGGGGAAGACTTTTTTTTTTTTTCTTTTCTCAGTTTTGGACTTTTCTTTGCAGAGACTTAAGGCATGAAGGACAACATTCTACATAATTGTTGAGAGAAGGGATTTCTATTCCTACATCAAAATAAACATATTTTGAAATCCCTGACAGGGCTGTCTCTATGGGTAGAAATAAGACCCAGGGCCCACCTCCAGGTTGGTCACTAAAATCCTCAAGGACAGGACTGTGTAGCTGTTCCTGTTCTTCAGCCCTGTTCAATGGGATTAAATAAAGAAACATTTTTTTGGTGTCAGAAATACTGACACCAAAATAAGAAAGCTTAAAATTTACATCCACTGTGCCAGAAGGTTTGAGTTTAGTTTAATCCATAGAACACAACACATTTCATTGCAAGACACCTAGTATAGAGGAAAAATGAAAATCTGAGTTCACATCCCAGTTCTACCATCTTTCCTGTATGGACTTGGATTAACTCATTTAACCTCTCTCAGTGTCAGGATACCAACAGAAATGAAAACAGTATCTGTCTCATAGGATTAAGTTTGAGTTTAAACAGGGAAATTCATTTGTAAAACACTTAGCACAGCACTTACTAGGCTTTCAGCAATGTGGTTCCCCATCACTTTCTTCCCCTTTTTTGGGTTAAATTTCTACTTATGGTACAACCTTGGTAGGTCCTGGTGCAGCTGCTGCTGCTGTGGCTGCTAAGTAGCCTCAGTCATGTCCTGATGAGTCCTTTCATAAATTCCTTGGAAGACAAAATTCTCTTTGTAATTAATCAAAAAGATAGCAATGAAGAAGGGGACACAAAATGACAATGCAGAGAAAGGAAATAAACAAAAACAAGAGGCAAAAAGATCTTGATATAGAAAGATAATGCCTCTTTCCCTAGGGCTGCTTTAGTCTGTTGAAACAGTAATGTTTCACAGGTAAAATAAAGATGTCTGTATTATTTTAATGATCCAGATTTTCATTAACAAAAGAAGGTGACCTATAAATACTGCAAATAGAGAGAAATAAAGAAACTCTGTTTTGACGTATGCTGTACTAATGGTATACCGCCACATTCTTCCCCTTTGATAAGTTTGTTGTTGTTGTTTTGTCTCATAATTTTAACATGGAACAGATGAGATTGGGTAGAAGAACAAATACACAATATACACATTTCTAATCCTAGGAAATTAAAAGTAGTTTCTATCATTTCATGAACTTGGGGGTTTAATGATCAGTTTTAATCTCAAAAGCCTATTTTAAATGAATTAAAATGCAATTTGGTTCTTTAGCACAAATAACCCTGCTAAACTCTTTAATCATTCATAATAATTACATGACTCATCATTTATACTTGGGACTGGTCAGACACATTTTTCTTGCACTTGATTGCTTACCCCAAACTTAACTTTTCCATTGTTGATATGTGTTTAGTTGCTCAGTCGTGTCCAACTCTTTGTGACTCAATGGACTGTAGCCTGCCAGGCTCCTCTGTCCATGGGGATTCTCCAGGTAAGAACACTGAAATGGATTGCCATAACCTCCTCTAGGGGATCTTCCCAACCCAGGGATCAATCCCAGGTCTTCCTCATTGCAGACAGGCAGAATCTTTACCATCTGAGCCACCAGGGAAGCACAATTATTGATATAGTTGCAGTTTAACCATCAGTATATTAATCATCCATTAGAGTTTTATTATGGTGATGCAGAGCTACATCAGGGTGCTGCTGCAGGAGAAGAGGCTTATATTTCTCTATCTTTGCTCTGCAGACTATGAAGGGAGTAGTGGACCCAGTCTCTAGGGGAATGTGTCAATAGTGTGTTTTCATTTTTGTTGTAATCTCAAAATCAACATAAATTTATTCCAAGTTATTGATGTGGCCATATTATAACCAAGTATTTCCACATGATTTTAGTGGTTTAAATTTTATTTGCAGTTATGATAACATGATCACCAAACTCTAGTAAATTATTGTTTTAAGTCAACGAGGCAGCTATAGCGGTGGGGTTAATGTATCAATAATGTGTATTAGCCAAATTAAGTTTCAAACAAGTTTCTATAGAGAAATTAGAGCTGAGGTAGTCTTACAAATACAAGAGAACTTACATGATGTAGCTAATTCATATTCTCATCTCCATGAGAAGTTTTATATTAGCATTATTTTAGTATCATTTTAAATGTTTTATCTTGCACTTTAGTTTATATTTATTTGCAAATTTGTTTTGGATTGTGACCATATAGCTATCAACACAGGCATTTATATCTAGATTTGTACCTGTTTAAGTTACAATATGAAAACATAATTTAGTTCAACACTCAGAGTCTATAGTTTCATTTTTCCTTTAGAAAAGTTTAATATGTTTGTAACATTTGAGAAATAATAGCAGACGATTTTATTTTGCTCCTCTAATTTTTTGAGTATCTACATGTTGATGGTGAAAACTGTTAGTGGCAGTGGGAAAGAAAATGTGGGAAAGAGATAGCCAGACATGGACAAGCCTTTGTTAATTAGCCTGGAGTGGCTTGCAGCTCTGGGGGCTTGGAAATGGTCCAGTCACCCACCAAAATATGGAAATACTATGTTGGGGGAGTTAAACTAATTAGTTCTATTTGGTGCATGTTGACAGTGAGTGAGGTTGTGCATACTCAATTGTGTCCAACTCTTTGAGACTCCATGGACTGTCATCTGCCAGGTTCCTCTGTCCATTGAACTTTCCTAGTAGAAATATTGGAGCAGGTAATCGTTTACTCCTCCAGGGAATCTTCCTGACCCAGAAATTGAACCTGTGTCTCTGGCATCTCCTGCCTTGGAAGGTACCACCATGCCACCAGGGAAGCCCATGCATGCTGAGGATGAGGCTCTAATAGATTTCCAGATAGAGTCCTGTAAAACTAAGATTCAAGAAAGAACAATTAGGATTTAAGAAGAGAGGCTTCAAGGGACATTTGTGAAGAAAAGACAGTTGAGCTCATAACAGTAGATGAACTTGTCAAAAAGCGACGCTGAGGTTACCAGTTCCTATGATGAAAACTGCATTCAGGGATGTGAAAGTGAAAAAGCTAAAGTAAACTACCAGACACTTCTTATTCAGAATTTTTATCCACTTTAGGAATTTTTACATTTTATTTTAAAAGTTAACATATACAACATTATTTTAACAGAGTACAATATATAATCTGTTTACCGAGAGGAAAGCAAGGAGCCAACTTGTGTGGGATGGGAAGTGGCATTTGAAATGGGAAAGGATGGATGTAAGATAAAGAGAAACAGAGACTATATCAAGGACCTAGGTACCAGATAGCCTGATTGTAGGTCAGCTTTTACTATGAAGACTTTTTCCTGTTGAATGTAAATAATATTTATCTTGTCAGGTTGCTGTGAAGATCACATGTGATGATACATATCAAAATGCTCTGGAAAAAAGTCATTACTGTAGAAATATTTGCTAGAAATTTCCCTGAGCAAACTTCTTAAAATTGACATAGTGCCTTGCAAACATTTTCCTTAGTATTTCATTATTTTTATTTATATTTCTATTTTTACCATCTAATTATTTTTCAATATTTAATATTCATGAACATCAAGAATATTCTATATCATCTTCTGCTTTTATTATATAGATTGCACATTGTGAGTTACACAGCATGATGAAGCCATTAACTTCATTAACTAGAAAAATGGCTCAGGTTTGAAATATAGATGATTTGTAAGTGGTAGGAGGAAGAACAGTAAGGGTAAATTGCTTCTCCTTGCCATCTTAAAAAAAAGTTAAAACTATTTAGGAAGCTTAAAGAATTAAGTAATTTAGTCACATTGAGTTTTACAGCCAAGATGAATAATTCCATCAATATCGTAGAGTTATATAAGAATTTGACATGTACTGAATACAAAACATCAAATACAGTGAATATAGCCTTACTGGAGAAGTAGCTAAATTCTGGGACAGTGGCGCACAATTACTAGAACATGTATCTTTTTTTAAAAAATATTTTTGTATGCAAACCATTTATTTTAAGTATTTTATTGTATTTGTTACAATATTCCTTCTGTTTATGTTTTGGTTTTTTGTCTGTAAGGCATGTGGGATCTTAGCTCCCTAGCCAGGGATCAAACCCATGTCCCCTGCAGTGGAAAGTGAATTCTTAGCCACTGGACCACCAGGGAAGTCCCACAAGAGCAGGTATCTTATTTTCGAAAGATCTAAATTGGATTTTAAGGTTTAGCAGACATCAACACATTGGATCAATGGAATGATGAACTAAAATATGGGAAGACAACATTACTGCAGTCAGAGTGTTGATTTTAAAACATGTATGATATATGAATGAAAGAGTTTTTGTTTGTTTTAAAGAAAACAAACATATAAATAAGAAACACAGGCTTACTTGGCACTTAGTTATAAATTCTAAGATTTTGAAGTATTATGTTCTTATGCTAAAATGAAAGGGATGCTTAAGTACTGCACATTGTGAGAGAAATGTAGAAAAAAAGAATCTCACCCAAAACACCTGCCAACTTCCTTTTCCACTGTCATGTTTTACAGTAATACCCATACTGAAAATACTCTTAAAATCTTATGCTACTGCTCCCTTCACCATATACAGTTTATGCACTAACTTGGCGAATGATTTGAGGAAGAAAATTTGTATTTCCATTCCTAAGTTATTAATATCTGTCATATTTAAGAAGAAACCAAAAAATAATTCCATTTCCTGTGATCTTTATCTTAAATATGAATGTATTGACTTTTTGTGACCTAAGGTTGCTGAAATGAACACAATATCTTTAAACAGCTCCTAGAATGTTTTCAGGAGGTAGAGATATGAGAAGAAAGGGTGATACTGAGGTTATCATTTTGCATCTGACCCCAGGAAATAGTGCAACATATTTCAAGGATCAAAGTGAACAAAAAAAAAAAAAAGAAGAAAGAAAGAAAATGCAGCATGATAGACATTAGGGATATTTAAAGGGAAAACAATTATTGGAGGAAAAAATATTTCAGGAAGATTTTATTAATGTGTGTGTGTGTGTGTGTGTGTGTGTGTGTGTCTTTTTTGAGTTAGCTCAAAGTTATGGAAAAGTTTGAAAAGCAGAAAAAGGAAGGCTGACTTCACAGGAAGATGGTTTAAGTTACTCCTGTGTATGTTCTAAATCACTTCAGTTCAGTTCAGCTCAGTCATGTCCAACTCTTTGCTACCCCTTGGAGTGCGCACCCCAGGCTTGCCTGTCCATCACCAACTCCTGGAGCTTCGTTGTGTCCAATTCTTTGCAACCCTATGTACCACAGCCCACCAGGCTCCTCTGTCCTTGGGGATTCTCCAGGCAAGAATGCTGGAGTGGGTTGCCATGTGCTCCATGAGGGGATCTTCCCAATCCAGGGATTTAATCTATATCTCATTATATTTCCTGCATTGGCAGGCAGGTTCTTTACAACTAGCACCACCTGGGAAGCCCACTAGAAGAAGGTAATCTTGAATGACTGACTCTTCTGCTACAAATGATTCTGGGTGCTATTTCTGATATTCTCTCCCTCTGCCTCCTCTCCAACCTGCTTCTGATCATGGTTCTTTGGTTCTTTCTTCTCTGTTTCTGTCTTCTTGTTTTGATAATAATAATTGTATTCATTTATTATAAGTTATGTCATCTTGAGGAAATTTCTTAATGTCTTAGAGTGCCAGATTCCTCATTCATAAAGGTTGATGACAAAATCGAGCATAGTCTATTGGTAACAGTATACAAAACACATAGTTTAACACCTGATACATTCACTGGTACATGGTTTATTATGTGTTGGGAAATTGGTGTGCATTTATTATTGTTAGTGTTATTATTGTACAGTGCACCAAGCCAACACCCAAACTGAAAATAATAACAATGTTCCCAACAAGTATGCTCCCTGAGAAAGAAAAGGAGTTTCATAATTTATCCTTAAATTTGTGTACATGGCTGTATCTGCTTCTATATTTGCATTTGACTCCATACCTATATTTGGATATATCTTTATGTATCTGAATTGGTATCAGCATGAATTCATTCATTCAAAAGCACATATTTAATCATTTGTGTCAGGCAGGGTACCAAATATTGAAGATGCAATTGAGAAATGGCTTGTAATGTTAAGGTATTTATAATATACAATGAAGAAACATATAAATAAACAATTATATGATATAAAATATGGAAGTTTATAAGATGAAAATCCATAGAAATTAAGTACAGATACCAAAATTGAAACAAATAAAATGATCCATTCAACATGAAAGTGAGAGTAAAGGGCAGTTAGGAAAATCTACCCAAATGATCTGAGTTACTAAAACTTGACAGTCAAAATATAGCACACATTTTTGTCCTGATTATCCTAAATATAAGATACTGTGACATAATAAAAGCAAGTCAAAATTAAAAGAAGTGTTTGAATTAGGCTACCTACTTAAGTCATTTCTAAATATATTTCAAAATTAGATGTAAACAATGATGCCTTGTCCTAAAATTCAACCAATATCCATTTTTTTTTCAATTATTTCTGTGGACCAGATATTGTGCTATTCAAGGATCTTAAATATAATATAGAAGATCTATGTACAGATAATAATCTAGTTTTACATGTAATAATACAGATAATACAAAATTGAGAAGTGATTTATTTTCCTCTGTGGCTGGGGATATTGTTAAGGAGACTTTGGATCTACATCTTAGTAAGTGAAGGACATTTTTCTGTGCAAGGTTACAGGGGGGAATAATGCCAGGTATGTCTCGAAAAGTGGGCAGGGGCTAGCAAGTGTGTGAAGAATTTACATGTTTCAAGGAACTTGAACTTAACTTGGTAGAAAATAAGGCCTATTTGCAAGGTTGTTTTGTTGTAGTTTGACTTTAAAGCCCAGAAGTGATATGCATTTTCTAAAATGGGAAGAGAAGAAAATGGAAGAAAGGAATCTAGGAAGTAGTCACCTTCAATATTCCAATTGTGTGATGGCAAAGGCTTAACGATAACATTGTGGGCATGAAAGAGAAAAAAATAACTGCAAGTAGAAGCTGAGAAAGAAGCAATAATGAAGGTAGACTTTTCTGTTTCTAATAAGAGATCAAGCAGCAACTATTGCTAGAAGGAGTAATTTAAAGCAGAAAAATAACTCCGGTTGAATGACTGTTATGTAATAGGTCCTGAGGCAAGTGATTCATGTATATCTTGGAAGACAGCCCCACAAATAACCTAGAATATAGAGAATCATTTTCACAACTCACAACTCCAGAAATTGAAGTCCAGGCCATACAACTAGCAGGGATTTAAACCCCAGCCACTGGCTTCAGATTCCTCTGACATTAAACTACAGTAAGTAAATTTAAACACTATAAACAAGGAAGCAGATAATCATAAATTTGAACAAAATGCCAGGCCTAACAAGAAGGGTGTTTGAAATGGGGAGCAAGATCTGATTTTCATTACAAACCTCAAGATGTGCCCAATTCTGCATTTTGGTTGCTATCATGAAAAAAGTGAAACTCATTTAGTAATAATGTGTACTCTCTATTCTAATGTGTATCACTGTGCCCTTTTTGCAATGTTTTTGTACTTTGGGTTTCCATCTTAAAAAAACTGTGAAAAACGTCAGTTCTTCAAGAACTGTAACAAAAAACAAAGACTGGATAATTTGGTTCTGTGAGAAAAGGGCTGAAGTGTTTGTGTTCAGGGCTTCCTTTGTGGCTCAGCTGGTAAAGAATCCTCCTGCAATACAGGAGACCTGGATTCGATCCCTGGTTTGGGAAAATCCCCTGGAGAAGGGAAAGGCTACCCACTCCAGTATTCTGGCCTGGAGAATTTCATGGACTATAAAGTCCATGGGGTCACAAAGAGTTGGACACTACTAAGGGGTTTTCACTTTCACTTTCACTTTTTGTGTTCAACTTTAAGAAGTTGTGGTGGGAGAGTGATCTATTTATTGCTTTCAAACACTTTGATGGTTGCTCGGTGAACTGTGTTAAGAAGTGGTTCTCCATATCTGAGGAAGCACACAGACACAAGAATAAATGGGGTTCCTACTGACTAGAATAGTTTAACTCTTGCCTCAATGCTGGATGATATATCCCTTTGAGGTCCCTTACAGCTAAACTTTGAAACTCTTAGCTTATAAAATTGCTAGAATAAAATTATTTCATTTCTCAGCTGCAAGATTTGCATTTTATATAAATGGAAGATTTTTGGACAGGCTATGCTTTTCTTTTGCCAATATCTGAGAAACTTTGGTACATATTTGTAAACATACCAAAATGTAATTCAAGAAGGTTGCATAAAATGAAAAACATTTATCACTAGAAGACATTTTTTATATATAGTATTTGCTTTCACGTAGTTTAAACAAATTATTTTTGGATGAGAAAGGAGGGCACTTAAGGTAATTGTCTTTACATTTACATAGCACCTTCAGTTAAGATACCTGGGTATTTCAGTTGTTGCTATAGGTGTCTTGCTTAAACTGTTTTAATTTATGTGATAAAGTATAATTATTAGCAATAATTTTACTTTCAATATAAGTTTACTAACAAAATTAACTTTTATCCTATCAGTTCTTATGAATGGAAATTATGGTTTTTATTTAGTTATTAGCTCAACCAAGTACTTCTGAAGTACTTATTATATGTCAAGAACTGATGTTATAAATACATATATTTTTTAAATCAACATCAATTGTTTTGGGGCAGGGGGAATGGAGGAATTGTCTACTTGTTATCTATGTGATTTTTTTTTTTTTTTACTTTACAATATTGTAATAGTTTTTGCCATACATTGACATGAATCAGCCATGGCTACAGCATTCCAGGCTTCCCTGTCCATCCCCAACTCCCGGAGCTTACTTAAACTCATGACTATTGAGTCGGTGATGTCATCCAATCATGTCATCTTCTGTCACCCCTTTCTCCTCCTGCCTTCAGTTGTTCCTAGCATCAGGGTCTTTTCCAGTGAGTCAGTTCTTCACATCAGGTAGCCAAAGGATTGGAGTTTCAGCTTTAGCATCAGTCCTTCCAATGGATATTCAGGACTGATTTCCTTTAGAATGGACTGGTTGGATCTCCTTGTAGCCCAAGGAACTCTCAAGAGTCTTCTCCAACACCACAGTTCAAAAACATCAGTTCTTCGGCGCTCAGCTTTCTTTATGGGCCAACTCTCACATCCATACATGACTACTGGAAAAACTATAGCTTTGACTAGATGGACCTTTGTTAGCAAAGTAATGTCTCTGCTTTTTAATATGTTGTCTAGGTTGGTCATAGCTTTTCTTCCAAGGTGCAAGCATCTTTTAATTTCATGGCAGCAGTCACCATCTGCAGTGATTTTGGAGCCCAAGAAAATAAAGTCTCTCACTGTTTCCATTGTTTCCCCATCTATTTGCCATGAAGTGATGGGACTGGATGCCATGATCTTAGTTTTTTGAATGTTGAGTTTTAAGCCAGCTTTTTCACTTCTCTTTCACTTTCATCAAGAAGCTCTTCTTTTTCTCTTTCTGCCATAAGTATGGTGTTATCTGCATAACTGAGGTTATTGATGTTTGTCCCAGCAATCTAATTCCAGCTTGTGCTTCATCCAGCCTGGAATTTCACATAACGTACTCTGCATATAGGTTAAATAAGCAGGCTGGCAATATACAGCCTTGATGTACTCCTTTCCCAATTTGAAAACAGTCCGTTGTTCCAGGTCCATTTCTATCTCTTGCTTCTTGACCTGCATACAGATTTCTCAGGAGGCAGAAAAGGTGGTCTGGTATTCTCATATCTTTTAAGAATTTTCCACAGTTTGTTTTGATCCATACAGTCAAAGGCTTCGGCGTAGTCAATAAAGCAGATGTTGTTCTGAAATTCTCTTGCTTTTTCTATGATACAACAGATGTTGGGAATTTGATCTCTGGTTCCTTTTCTAAATCCAGCTTGAACATCTGAAGTTCTTGATTCACATACTGTTGAAGCCTCACTTGGAGAGTTTTGAGCATTACTTTGCTATTATGTGAGATGAATACAATTGTGCAGTAGTTTGAATAGTCTTTGGCATTGTTTTTCTTTGGATTTAAGTGAAATTTGACATTTCTCCCGTCCTGTGGCCACTGATAAGTTTTCCAAATTTGCTGGCTTATTGAGTGTAGCACTTTAACAGCGTCATCTTTTAGGATTTGAAATAGCTCAGCTGGAATTCATTACCTCCAATAACTTTTTTCATAGTGATGCTTCTTAAGGCCTACTTGACCTCACACTCCAGGTTGTCTGGCTCTAGGTGAATGATAACACCATCATGGTTACCTGGGTCATGAAGATCTTTTTTGTATAGTTCTTCTGTGTATTCTTGCCACATCTTCTTAATATCTTCTGCTTCTGTTAGGTCCCTACTGTTCCTGCCCTTAATTGTACCCATTTTTGCATGAAATGTTCCCTTGGTATCTCTAATTTTCTTGAAGAGATCTCGTCTTTCCCATTTTAATTGTTTTCCTTTATTTCTTTGTATTGATCACTTAGGAAGGCTTTCTATTTGTCCTTGCTATTCTTTGGAATTCTGCATTCAGATGGATATATCTTTCCTTTTTTTCCTTTGCCTTCACTTCTCTTATTTTCTCAGCTATTGGTAACACCTCCTCAGACAACCATTTTGCTTTTTTGCATTCTTTTTCTTGGGGATGGTTTTGATCACTGCCTCCTGTACAATGTCATGAACCTCTGTCGATAGTTCTTCAGGCACTCTGTCTATCTATTTTTACCTTGAATCTATTTTTACCTTAAACCCCTCTATTCTATGGCCAGGGTAGATCCCAGAACCTTTAACAATGTCTCCCAGTCCAACATTGAGGATGGCAGTGATGGCGTAGGTTTGTTCTTGTAATGCTGCTTCAGACCCACATCAGAAGTTTTCTGATATGAAGTCAGTCTCCTTTAAGTTTTTTCAACATTGAACATCACTTACATAAATCATTCATGAGTTTAAAAGATTTTTATTGGTCATTTTTGGGATCACATTGTTCTGTGCCCTTGCCTTTTTTTCTCTAGACTGTGTAAGAATTCCACCCCACGATTATACTTCAGTATGCTCAGCTTTCCTAATTCTATTATTCCAGCAGGTCATCAATCTTCAATTTCATTTTCCAGATTTGGAAATCTTGTTCCATTAAGGTGCTTGACAATAAAGATTCACGGTTTTTAGAAGGCAAGTTTGTTTATAAACAGTAGAAATCAAAGAAAACCTATACCTTTTATATCAAAATTCAAATTCTTAATGAGTATCTATGCTTGAGTGGCCATTGGAAGCTTTGAATAGCTGCTTAATACTTGGAAGCAATTGACCATTTTCACAAAAACATACCAAAGAGATGGAGGATTTGCTCAACTCCCACTTTATCCCTAGTACTTTCACCTATTCTTGCCTCTGCAATAAGGAAAACAAAAGCTTAGGTAACTTATTCTTCTACAAAGTTGGAATTTATTCTTAATCTGTTGTATAATCACATTACTTATGTTTATATAAATTTAAGTATATATATATATATATTTTTTTTTTTCTTGAGGAGTCTGTCTTCTACAGAATTGCAAACAATGGGCCCCAATTTTTTAGCTCTTTTTTGTCTCTATCAGTTAAAAAAACAAAACCAAAAAACTTAGACATGCTGTATAGAGAAGATAATGAGTATAGATAATATATTTAAAACTGTGGAAAATAAGTCCATGTTATTACATTGTTTATATAATTCATTTTATTTATTCATACATACAATCCATTTTTTTCCCATAGTTTTCCACTTTGGGGACTTTTTTTCTCAATTTTCCTACTATATACTGTGGCATCCATATTTTTAAAATTAAGGGTAAAGATAACATTTCATTTAATGTTCTAAAATGATTGACAATGGGTTAGCTTATCTTTCCCACAAATTGAACTTCAGCAGATGTGTAAAGCAGGTGTAGATCATCAACACTTTATGATACGCCTGCTTTTAATTTTTTTTTTCTGCTTTTAATTTTTATCTAATGCGTTGATTGCCTATGAGTTAGTCATGTTTGGTGTTAGAAAAATTTTAAAATGCCGCCTAATCAGTTGTTAATTAGGAATAAATCATCACATTTTAAAGAGGTGGTAAAATACCCTTTTCTGATGAAATGACAATTGCTTTTTCTTTCTTTTCTTTGGTTATAAAAAATTGAGCTCTGAGATTTAGATGATTAGACATTACCAGCCACAATTATGATAATGTCTTATGTCTTTGTGAGATAGAGGAAACTTGTTGATTCATTTAAAAAATAGAAGTGCTTCTTCAATGTTTATATGATGAATATCAGTCATGATTGATATTTGGAAATTAGTTCATGGAAGGGCTTACATGAATGTAACGTAATTGCATTTCTTTTTCTGCCAATTGATTTTACTGTGATGTTTAATGGTTTGTTGCATACTTTTCAGGATAATGAATTTCATTTCCTTGTATTATCCTATAAATAACCTGAAAGTTTTTTTAATTAGGATAATCATAGTAGCTGTCTTAATTGTGGCAAACATTTACAGCTCAGTGCCTTTTAGAATTGGAATATATGCCTGTCTCAAGCCATACCAGATATAATGCATATGCATTTACTTGTATGTGTATGCATGTATTAAAAATGTTTTCTCAAAAAGCATACTTTATATCTATTAGATAGTGTTTCCTTCTACTTGTGTTCACTATGAAATTTGTGTACCTACATAAATAGAGATGCCATTTTATACTAGCTTCCTCGTTAATTTTTATCAGTTCATTTGACAAGGGCATAATTGTACATTGATTTTTCAAATAAGAAGAAACTTCAGCCTAAACCTGAACCCCGCGAACACACAACTAATGGTGAATACATATAATTTGAGTTGATGTGTAACTTTAAGATATATATATGGCTATAATTAAGCCATATATATATGTCTTTTGTAACTATGGCTTTTCAAAACTCTACAACATGTATCTACACTTAAAGTTTTTGATTAATAGTAAAGAAAGAAGTACTTATAGCGTAATTGAAAATATAGAAAACATTCATCTGTTCAAATTGACAAAACAGTAGCATGAACAGAACAGGCACAATTGAAATTCAGTATTAAAAATTAAGGTACATTCCATTGCATAATCCTTCATAATTATAATATCTTGATATTTTAGTCAGTTAGTCAGATGATGGCAGTCAAAATTACAAGAAAATACTGTTTAAGATATGTATAATCCAGGCATCCAAAGTATTGGAAGGAATGCTCCTCCCTCAAGGATTAAGTGAAATCCTTAACACCAAGATTGAAGAATCTACATATTTTAAGCTTGGTAGAATATATATATTTTAAGCCTATGAGTTTATTTTTTCATACTGTTAATTATTTAGACAAGTACTACAAATCTCCTGATATATTAACATTGACATAATAAAAACAGTATATTTTAATGCATGTTATTTCTATAGGAAGCAGACTATATCATTGTTTTTTTATTATTTTCATTATTTATATATTCCATATAGAATATCTCTAGACTACCTAAATTGGAATTAAAATAATAGATCTATCCAGTTATTAAACAAATATATTTTGAGCTTCAACTCTATGGCAATGATGTATTTATCATTTAATCTGTACTCAAGTTTTATTTCTAAATAATACCTAAAATGCCTTACCACCTATAAAATTAATATATATGTATATGTTTCATTTTTCTATTACTATTTTCAATTTTAATATTTTATTCAAAAATTTCACCCATGTATAACTTTTTTGTACAGTTCAGCTTGTTGTTTTTTTTTTTTTCAATTAAGGACTAGCTAGCTAGCTGAACCAGTACTCTATGGAATAATCTTTATTTTCTCAAATGACCTAAAATATTCCCTGTATTATAAACCAAATTTCCATATAGGTATTTGAGCCTCTTCCCACTTCTATTCTTTTCCATTGACCTATATGTCTCTTTTTTCACTAAAAAAAATTATTACTTTTTAGTATTTTATGATAATTATTATCTCTTATATTTTAATAATGTATACTGTTTAGGCACTATATTTCTATTTGTATTGTACAGTTATCTTAACTGCTTGTTTGACCTTTATCACCCATTTAAAAATTTTTATATACATATACCTTTTTTTACTATTAAAAATCAATTTAAAAGTCCTCTAAACTACCAAATACATGTTGAATATACATTCAAAGAATATTCATTTCAAAGAATACCAAGTCAATAACTACCCAAACCTCAAGATGTAACAATAGGTATTTTATCATTAAATATAAACTTTTTGTGATAAGAACTCATCTAATAAAAATTATGCTAGTTTATTAAATATTGAATTTGAATTCAGTTTAAATGAGTGCTTCCCTGATTGCTTAGACAGTAAAGAATCTGCGTGTAATGCAGGAGACTTGGGTTCAATCCCTGGGTCGGGAAGATCCCCTGGAGAAGGGAGGGAGTGGCAACCCACTCCAGTACTCCTGCCTGTTGAAGTCCATGGGAAGAGGAGCCTGGTAAACGAGTTCATCTTAGTGCACTTTTGGTCTCTTTGTTTATCCTAATTACTTTTCATGGGGACCCTGTTTTAAAAGATTCATTTATCGGTTCTTGTTTGGTTGGAGGGAGGTAAAATGAGAATATTGAGGAGATCTCAACTTTAATTGATAGAATTGTAGCTAATCTTTCAAGTATGTCAGGTTTGGGAATAAAATGAGTTTTAGGGCCACAATTTTAAAACTGTAAGTTTGTATGATTTATCAAATTTAGAAAAATCTACCCAAGATAAAAATTCCACTCTCTTGAAGGAAATTGTTAATCAAGAAAATTTAGCATATTATAGAGTCCATTTACAGGAACACGTATTTTTCCATATTGGGCTTCACAGGTGGTGCTAGTGATAAAGAACCCACTTACCATTGCAAGAGAATTAAGAGACATGGATTCGTTCCCTGGGTCAGGAAAATGCCCTGGGGAAGGGCATGACAACCTACCCTAGTATTCTTGCCTGGAGAATCCCCATAGACAGAGGAACCTGGCAGTCTACAGTCGATGGATTCACGAAGAGTTGAACACAACTGAAGAGACTTAGCATGCAAATATCTATCTGGAAGTAGCTGAACTGACTGAGATGTGGTGAAAAGTTCTTAGATGAATACAAATTCTTTATGGCTATTCTTTGGGACTTCATAGAAAAACTAAAACAATAACACACTCCCATCCAATCTGGAACTGATTTACTGCCTTTCGAGATGTCTTAGGTACTCAAATATCCATCTGATGTTTTCACTGCTTTATTTGATATGCACATTTCCTGGGAGATCTAATTTTATTTGTGCATTGCTAATGCATTGCATTTCAAGCTGTGTTTTGATTTCTCAAACTGGCAAATTTTCACACAGCTCTGTAAATTTCTTATTTAGAGGAAAAACTATAGAATAAAGCTGAATAAGCGTATTCCTGAGCCCACCCCATTTAAGGATGTAGCAGGATAGGAAATAGCATTTATGAAAGATTCACAAACTATGTTTGGGTAAAAGGGTGGGGGGTGTTGTATACACACCTAGAGAAAATGTGATCATCAGGGTGGTCAAACTCTTGACTTTGCCAGGAGTTAGTGGAACAGTTATGGCTTCACCTTCTCCATTCCTGCCAAATGTAATATTACCAACTTATTATTCATATATTCATTTGAGAAGAAGGCTTTCAGACTTTTTCTCTTTCAAACATTTGCCAAATAAATATATGCTAGTGACTTTCATGCTGTTTTATTCACCTCTGTGAAGCCTAACAAAAGCTAGAAATAAGTTAAAGTCAACCTGTTAATCAAAATTCATTGTTGAGGGCTTCCAGATTCTTTCCACTAACCTCTCACTCTTTGTGAAGAAATTTTATTGTGAGTAGTTAATATTTTATGGGAATGCTGTCAGCTTCTTACAGAGCCCAAAGGAGTTATATATATTTCTGACATATGATCATAATTCCCATCAGTATGTTTAATGTCAGCATCTGTAGAATTCTTTTGATTTTTAAGGAGAAAAAAATAAAAAATTCCATACTTGTCAAATAAGGATAACTGAGCATGCTTCAGGAAATGCTTATTACTCTGGGTGAGTGCTTGGGGACCAGAAAGACAGATATGCCAAAGGATGCCTCTTAGTGGTTTTCTGGTTAATATATTTTTTCTCTACTTATTAAATTCTTCCTGGAATGAGAATTTTGAGAACTAGCTTTGTACACCTACAGATAAAATATTTTGTACTAGGGCAAAACACACACATATCCGTATGTGTGTGTGTGTGTGTGTGTGTGTGTGTATGTGTATCATATGTGTGTGTGTGTGTGTGTATTATTCACTCAGTTGTGTCTGCCTTTATGTCCCCATGGACTATAGCCCACCAGGCTCCTCTGTCCATGGGATTTTCCAGGCAATATATAATATTATACAATATGTATATATATTATTACACACATATAATATAATGTAATATACATATGTTATATATACTGTTAAAGTATAGGATTGTATATGTTACAGTATTATCTGAAGACTGATCGTGTATTATTGACAAAAATGAAATAAGAGTTTTAGTTAAAAAGCCAAATTGAGGAAAATCCAAAATATTTAATATTATACATGATGGCTATTTCTATATTTATATGGACATATCTATATTTATTTTATTAAAAATAAAATTTCTTCAGAATACTACTCATGTCACAAAGCACAAGACCAAACAAGAACTTTGGAAAGTGTTCTTTACTCTGTGACAGATTTTAAGTCAACTAGGATCTGATAAGTTTGTTTTGCTTTTTAAATTATTTTTCTAAGAACCATGAAAAGAAGCATAAAATGACCTCTACTGGCAAGGGGGAGTTGGACTGATAATTAATCCTTGCAAAAGACAGCATTGGTTTAATAGTGAAAAATTATTCAGTTAACTATTTGACTGACCTTTTAGCTAAATTGAATGCATCATCCAGGTTTGGCATAAAGTAAACTCAGAAGCTAAGTATATAGTAATTAGTTATTCTGTCAATGGTTTTGTTATTGAAAATACATGTGCCCGATTCAGCATCAGGGAAGATGTTAGCAAATGCTTTCTTCTAAAAAGCATGTTAAGCCTTCACTCATATCAGCTTTACTCCATCAACAGCTAGGTTCTTGGCCATCATTTGGCTGTGATTTCTAGAATCAGAGATTTAAAGTGAAGTCTTATGGTTGGTATGTGTTTCCCATATAGAATTTTGAAATACTAAGGTCTAACTATGAACTTTTGATGTGGCTATGAATTCTTAGTTTAGACTTTTCCTTAGTTTAATGTCTTTCATTTGAATTGCTTAAAGATCATAGTTAGGATAAGCCACAAGTTTAGTCCAGGAAATTTATTTATTTTTCTATGTAAAATCCTCATTCCCTTTTTTTCATGTGATAAACATGTTCCATATTGATTATTATGAGATATTTTAGACTATCAACGTATATTTCCTTAAAAAGTTGCTATGAGCCAATAGGGGTGAAATTGAAAAAAAAAAACAAACAGAACTAGTTTATAATTAAAGAAATAATCCTCAGAATTTGAGAATAGTATATTTCTTTGACATGTTTTTAAGATCTATGTTAAGTCAAGGCAAACAGTACAATTAAGATGTAAAAAACCGGTGATAATGTGATTAATTTGATCATGAACAACCAGAAATCCCTACAATCATAATTTATATTTCAGGGGACTTGACTGGTGGTCCAGTGGTTAAGATTTCACCTTCTGATGCAGAGGGTGCAAGTTTGATCCCTGGTCTGGAAACTAAGATTCCACACATGCCTTGCAAACAACAGAAAACAATAATTCATATTTCAATAAAGCAACACAACATGATAGATTGAGACAAATTTTTCATTATTTGTAAACAATATGATTATACACCAAAAAACCCCAAGAGTCCACTGAAAAACTTTTAGAATTAATGAGACAATTTAGCTAAGCATTGCATACAAATTATGGAAGTCTGAATAACTGAAACAATTGATATCAACAAGAAAATGGTCAAATCAGATTACCCCCCCCAAATAATGCCTTAGTGAGTTAAAGTTTTATTACCATGAATTAAAACTAAATAAGTAAAATGATGAAATTTTTTCAAAAACTAATTATTTTTTCATAGGATCTTTGCTATACAAATTTATTTTATCATAATCTTCATGCAATTACATTTATTGAGTACCTACTATGTGCCAGGCACTGCTATAGGCACCTAGATGAAGTCAGTAAAAGTGATTGGCAAAAGTCCATATCTGTGTAGATTTTGCCATCTGTTCCTGCAAAGTCCTTCTGATGTTTGAATGTGTTATATATTTTCCTTTTGTTTTCCTGTCTCAGTCACTTTACCCTCCCAGCATGGATATCCATTCTAATTTCTGTACTGTTGATCTTTTCATTCCACAAGCTGTTAATATATTTGTATGCATATTCTTGAAGTTACACATTGTGCTCTGAAGGGTATATGTATTTTTAATGCAACCAATTGGTTCATTATAAATTTCATGCTCTTTCTTACGTGTTTTTAATTTTGCATTTTATTTTTAAGATCTGTGCATTCAGCTGTATTTCTCCTGGATGATGTCCCACTGTGTGTGTGTGTGTGTGTGTGTGTGTGTGTGTGTCGCTCAGTAGTGTCCAAGTCTTTGTGACCCTGTGGATTGAAGCCTGCCAAGCACCTCTGTCCATGAGATTTTCCAGGCAATAATACTGGAGTGGGTTGCCATGCCCTTCTCCAGTATCCCATTGTATGGCTATGTAAATATCATATTTTCCACAGGTGCCCGTAGTGATAGAAATCTCAGTTGAAAACAACATTCTAATGTAAATACCCTTATCACAACTATCTTTCTGTGTATGATATGCCTAGATGGTTTGTTTGGTTTGCTTAAGATATATCTGGTCTATGTCTCTGTCCTAGAATATTTAATCTTCTCCTTTTACTCTCTTCCAATGTCTCTCTATGAGAGACTTCTCTGGGATGTATACTCAGTGTTGGAATTGTTTAATATGTAATATATACAAAACTATTATTCTTCAGAATGAATAGCTTTACCAGTTTATAGTTCATCCAGTTTTTCTTGACTTTATGTTATCCCAATCCTCACAATTGATACTTATTTTTCATTTACATTTTGATAG
Organism: Giraffa tippelskirchi; assembly: GCF_054371585.1. Lineage (NCBI taxonomy): Eukaryota > Metazoa > Chordata > Mammalia > Artiodactyla > Giraffidae > Giraffa > Giraffa tippelskirchi. The sequence continues at coordinate 115,840,275 of NC_137277.1, forward strand.
TCAGAAATATTTCATCAACATTATGTCACACTTTTTCTTACTAGTGATGTAGATTATGTCTCTATATTCTTTAAATGCATTTTAGCTTCTCTTTTCATAGATTGCTTATTCATATATTTTGCTCCTTCCATATTGACATAAAATCTTTGTTTTTTAATTTGAAAGATAATTTATATATTATATAAATCATCTTTGTTTGATTTTAAATGCTGTAAATTATGCACTTTGCAGAGATGTGGGTGGACCTTGAGACTGTCATACAGAGTGAAGTTAGAAAAAGGGAAACAAATATCATATAATATCACTTATATGTGGAATCTAGAAAAATGTTACAGATAAGATTATTTACAAAGCAGAAATAGAGGTACAGACATAGAGAACAGAGGTATGGATATTGGGGGGGATAGCAGGGTAGAATAAATTGATTAATTGGATTGACATATATTTTATACTGTGTATAAAATACATAAATAATAACAACCTATAACACAAGAAACTCTACTCAGTGCTCTGTGGTGACCTAAATGGGAAGGAAAACAAGAATATATATATATATATATATACACACACACACAGACACAGACACATATATGTACTGATCCCTAGGGCTCAGTGGTAAAGGATCTGCCTGCAATGCAGGAGACCTGGGTTCGATCCCTGGGTTGGAAAGATCTCCTAGGGAAGGAAATGGCAACCCACTCCAGTATTCTTGCTTGGGAAATCCCATGGAGCCTGGTGGGCTAGCATGGGGTCGCAAAGAGTCAGATACGACTGAGCTACTAACACACATTCATACACATATGCATATATATAGCTGATTCACTTTTCTGTACAGGACAAACTAACACAACATTGTAAAGCAACTTATACACCAATAAAAATTAATCATAAATAAATAAATTAAATGGTGTAAATAGCTTTCACATTTTGTCCATGGTATCATCACATTAAAATCTGTAATTGTGCTCAGATATATCAGTTATATCCCCTGAAAGTCACAAAGGCATTCTCATATTTTGAACTTCATTACTTTCACATTAGGTAGGACTGAAGCTTCTTCTTGTACATAACGTTAGATAATTTCTTCCATGTAGTGAGTCAGAGTCATTTTTTTTTACCCAATATCTTTAATTAATGTAACATTTACAAAATAACCCATTCAGGTTTTTAATTGTATCAAGTTGCCTTATGCATACAAGTCAGTTTCAGAGCTTTCTATTCAGTTCCGTTGCATTGTATGATTTTCTAAAGCTATCCTACCTCTTTTAAATATAATGCTTTATGTGCTTAATCACCGTTGTGTTTGACTCTTTGCGACCCCATGGACTGTAGCCGACCAGGCTGCTCTGTCCATGGGGATTCTCCAGGCAAGAATACTGAAGTGGGTTGTCATGCACTCCTCCATGGGATCTTCCCAACCCAGGGATCAAACCCAGGTCTCCTACATTGCAGGAGAATTCTTTATCAGTTGAGCCACCAGGGAAGCCCAAGAATACTGGAGTGGGTAGCCTATCCTTTCTTCAGGGGATCTTCCCCACCCAGGAATCTAACCAGGGTCTCCTGCATTGCAGGCAGATTCTTTACATATGAGTCATATAATATTTGATAGGAAAAAATCACCAGTTTGTTTCACTTTGCAAATAGGTTTTAGCCTTCTCTCGACCTATTTGCTTCCATAATTTTATTTTGGTTAAATCAATTGTTAAATTTCAAAACACTGCCGGTATTTTGAATGAAGTTGAATTTGTCTTATAAATTGCTTTGATGAGAATTTATGTTTTCATAGTAGTCATATCATACATGAATGCATATATCTCTCCACTTATTCAGCACTATTTAAGAGTTTATTTGTGATAAACTTGTGCGTTTATTGTTAGATTAATTCTTAGATAGTCTATGTTATGTTGTTACAGTAAATGAAACATTTTTGGTTAGCTGGTGAAACTTCATTTTGGTTGTGATTTTATTTTTTAATCTCACAAGCTTGTTGAATTCTTGTTAATTCTAATAGTTTTAAAAATACACTCCTTTATATTTTCTATATAAGTGATCACATAATTTGCAAAAGTGAAACAGAACAAAAGGATAAAACAGTAATACCTCTTTCAACTTCGTGTTTATGCCTCTTTTTCTTGTCTTGTTCAGTTACCTAGAACCTTGGGTAACAAGGTTAACCCTTGGGTAACATATCATCAAAAGCAGTCTCATTCACAGAATTTCAAAGAAATATATAAAAAATTTATTTTCTAAGTAGGCAATTTACTATATAATTTTATAAGTAACATTTTTTCTAGTTAAGAAAAATGCTATTTTTAGGTTTTATTTTTTATTTTGTTAGTAAAAGTTATTTTTCATTTTATCTACATTATGTGTTACTGCAGGTGATAGTATAATTGTGTCATACTTTAGTTTATTAATATAGATAATTTTATTTATGGATTTTCTGACATTAAATAACTCTTGAAGTAGATTCTTCTTAGTCACATTTAAATACTTATATTTTAGAATACTATTAATTTAATTATTATATTTAATAGCTTTATAAATGTTCATATATAGCTATAATTTATTTTTCTTGTACTATCTCCATGTGATATGAGGAAAAACACCCTCCATTCTCTTTTTTCAGTATAATATTTAAACTAAGGGTAACATGTTTCAAAAATACTGGTAAAATATATCTATAAAATTGTGGAGACTTTATGAGCAATTTCAGTTTGAATCTTGATTGTAATGTCAAATTATTGTAAGATTAATGGTTTATTTGCATTGCATGTTTCTCCTTTTGTAATTTATCATATTTTCCTAGAAAATCATCAATTTTAGCTAGGCTTTTAAATGTAATAGTGCATTGTTTGTCTTATTATTTTATAAAATAAAAATTTTGCAATATCTACAGCTATTTCCTATTTTTCCTTCTGTGTTTTTGGCCTACTAATCTCACATCTTTAGTTTAGATTTGCAAGAATTTTGTCTTTGCAAAGTTGTGGTTTTTTGATAATTTGTTTTAAGTTTTGCTATTTATTTAATTAATTTTTACCTTTTTCCACCTATTCTTTGCCTTATTCATGATTTTCACTCTTATTTTTAATCTCCTCTTGGTATCAGGAAAAATTCATGACCAGTTGATTCAACTCACTATTTTTTCCTTCAGGTTAATCTTTCCTACTGTTCAATTTATAAATTAAATTCTCTATTAATTATAATTATACTGTTTCTACTTAAAAAGTAATAGCTTGCTTTTGTTTTATATTTTCCAACCCCCTTGATCTTTCTTAATATATTTATAATACTTTAGATTCTTGTTCTTTTCACTGCCTTAATTCTGCTTTTGATATGTTATTATATATATTGTCTTTCTTTTATGATATTTGCATTTCTCTGATATTGCCTATGTTTGCTTGTGGAGTCTTAGCGTTGGCTAGAAATATCCACCTTCATGAGGCAAAAAATACTAGGGTCTTTGGTTTTATCTTCTCCATATGGCTTTAGGTAAGAGTTGATATCGTAAAGGAGGAATTTACAATCCAGTATGACAATCTGGCCTAAAACACTCTCTATTACCATCTCCCTAATTGGCTCCATAATTTTGTACTAGTATTTTAATAGATACTAATCCACCTGAGGGCTTCCCAGGTGGCACTAGTGGTAAAGATCCTGCCGGTCAACGCAGGAGACTTAAGAGAAGTGTGTTCGATCCCTGGGTTGGGAATATCCCCTGGAGGAAGGCATGGCAACCCACTCCAGCATTCTTGCCTGGAGTATCCCATGGACAGAGGAGCCTCGTGGGCTACGGTGAATAGGGCCACAAAGAGTGGGACACAACTGAAGCAACTTAGCACTCACATTTTCAATCCACCTGAATACAAAAATAATTTCTATCTTATAGAAAAATATACAATGTAATTCATTTGTTTTATTAACCTGGGAGCTTCTCTGACTTTTTCAAGTGTTAATCACTCTGTCTTGTCCGATTTTTTGCAACCCCATGGACTGTAGCCTGCCAGGTTCCTCTGTCTATGGTATTTTCCAGGCAAGAATACTGGAGTGGGTTGCCCTTTCCTTCTCCAGAGGATCTTCTTGACCCAGGGATCAAACCCAGGTCTCCTGCATTGTAGGCAGATTCTTTACCGTCTGAGCCACTAGGGAAGTCCTCAAAGGAGAAAAGTCTCATTGTGTTAAACTGTTATAAGATATAAGATGTACCTTAACACTAATTGGAAATGCAATGGTTTTGTTACTTTTCTGACGACCATCATATTTCTTTTTTTTCTTAATAAATTCTCTCAATATTACCTCCAAGGAGTTTTGTATTTTACTTTAATCCTAATCTTATTTGCCTTTAGTTTTTAAGATAATATAATTGGCTTGTCAGAAATTTTTGAGAGGATTTATAAGAAAAAAGAGAATGCCATGTTATATCGATAAATTCAGTCATGTCTTTCTTGAAAAAAGCAAAATACAAAATCTGAACATGAAAGATTACTAAAATACTATTAGAGAGTTTTATCATGTTTTCCTAGAAATGGTGACCATAACAGTGATAAATCATTTATAGGAAATTTTTGCTATAGATTAATTAAGATTATCTAATTATGATGCTGATGAAAGAAAAGATATTTAAATGGAATAAGAGAGATTAAGTCCTTGAGAAGAGAAAAGTTCAAGATGTTGAGAATGCCAACTAGTTGTAGGGCAAACATGAATAAATTCTGGAAATTCCAAATTCATTGGAATCAGAGTCCAGTCTTGTATATCATCACAGAATCCAAAAAGTTTTAGAATATGGTATCGTTGGTGTATGATTAAAGTGGTGTAACAAGCAAATCGTTAAATTCTAATAATCATTTAGCACCTAACAAAACCATGGTATTTCCAATTATTGTTAAGGTACATCTTAATTATATAACCTTATAACAGTGTAACACAATGAGACTTTCCTCCAGTAAAATCTAAACTGATGACACTGGAAAAAAATTGTTCGAAGACAAAGAGATTTCAGCATTTTTCTTCTATGTTTTTATTATATGTATTGTAATTTGGTAGATAAAATCAATACTGCTTTTAAATTTGACATAAGTAAGTTTGCTTATTCACTTATTTATCTGAAAAATGTTCACTGAACACCTACCATACACATATCACTGTTATTAAGTGCTGGGTTATTGTCAGTGACACAACAGAAACTATCACTGTTTCATGGGGCTTGTAGGTTGGTAAGAGAGATAGTAGTTCAATGATTAATTACAAATGGGGTTATTTAATTTCAGTTTTAATAGTAGCAGAAATGCAAGTGCTTAGAATCTTAAAAGTGAATTAAAGTTGGAAGAAATAAACTATTGGTGAGCAGGAAATTATGCTTCTCTGACTGAAATTTAAAGCTGGACCTGAGACATGAGTGAGAGCTAGCCAGAAATTAAGGTAGGGAGCAGGGGGAAAGAGCATTTTCAGTCTCCTAACTCATATCCTAATGAATTAAAAGGGTGAGGTCAAAATCTAATGATTACTATTAGCTTTTCTTCCTGGTTTGTTTCATTGCTGCTAAGAGAATGGGAAGGGAAGAATGTGTCTAAATAGGATCTAAGGCAATCTACAATGAAGGAATAAGTAAAGTCCTTAGGGTTCCCATTTGTATTGGTAGGTTTAAATTCTCATCCCCGATGGCTAGTGTTATTGTTCCCTGAATAAAGCATTTGCTGAGTAAATGAGGTGAAGAGCATACAATGTTGCCTGTGGCCTAACCACTCAGACTGACTGCCTCAGCAAGGAGGCCAGTAGTTAAAAGGATATGAAAATTTTCTGCCTTCAACTGCAGGTAAAGAACTGGACAGTTAGAACTGGACGTGGAACAATAGACTTGTTCCAAAGCGGGAAGGGAGTACATCAACTGCATATTGTCACCCTGCTGATTTAACTTACACGCAGAGTACATCATGTGAAATGCCAGGCTGGATAAAGCACACGCTGGAATCAAGATTGCCGGGAGAAATATCAATAACCTCAGATATGCAGATGACGTCACCCTTATGGCAGAAAGCAAAAAGAACTAACGAGCCTCTTGATGAAAGTGAAAGAAAAGAATGAAAAGTTGGCTTAAAAATCAACATTCAGAAAACTAAGATTATGGCATCCAGTCTCTTCACTTCATGTCCAATGGATGCGGAAACAATGGAAACAGTGAAAGACTTTATTCTTTTGGGTTCCAAAATCACTGCAGATAGTGACTGCAGCCATGAAATTAAACGATGCTTGTTCCTTGGAAAGAAAGCTATGATCAACCTAGACAGCATATTAAAAAGCAGAGACATTACTTTACCAACAAAGCTCTGTCTAGTCAAACCTATGGTTTTTTTCCAGTAGTCATTTATGGATGTGAGAGTTGGACTATAAAGAAAGCTGAGTGCCAAAGAAGTGATGTTTTTGAACTGTGGTGTTGGAGAAGACTCTTGAGAGTCCCTTGGACTGCAAGGAGATCCAACGAGTCCGTCCTAAAGGAAATCAGTCCTGAATATTCATTGGAAGGACTGATGCTGAAACTCCAATACTTTGGCCACTTGATGTGAAGAACTGACTCATTGGAAAAGACCCCAATGCTGGGAAAGATTGAAGGTGGGAGGAGAAGGCGATGACAGTGGATGAGATGGTTGGATGGCATCACTGACTCGATGGACATGAGTTTGAGTAAACCCTGGGAGTTGGTTATGGACAGGGAAGCCTGGCGTGCTGCAGTCCATGGGGTCTCAAAGAGTTGGACATGACTGAGCAACTGAACTGAACTGAACCCTGGGAAGGCTCAGTCCAATAGCATCCATGTAATATACCTTGTCTTCTTGTTAAACTCTTGTTTAAATTGGAGAATAATATCTGCCATAGGCTGTCTTCAAATTCTCTCTGTGATACTTCTAAGTTATTAGTTATGAAAAGGGTGGTAAGCTATAGAGAAAATATTTTTCCATTGTATTATCGAGATGGCATAGGTTTTTAATCTGTAGATTATATTTTGTCCCACAAACAAAAGTTTTATAATAAAATAGAACATAGATGAGCTATACCATCATGATGTTAGATTCTTATTCAGGGCACAACTTAGTTTGTGATCATGCATTTAATTAAACTACAGTCATTAGCCTTGGCATTATCTTGTGTACAATACGGTTAAACAATTTTTAAAAGGTTCATTGGAATTACAGGGTGACCTCTTTAAATGAATGGAATATGAGACAGCCCTATTCTATAACAAAGATGAATTACATATAACCAAATCCTATTTTACCAATGTATTTAAGTGCTTCATTCCAGAGTATTGTACTATCTGAATAGTATTGCAAAAGCTTTGCCATAAAGGACAGTGTCAAAAATATTCCAAGTGCATTCCTGAATATAGCCTAAATATCATGTGTGGAATAGTCATTAAAGCAAAGAAGAATAGAGGAAACCATCTGAATATAATAAGGAGCTAAGCTTTTTTAAGAGATTTCTAGTATATATTCAAAGAGGCCAAAAACATTGAGTTGTATGTCTAGTCTTCTTTTGATAATGATTAAATATTTTGATAGTTGTTGCCATATATTTTTAGTATTTATTGCTGTTAAGCCATGTTGTTAGTTTTCAAATGATTTACCTTTGATATGAAATATTTCTGGGATTTTACTTAAAGTATTTATTGTAACCTACTAATAAAATGAGGTTTATATAATTGAACAGAATTCCATTCAGTTCAGTCACTCAGCCATGTCCGACTCTTTGCGGCCCCATGGACTGCAGCACGCTTCTCTGTCCATCACCAACTTCAGGGGCTTACTCAAACTCAGGTCCATTGAGTTGGTGATGCCATCCAACCATCTCATCCTCTGTTGGCCCCTTTTCCTCCTGCCTTCAATTTTTCCCACCAGCAGGGTCTTTTCAAATGAGTCAGTTCTTCGCATCAGATGGCCAAAGGTTTGGAGCTTCAGCTTCAGCATCAGTCCTTCCAGTGAAAATTCAGAACTGATTTCCTTCAGGATGGACTGGTTGGATCTCCTTGCAGTCCAAGGGACTCTCAAGAGTCTTCTCCAACACCACAGTTCAAAAGCATCAATTCTTCAGTGCTCAGCTTTCTTTATAGTCCAACTCTCACATCCATACATGACTACTGGAAAAACCATACTTTTGACAAGGTGGACCTTTGTTGGTAAAGTAATGTCTCTGCTTTTTAATATGTCTAGGTTGGTCATAACTTTTCTTCCAAGGAGCAAGCATCTTTTAATTTCATGGCTGCAGTCACAATTTCCAGTGATTTTGGAGCCCCAAAAAATAAATTCTGCCACTGTTTCCACATCTATTTACCATGAAGTGATGGATCCAGATGCCATGATTTTAGAAAAAGCAAGAGAGTTCCAGAAAAAGCATCTACTTCTGCTTTATTGACTATGCCAAAGCCTTTTACTGGGTGGATCACAACAAACTGTGGAAAATCTTTCCAGAGATGGGAATACCAGACCACCTCACCTGCCTCCTCAGTAATATGTATGCAGGTCAAGAAGCAGCAGTTAGAACTGGACATGGAAAAATAGACTGATTCCAGATCAGGAAAGATAATACAAGGCTGTATATTGTCACCCTGCTTATTTAACTTATATGCAGTGTACATCATGAGAAATGCTGGACTGGATGAAGAACAAGCTGGAATCAAGTTTGCTGGAAGAAAAATCAATAACCTCAGATATGCCGATGACACCACCCTTATGGCAGAAAGCGAAGAAGAACTAAAGAGCCTCTTGAAGAAAGTGAAAGAGGAGAGTGAAAAAGTTGGCTTAAAACTTTCAACATTCTTAAAACTAAGATCATGGCATCTTATCAAAATTAGTTGTACACAGAAATCCCATAGACAAAGGATACAGGTGGCATACAGTTGATGGAGTTGCAAGAGTTGAACACAACTTAGCAACTAAACAACAACAAATTTTTGAAATGTGTCTGGTAATCTTCAAAATAAGATATTTATTGAATTAAATGAGCAACATTTCTTGGTTAAATATTTGAACTTCATTACATAGTAGTACTCTTTCAGATTGTTTTAATCCATCCATCCAGGTATTAATTCCAAAATATTAATTAACCACTTACTTTGTGACACACATTATAATATGATATAAATAAAATAGCTAATAATAATATTTAACATTAATTGAATACCTATTTAGTGAAGAACACATCAAAACATTTTATTTGCAGTAAAGTATCCAATCCAAAAACTACCATATGAGGCAAAAACTATCATTAATCCCTCCATGGGTAAGGAAAGCAATACTGAAAGAGACATGAAATTATTTGGCAATGTTTACCTAATACAAAAATGGTAAAATTCATATTTAGCAAAACTCTAGGTTAGAATGATTTTAATAGTTAAGCTCTTCTTTCTCTATGAAGGAGAAATCCCTAAGGTTTTGCATAAATTATACTATATCATGAACTTTTGAATTAATATAGTAAGGAATACAAACACATGAGTAGATAATTACAGTTCACTATGATAAAGCTTTTATCAGCCAGCTGTAGAGGTTTAGGCAGGGTATAGAAGCAGTCAGTAGTGACTTTCAGAGTACAGTCTCTTGCAACAGCAGTTTTCTCCCTTAAAAAAAAAAAAGTGAGTCATCCAGTTAGCAACCAACTCAAGATACTAAATACAACCTAATGGAAGCCTATACAATTTCTAGATCTCTTCTTTAAGAGAAACAAATTCCTTAGTTTTAGTTTTTTTCCCATGGCTTTTACTTTTTGATACTTGCTCTAGCTCAGGGGTTGCCAACCTCCAGGCCACAGACAAGTACCTCCTGTGAGATCAACAGCAACATTAGATTAGAAATAAAGTGCACCATAAATGTAATGTGCTTGAATCATCCTGAAACCATCCCCTAAACCAGTCTTAGGAAAAATTTTCTTCCATGAAATGAGTCCTGGTGCCAAAATGATTGAGACTGCTGTGGTCTTTCAAAAATGAATATATATTAATATTGATGTATATCTGTGGCCTTTTCATGTTGATGTATGGAAAACCATCACAATATTGTAAGTCATTATCTTCCAATTAAAATGAATTAATTAATTTAAAAAGAATAATGCATATAGACAGCAAAAACTAATATATGTTAATATTCAAACTCAAATCATTATTTATACTTAGATTGGTTATTGCAGAAAGATGTATATTTATTATTGTGCTTTCATGCCATAATATAATACATTTTAATTATTATATGCTTAATTATTTCAGCAAGTAACACTCTTGTTTATATTACATGAGAAAATTAAATATGGCAAGAATCCATCTTGTTCTCCAAAGGCATGATTACTTTTAGATTTTTTCAACTAGCTAAATCAGTTTTTTAGTCACTCACTGTCTTCCATGTATGGCTCTAGAAGTCCTGGTTGTTGTTTAACTATTACTACATCATATCATTCATCCTATTTTCAAGCAAAAGTATAATAATAAAAAAAAAGCAGTATTATCTGGAAAGGCATTAATAACAGTGAGGCTGTGATTAAATACAGAAGATAAAAGACTGGGAAGGGGCCATTTATCCAGAAAAGTCAGACAAAGAACTCTTCCAACATGCATACAGAAGGAAAATATATTTTTGTATTGTTTTCCAATTTAACACTCAATTTTGCAAATATAGATATATATTTCTCTTATATAATAAGTAGGCAGCTACTGATATTTGAATTATTTTTATATCATTTAGAAATTTATATCATTTTAAAATAAGGCAGCCATTTTTTATATCCAGGAATTATAATCATTTCATAATTGAAATTTATTTTGTACTCATAGGAATATCATTCAATACTTATCTAATTTTTAATTAATTGAATCATAGCTTACCATTGGTCCAACTACAACTACTTTTTTTTTAGAATTATTTTAAGGCTTCTTTAAAAAAATTATTGGAATATAGTTGACTTACAATGTTATGCTAGTTTCAGATGTGCAGCAAGGTGAATCAGTTATACAAATACGTATATCCACTCTTCTTTCAGATTCTTTTGCCGCATAGACCATTACAGAGTATTGAATAGAATTGCTTGTGATACACAGTAGGCCTTTATTAGTTATCTATTTTATATATAGTAGTTTGTGTATATCAATCTCAGTCTCCCAATTTACCCCTTGCCTACTTTATCCCCTGGTAACTATAAGTTTGTTTTCCACATCTGTGACTCTATTTCTGTTTCATCAATAATTTCTTTTGTACCGTTTTTATCGATTCCACATATAAGTGATATGATATATTTGTCTTTCTGTGTCTGACTTACTCCACTCAACATGACGGTCTCTAGGCCCATCCATGTTGCTGCAAATGAGTGTGCACAATCACTTCAGTCATGTCCAACTCTTTGCGACCCTATGGACTGTAGTCCATCAAACTCCTCTATCCATGGGATTCTCCAGGCAAGAATACTGGAGTGGGCTGTCATGCCCTCCTCCAGGGGATCTTCCTGAACCAGGGATTGACCTGCATTTCTTACATTGCAGGCAGAATCTTTACCCACTGAGTGCTACAATTGACATTATCTTGTTCTTTTTGATGGCTGAGTAATATTCCATTGTATATATGTACCACATCTCTGTCTATTCCTGTGTTAATGGACATTTAGGTTGCTTCCATGCCGTGGCTATTGTAAACAGTGTTGCAGTTGAATATTGGGATGCATGATTCTTTTCAAATTATGGTTTTCTCTGGGTATATGCCTAGGAGTGGGGTTGCTGGGTCATATGGTAGCTCTATTTTTAGTTTTTAAAGGAACCTCCATAATATTTTCCATTTTGACTATACCAATTTGCATTCCTATCAACAGTGCAGGACAATTCCCAAAGGCTTCTTTTAAGAGAATGCTCATTTGAAACAAAACTTCATTAACGGAATCTACTGAAAGACAATTAGCTACTTTGTTCTAGAACTATATTAATTCTAAAGCCATATACCACATAACTGTTATAAATATTTTACTTTTGGTTGGAAAACGAATTTACCTCTGAAAGAGAAAAAAAAAAAACTGCCCCCCCCAGAAGCATTAGGATCAGCATTATTTTTTAAAAAAATAAGGAGTTGTAGGTACTTGTCATTAAGAAATGTGATTTTGTAGAGACAGCCCATACCTGGATTGTAATAGCGACCATGTACAACAATCATTTTGAGAAATGTCTTTAACTCTGTTGAGAGGGTACACATCCATTAAGTCATTAGTAATCTTTCATTTGAAGCCATGGATTAAACTATTTCTCAATCAAGTCAGACACAGTTTTGCTTTGGTAACTTTTTTCTAGTGATCCATCTGGTTAGAACATTCTTTTCTCAAATAACCCTTTGGCTGAGTAAGTCATCTCCTTCAAGTTTATATCAATTTTTACTTTACTTCCGCAATCTCCCCACCACATACTCCCAGAAAGCCCTTAATCCCCTTTGTATTCTTACACTTCTTTTTTCCTACAGCATCTACCATAAGGTTGCTAAATTTAGTGAATAAAAAATATGGTGTGCCTCATTACACTGAATTTCAGATAAACAGCAAATATATTTTTGGTGTATGTATGTCCCACAAAACATGCAATAAAGGACATACATATACCAAAAAGTTAATTATTTATCTTAAAAACACATTTACTTATATAAGTTTGATAGTCCTGTGTTTTATCTGGAAACTCTAACTTGTAACCATGAAATATGTTTATTGACTTTATTGATGTTAATTCCATATTTTTTGTATCCCGTGAGACCTGGCATATCTGACTTTTTTTTTTTTTTTTTCAATTTTCAAGTAGCTGAAACAGACTGGACTTGAAGCCAATGTTCAATAAACACTTGGAGGATAAAATTTGTATTAATAAAGATAACCTAAAGATTCCCCCCCCAATATAATCTCAGTATATACACTTGATTCAATTTTAAAATTCACTTTAATAGTTAATTCTTATTTTATATGATTAATTAATGAATATTGAAAGAGACACGTGTACCCCAATGTTCATCTCAGCACTGTTTATAATAGCCAAGACATGGTAGCAACCTAGATGTCCATCCACAGACGAATGGATAAGGAAGCTGTGGTACATATACACAATGGAATATTACTCAGCCATTAAAAAGAATACATTTGAATCAGTTCTATTGAGATGGATGAAACTGGAGCCCGTTATACAGAGTGAAGTAAGCCAGAAAGAAAAACACCAATACAGTATACTAATGCATATATATGGAATTTGAAAGATGGTAACGATAACCCTATGTGCGAGACAGAATAAGAGACACAGATGCATAGAACAGTCATATGGACTCTGAGGGAGAAGGTGAGGGTGGGACTTTCTGAAAGAATAGCATTGAAACATGTATATTATCATATGTGAAACAGAACACCATTCCATGTTCGATGCATGAGACAAATGCTCAGGGCTGGGGCAATGGGATGACCCAGAGGGATAGGATGGGGAGGGAGGTGGGAGGGGGGTTCAGGATGGGGAACACATGTAAACCCATGGCTGATTCATGTCAATGTATGGCAAAAACCACTACAATATTGTAAAGTAATTAGCCCTCAACTAAAATAAATTAAAAAAATAAATAAAGAAAATAAAATAAAGAAAAGTATTTATTTTAAATTCATTACTTAAAATGAATTTTAATGAAAAGTATTAATTAAATTCAAATCTTCTATCAACTATTTTCTGAGATGATTAAACTAAAACATGGGTGCAATCCAAGAATGAGGAGTTCTTTCTGGAAGGCACAAATACTCATTTCAGTACTATTAATTTTTTTATACAACAAATGCAGAGGAAATTCAAGTATAAGGATTATTATAATAGTGAATTATAAATGTCTTTCATTAGGATACATCTCATTAGTTTATGATGGTGAATAAACAATTGATCTGTGCTTTTTGTTAGGATCAATCTGTGGTGGGGACTTTCCTGAAAGCTCTGTGGTAGAGAATCTGCCTGTCACTGCAGGATATATGGGTTTGATCCCAGGATCAGGAAGACACTTTGATAAAGGAAATGGCAATTCATTCCAGTATTCTTGCCTGGAAAATCCCATGGAGAGAGGAGCCTGGTAGGCTACAGTCCATGGCATTACAAAAGAGTCAGACAAAACTTAGCAACTAAACCACAACAAATCTATTTTGACTTCTAATACTCAAATCAGATTAAGCAGTGTAATTACTTTTTCCTAAGTTAGTATCTATAGGGTCTCTTTCAAGTTCATTTCCCTTCTAGCAGAATGTACAATACATTTTTTTTAGTTTCATCAGTTCAGTTCAGTACAGTCACTCAGTCGTGTCCGGCTTTTTGTGATCCCATGAACCACCGCACTCAAGGCCTCCCTGTCCATCACCAGCTACCAGAGTTTACCCAAACTCATATCCATTGAGTCCGTGATGCCATCTAACCATCTCATCCTCTGTCGTCCCCTTCTCCTCCTGCCCTCAATCGTTCCCAACATAGGGTCTTTTCAAATGAGTCAGCTCTTCGCATCAAGGGGCCAAAATATTGGAGTTTCACTTTCAACATTAGTCCTTCCAATGAACACCCAGGACTGATTTCCTTTAGGATGAACTGGTTGGATCTCCTTGCAGTCCAAGAGACTCTCCAGAAGTTTCTCCAAAACCACAGTTCAAAAGCACCAATTCTTCAGCGCCCAGCTTTCTTTACAGTCCAACTCGCACATCCATACATGACTACTGGAAAAACCATAGCCTTGACTAGATGGACCTTTGTTGACAAAGTAATGTCTCTGTTGTCTAGGTTGGTCATAACTTTCCTTCCTAGGAGTAAGCATCTTTTAATTTCATGGCTGAAATCACCATCTGCAGTGATTTTGGAGCCCCCAAAAATAGTCAGCCACTGTTTCCACTGTTTGCCCATCTATTCGCCATGAAGTGATGGGACTGGATGCCATGATCTTAGTTTTCTGAACGTTGAGCTTTAAGCCAACTTTTTCAATCTCCTCTTTCACTTTCAAAGGAGGCTCTTTAGTTCTTCTTCACTTTCTGCCATAAAGGTGGTGTCATCTACATATCTGAGGTTATTGATATTTCTCCCAGCAATCTTGATTACAGCTTGTGCTTCCTCCATCCCAGCGTTTCTCATGATGTACTCTGCATATGAGTTAAATAAGCAGGGTGACAATGTACAGCCTTGATGTACTCTTTTTCCTATTTGGAACCAGTCTGTTGTTCCATATCCATTCTGTTGCTTCTGGACTTCCATACAGGTTTCTCAAGAGGCAGGTCAGGTTGTCTGATATTCCCATCTCTTGAAAAATTTTCCACAGTTTATTGTGATTCACACAGTCAAAGGCTTTGGCATAGTCAATCAAGCAGAAATAGATGTTTTTTCTGGAAGTCTCTTGCTTTTTCAATGATCCATCAAATGTTCAGAATTTGATCTCTGGTTCCTCTGCCTTTTCATAAACCAGCTTGAACATCTGGAAGTTCACGGTTCACATATTGCTTAAGCCTGGCTTGGAGAATTTTGAGCAGTACTTTACTAGCGTGTGAGATGAGTGCAATTGTGTGATAGTTTGAGCATTCTTTGGCATTGCCTTTCTTTGGGATTGGAATGAAAACTGACCTTTTCCAATCCTGTGGCCACTGCTGAGTTTTCCAAATTTGCTGGCATATCAAGTGCAGCACTTTCACAGCATCATCTTTCCGGATTTGAAATAGCTCAACTGGAATTCCATCACCTCCACTAGCTTTGTTCGTAGTGATGCTTTCTAAGGCCCACTTGACTTCACATTCCAGGATATATGGCTCTAGGTGAGTGATCACACCATCGTGATTATCTGGGTCATGAAGATCTTTTTTGTACAGTTCTTCTGTGTATTCTTGCCACCTCTTCTTAATATCTTCTGCTTCTGCTAGGTCCATACCATTTCTGTCCTTTATCGAGCCCATCTTTGCATGAAATGTTCCCTTGGTACCTCCAATTTTCTTGAAAAGATCTCTAGTCTTTCCCATTCTGTTGCTTTCCTCTATTTCTTTGCATTGATCACTGAGGAACGCTTTCTTATCTCTCCTTGCTATTCTTTCGAACTCTGCATTCAGATGGGAATATCTTTCCTTTTCTTCTTTGTTTTTTGCTTCTCTTCCTTTCCCAGCTATTTGTAAGGCCTCCTCAGACAGCCATTTTGTTTTTTTGCATTTCTTTCCCACGGGGATGGTTTTGATCCCTATCTCCTGTACAATGTCATGAACCTCTGTCAATAGTTCATCAGGCACTCTGTCTATAAGATCTAGTCCCTTAAATCTATTTCTCACTTCCACTGTATAATCATAAGGGATTTGATTTAGGTCATATCTAAATGGTCTAGTGGTTTTCCCTCCTTTCTTCAATCTAAGTCTGAATTTGGCAATAAGGAGTTCATGATCTGAACAACAGTCTGCTCCCAGTCTTGTTTTTGCTGACTGTATAGAGCTTCTCCATCTTTGGCTGCAAAGAATATAATCAATCTGATTTCAGTATTGACCATCTGGTGATGTCCATGGGTAGAGTCTTTTCTTGTGTTGTTGGAAGAGGGTGTTTGCTATGACCAGTGCATTCTCTTGACAAAACTCTATTAGCCTTTGCCCTGCTTCATTCTGTACTCCAAGGCCAAATTTGCCTGTTATTCCAGGTGTTTCCTGACTTCCTACTTTTGCATTCCAGTCCCCTATAATGAAAAGGACGTCTTTTTTGGGTATTAGTTCTAACAGGTCTTGTAGGTCTTCATAGAACCATTCAAGGTCAGCTTCTTCAGCATTACTGGTCGGGGCATAGACTTGGATTACCGTGATATTGAATGGTTTGCCTTAGAAACGAACAGAGATCATTCTATCGTTTTTGAGATTGCATCCAAGTACTGCATTTTGGACTCTTTTGTTCACCATGATGGCTACTCCATTTCTTCTAAGGGATTCTTGCCCACAGTAGTAGATATAATGGTCATCTGAGTTAAATTCACCCATTCCAGTCCATCTTAGTTCGCTGATTCCTAGAATGTCCACGTTCACTCTTGTCATCTCCTGTTTGACCACTTCCAATTTGCCTTGATTCATGGAGGTAACATTCCTGGGTCCTATGCAATATTGCTCTTTACAGCATCGGACTTTGCTTCTATCACCAGTCACATCCACAGCTCGGTATTGCTTTTGCTTTGGCTCTATCCCATCATTCTTTCTGGAGTTATTTCTCCACTGATCTCCAGTAGCATATTGGGCACCTACCGACCTGAAGAGTTCATCTTTCGGTGTCCTTTTTTTTTTGCCTTTTCATACTGTTCATGGGGTTCTCAAGGCAAGAATACTGAAGTGGTTTGCCATGCCCTTCTCCAGTGGACCACATTCTGTCAGACCTCTCCACCATGGCCCATCCGTCTCAGGTGGCCCCACACAGCATGGCTTAGTTTCATTGAGATAGACAAGGCTGTGGTCTGTGTGATCAGATTGGCTAGTTTTCTGTGATTATAGTTTCAGTGTGTCTGCCATCTGATGCCCTCTTGCAACACCTATCGTCTTACTTGGGTTTCTCTTATTTCCCATGAAGTGATGGGACCAGATGCCATGATCTTAGTTTTCTGAACGTTTAGCTTTAAGCCAAGTTTTTCACTCTCCTCTTTAACTTTCATCAAGAGGCTCTTTAGTTCTTCTTTGCTTTCTGCCATAAGAGTGGTGTCATCTGTATATCTGAGGTTATTGATATTTCCCCCAGCAATCTTGATTCCAGCTTGTGTTTTGTCCAGCCCAGCATTTCTCATGATGTACTCTGCATGGGTATTAGTGCCCAATTATCATATCATTGAGGCATGCTGAAACATTCAGCCAAAATACAGAGAAATATCCTTTACAGGAGGATCAATGAGTATGTATGTGAGAAGTTAAATGTCCAAATATATTGAGTATAAGGGAGAAATATATTTAATGGTGTGTTTATCACTTATTCCTTAATTATGTCTTCCCAAAAGCTTAAAGAGATCTAGGCTTATCACACTTTAGTAGAGTGATGAGAAGGAAGAATCAATTTGTTTATGCCTCCAATGGTAGTTATTTGATTTGTTAGTTGTCCTGTCTTTGTATCCACCAGACTATGAGATGGCTTAGATTGTAGATTACATTGATTTTACATTTTTATATACCTCACTTCTAGCCTAAGATCTGCTATATATGCAATGCCCAATAAAATGTTTAGTTAATTGATGTAATATAATATGAGATGAGTTATTGTGGGTTGACAATTCTTTGTTTTCTTAAACCAATGGGAACCTAATTGGGTCAACAAATACTCCTATTTGCTCCCTTGGGCTCCTTGATAAAGTTTTCCTTGACTATCCACAACTACCTGTCATATATTTTTAATCACATCAATTACATAAACATTGCAAAGACTTCTCTGGGAGTTTGATGTAAGAAAATTAACTTCTTAGCTGAATTTTTACTGGAGAACATTCAGGTTTAAATTGTTGGTAAGGATTAATATTCTAATACTACCAAGACAAAAAATTCTTGGGTCATCCATCTAGCCATTTAATTTTGTTCATTCATCCATTTATTCATTCAAACAGCATTCAGTAACTTCCACTTATTATGTAAAAAACATGATACTGGATGCCTGGGCAGAAGAAAAACAGTTTCTTTCAAGAACTTTCAGTCTACCAAGCTTATTTGGTCTATCTTTGCAAAAGCCTCATTATCACAGAACATGTGGTGGAAATGCAAAGATAATAATCAACCAGTGCTTCTAACCTTTTTAAGATCAGGAGTGCCTGTATGATTATGATGAAAGCTAATGATATTCTCATCATAATTGCAAGTGTACATATATTAAATTTATTTTTATTGTTTCATATGATTTACAGAAAAATAGAAGTTTACCCAGGGGTTGAAAATTAAGAAAAACCTTCTAATTTGGTTTAAAATATTTATTATTTTAAAGATAAAAAGGGGCAATCTGAAAAGAAAAATCCTTTTCACAGCCCATCACTGTTAATTTTAATGTATTTCCCTTTAATAAAAACTTTTATCAGTTCATCTTTAAAGTTTCCCCTTCCTCATTCTCATTACCCTTAAGACAAACATCACCTCTACTATCTTTTCCTGGCAGTCTATTTCCTTAAGATAGTCTCCAAACATTCTAAAGTTGGTTGTCTTTTCCAATCTTCTATAACTACTAGTCTGAATAACATTAACCTCAAATAAAATCACATTTCTCTAGGTCCTCAAACACTGCTACCATCCTAAAATAATGAGTTGTTGAAATCCTAGGCACTACTTGATTCCCGTTATTGTGTTGAATTTACATAGGATTAATGATTTTATAGAAAATCACTATGTGCAAACATATTTTTAAATTTCAATTATACAAAATCACTTTATATACTATAAATAGAAAGTCTGCATTAATTCTGAAGATTATTTAAAAATTAAGATAAAAATCTTCCTACCATTAGATTTATAGATTTGTAATAAATTTTGCCAAACAGCTTAGATATTTTTTAATTGGACATATTTTCATCTTGAGATATTCACGTTCAGGACATTTACTTTGCAATTAAGATAGCAGCATGAAGAAATATTGTTAGCTGTTAGTGTCATGTGCGACAGTAATATAAAGTTAATTGATATATGGGTTACAAAATTGTACTGCTGGTTATTGCTTGAAGGCCTAATATTGAGACCCAGTTTCTATCAGGTGACAGTTTTAATATCTGCTGGTGATGTTCATTTTGTCCATAGCAGCTGCTTGATTTTTCCTGGTTAGAGGAAAGATTTCAAAAAATGAAACACTGTGAGGTCTTTGGGAAAAGGATAAAAAATAGAACAGAGGAAATAAGTTTTATTTATAGAAATATATTTATCATGGATGTATCATATACATTTCACATTTTCTCATGTTTATGTGATGGAAAACCTAAATACTTTTAGATATGAAAATTAGCAATGAATCTATATAAGCATTTCCAAATAGTTTTAAACATTTTTTTTATTTTTTAAATATTTTTAATTAATTGATTTGTTAATTGAAGGACAATTGCTCTACCGAATTGTGTTGTTTCTGCCAAACATCAACATAAATCAGTCATAGGTATACATATGCCCCCTCCCTCTTGAATACCCCTCCCACCTTCCTCCCTATCTCACACCTGTAGCTTGTTACAGAGCCCATGTTTGAGTTCCCTGGGTCATATTGCAAACTCCCATTGGCTATCTATTTTATGTACAGTAATGTAAGTTTTCATATTTCTCTCTCCATACATCCCACCCTCTCTTTCCTCCCCATTCACTCCCCTTATCCATAAGTCTGTTCTCTATGTCTGTCTCACTACATTTAATCATCCTAATAAATGGTAAATTACATAAATATAATTTTATAGAATAATTGCTGTACTATTTTGACTTAACCCTTTGTAATCATCTAAATTCAAGATGCCTCTAGTTTCTCAAAAGGTAATTTAATACAGTGGGTTCTATCCCCAAATACACAAATATTCTTTATGCAAATGTCTCAGCATATAAATAGGATTCATATCATATTATTGTATTTATCCTGAAAGATACCATGTCAAGCCAATTATCCATTATTTTGATTTCTCTATTATGTATTCAAAACTTGAATCTGTTATTAAAATATATTCATAATTTTCTGGAGAAAGAAATGGCAACCCACTCCAGTATTCTTGCTTGGAAAATCCTATGGACAGAGGAGCCTGGAAGGCTACAGTCCATGGGGTCTAAAGAGTGGGACAAAACTTAGTGACTATACCACCAATACGTAATTTTCTACTCTAAATAGAGTCATTTAGATGTTAACTTTTCAACTAAGGAATGAGCATATGTTTATATATATATATATATAAAACACACATATATATGTTATTATTATCAAATACTTTAAATATGCACCCTTATACACATATATAACACTACCTACCAGTTTTTAGCCATATAATATATATTTTAACATGATGAAAATACACATTTTTGTTTTTTTAATGCATTGCAATATCTTTTAATACTATACTAAATTTGATTTTAAAAATCTGTTTATTTAAAAAAAAATATGATGGTAAATAATGAGAAATAAACTGGTTATTTATGGAACTGAATGGAGACATTCATTTCCAGTTAGTAAGTTCTCTGTTATACTGTTTCACTTACTCATGTATCTTTTGTTGGTAGTTGCTTTATAGACAAATATTTACTTACTTGTATCTTTTATTATAGTGGCTTTATAGAAAAATATTTTTTTGAATTATGTATTAAATGACACTCTCCCTCCCTTTCAAAATGTCTTCATTTGGGTGAATATTTTTTATGAGAATCCATGGGAATTTTATAGATGGACATTTGAGAAAGCCTTTTTTTTAGGGGGGGGTGATTCGAGCTAAGAGGCAGATAGAGGAATTAATTTAAACTAATTTATATGATTTATCCAAACATGTCTACTAAGAAACATAGAGAAAGATGGTGTTTTAGATTCATAGAGGCCATCTAATTTAGGAAAATAAGTGCTTGTGTTTCTCACCAGTTCAGTTTATGTGTAAATATTGTTCTAAATTTCCTGATAGTCTACTGCCCACATTTAATGTGAGCATGGTTAGACCTATCATGTACACAATCAGATGAATATTTTGGTTACTGGATGAAAGTGACATGACAACATGGTCTCCTCATCATTCAAAGCAATAACCAAACTAACTTTTTTTTAAGTATTAAAAAAAGAAATTTCATCTGTACTGGAATCCTTTGCAAAGCAGTTGAAGGGAATTCATTCCACGAAAGAGAACACATGGTATTAAATATCTTATCTTTTTTCTAACAATTTCCACAGAGTGACAGTTACTAAAAACTGTTTCCTATTCATCTTCCCCATTCTCCTACTACCAAACTTTTCATTTTTGCCCTCCTTCATTCACCTTCTCAGTCTATTCTCACCTTCATCTAGTAGCTTTCCTAAAGTAAACCAGTTTTGGTATATTTTGGTTTCCTCAATTCCTCAAATCTAGCTAATTCTGTGCTGAACAAAAAAGAAAGAAACAGGGCATAATAGACACTCTTGAGCAGATAGAAAGGGTTGAGGCATCAATGGACACTAAAGAATGGTATAGTAGTATCTTTGTCCCAGCAAAAGTTACATTGTCAAAAAACAACTGCAAAGAGAAAATATGCAAATGTTTATAGGTATGGCAACCCACTCCAGTACTCTTGACTAGAAAATCCCATGGACGGAGGAGCCTTGTAGGCTGCAGTCCACGGGGTCGCTAGGAGTCGGACACGACTGAGCGACTTCACTTTCACTTTTCACTTTCATGCATTGGAGAAGGAAATGGCAACCCACTCCAGTGTTCTTGCCTGGAGAATCCCAGGGGAGCCTGGTGGGCTGCCGTCTATGGGGTCGCACAGAGTCGGACACAACTGAAGCTATTTAGCAGCAGCAGCAGGGTTAATGCATTGGCTTCTATATTTAACTACACTCTTTAGCCCAGTTGATCCTTCCACTAGATATTATTCCTACAATTTTTAATAATGACCAAACAATTTAAGGTTAACTGAAAGATACAGAACAAGTAAATGTAGGGGCCAAATCTAAACATAGATCTTCTGACACCATACTGTCCATGCCAAACAGAGTCAACCAATATCAACATTCTTCGAGGGATTATATGAATAATAATATATCTACTATTATAATAATGTGTTCTATGATAGGCAAAGATCAATAATTCTCACAGCCATGTAAAAGGAAGAGGAAATAAGAAGGAAGAAATAAATATTTTGGTAGAAATCAGCCCAATAGGGCAATAATATAGTTCAAAACATAGAGTTGTTAGAGTTTACTGAACTCTGTCTGAAAAATATTAATTCATTTGGGTGAACAAATGCTATCAATGAATCAAGAAGTAAGATTTTTAATGCCATTTTATAGCTGTCATTTTCCAGAAATATTTTGAACAAGAGCTGTTTCAAACTTTTACCACTCTTTTCAAACCCATCGTCCCAATTTACCTTTAGTCTACAAAGAAAATAATTCATCAAATATGAATTTTTTCAATTTTCTTCTACTCTATCATTATTAATCATACTTTATATTCTTATCTAGATATTAATTTGTCTTTGAAAAAAGATCTCTTATAAATTATCCTTTCAATGATTTCTATGTTTTTCTCTGTGATCTTTTATTTTTAAACATATTAACTCCATAATGATCTTCTCTTTAAGCTTTCTACTAATCTTTATACATCCTTGGCTTTATTTCCTCAGTTTACAGTTTTCCCCCTGTTTATATTCATTGAAAACCACAAATATGACAAATAAGCAGCTACACCTCCACTCCAAGTTCAACACTTATTTTCTCATTCAATTGGAGTTTTCCCCTTTATTCTGGAAAATGTCACTTCACCATTGTTTTTTTATCATCTTAATGTCTTTGGGCTACTGTAAATAAGATTTTTCTTGTTTTGTCAAAATCATTTCAAAGTTTTCCAGTTACTTTCTTTCTAACTGTGCAGTTTCCTCTCCTTCCAACCCTTATGAAATTGGACACTATGAACCAACATGATGGCTTCTAACTTCCCACCTTTATCGAAGAATCACATTTCTAACAGCTTTTGGACATTTTGCCCTAAATCTCACATTATCCCCTTCATGCTCATATTCTCAAAACAGACCTTATCTTTCCCACTGATTTTTTTTTTTTCCCCTATCTACTTCACTGAATGGTGTATCCACTCAGGAGAACCAGGTACAACTTCATTTCCTGAAGTGTTTTCACACTGATCCATTTGATGCCATTCATTTCACCTCTGAACTGGCAATTTTATTTCCATCTCTTCTTTCTTTTTTCATTATCCAAGTCTAGGCCCTCTTCACTATATGGCTGAGAAGGTGTTGTGAAAGTGAAAGTGTTAGTTGCTTAGTGGTATTGGACTCTTTGCAACCCTGTAGACTGTAGCCTGAGGAGGGTATGGCAACCCACTCCAATATTCTTGCCTGGAGAATCCCATGGACAGAGGAGCATGGTGGGCTACAGTACATGGGGTCATAGAGTGGAACACGACTGAGTGACTAAGCATACAGACTGTAGCCTGCCAGGCTCCTCTGTCTATGGAATTCTCCAGGCAAGAATACTGGAGAGGGTAACTATTCTCTACTCCAGGTGATCTTCCTGACCCAAGGAATGACCTGGGTCTTCTGCAGTGAAAAGTGTTGTATTATCATGGTAATTCATTTGCCTACTTTCCTCAAGATTTTCCATCTCTGAATCATTCACCAAACTGCTGACAAAGTTCTCCTTCCGTCACATAATGAGACGCTTCTTTTCTAAAACAATGTTTAAAACATTCTTTAAACCATGCAGTGTCAAACCTCTAACAATGAAGTCCAAAACATTGGAGCATGTTATTCCCAATAGTATGCCTTTTATTTAAATTATTTCTTCTTCCTGAAATGCTCTTACCTTCCTAAACCTCTTCAAGTGTTAAACTTTACCTCTTTCATCATCCCCTTCTATGCCTGGGAAATCCATATCTATCTTTCAAGCCAGATCAAAGAGTTTCTCTTTTGAGCCTTTCTTTTTTTATTCTACTTTTCTCTACTCCTGAAAAAAAGGGAAGGGCACTTCTCTTTCTATCCCCTTAGCCCTTGGCACATACATCTGTTTAAAAAAATTCATCTATTTCTTCAGCTATCATTTATTGAATGCTTGTCATGTGCTAGGTGTCAGAGGTATGATAGTGTCATTTTCTGGTCAAATGACTTGCTCTCCAAAACGTGCATTGCTATTTTTCATTTATGATTAATTTTATCACTAAAGTGTTATGTCTTGAGATTTTTCATGTTTGTATGAAACTAGGACAGAATTTGACTCTAAAAAGTTATATGGATGTTTATTAATTGATAAATATACTATTCTTTTCACTCTGTAACTATTATACTCTGAAGTATATTGGGTGAGACTTTTTCCTATAAAATTCATATTGCCTTGAAATTACTTTTTCTTGAGGTTCCAAAATACATTAATAGTACCTTCATTTCCTATATTAGTGGTGAAAGTGCTATAATAAAAAGCAGACACAAAACTAATAACATATTCTAAGTAACAAAAACAAACTTTGTTTTCCTAAATTTAAGTGGTAGGGGCAGTGTTCAAAATAATAAACTTTATAATTTATCAAAAAATTAGAGACTTTTAAAGAGGTAAAAATGTGCTGTTGCAGGATTGAATACAGAGGAAGAAATTGCATGTTTATGAGATTATTATCATTTTACTGAGTAGAACAACTTTGTTTGATTTAGTGATAATTACATAAGAAAAAATAATCAAGAAACTTTATTTGTGAACCTATAGCTTTAGGTATCTTAGTGGGTGCATCTTGCTTTTTATTCAGAATGTGTTGTTTTCTTTTTAAGGAGAGTGATATTGCCTATTTTCAAAATAGTATTTATAATAAAGTTCAATGTATAGGATTTGTGGGAGAACTTTGAGATAATGCAAAAAGAGTAGTATTTTTTCACCGAACTGTGAAATGTAAGGTAAACTTTTCTTTAAAAATGTCTGGTTCAATTCATTTTTGTAATACAAATGAAGAAGACTTAATTTGAATGAACAGTTGAAGCCGTGCACGTATACCATGTGCCGTATATACATTTGGTTAGGTTACATAGAGACTAAATGTGAAAACAAGTTCTAGTAGTTGAAATACAACTTACATCTCTATTATTATTTACAGTCAGTAGATTTTTGAAAATTACATTGGGAATTATTTTTTACAGCATTAGATGTCCCTGTAACTGTGATTCTGCCAGAGAAGCTAGTGGTCACAGAATGACTGAACCATTTGATTGCATTTTCAAAATAGTCAACACAGTAATTTCAATTTACCAGGACAAGACAATCTTTTCAAGCTCACAGAAAGACAACTTGGATAAGAAAAATATGTATTTTTGTGAAAGATTATGTTGCAGTCCGTTTACCTCAATTCATATACTATTGTTTTTATTTGCCTACTCACTCCTTTTTTTATAAGTGATTCATTTTTTTCACTCAAATTGTGCGTGTGTGTGTGAGAGAGAGAGAGAGATAATACTGATTGCCCACCAAGTGGTCAATTCTCTGTGTCAATTTCAGCTGGCAGAATTTTATTAAAAAAGGGAAATATGTAATTGTGAAAATGGATTCATTCTTTAAGAAAAAAGAAATGAACCAGAGAAAAGGATTTTTTTGAGAGATAACCATTCTAATAGTGCCCTCATCAAAGGCTGTTGTTTCTCGTAAAAATAATATACAGAGGAAAACCCTGGTCAAGAACATAAAAGCATATGAGAATGATAAAAGAATATCACAGTGTAATATAAAATGACACTTTCCTATTGGTCAAGAAGCTATTCCCACTGGAGTGTCCATTGACCAATATTAACAGCATAGAAATTCATTGAACCAAAAGAAAAAAATGAGAAGAGTTAGGATTTCTTATCAGTGGTTTGACCAATGAAACGATTGATAGTATTTTCAGCTAGCCAAAGTGAATATGCCAAAAAATAAACTTCAGAGTTAATGTGAAGAGATAAAAACCTAAATAATGATAGCATACTTCATTTTTTATTGCTCCCAGTGCACATACCATGGGCTGTTCATGATTTATATGCAATATTAATAATTTTCACAACATATCCATGAGGTGTATATCATTATTCCTGTTTTATACATTAGAAAATTTATGGACCATTTAAATAACTTTACTGAAACCATAAAAGTGCCTCCTGTATGTGATTCCAAATATTTTTATTTATTTCAGTTTCTTTGCTTATTCTAATAAATACTTATTGGGTTTAATATATGTGGCAGAAAATAATGAGCAAGACCTTGCTTCTAGTTTCAATTAGGCTTATGATCTAGGGGAAAAGTTAGACAATTGAACAAGTTGTGAGAGCAAAATATGACTAATATCATGAGAACAGAAAAACCAAAGTTCCATTGAAAAGGACAGGAGTCATATCTCCTATAATATCTGACTTGAAAATTGAGACGTAAGATAGATCCAGTATAAGAAACAAGTGAAAAGGGAAGAGTGACTAAACAATGGTTCAGAATCTATCAAGACACTGAGGCAAGAAAATGCATATTGTAGTGAAAGAAAAAAGTCAGTCAGCTTTTGCTAGATCCCTGGGTTTGCAGGAGAAGGGAAAAATTGTGGACAGGGATTCAATCCTGAAGATCTTTTGCACTACGTTTACTAATGTTGGACAAAATCTTGATTCTAAGTTTTTGGAGAAATTAAGCAGAGATTTTAAATGACTAAATGCACATTCTAATGATAAGAACAGTCTAGAGAATGAGTTGGGGTAGGGGCAAAACTTAATGTAGGAGGAGGCTGCTATGGGGCTCTAGAAAGGAGATGCTCTTGACAAACCGTGGAAGTGCCAATTAGAATGGAAGAAGGGATGAGATTCTAGTGCTAAATAGGAAGTAGGAAATAAAATTACCATAATTTAATGACTCATTGTATATATGAGTTGTTTGAGCAGCAGAGGTTTAAACATAGCCCCAGGTCTCTGCCTAAAAATAGTAATAGAATTTTAGGTTAAATTTTAACTATCAAGAATTTTTTTTTCTTGTTCTGTCTCCATAAAATCAAACCAAATAGATACAGTTAATACTTGGAAAGCACAATTTGAGCAGATGGGTGAATTGTAGTGCTTACTACTGAGAAAGGTGAAATTAGAGATGAGAATAAGTACTGGAATGACTGTAGACATTTTTGGAGTCTGATTTGAGAGAATTGCATATATAATATACTTTGTGTTTAGTAAGATAATTTATATGATTCAGTCACTTTTATGTGCAGTTATTTGTAGCCACTCTAATATATGATTGGTTTTTACTCACTGTGATGACATACCCACCATCACGATCCATAAGCGCAGGACCAGTGGTCTTGTCACAATACGAATATGCTTAATGGCATCTGAAGTAGGTGGGTAGTGAACAATAAGCAAGAAATTAGTTTATGGAAAACTCTTCCAAATCTTGCTGCTCATATATAAGAAAAAACTATAGAGAGATGTCCCCCAAACTGACATCCATTTCCACAACACTTTCAATAAGTAATAAAATTGAAAGAAACTTTTCTAAGCTAATAATGATAATGAAAATTTGATCACATACTCATGAGAAAATATTGGATTAACTTTTTATTCTCTCTGTAGAAAATATAATTAAAAAGATGATTCATGTATCTGTAGCTTAAAAGTAGAGGGAAAGGTGTCATAGAGCTATGTCAATCAATAATAAAAACACCATGTTAGTTTTGGATTAATGCTATGTATTGTCAGCTTTTTAAAATTTGTAAGGTGTTGTAATTTCTTTCACATTTAAAATAAATATCCATTTCCTTAATAAGTGGAAGGTGAATCAATGGTGAGAGGCTGACACTTTATTCAGGAGCATGACTGGGCATATTAGACCATATTGGAACCTCACATTAACAAGAGATACACTTGTTCCAAATTGAGGGTCTAGTATTCACTGTAAGACACATGATAATTTGCTTAGAATATAATGAAGATGAGAAATCCTTTAAATTATAGGCCTGACTTCCATAAAGATATGATTCAGAATTGACAAATAAAGACAGACACTCTGGGTTAGAGGTTCTTAAAATTTCATAATCCTAAAGATTATCTGAGGGGTTTTATAAAATTCTGATTTGGGGACCCTCCCTCCGGAGATCCTAGCTTGTAACCAGAAATTGCTTTTGTTTAACCCACATTCCAGGTATGTCTAACATAGAGCCCCCAAACAACTTTGTTAACTGTTCCTTTTAGGGCAGTATGGATTTCCATGATGCAAGTGGTTCAGTGTATTATCTCTTCTCAAAAATTTCCCCCAGCCCCCCCCCCAAATTCCCCTTACCACTTTTGAGGAGCTGAAGTAGATTTAGATTGCTGACTAGAAAATATTCTCTGAGAAGTCTCTATAAAAAAATTTTAAAGCGGTTTATAATTATGGGAACATAACAAAGGTGTATATGTAAAAATAAGTGGACTTGTTACATGCCATCACGAATGGTTTCATCTTAGAAGCCTCAGAAACCTTAGTTATGGTTAAAAAAAGGGAAAATCTAGTATATACAAATATACACAGTTACTCGGTTCAAATGACTGGTAGCTCAGCTGGTAAAGAATCTCCCTGCAATGCAGGATACCTGGGTTCGATCCCTGGGTTGGGAAGATTCCCTGGAGAAGGGAAAGGC
Organism: Giraffa tippelskirchi; assembly: GCF_054371585.1. Classification (NCBI taxonomy): domain Eukaryota; kingdom Metazoa; phylum Chordata; class Mammalia; order Artiodactyla; family Giraffidae; genus Giraffa; species Giraffa tippelskirchi. The sequence continues at coordinate 115,869,539 of NC_137277.1, forward strand.
TACCCACCCAGTATTCTGGCCTGGAGAATTCCATGTGTGTACACACACACACACACACACACACACGTATATACAAATTAGATGTGTATTATATGCTTTGAGAAAGTCACTGCAGGATATACCATCTTGTTATTCCCAAACCTAATGTCTCAAAATATTCTACAATAAATATACTAAAATTTAGTTAGGGACCTTTATCATGTTATTACTAAATTAACTTTAGTGAGGTATAATTTATTTTGTCAGATTATTCTGAATATAAAAGATGGTGATTATTTTTCAGTCTTTGAATGTACAAATGAATCTTTAGAAGTTAGCAAGAATAACTTAGAGCAAGTTGTGAAATAAAAAAGGTAGAAGTCAATTTCTAAAAAACAATATAAGGATATTTATTAAGTAATGAAGTTATTGTATTTAAATTAAGCAAATCTGCTAACTTTTCAATAGGAGGAATTTGAAAAGAGCAGAGTCAAAGATTTAATATTCAGTTACCCAGTGCATTATGTCTACATAACTCAGTATTCAAATATAAGATCACTAGGATGATTTTAAAGATGCTATTAGCTAATATTTGGCTTTCTAGAAGAGGAAAATCATGACCGAAGCCATGAAAAAAGCATCAAGCTTAGGCTGGAGCCCAGTGTCCAAAGCCCTAAGTTCCCCAGCTTTCCTTTTTTCTTCTCAGTTACACCAAACTTTTGAGGAATGGTATGTATTCAACTTGATTTTAAATTTATATCAATGTAAAAATCTACCGAGTTCACATGTTTTCTCTTTATTTAAACTAATGAATCACTTGTGCAGGTGTTATATACACTCAAATTATAGATTGTCCTGCCAAAGGGGCCATTTCAGACACTGGTAGGAGTAAGGTAAGAGAAACACAGCTAACTGTGTTATTCCTCACTGCATGTAGCTGAAATAGACATTTTTTTTTTTAAAGGAGAAGATAAAATCCTTTATGTGCTGTGTACATTTATAAGAATCTTTGCATGTGGTCTGAGTTGGGTGATATGCTGAGAAAAGAAATGTTGTTTTGTCTGTTCTGGGGTATAGATATATTTAGTCAATTCATTTATTTTTAAATCTCTGAAATAATAAATATTTTTTCATGACAGTAAATAAGAAAAGTGGGAGGTGTAGAAGGGTAGAAATTGCAGAAATGAGGGAAGGAAAAGAACACAGGCTACCAGAACTTTAAATGTCTGCTACAAGTAATTTGTCTGCTACAAGTAACTCCTGTTATTAAAATTAGTATTTTTATTCTATTTTCTTCTATAACTACTCAGGTTAGGTATGGGGAAATTTCCAAGGCTGCAAAATTTTCATCTGAGAAACAGCACTTATAGTTTATCAATTAAGCATACAATATAATGTTAAATGGGCTTTCCTTGTGGCTCAGTGACAAAGATCTCTCGGCCAGTGCCGGAGAGTGGGTTTGATTCCTGGGTCAGGAAGGTCCCTTGGAGAAGGAAATGGCAACCCACTCCAGTAATCTTTTCTGGGGAATCCTATGGAAGAGGAGTCTGGTAGGGTTGCAAAAAACTCTGTGGGGTTGCAAAGGAGTCACATGACTGAGTGACTAAACAAAAACAACAAATAATGTTAAACAGATGAAATATTAGTGAAGTAAAGTGCAGATTTTGGCTTAGACTTTTGACTTTTAATATTGCTTGTATGTGATTGCTCAGTATTTTCCTTCCATTGTGGAAAGTAGCATCACTTTTATTCTGTTTATAATAGGCCATTCAAACAGATTTCCGAACATTTGTCCCTAACCCCAAACCTCTTCAAGTTATGCATTCTCTTTCATTGTTCTCTTATTCTAAATCTTTGTAGTTATAGAAAGTATTTGAAATCAAATTTAGTAGAATTACTGAGTATTTACCTTAGATATAATAAATGATATTATGTATGCATCAAGAATAATTTTATCAAAATGTTTAAGAGTTTGTTGAAATTACGATCAACTAAGTAAAAGAGAGAATGATCCAGAACTGAACATGGATATAACCCAAATCTCTTTGCAGAAGGTAGAGAACATATGACATAAAACAATTGAGAGAAAATACCAGGTGTTCAGAACTTTTGGGAACTAATTTACATTTCTTATTGTTTCATAGTCCACAAATCTCTAACTTGTAATTCATCCATTACAATACTAAAACATTCAACACAATAATCCACTATGATTTATCTACTTCCAATATCTGCATTTTAAGAAAAACTGTATGCATGCTAAGTTGCTTCAATTGTGTCTGACTCGTTGCGACCCTATGAACAGTAGCCTGCCAGTCTCCTCTATCCATGGAATTCTCCAGACAAGAATACTGGAGTGTGTTGCTGTGCCCTTCTCCAGGGGATCTTCCTGACCCAAGAATCAAACCCCCATTTCTTATGTCTCCTGCTTTGTCAGGTGGTTTCTTTACCACTGGCACCACATGGGAAGCCCAAGAAAAACTTTAAATATCCACAAATCAACTTCCATGTTCAAGTTAGAAGCAAAGGAACACAAACTGCTGCTAGAAACAGAATAGGAGGAGGAGTGCTTTTTTTTTTTTTTTTTTGGTAAATCTCATCTTAAAATGCTTTTTCCTATTATGTCTTATATACTTTTTAGAACAAGAGAGTTTTGCTCACTTAAGTTAACTCAAGTATATATGAAAAGAAGGGTAATCAAGATCACATTTTTGAAGTTAGGCCTTATAAGTATCCAGGAACAATTGTAAAATTAGGTTTGATAGGAATACACGAATGTCTAAACAGCCTTTTCAGTGTGGAGAACTGAAAGTAACTGGAGGGCAGAAGCATCATTCTGTATCTACTACTATATCAGTGTTAATAATAATAATAGATAACATATTGTTTCTATCTACTTTTGCCAGGTGGTAATATTAGGTGCTTCATATCCATTAATCCTTTTAGCCTTTTCACATAGATTTTATACGCTAGTGATTATTTCCCAAATTCCCATTTTAGGGAACTAAAATGGAACAAAGTTTAATGACTAGACCAAAGCAATGCAGTTAACAAATAACTGAGTCATGCTTTAACCCTTAATCCCAAATCTATCCTTATTATCTACAGGAAAGAATGCTATATTGCTCAGGTTACTTACTGTCAACTTGATGGGGCAGAATTTTTATATTAGACCACTTCATTGGCTGTCTGGCATCAGGTCCTTAACACTGGTGCAATCAGATATGAGTAGAAAAAAAGAGTATGTAAAAATAGATACCATCATTTGATAAAGGGCCTACTTGGAAAGAGGTAGGAGTTTGAAACTTCTTCAAAGGATGTCATGATTTTGGCAGGCATACTGAGACTTGATGGACCTCCCAAGTGGCCCTAGTGGTAAAGAACCATCCTGACAATGCAGGAGACCTAAAAGATGCAGGTTTGATCCCTGGGTTGGGAAGATCCCCTGGAGGAGGGCATGGCAACTCACTCCAGTATTCTTGCCTGGAGAATCCCATGGACAGAAAAGTCCGGAGGCTACAGTCCATAGGGTCACAGATAGTTGGACACGACTGAAGTGACTTAGCACACAGGCACTGAGACTTGATGCCTTGGAAATACTAATTGCTCAATCTTTCCTCCAATCTTTAGAGATACCTCCATTTCCCTAACATTTGTTCTCTACACTTTAGTTTCTTCTGGTATTTTTTTATGTTGGGTAAAGTTTTACAATTAAGTTGAGCTCTTTAGTATGTATTAAATAATCTAGCTGATAATGAAGAAATTAAAATTGCTTTTATTTAAATGTTTAAAACTTTCAGATTTTTAAATTGAATTATAACACTGCTACCACTTAAATATTGAGATATAAATGTTTTTCCTCAGTAAAGTTTTTTAAAACAAATGTTTCTTCATAATTAATTAAGCATTTATTGAATAAAGTCTAAGATACATAATGATATTTACATAACTACGTTTATAGTTTCAGATGAAAGAAATGATAAATATCCTTGGGAAACAACAGCATAAATGTATATAATGAATAATAGTTAGTTAGGTATATAATTAAAACATAATGAGATACTGTATTAAAATACCAAGATTTAAATTGCAAGAATTGAAATTAATTAGTGTCCTTTAAATATACAACAGTAATTTGGAAATTTCAAAGATCTAACAGAAATAGGAAATGGCATTTATATGTATATTTTTTTCTTGGGTGTTTATTATCTAAATGTTAACTTTTTATTATGACTAATATTTTTTCTAAATATATTTTAAGTAGCTTAAACATTTAGAATACTTCAAAGAAGTTATTTAATCATAGTGAAAGATAGCCACTGTAACTTTTTAGAAATCAGGACTTATTCATAGATAATATCAATCAAAACACAGAATCCTTAAAATTTTATTTTTCTCTCATGTTTGCTTACACTTTTACTTACCCAATCATCTGTTAATAATTTCTCAAAAGATGTACCTATGGGCATCACATACTTTGATTTTGTTTCGTGAATACATTCAGAAGGCTCATTATCTTTTTTTTTTTAATAGAACACAGATTTCTGTCATTGATCCAGATTGATCTTTGACCACAAGCCAGTAGTCTTTTAAAATATACTTATCTACTCCTCAAAAAGAAAAGATACTTCAGTTCACAAGTGATATCCAGATTTGACATATCTTAATGGGAATAAAACATGAATCTTTGTTATGATCCTAAGAAGATTTTTAGGAAGGTTTTCATGCCTTACCAAGCTCTGAGGAGAAAAAACATAAATATACAGATTAGAAGACTGAAAATCCAAATCCTACAAATTAAAAGGTTGAAATGGCTAATTATTTTGGCACACTGAGTTGTACCTGAAGAAGAAAGTAGAATGCCTTTCTCCTGATAAGATGACATAACTTTCATGTTACTTTTGTACATAAAAATATACTTATGCATACTTTTATAATATATCACAATTATACATAAATATACATAAATTACATATATATAAATATATTTTTAAGCAATGGGTGAATATGTGTATTTTTAAAGAAACTATGATGAATATTAAAGCGAATTCTAGCTTTAGGATATGTCAGAATTTGCTGTACTTCCCTTCTTTGAATTAGATTGTAATTTAAATACATTAATTTTGGTGCAGTATAAATTTTGAGATATTAAATGAAAGAAATACTCCTTTAGTTCTCTATCAGTATTGATTCCCAAGCAATACCTGAATATTGGCTATATAATGTTCCATCCTCTGGTGAAGGTGGTGGTCTTTCATGAACATCAACTCTCTTGAATTCCAGCCCTGTAGTTATCAAAAAGTCAAGAGAGGAAGATTATTCAACATAATGATCGATAAACAAAGGAATGTTAATTCTTGCATATGTAGTTAGGGGCTTCCCTCATAGCTCAGTTGGTAAAGAATCCACCTGCAATGCAGGAGACCCCAGTTTGATTCCTGGGTCGGGAAGATCCACTGGAGAAGGCATAGGCTACCCACTCCAGTATTCTGTCATGGAGAATGCCATGGACTGTCAGTCCTTGGGGTCGTAAAGAGTCAGACATGACTGGTTGTAGTTAATTCTCCCTCAAGGCTGCTCTGGAGTAGCCTTCACAGAGGATACTTAAAATGCATTTTGAGAATACACTGCCAGAATGAAGTCACACTAAACCTAATTTTCTAACACATGGATTATTTGGGTGGTGGGGACCAGGATGTTCAGGCCTCATAAGTTTTTCCAAGTTTCCTGTCATCTCCGGGTCTCCTTAATTAATATGTTCCTGAAATTAGTCAGAAAATATGAAGAAAATGATGGTCGTAGGAACACAAGTATTTAAAATGATATAAGCTCTTGGGTCAACAGATGAAAAATACAACCAGTGTGGCTTAGGATGTGGGATAAAAAGAAATTTGGGGTGTACATTTTGACATTATATTGGAGGGCAACTTGTTTAAGTACATCAAAAGCTCTAAAAATAAATTCTTTTGCAAAATCTCACTTTTAATCATTAAATTGCATTTTTAAAGTAAAACAGGTAACCAATGATTACCTACAGACTTGTTTATTGCAACTTTTAATTTTACCTACTACTTTTGAACATCAAAGTAGTTCCCAATTTTTAAAACTTAAAAAAACTATGAAAATTTATATATAGTCTACCATATCCTTTTTATATTCATTAAATGGAATTAGAATTACCAATATGAAGCTTTATCACAAAATATTTTTGAATAAAAAAGGGCAAGGCACAAAGCAATATATTAAGTACTTAAAATAATCCCAACAATTTATATGTATTTTTTTCTATATGCAAAAGTCTACAGAAATGTTTAAAATATAATAGTGGTTATTTCCTACAGGTGACAAATTTCAGATCTGATCTTTTTCCTTTTTTATTATCCTCCATTTTCTCACATTTTAATTAAAATGCAGTTAAAATAGCACCAAAACTTAAACTATTTGAAATAAGAACACTCTAATAGGTAGTCTAACAGGACTTAATATGTATTTTGTTATTTAATTTTGCAAATTTCTTAACTGGAGAAAGAAAGCACAAGTACAGGTATAATGTTAGAAAAATGTGTGCATTTATATTTCTTCCTGAAAACATTATGCAGCTTAATTTATATTCAGTTAGGCTCCCATAGCTACCTTTTCTAATTTTTTATTAACATAAATTGTTCCATTAGACCTTTTCTTTGATATAGTAATAAATACTTTCACGAGGATTAATTTAAATTCTCATGACATGTGTCTTCTATAGAGAAGTACTTAACTATCTGTTTTACTTATAGTGATGTTTATGACACCCATTGAACTTTTATTCATATTTCACAGTTATCCAAATAACACAAGCCCACCTAGCTAAGACCTCTGTCCTCTATCGTATTAACTAATAAAGACACTCCTCACTTGATAGTTTGGGGTTTAGATTTTATATCTACAAAATGATAACTATTCTATGAAAACCACTGTCTCACCATCCTTTTTGTTTTTGGAGGACTTTCATACTTTTTAAATGTTTGTTTGATTGTGAAGGTAAAATGGAAGGAGCTGGAAAATTTATTTACTCCATGCCTTTGATTCTGGAGAATTCTAGGGTAGGAAGTTCTGCACAGTGTCATAAAGGATGTTTGCCTATGGTGCTTCCAATCTCCTTTGTGTTAATATTCAATATTTTCATCAGCAGTATACTTTCATGATTGCTCCCATTTCCACAAATATCTTCCTTTTATCTTTAATTCACAATGTTGTAAATAAATGATGAGGAAAGTTTCACTTCTTCAAGGGACAGTTGCTATCTGTATAGATCTGAGACTCAAACAAACAGAATTTTAGTTAACATCCAACAGGTGGGAAAGATTTGAGAAGAAAACATTGAGACCTGTTTTGGAAGTATAAGGTTGGAGCAAAGTCTTAGTAACTTAAAGTAATATGAATAAAAATAACTGCTTATATGATTTCCAAGTAGCTTTCTTTAGTCCAACATCTGTATCAAATGCACATTTATATGTGGGATATCTTGGTGAGTTGTTAAGATGACCAAAGGCACTGTTAGCATTTAATTCCTAGAGATGAATAGTGATAAATATACTCCCAATAAAAAATTGTTGTTCTCAAAATGCCAGTGATCCCTAAATTGAAAAACAAAAACAATTCCTCTAGTGATTATGAGAGCAGGCTTTGTGTCAATAGATGAGTGTTTTTGGTCTTGACTGTGCCTACTTTCTGGTTGGATGATATTAGTCATTTAACTTTCAAAATAGCCTCATATCTGATTTGCAAGACAAAAACAGTAGATTTTCTGTATTAAGAGAAATACACAAAGTGTTTAATTTAGCATGTGGCACATAGTGAACATTCAATAACTATTATGACTTATAGCATTGTTTTATTATCTTCCATAAAAGAAGTGTTTTCAAAACCTAGCAACTTAACACAGTAAGAAGTCTTACTAAATGGTTGTGAAAAGCATATTAAAATATTGACTATATTTAAACCAAACTGTAAATATTCAGTCTATTTTCCAGCCTATTTTTGACACGTAAACTAAACTCCAGCTCTGTTAGTCACTTGGTATTTTGTTGATATTCAGTATTTCCCTATGTGACATTTCTTTTGTTTGGATTGACATTCTCCTTCTTGGCAGCTTTGCAATTTCATATTCATTTATTAAAATGATTAAAAATTACCTTTTCTGGAAAATTTTCCTGATATTTGTATCAGTTCTTTCTGAATTGTAGTGAAATTACCCAGTACGTGTGTGTGTTAGTTGCTCAGTCATATCAAACTCTTTCACAACTCTTTGGACTGTAACCCACCAGGCTCCTCTGTCCATGGAATTCTCCTGGCAAGAATACTGGAGTGGGTTGCCATTCCCTTCTCCGGGGGATCTTCCTGACCCAAAGACTGAACCCCAGTCTCCTGCATTGCAGGCAGATTCTTTACTGCCTGAGCTACCAGGGAAGCCCAGTATTCCATGGCTAAGTAATTAATGGTATTAATTGTGTAACAAAACAAAATGTCTAGAGATTAGCAGGCTGGGGTACAGGGGCACCTCGTGGTAGACCTGGAGAAGAAAACAGCAACCCTCTCCAGTATTCTTGCTTGGGAAATCCCATGGATAGAAGAGCCTGGAGGGCTCCAGTCCACGGGGTCACAAAGAGTTGGACACTACGCTTTCACTTCACTTCACACTTCAGGGTAGGCCAGTGATATGACTGGAAACGCAAATAGTGTGTGTCTTTCCACTTTGCCATTCTCAGTATGTTGGCCTTCAGTCTTAAATATCCTCATGCTTTCAAAATGGCTGTGGCTATTCGAGATTTCAAATACTCACAATCTAAAGCAATGCAGGAGAGCTCTTTCTTCAAGTCATTTGTAGTAATATAAGCACACTTGATGCCTTAGTTTCATTAGCCAACAATGAGGTCCATGTCCATGTCCTAGCTACAAGAATAACTGGGAATGCAAACATATGGCCTTCCCTGTCTTGATAGTAGAAAGTGGGATTTTCACACGTGGGAAAAGTAACTATCAGGTAGGCAACTAAAAATATCTTCTGCATGCCCACTCCTCATCTTAGCCCCTAACTCCAGTTGCCCATATCAGGAATTGCTCTTTCAACATTCTAATTACAACTGTATTAGCACCTACCACACATTATTGTAAATATCTATTTTCATCTACCCTGTCAGCAATGTGTGGGTAGAAATACTGTTGTCTCCATCATTATGTTCTCAGGGTCTCTTTTGGTAAATGGACATTAATTGAATCAATAAGTTTAAAATCTTTTTAAATAGAGAACAAGAAATTTTTATTGAAAAATACATGTAAAAGTCAAAATATGGATTTGAGAGAAATAAAATTGTAGTCTTTGAAGAGCCCTTAATAGTTAAAAAAACAACAACATAAGGAATAGGAGATATTGCATCATCCCCGAAAGAGCCAAAGCTTAACCATCTGCTTCATATCTCACTAAGCCTAGAGATGAGAAAAAATATGTGAATTTTGGTACCCCTTGGGAGATTGGATGAGAATCATACAGGATTCAGAGAATAGAACTTGCAGGGAAATGTCAATAATTTATGTTTTTTTTTTCTTTTGCATTTATGAAGGAGAACTGTCAAAACTGTTTCCTTCCTTAAAAATATAGTATATGAAATAACTCTGCAGATTCATTTCAGTGGGCTTTTGAGAAACAGAAGGTAAAAAGGAAATAGAGCATTTCTATTGAAATTTCAGAAAAGAACTCTGAACTGAAAAGTGTTAGTCTAATGATAATAAAAACTTGACTCAACGATGTTGAATGTACCAGTTTTCTTAAACTGAAAAATATATCCTATGCCTCTTGCTAAATAAAGAACAAGGTTTTTACTCTGGGCACTTTTTGCTTTTTCTTGGTAAAGAAGCCATTCCGAATGAGTCTATACTGAAGTGCTTTACAATTTTCCATTTTCCATATCACTGCCTGAAAAAAATGAGGAGGCAACCAATGTTAAATGATCAAAAAAAAAAATTTCTCTTTGAAAATTAAATGTCAAATTTAATTTGAAATGTTTACAGAGATATTTCTTATTTGTTCATTATGATCGAAATGATAAATGAGCAAAGCTTCTTCCTGGGGATAATGTACTTCTTAAAATTTTCAATTTTGTCTTGGTTTTATATAAGATGTCCTTGTAAGTATGAATTGCCATTTGCAGAACCAAAAGCACTTGCTGTTTAATAAGGCATAGAATGATAACTAATTTAGTAGCCAATAGATAGCATACAGATATACAAGTAAGTACACTTTTCTCATAATAGAAAGATATTACATTTTTATACTTTCTCATCTAATGAGAATAAATACCTGCATATACACCCACGCACACCATGCTCTCCAGTTCATAGATTTCCCAATCAAGTATATCATTTATGTGAGCATTTATAGTGATTTTTATAAAATCTTGTCATGTACTTCTAGTCATTATTACTAGCCTTAGTCCCGTGCAGATTTATTTTGACTGTCATTCGACATCAAGAAAAAAAATGTGTTTTATTTAAGTACTGTTGAAACTAACAGAAAGCACTTTAGGAGAAACAGCCTTTAAATTAATGGTAAAATAGCTGGTGGTTTGTTTGTTTCATACTAATTTAATCAGGTTTACATAAGTAATATCTGGACTTTGAGGTGAACTGGGGTCTGATATTGGTTTCCTTTTGCTGTTGTAACAGATTGCCACAAACTTACTGGCTTTAAGTAACAGAGATTTATTATCTTACAGTTCTTGAGGTCAAAGCTCTAAATAGTGTCCACAGGACTGAGTTGTTTTGGAAGCTTTAGGTGAGAATATACTTCCTTGCTTTTTCCAGCTTGTAGCGCTGCCCACATTCCTTGGCTCATAACTGCTTCCTCAGGGTATGGCAACCCATTCCAGTATTATTTCTTGCCTGAAGAATCCTATGAACAGAGGAGCCTGGTGGGGTACAGTCCATAGGGTAGCAAAGGGTCGGACACGACTGAGGTGACTTAGCATGCACACACACACAGGTCACTCCAGCTTCTGCTTCTGTGGTCTCATCCTCTCTCCTGACTTGCCCCTTATAAGTACTCTTGTTGTTACTGAGTTCACCTGGACAATTTAGGATAGTCTCCCCACCTCAAGATCCTTAATCGCATCTGTCACATGTCCCCTTACCAAGTAAGGTGACACATTAAGAGGTTTTGGAAATTAGGATGTGAGCGTGTTTGGGGTCTCTTTATTCAGCCTACCACTGGGCTGTTATTCAAGAATTTGATTAGTCTGTCTTAATGAGTCTTATCTTCAGGGATAACAGAGCTCCAGGCTGAGCTGTATAATAAAATGATACATTTATATAAGAACATGATGTTCTTACATCCATGATGTGTGTGTGGAAATAAGTATTTATCAAGAGAAATTAAATTTTTAAATTGTCAGTAATGACTCAACATGACAATGAAAGTTATTAGTTAAAAACCATGTTATCATTGTTGAAATATGGATACTCTTCATTACTATCTGACTCTCTGATACAGGCCTGGGCAGATTTTTAAGGATGGACTTAGCATCGATAAATGAGACAATGAATTATAATTTTATTGTGTATAATAAGGTTTATTTTTCAATCAACCACAAATTTTGTAAAGGAGATATATTTCCTTGCCAAAATGAAACTACCAGTTTTGACCCTTTTTGATCTACCTTCCCTTCCTCTCTAAGTGTGCATAATCCAAATTATTTTTTTTTTCTTTTTAAGCAAGGACTTAAAATGCTGTTTCACTTTATCTTACACTTACAATAATTATATTCCTAAAGTAATTATCATTTTAAAAAAACTATTGTTAACACATTTGGCTAAGTTACAATTGTATAGCCAGCTATTGTAAAAGTGTAATTTTCAGTATAGTCTTTAAGAGACTCTGGAGGATAACATTGAATCTCTCTCAAATTTGAGTTTTAGTTTTCATGGATGCTTTAGTCTTATTTGGTATAATCTTTGCTATTCAGAGTATTTTATTTTAAGCATGGGAAAGCTTAGCTTTATTTTGGTGATTAACTAAATAAAACTATTTATCTTTCTGATAGTAAAACAAAAAACACCAGAATTGCTTTGGTTTTTCTTTTTCCTCTCTCTTTCCAAAAGTAATATATAATTCTTTATAGAAAATTTGGCTTTTTTCCATTAAAAACTCCTTGTTATATCAAATGTGAAGTCTAAGACAGAACCCTCTGCCTTCCAGAAGCTCAGCACCCGGTAGCTACTATACTAATGTGAAATACAATAAGATCTTTTGGGAGGTTTGAGTGGAGTGCTTAGGAATCAGTGATGAAGGAAGAAAAAGTTTGTTGTGAAAGTTTCAATTAAAGGAGGTGAAATGTCTTTGGACTCTAGAGCAATTATTGTTGTTGTTCAGTCACTCAGTTGTGTGCTACTCTTTGCAACCCCATAGTCTGCAGCGAGCCAGGCTTCCTTGTCCTTTCACCATATCTCTTGGAGTTTGCTCAAACTCATGTACATTGAGTCAGTGATGCCATCCAACCATCTCACGCCCTTCTCCTCCTAACCTTAATCTTTCCCCGCATCAGGGTCTTTTCCAATAAGTCAGCTATTCACATCAAGTGGCCAAAGTATTGGAGCTTCAGCTTCAGCATCAGTCCTTCCATGAATATTCACGGTTGATTTCCTTTAGGATTGACTGGTTTGATCTCTTTGCTGTCCAAGGGACTCTCAAGAGTTTTCTCCAGCATAACAGTTCAAAAGCATCAATTCTTCAGTGCTCAGCCTTCTTTATGGTCCAACTCTCACATACGTACATGACAACTAGAAAAACCATAGCTTTGACTAGATGGACCTTTGTCAGCAGTACTAGTTTTGTTACATAGAAAAGTCATTTCAATCAAATAAATAAGCACATAAAATAAATACAAAAATATACACAATGATGTATCTAAGGAAAGTGAATAAGACAGTATGGAGAGCTTAAAGTATATGCTGAATGGTTAAAGGATGGTAGGAAAAAACATTGGAGAAGAAGTCCTTTAAATATCTTATGAAAAATAAATGGAATTCTGGTTATATTCTCCATTTATATTTGCATATTTTTCTGGACTAGATAAGTTTAAAGGAAAAAGAATTATGGTGTTTCCTGATTCTTGATAGCTAATTTTATATGAGCTTTATCAAAATTTGAAGTTGAACAGGCAATGCACTATATAGGTCTCTGTAAGAATTCTTTTCTGATAATGAATTCATTATCTATTACATGAAAAATATACAACCATATTTTTCTTTTAATAATTATGTTTAAGTTAGCAATGAGATATAGATATAAGATATAGTACTCCAATATTCTTGCCTGGGAAATCTCATGGATAGAGTGGCACAGTCCATGGGGTTGCAAAGATTTGGACACAATGTAGCGCACACACACACACACACACACACACACACACATAGATATAATAAGTAAATATTTTTCATGTTAACTAAGTTTGAAAATCTAACTCAGAGCATTTTCCTCATACTTAACTTGTTCAAGAGGCTGTATCTATTTCTTCCTTAACTTAACTAGGTTTAAGATCAGACTTCTCAGTAATTTGGCTGTTGAGTGGGTATTATCCCTCCTTTACATTTATGTTGTAATTAGCTGCCATAGCTCATCAGGTGTATGTCCTTCAAATGTTCCCATATGATGCCCTGTCATGCACTCAGTACACAATTTGTTGGTAAGCTAACATTCTGATTAGTATTGAAGTAGCAAATCAACTTTTAAGGGAAATTTCATGACAGTATTATAACTTAATTATAATAAAATACTCAAGGAATTAGTAGAGACTACACAATTGACCCCTATTGACAGATATCACTTTTAGTATTTGACCTGTATGGTTGCTGAGTAGCAGTTTCTCATTATGTTAAAATGAGAAAACATAAATTAGCTAGTATGTGCCAACTCATGTATATAAAATCTTTTAGCTAAGACCATCTACATCCAAACTCCAAAAATATTAGTATACATGTTTATTAAGATAAGTAATTAGATGTATTCATATAAATGTAACAGAATTATTACACTAAGCTTTCCTCATGCTAGGATGAATCCAAACTCAGTAAACTCTATAGGCTATGGTCGTCCTAATCTTTTCATGTCTTTTGATTGCAAGAGTCTATTATTATAAAGAATCGCAGTACTAGCTTTGATCTTCTTCCTTATGAATGCAAGCAAAACTGCCTGCACATTCTCATAAGCTTCTTGTTTTAATTACAGTGTATAATATTACATTTCATACAATAGGAAGACATGTAAAATAAGATTAGTTTGGCTATCTTATTTTAAGTGTAGCATGAAGCATTAAAAAGGATAAATGGAAAATGCACATAGACATAACATATTTAGCTTCTGATTCAAGGAATTCAATCCAGTGTATGTATTTTAAAATAATCACATTAAAATGCTAGATTCATTTATTTGAATGAATGAAATTTATTTGAATGAAAATGCTAGGATCCATTTATTTGAATCCTATAATCAATGCTTTAAAAACTGACCTTGAAATAGAATATCTAGTAGAAGAATAAATAGGTGGGTTGTAACAAGCTATTCTTAACTGCTGTTTCCTAGAGGGATAATATAAAACTGTCCTCAAAATTGCAACAATGCAAACTCTCTTTAAAGGTTGGAGCTTGCTAAGCAAACTGATAACGTAGGCTCATTAGGTAAATTCCCATGAGTATATCTCACTTAAAAAAAAAATTTGCATCATGATGATTTTGTATATGTGTCTATGTGTCAATACATCTGAGGCTTCTCTGGTGGCTCAGACAGTAGAGTCTGCCTGCAATGCAGGAGACCAGGTTCGATCCCTGGGTCAGGGAGAAGGAAATGGCAACCCACTCCAGGATTTTTGTCTGGAAAATCTACAGTCCATGGGGTCGCAAAGAGTCGGACATGACTGAGGACTTCACTTTCTACTTTCTTTTCTATCAATACATCTGCATATGTATTAAGGATGAGTGGTTTATGTATTTTCCCTAGGGTCTTTCTTATGGCATTTTCCCAAGGAATTATTCGTATCTATGGCTCAATGCAGGTGAACATTTGGACACTCATACAAATCAACTGTCAAATATCTACTTTTCAACTTAATTGAATTCTCATTGCTGTTAGAAAGACATCCTTTCACAGATTTCTAGTTGACTCCCTTTTCATTTTTCTATGCATTCTGAATCTTTACCACTCTTTTCAATTCTACCTTCTTTAAATTCCAAAAGTGAATCTTGTTTTTTAGTTTTTTGAGAAAACACAACCATGTAGGAATACCTAACCTTCTTCCCTACCAGCTAATGCTTTATCTATCTCATTTTTCTATCCTTTCTTCCTCAGGGCAGATGCTACCACTGTTGGTTAGGTTTGCATCCCAGTCCTCTGAGTTCTTAGGAGCTGCTGCACTTTCCTGTCATTCTGGAGCCTCCAGTCTCTCTCTCTTCAGTGATATGTATCCCTCGACCTTCAAGTCTGCTCCATCTTATTAGAATTTATCCTACTTGTGCTTGGTCATTGATGAACCCCTTTGTCAATCCATTCTTAAAATTTTCCATGATTTTAATGTATCCCTTTCCCCCTTGTCCTTCGCTTGTATCTCTGGCTAAACTTTCTATCTCCTTGCCTGACCTGCTCATTTTTTTTTAATATTCATTTATTTATTTACTTGGCTGCCCAGGGTCTTAGCTGTGGCATGTGGGCTGCAGTCCGTGGAGTCTCAAAGAGTTGGACAGGATTGACTGACTAAGCACAGCACAGCACTCTTAGCTGCCACATGGGGGACCTAGTTCCCTGGTCAGTGATCGAACCTCACTGCCCTACATTGGGAACTTGGAGTCTTAGCCACTAGACCACCTGGGAAGTTCCTGACCTACTCTTAACTTTGTTGCCTTCTCTTCCTGTCTCTGTCTTTCTCTCTTCCCCCACCTGTCTTTAATTTCATCTAAATCTATTCTTATGCTTTTCAGTGTTTTCGTACAGCTCCAGTTCTTTTCTATAACTTCAGTTTTGAACTTGCTCTTGAATTTCAGACTTCGAGTTGTCACTGCCTATTGCATATTTATTCTTGGATGTCTCCCAAGCACCTCGTAGTCAGTATAATACAAAAAAAAAAAAAAAAAAAGTTGAAAAGTTATACATTTGGGGTCAGAGATCTGAATTTAAGATCCTGACATTTAACGAGATGGTGAAAAGACATTCAATTTCAGTTTCCTCATCAAATCATCTTGAAACTCCATTTTACCAACACATTTATCCACACAACTATCCCCTTTCACCCACATTATTGCAATAATATCCTAGTTGACCTCTCTGCTTCTACCTTCACTTTACTGTACTCTATTTCAACACAGTAGCCAGCATGATCCTTTAGAAAGAAAGTCACTTAGATTGTGTCTCTCTACTCAGAATATTCCAGTGGTTTCCCATCTTATTTTTTTTTGAAACTCAAAGCCTTCATCTGCCACCCTCAACCCCATATTTATTGATTCCCTGACCTCAATTCTTCTGCTTTTTGATTTTTCTCCAGCCACTCAGAGTTTCTTATTGTTCCTTAAATTTGCTGGGTTCCCTCTTGCGACAAGTTCTGTAATCAAATTGATTTTTCTTGGAGTATAGTTGATTTGCAGTGTTGTGTTAGTTTCAGGTATACAGCATAGTGAATCAGTTATGCATAAACATATATCCATCCTTTTACATTATTTTCCCATATAGGTCATTACAGAATACTAAGTAGAGCTCTTTGTGCTATACACTAGGTCTTTATTAGTTATCTATTTTATATATAGTAGTGTGCATATGCCAAACCCAATCTCCCAATTTATCCCTCCCACCACACTTTTCCCTGACAGTAACCTTAAGTTTATTTTCTACCTCTGTAACTCTGTTTCTGTTTTGTAAATAAGTTTGTTTATACCATTTTTTTTTCTTTTAGATTCCACATGTAAGCAATATTATATATTTGTCTTTCCTGGTCTTACTTACTTTGCTCAGTGTAAACATCTCTAGGTCCATCCCTGTTGTTAAAAATGGCATTATTTCATTCTTTGTTATTCCTGAGTAATATTCCATTGTGGGGCTTCCCAGGTGGCTGAATGGTAAAGAATCTGCCTGCCAGTGCAGGAGATGCAGGAGATGCAGGTACAACCCCTGGGTCAGGAAGATCTCCTGGGGGAGGAAATGGTAACTCACTCCAGTATTCTTGCCTGGAGAGTCCCATAGACAGAGGAACCTAAAGGGTTACAGTCCATGCTGCTGCTAAGTCGCTTCAGTCATGTCCGACTCTGTGCGGCCCCACAGACGGCAGCCCACCGGGCTCCCCCATCCCGGGGATTCTCCAGGCAAGAATACTGGAGTGGGTTGCCATTTCCATAGGGTTGCAGAATCAGACCTGACTGAGTGATTGAGCATGCACGCAGGCAATATTCTATTGTATACGTATTGGAGACAAGAGTGGAGACAAGGGAAACTCCCACCTCCCCCCACCACATTGTTGATGGGAATGTAAATCGATGCAGTCACTGTAGAGAACAGTAAAGAGGTTCCTTAAAGACAACTAAAAATAGAGCTACCATATGATCCAGCTGTCCACTCCTGGGCATATAGTCAGACAAAATGATAATTCAAGAAAATACATGCACTCCTGTGTTCACAGCAGTTCTGGAACATAGAAGCAACCTAAATGTCCATTGATGGAGGAGTGGATAAAGAAGATGTGCTACATATATGCAATGAAATATTGCTGCAGGTTCTTAACACATGGCCTTTTATTCAAATGGATGTCACTCTAATCTTCTATAAGCCTTTACATTCTCTGTGACATATTCTGACTACCTGGTTTAAAATTCTATATCAATCTTCCCAGTCTCTAACACTAATCCCCATTCTTGTTTTACTTTTTTTTTTTTCCCCATAGGGTTTATCTTCTGATACATTTTACCATTAACTTACTTATTTTTGTTTCTATCCTCTACTGTAACATAAACTCAATGTTGGCAAGGAATTCTGCTTTGTTTTACTTACTAATATATCCTCAATTCCGTTGAAGCCCAGTATTTGTTGAATAAATAAATAAATGAAGAAATAAAAATGCCAGGGATGGAACTGCTTTTTGAGCTGCAGAGCACTATAAAAATACTAATTACTCCTTACTATTATTATTCCACTGTCCCCATGACCACGCTCATATGCAAATCTACATTCACATACACAATATCTTTTCTTTGTTTCCCACCTCTATATCCTGTCTTTGTTTTGAGACACCATCTAATCAATTTCTGAGGCTATTTACTTGGAGGCATATTTGAGCCTTTCAACCATTTAGTCAGCAACTCCTAACTCTTACATAACATCATTTAGAACAGAGTCTCCCATTTTAGTCCCCACTGCTTTATCTCAGTCATCTTGAACTTTTTTCTAGACAATTGCAATAGTCTCCAGCAGATGACTTTGCAGTTTATCATGAATACCCTTTCTTAAGTATTTTTCCATGACCTCAAATTATCTACAGAATGCTTCCTACAGTACTCAAAGTCCTTCATTCGTAAATATGACCTATGTTTTTGAGAAATTATTTTTCAGCACCCATAAATTGTTCTGTATGGCCCTTTTCATTTCTATGTACTTCATTCTTATTATTTACTGAGTCTGGCACTATATAATGGCATTTAGCAACGCATCATTTTTTTCTCCCTTTCCTTATAGCAATTATAGTTTGGGAGGAATGAAGGGTGGGACAACTAGCATCTCAAAAATCACCAAATGCAGAATAGCTATAGTTATAATGAACAGTCATTCTGATTTTTCTGGTTGAGACTTGATTTATACTTGTTGCCCAGGGTAATTATTAATGTCTTCCCTCACTCTAAGATCTCTCCCAGTTTGAAAATAAATCGTATAGTCTCTGTCTATAAGCAAAAATAATTTGAATTTTATCATGTGCCCTTTCCCTGCATTAACTACATGTACATGACTGCCTAAAAGCAAATTTTAAGTCCCCTTCCTCTAGCGCTGGAACATACTTATAAATATCACACATAATGTTTGGTGGAGAAAAACCTAGATCTTATAACCTGAATGTCATTTCAATTACAATATAAAATATTTGTCTCAAATGCAATTTAATAATTAGTGCCTTAGCATTTTTTTATTCTACCTCTTGTTTGGAATGTTTATGTTTATTCTCCATTTAGCCATATCCTACCTATTTTTAAAATAATACTTTAGTACATCTCCCAAATTTTCTTTGTCTCCATCTGTCTCTACTTGTGAGCTCTCCTTTTAGCAGTTATTTTCTACATCATTTATTTGGCACCCTTTTGTATACATGTACTTTTTTTTCTCTTTTGGTTCTGTTGGTGCAAGTAAGCTGGTGAATTTTTCAAGACAGTGACTGAGACTTCTACATCTTTGATTCTATAGCACCAACTCTAAAGGCCAAATTCAGAATATACAGAAGCAGCCTGATGTAAAAAAAAAAAAAAAAAAAAACAATTATGATAGCAGCGGTAATGAGTGTGGAATTGATAGTGAATTTATTGAAAATGTAATAAGATAAAAATATATGAACTTTGAGAAAACATCATAGCGTGGAGTAGGAAAAGTTAATTATGGATATGCTTTGTGGATGTGTGTGAACTGTAAGTTAAGTGAAGTCACTCAGTCGTGTCTGACTCTTTGCGACCCCATGAACTGTAGCCTACCACGTTCCTTTGTCCATGGGATTTTCCAGGCAAGAGTACTGGGGTGGGTTGCCATTTCCTTCTCCAGAGGATCTTCCTGACCCAGGGATCGAACCCGAGTCTTCTGCATTGTAGGCAGACGCTTTATTGTCTGAGCCACCAAGGAAGTCTTCCTATGAACTGTAAAGTATGCTTGTTTTAAGTTACTTTGGGGTTGGAGGAAGAGGTTGAGGGAGAGAAGGGAAAGACATACTATATTTTATCAAACCATTAAGTGGAAAACGTGCCATCGTTTTGTATATTGCTAGTGGAAAAAGGTAAATTAAGCTATGATGTAATGCTTTCATATCAGAATATGTATTTGACATATATCAAAAGACATATTTACTGGTGAATTTCTTCTATCTTGATTCATTTGTATACATATATATACATATATATATTCACTCATATATATAATATATGTAAAATAAAGAATAAGTGATATCAATGTCTAACACTCCTAACTTTCCTTTACAGTCAGAGGTCATCAATTGTAAGAACATTTTTATATCAGACATATTTTAAAATTCTTTTAAAAAGGAAATATTTTGTTGGATAGACTTATAGGACACTAATAAGACTATTGCAAAAAGCCTCATCTGATGAATTTACTAGGACTTGATGAAAAGCAACAGATCCTAAATATTCTGAAACAATGGAAGGAAAATAATGGTAATAATGGAAAATAATGGAATTTTGAATACAAACAAATGTAAAAACCTGAATTAGAGCAAAGCTTTATGGAATTTTCTATCACTCTCATTGTCCAGCCGCATAAGCTTTCAGTTGGGAAGTTTCAGTGAAAAAGAGAAGAGAAAATAAGATGATAGGGGGTATCTAATAATATAGAGGCATGAAGTTCCAGCATCAGGGTGAATGGTTAAGAACTGAATACTAACAGATGGTATTTACATACAAGATTTCACTTTTATTGCTGATTTTTCCTTTTCTTGGGCCAGAATAGGAAACTAAAAGATTCTGCTTAAGAACTTCTGCTTTGGATAAACATCTTCTATTAACCTGCTTGCTAAAATATATATATATATATATATGCCTTAACTGATCATGAGAAAGACTGTAGCCCCCAAAACAAACAGAATTCTTAACTATTTTTAGGATAGTTTGTGTGAGACTACAAAAGAGTTCAGTCTTTCAAAACTGAGTGCTTGAGCTAAGTGGGTAAAATTAAGAAAAATAATTGGTCTAACTTTGTTGCTGAACAGAAAATGTGGATCCCATTCATGTACCTTTTATGCATTGCTTTCTCACATTTCATCTTTGTACTGCTCTCGTGTTCGTGTTCAGATCATTCATATTTTATTTTGAAACACTTTCATTTTCAGATCAGCAGTCCTGTGATCCTGGTGAATTTCTTTGCCACGATCACGTGACTTGTGTCTCCCAGAGCTGGCTGTGTGATGGAGACCCTGACTGCCCTGATGATTCAGACGAATCTTTAGATACCTGTGAGTAGAAAGGTTCTCTTGCCATTCAGATTTACCTTACATGTGAAACTAAATGTCAGTTGTTTTCATGGATGACTGCTATTTCACCTTATTCTTTTTTATTTTCCAAATAGCCTGAAAACTTAAAAAAAAACTTTTGTTTGTATTTCCTTTAAAATGACTATGTGAATTAGAGCATTAAATGTGGTTTTGTTGTATGAATTAACTCATGAAGGGAAGAAAATGCAAGGTTAATTTTTTCAATGTGATTTTGTTACTCCTAGAAAAATTATACTTGAAGAGAAAAAAAATCCAGTAAAACACAGCACTAAAAGCGAATAAAATCCTCTCCAGTAATTTATCTCACACATTTTGAGGCAGAGGAACACATCCAAAGAATAATGAACTAATCAAGCTTTAGCTCCCATATTATTTCTATTAGTGTCTAGAGTGCTACACAAATTATTGAACATATTTTCTTTTGAACTTGAAAGATAAAAACTACATTTGTCCATTCATGCAGTGAAGATCTTTGATTTTATAATATCAAATTCAGAACTCTTAGTACTAGAGTCTTAATTCTAATTGTACTACTGCATGTAACTTGGAGTCCACTAAGAGTTTTGTCATGTGAAAAATGCCATTAAATCAAAACTGTAATTAATAACAGGACCCACAGCTAAATCTTCTACACTTTCTTTTAATACCCTCTATCATGAGGGGTATGGAGAGTCTCCTAGATTTTCACATTGATAAATCTGGCATTACTAGTATAAGTCTTTACTACCCAGGCAAACAGGCATATAAGCTTATCAGTATCATTCTCAAAGCACCTACAGAGTTCTGTGAAGTCAACATGAAAAAAGAAAACTTCATTGTTATTGTTTGATATTACAGAGATAACAATTATGGTTACCATTCTCCACTACTATCTACTTGTTTATAGGTCCTTTAGATGGAAACAATATGTTTTGATGAAGGCAGAAACAATGCTTACTCATCGTTTCCATGTTTCCTGGTGCTTTTAAAGTTTCTCAACATATGAGTTATTGAATATCTACATTAATTGCCTTTTTTCAATTTGAATAGATCAGTTTTTTGGTAGGAAGGAGTTGCAGTTGTTTACTGTATTTCTAATTTTATATCAATTTCATCTGTTTAATTCTGAAAACTTTTTCTTGACTCCTATAGCATAGATAAAGCTCCAGGCATGATAAAAGGAAAAAGTATAAGAATAAGAAAACAGTGGACAAATAAAATGTGGTAACTCCATAGTAAGGAATACTATTTAACAATAAAAAATTGAAATACTTACACATGCTACATGAATAAATCTTGAAAACATTATGTGAAGGAAAACAAGCTAGTCACAAAAGATCTCATATGATTTGATTCCATTCATGTAAAATATCGCAATAGGCGAATCAATAGAGACAGAAAGTAGCTAAGTGGCCAGTGGGATGGAGGGGATCGAGGAGTGTCTTCTAATGAGTTGGAGTCTCTTTGGAGGTGATGAAAATATTCTAAAATTAGATTGGAGTGATAGTTGCACAACTCTTGTTAATATATTTAAATACAATGAGCTGTGTGTATTAAATGGGTAAATTGTATGGTATGTGAATTATACCTTAACAAAGTTTTTTAAAATGGAAAATGAGAGAAATCTCAAAATCATACATATGAATGTGGATGGTCTAATTATGTAAAAGACAACAATAACAAAATACTCTGCCATGAAAAATGTAACTAGTTGACTATATTTTTTCTGTATAAGAAGTGAGACAACTCTGTTTCCATCTTCAGTTCAGTTCAATCGCTCAGTTGTGTCCGAATCTGCGACCCCATGAATCGCAGCATGTCAGGCCTCCCTTCCATCACCAACTCCAGGAGATTACTCAAACTCACGTCCATCTAGTCAGTAATGCCATCTAGCCATCTCATCCTCTGTTGTCCCCTTCTCCTCCTGCCCCCAATCCTTCCAAGCATCAGGGTCTTTTCCAATGAGTCAACTCTTCACATGAGGTGGCCAAAGTACTGGAGTTTCAGCTTCAACATCAGTGCTTCCATGAACACCCAGGACTGATCTCCTTTAGGATGGACTGGTTGGATCTCCTTGCAGTCCAAGGGACTCTCAAGAGCCTTCTCCAACACCACAGTTCTAAAGCATCAATTCTTCGCCACTCAGCTTTCTTATAGTCCAACTCTCACATCCATACATGACTACTGAAAAAACCAGAGCTTTGACTAGACGGACTTTTGTTGGCAAAGTAATGTCTCTGCTTTTTAACATGCTATCTAAGTTGGTAATAACTTTCCTTCCAAGGAGTAAGTGTCTTTTAATTTCATGGCTGCTATCACCATCTGCAGTGATTTTGGAGCTCCAAAAAAAGTCTGACACTGTTTCCGCTGTTTTCTCATCTATTTCCCATGATCTTAGTTGCCATGATGCCATGATCTTAGTTTTCTGAATGTTGAGCTTTAAGCCAACTTTTTCACTCTCCTCTTTCACTTTCATCAAGAGCCTTTTTAGTTCCTCTTCACTTTCTGCCATAAAAGTGGTGTCATCTGCATATCTGAGGTTATTGATATTTCTCTCAACAATCTTGATTCCAGCTTGTGCTTCTTCCAGCCCAGCGTTTCTCATGATGTACTCTGCATGTACGTTAAATTAGCAAGTGACAATATACAGCCTTGATGTACTCCTTTTCCTATTTGGAACCAGTGTGTTTTTCCATGTCCAGTTCTAACTGTTGCTTCCTGACCTGCATACAGGTTTCTCAAGAGACAGATCAGATGGTCTGGTATTCCCATCTCTTTCGGAATTTTCCACAGTTTATTGTGATCCGCACAGTCAAAGGCTTTGGCATAGTCAATAAAGCAGAAATAGATGTTTTTCTGGAACTTTCTTGCTTTTTCAATGATCCAGCGGATGTTGGCACTTTAATCTTTGGATCCTCTGCCTTTTCTAAAACCTCCTTGAACATCTGGAAGTTCACGGTTCATGTATTGCTGAAGCCTGGCTTGGAGAATTTTGAGCTTAGGCTTCCCTTATTGAAGTGCCATAGAGTAGTTTTCTCCTCATTAGATTCAAAGAAAAATTGTCATGGCATAATCAGACTAAAAATTTAAATTATTGAGTTTTGGAGGCTTGCATTTTTATCCTGATTGTATCGCTAAATTCCTGATGAGAAACATGACATAGACATGAGTTAGCTTTGTGGAATCCATATGTAGGAAGGCAAGTTGAAGGAGAAATGCCCTGAAACTTATACCTGTCACAGCGTAAACGCGATTGAGATGAAAAGATTGCTCAGCCTCTCCCTCCATGCTGTTGAAGAAAAGAGAATAATGATGTTCCCCCTTGTACTCAAGAGAGAGCTCAGTAGGAAAATCAGGCTGGAGAGGGTTTGTGGTACAGAGAAGTTATAAGACCTTTGTGGTCAAAGCTCAAACCCAGAGAAGAAAGAGACTTCAAAATGAATGCCAAAGTGGGTGGATGACAAATATTCCACTCCTCATCCCATGCCAGCTCTTTGCCTCTAGGAACATGATCGATAGCCAGCAGGGCCACACTAGTGGACTAGACTTATGTTTGTCAGCTGGCATCTGCCCTGATTGATTGAGTATCTGCTCTGAATGGCCAGTGTCTCCACCACAATGTTTGGAAATATTTTGAATATCCATCTTGCTCAGAAAGTAAACACCGCTTGTGTTTGGGGGAAAACGGTAGGTCCTTCAATTCACAGAGATGAGAGGCTTTGGTCAGACTAAAGCCTCAAATTAGATATTACATGTGGTTTCATTGAAAATAGAGATAGATTTTCTTCTTCTTTAGTTTTTAAAATGAAATTCATATCTGTTCAAGATTTTTTTTGCAATTTTAGGTATATAGTTGTTTTCCTCAATGAAATTTTTTGTTTGACTTTAAATGTTTTCTCATTTTGGCCATTCTTACTGTACTCTCAGATATCAAAATTGCTAAATATTCTCAAGAGCAACACTAAAAAAATTCTTATACCAATGTAGTTACGTAACAAAGAGAGAAAAATACTTTTTTAAAAACCTGGGTGTTTCATCTGAGTAACATATTTGGATCTACATTTAATTAGCCTGTCTCAGATAAGTGGTCTCAGTCAGTACCAAATGAAATCTGGACAAACACTGAGAAAAGCCTTTATGAAAAATATCAGACTTTTTCATATTTAAATTTCTCAATCCAGATGTTCACAATTACCATTTTCCCTAATCATAGTGCTTTGTAATGTGTTGTTTTATAACATTCGTATGCAGTCATCACTGATCTGCATAAAATAATTGCATAATTTTATAACTATATGACTGTATATACATTCAGTGTGAAGGATAAATACTAGAAATCAAACCTTGAAGACTGATTCTTAAGAAGGGTAATTTTGTACTCAGTGTATGAACAAAAGTATGTTATCTTTGATTTGAAGACAAAGTATGTTGTATCTACAAAATACTAGGTGAAAATCGCTGATGCAATGCCTTATTTTTCCTAAATCTACTTACCCTTTAAAATGATAAGAAGACCAATATAGCATAGAATTTATTATGACATTGTGAAAGCTCTGCAATGACAAAATTCTAACAGAAAAAAATGGATGTTGTGGAGGAAGAGGAAAAGCTTGTCTTGTGAGAGGTTGATGACCAAAATGCTTTAGAAGGTATACATTCATACAAAAAAACAAAATGAAAATCAAATGAAACTGAGATATTTGGCGATCTGCAAGGTTAATGGGCACATATTTTCTTCCTCTTCTGTGTCTGTGTAGGCCCAGGTTGTAAGGGTATTTTCTACTATTCATGAGGCAGAAGTAAGCTTTCACTAACAGCCATATAAGGCCAAAGAAACCCCTCTTGAATGGGGTTGATTTACCAATAAGCTGATTGCTGTTGTAATGAGTTTTTTAAATATGAAATTAGAGAAATTTAGTAATTTATATCCTTACCATTTACTATGAGAAATAGTTCTTTAGCCTTATATTAGAAGTGAAAGCCTTTTTTTCTCTACATTATTTGAAGTAATTTGTTAAGTATCTAAATGGCTAACCATCTTTCAGGCCCTATGAAGTTGTGAGAATTGAAAATCAGGAAAATCATCATCTTTCTCCTTAGGGCTTTCAATTCAGTTGTTAGTCTAGCATTTTGTATGATGAGAATTAAAGTGAATAGTGGAAATGTTATTTGTGGAGTGAAAGCCTGGTACCACCTGTGGCAGGGAAGTCTTCCTGAAAATCGCTTTTATTCTGAGGCATTCAATATGTAATTGCTTGTAGGATTTTTCTGTTGAATGCTTAACGATACTTACTTTTCAACAATCAGTGTCAGCAGATGTAGGTTCTTTTCTGGCAATCTGATGTTTATATACTGAAAACTAGATTCTTCCTTTTAAGTCAGGAGGGTATTTGTTCTGATCTTTGTCCTTCTTCCTTATCATCCTCCACTAACTTCCTTCAGAAAATCATTTAGAGTCGTTCTACTATAGAATATGATGTGGATTTAGTGACTCACTGACCAACCAGGGAATATAAAATGGCATTATGGGAGGCTAAAATTTGCAAACTGGATAGTTGTGATAATTTTCATATTGCCTCTACTCTGCTCTCTCCTTCTGCAGGGACCAGTAGACTTTTTCTGTAAAGGATCATATAGAAAATATTTTAGGTTTACTGAGCTTATGTGATCTCAGTTGTATATTCTTCTTTGTCTTCGTTTGTTTGTAAAATAATTAAAGTGGTAAAACAAACATGAAAATAAACATTCTCAGCTTACGCTCCATACAAAAATAGACCATAGGTTGAATTTATCTTGCAGGTTGTCTTTTGCCAAATTCTACTGCAGTGCCATAGCTAAACCATATCCACTGAACTCTTGTGAAGGTAGGTCTCTGTCTAAATCCTGCAATCACAGGAGCAGTGTAACTGCACACAGTGCAAGAACGTGGTATAGAGCTCTGTGAGTACCCGCTATATATGATGCCAAACTCAGGCAAGATGGTATTCCCTGCAAGAGCTGGGTTTTCTTCTATTTTTGTATATCTCCTTATGTGTTAGGATTGCACTTAAGCACAGGGAACAGAATAAAGAACTCAGACAAAAGAGAGCTTACTTTTAGAAACTCATAGAAAGAAAAAAAGTGCCAAAGTGGACAATCCAGGATTGATATGGCTGCTCCAGAATGACATCAGGCTTCCTCTGCCATTCTTAGCATGGAGCTGTCAGTCTTTTAGCCACAGTAGGGCTTTTCCACCTACCCCAGTAGATAATTCCATTTTTGCCAGAAAGGGGGGAAAGAAAAAAGGGAAACAGCAAGTGCCAGCTGAGTCTATCTGTTTGTCAGGAAGATGATAACTTTTACAGAAAGCAAACTCAGTAGGTTTCTGCTTAGATCTTGTTTGCCAGAACTGATCACCTAAGGCATGAGGCACTGTGTATTTCCACAGGGTTTCCCAAAATAAAATATATGGTCCTGCTAGTAAAGAATAACAGGAGACTAGATATTGGCCAGGCAGACTAGATATTGGCCCAAGTAGCCTGAGCCACAGTGCTCTCTTCACTCTCTTTTCCTCTCTTCATCTGTGGCAGGGGTGGGGGCAGTCACAGGAGTGGTCTGAATCCCAGCTGCTTGACACCAAAGCCAATTCCTCCAAATGAACATCTTTGCTCTTGTGCAACAAAGTAGTCATTCCAGGTCTCTGTTACCTTATCTGTACAATGGACATGATAGTACCCACCCCATAGTAAAGTGCTTAAAGTACTGTCTTTTCCATAAGATCTCCTCTCCACCCAACACCCCTCGCCTATATTCTATCTGTCCAGAGCTCTGACCAAGCACCTTACCCTGAGGGGCTTTTGATAGAGCACCCTAATTGTCGCCTCTCCCATCTTACTGAAAATCAGTTTTATTCTGTAAGGTTGTGGCTAGGAGTAGGATTAATTTACTATGTACACTAATTCAAGTAAAGTTGCTAACAGTTTTCAGTACTTAGGAATATCACACTCAAAATTAAGACAAATAGGTGTATTGATTACTGGGGGACAGGTGACTTTTCCTAGGAACTCTTCCAACACATCATGTTGCAGAATTGATTAAAGTTAAGATATATAGTTAAAAAAACAGTTTAGTTCATAATACTGTTTAATTGACATGGTAGCCTGAAATGTTGATGTTTTCTCATTTTAAGAGATGAGGAAATTAAGTTTACAGTCTTTCTCTGCCTTCTGATTTGACTGTTATTGGTGAAAGCAGAGTTTGCATTTCTTTCAAATCACCCTTGTTTTTATATACACTCAGGTAAGGAAGAATTCAGCTCCTAAAAGGAACCCTTAGGCCACCTAATTTAAAAATACAGTCTCATTTGAAAAACAGACACTATCCCAGCAGAGTTATCTCACTCTGACTTTGGAGATGATCAGTTCTAATTGAAAAATGCAGCAAACACACCATGTCTCCTGGGTAATAGGAATAGAAGCATTTGTGAAAAATGAAAATGGCTCTAGGTTATTAGGGTTAGATGTGTCTCTGCATGAACTGACCATTGCTTTGATTGTATTTCCATTGTTGTGGAGTTTGAGCTTTATTTGGGTAGGAGGATATTAATGAACTTCTTACACTCATAGGCTGACCTTTCCCCTAGGATGAAAGGTAAAAATCCTTTTACAGTTTCCTTCTATCTTTCTTTAACAGAGGTCAGGGAAATAAAATAAAATTCAGGTGGGAGGTTATTAGCAAACAGATACTGCCCTTTAAAAATAAATAGCAGAATAGGGCACTGAAAGGAGACTCTAGGAACAATAAAATGAATGGAAGTATGGGCCTTGTTTCTGAGTAATAGTGATTTAGAGGTCATTTTGGAATGGGCTAATATATGAGAGCTACAAAGCTAAGCTTTTCGTTAGGTAGAGAAGTTGAAATGATCTTGCAGATTAAAGGGAACACATATGAGGCCCATGAGAGCAGTTTATGTCTCTTTCAATTCCTTTTGTTTTGCTCTTCATTTTATTCTGAGGCTTCCCTCTTTTGCAATGAAGAGGCCAGAAACATTGACCCTCCTTTAATAATAAAGAGACCTCCACTTAAGAGTTGCTATGAAGGGGAGACCAGAAGGTGAGGAACCGTATAATTGTGAATTGAAAGGGCCTGTCTAAGGTTGGTTCATTTCCCCAGCACAGTGGCGATGGGATGGAGGGGTGACATTTCTCTTTATCCCACCCCACGATGTACTAACAGATCTCTGAAAGTCTGCCTCTGCCATTTTAAGCAAGTTTGATTGGAGGCATAGGTGATAAACTGAGTGCACTTTAATTCACAGAGGTGGAGCTAAAACAGCACTACAAACGGCCTCACTCTTCATCAAGAAGTCACTGCTTTCTGGCTTTGATTCAAGTTCACAGGTCATAGGATAAAAAGTGACTCATGTCCCTCAGCCTGGACTGGCAAATGTAAGGAATGAAAACTTTGAAAATGATGTAAAATAAAGGGGATAAAGTAAAATTATTGCATTCTAGCGACAACTCTGATAAAATCTCCATGGCTTAAGGGAAGAGGTACAGTAAACAATGGTCTTGCAAGGCTCTCTAGGGACCGGGCTTAAGGCTGAGCAAGGAGCCTTCTCAGAAATGATTCAATCCATCATTTATCCACAGCTAATCTACCAGTTGGGGTTGGGGATGAAGGCTTTTTACCTTTCATGGGTGAGTAAATTTCTTCCCAGAGGATGTTTTATTCTTTATAGTCAGTGTATAAAATTTTCATTTGACTTTCACTCAGAAGCACTTTTGAAACGACATATTTTGCTAAATGAAGCACTGAAGGATGTTTTGTTCTAAGAACTTATTTAATGGCAGTGGCTTTTGTCTCTCTCCCTTCCCCCATATTTTCCATTATTCTTCCCTGAAAGCATGATATAAAATCCTACTATAATATGCCTACGGAATTCTTAGGGCAAAGTATCATCCTTCTACAAATTGCTGTATTGGCCCTTTTCAGAATCAGGCAGAATAATTGATTTTGGGTTGACTATTTTAAATTAAAATCTCTGTAACATTAGCTTTTTTGATTTAGGGGGTAGGAGAAATTGCTCACAAAGAGTAAAGTTCATGAGAAGATGTGTTAAAAACAGGGCTTAGGTGGAAGATACAAATTCAGTAAAGGTAGCTTACAGCAATCTACTCATCTTGAATGGTTTATTTGTTTTTTCTTTCCCTTTTTTATAACTTTTCTGAAAAATCATGGAGGGAAGTGTGTGATTAAATTTTACTTTGCTCAATCAAGGATCAGATATGAAAGGGGAGAATCTTTCAGCTTGCAGAGATCTTTCTGAGTACTAAACAGTAAGAAAGAAAACAAACAAGTAAATGCTTCTCAACAACTTTGATGGAGTTAACAAAAGAAAAGTAATTATTAATTAAAAAATTCTTGTCTTGAGCTGTAGCATATAGTTATAAGACTAATAATTTCTATCTTACACAATTAAGAATTATAGAAAGGACTCTTACTTGTATAGCACTTTGATAATTTAAGGACATATATGTTAGAATCATTAATCTTTTGGCCACGTAGCTATTTTTTGAGAGAAACAATCCAGGTATCGGGGTCATTAAAAATAATAACTCTAAAGCACAAGTCAGTTGCTTGGTCAAGAGTCTCATAACTATTGCGTAAAAGGCAAAAATTGGAAATCAGAAATTGCATTTCCTAATAATAGAAGTTATAGGATCAGCTTTGGGATGAATTGCACCACCTCAATATTCATGTGTCAAAGTCCTAAAACTATACCATCTCAGAATGTAACTATACTTGTACCCTGTGGACCATAACCCTCCAGGCTCCTCTGTCCATGGAATTTCCCAGGCAAGAATACCGGAGTGGGTTGCCATTTCCTTCTCCAGGGGATCTTCCCAGTCCAGGGACTGAACTGGCATCTCTTGTCCCCTGCATTGGCAGGCAGATTCTTTACCACTAGCGCCACCTAGAAAGCCTATTAGAGTGGGTCCTAATCCCATCTATCTAGTGTCCTTATAAGAAGGGGGGATATAGAAAGATTGAGGGCAGGAGGAGAAGGGGATGACAAAGGATGAGATGGTTGGATGGCATCACCGACTCAGTGGACATGAGTTTGGGTGAACTCCGGGAGTTGGTGATGGACAGGGAGGCCTGGCGTGCCGCGGTTCACAGGGTCTCAAAGAGTCAGACACGACTGAGCGACTGAGCTGAACTGAACTGAAGGACACCAGGGAAACTTGTGCACAGAGAGAAGGCATATGAAGAGCCAGTCAGAGCGGAGTGGGGAGACCTACCCTCCAAGGAAGCCTTGAGGGAAACTAACCCACCAACACTTTGATCTTGGATTTTTAACCTCAGCACTGAGAGGAAATAAATGTATACTGTTTAAGCCACTTAGTCTATGATATTGTGTTATGGAGGACCTAGCAGATTAATATAGCATCCAACTATATATCTATTAAAATTCCATACTTTTTATATTAATAGGTCCTTGTTTTTAATATTAATATAAAGAAGAATGCAGCAATTTAACCCCCCCCCAACCACCACCACTTTCCTCAAAGATATTGTATTAACCAAAAAGTTTGCTTGGGTTTTCCATATTATGAAAAATTGGAATGAGTTATTTGACCAACCCACATACACCGAAACTAACTACCAGAGTACTGAAATTATAGGCTTTATTTAGAATTATGAAATTAAATTACCGGTTTCTGATGGAAGAAAGGGCCTATAGTAGTGGGTCTAATCCTCTGTGCTGTGCTGTGCTTCGTCGCTCAGTCGTGTCCAATTCTTTGCAACTCCACAGACTGTAGCCCAACAGGCTCCTCTGTCCATGAGGATTCTTGTCATAATTGTTGATTCTGAATTGATTAGGCGATAAAGTAGATGCAATTTGATGGTTCTAAATAATGGCTCTTTTTCCACATGGACCTTTGGGGAATTTTGTTACATTTTGCTTCCAAATTTACACATATTTGACAATTCAATTTTTAAAATAAATGGTGTGATATGTATTTTACTTAAAGAGTGAATATAATTTTGTGACTAAACTAGAATTCTCATAATGTATAAGTACATTTTCTTTAAGAAAATTAGAATGTAATCAATCAGCAGTTATTTACTAAGGAACTACTGTGTTCAAGGTGCTTACTAAGAATGGCCCTGCAACCATTTCCCATGCCCTACTTATTATATGCCAGGACTTTCACCCATACAAATTTAGTCTTCTATTCTGGTTAAATGATACTAAATCTATTTTAAATAATATGTTTATGAGAAAGATGAGGATGACGGTTACTGACACAAAATGAATGATTAATGTGGACCAGGTGTTGAACTATGATCCTTATGTGGACTATATCCTTTGATCCTGACAACAGCCTGCATGGGACCTCTGGTACAGCTGTTCAGGTTGTGCAAGGCATCAGGGTGACATAAATAATGCAGACAGCATGGGTATATGTATTGTTCTACAAATGGAAATAAACGATCTCTGAAAGGGAGCAATATTTTCTAGTTTGCATGAAGGCACTCCATGAGCTAATGTTGACCTCCTTATGATGCTAATCATAGTCATCAGCTTTTAAGATGGTAAAAATCAAGCATTAGGGGGAATTCCCTGGTAGTCCTGTGATTAAGACCCTATAATTTCACTTTGAAGGCCCAAGTTCGATCCCTGGTCCAGGGAAATAAGATCCCACAACCTGTGCAGCATGGAGGAAAAAGAAAGAAAAAAGAAAGCATGAAGGAAGTTACTTGCTAGAGGTGTTAAAGCGATTAAGTGACGGAGTTACAGTTGAATACTTTACCATGTTATATAGTCTCCTAGATGAGGTAATGAAGTTGAGACATTAGTTTCCACTAACATTTCCCCTTAGTGGAGGTCAGACTGTCATATGTGCCTATTTCATGTAAAATTTAAGCTGGCATCCTATACATACTCTAAAGTTCAGCTGGTAAAGAATCCACCCAATGCAGGAAACCCCAGTTTGATTCCTGAGTTGGGAAGATCCCCTGGAGAAGGGATAGGCTACCCATTCCAGTATTCTTGGGCTTCCTTGGTGGCTCAGCTGATAAAGAATCTGCCTGCAATGTGGAAAACCTGGGTTTGATCCATGAACTGGGAAGATCCTCTGGAGGATGGCATGGCAACCTACTCCAGTATTCTTGCCTTGAGAATCCTCATGAACAGAGGAACATGGCGAGCTACAGTCCAGGGGGTTGCAAAGTCAGACACAACTGAGAAACTAAGAACAGCACAGCACATACTCCATACATATGTATATATATATATGAAACATATATATGAAACATCATTTCAGTTCAGTCTCTCAGTCATGTCCGACTCTTTGCAACCCCATGGACTCCAGCACGCCAGGCTTGCCTGTCCATCACCAACTCCCGGAGCCTTCTTAAATTTATATCCATCGCTTAGGTGATGCCATCCAACCATCTCATCCTCTGTTGTCCTCTTCTCCTCCAGCCTTCAATCTTTCCCAGCATCAAGATTCTTTACCAGCTGAACCACAAGGGAAGCCCCAATAAAATTTATACACAACAAAATTTATTTGAGTGACTACTATGTGACAGGTCCTGTGACAAATGTTGGGAATGATAAAATAAATGATATAAAGAAGGATATCATAATGACTGAGAGAGAATTTTAATTGTCTTTCTCCAACTAGAAAAAATATACTTAAATATGTGTATGTGCTACTGTATTAATAATTGTAAAAGGTATATGGGTTAACATTTATAAATGCATGTATATGAAATTTATCTGTGTGCTTATACACAAATTGAATCTGGAAAAACTAATTAGTATTTTCTTCACCATTTCCCTAATACACACACACAAACAAAACACATGTTCAATCTAATTTAAAAACATGTTGTTGAGCATAACAGAATAAGTTCAATTCAGTTCAGTCACTCAGTTGTGTCTCACACTTTGCGACCCCATGAACCAGAGCATGCCGGGCCTCCTTGTCCATCACCAACTCCCAGAGTCCATCCAAACCCATGGCCATTGAGTTGGTGATGGCATCCAATCATCTCATCCTCTGTTGTCCCCTTCTCCTCCTGCCCTCAATCTTTCCCAGCATCAGGGTCTTTTCAAATTAGTCAGCTCTTCGCATCAGGTGGCCAAATTATTGGAGTTTCAGTTTCAACGTCAGTCCTTCCAACGAACACCCGGGACTGATCTCCTTTAGGATGGACTGGTTGGATCTCCTTGTGGTCCAAGGGACTCTCAAGAGTCTTCTCCAACACCACAGTTCAAAAGCATCAATTCTTCGGTGCTCAGCTTTCTTTATAGTCGAACTCTCACATCCATACATGGCTACTGGGAAAACCATAGCCTTGACTAGACAGACCTTTGTTGACAAAGGAATGTCTCTGCTTTTTATTATGCTGTCTAGGTTGGTCATAACTTTCCTCCCAAGGAGTAAGTGTCTTTAATTTCATGGCTGCAATCACCATCTGCAGTGATTTTGGAGCCCAGAAAGATAAAGTCAGCCACTGTTTCCACTGTTTCTCCATCTATTTGCCATGAAGTGATGGGACCAGATGTCATGATCTTAGTTTTCTGAATGTTGAGCTCTAAGCCAACTTTTTCACTCTCCTCTTTCACTTTCATCAAGAGGCTCTTTAGTTCTTCTTCACTTTCTGCCATAAGGGTGGTGTCATCTGCATATCTGAGGTTATTGATATTTCTCCTGGCAATCTTGATTCCAGTTTGTGCTTCTTCCAGCCCAGAGTTTCTCATGATGTACTCTGCATATAAGTTAAATAAGCAGGGTGACAATATACAGCCTTGACATACTCCTTTTCCTATTTGAAACCAGTTTGTTGTTCCATGTCCAGTTCTAACTGTTGCTTCCTGACCTGCATACAGGTTTCTCAAGAGGCTTATGAAATTATCAGTTTTCTGTTACTGTATAGTTAATTGCCACAGATTTAGCATGTTAACACCCCATTTCTTATCTCACAGTTCTGTAGATCAGAAGTCTGATTAGGATCAACTTAGTCTCTGCTTAAATTTTCACAAAACAGGCATCAAGATATTCCTAAGGGTGGGCTGTTATCTAGAGTGTCTGAAAGAACCTACTTCTAAGCTCATTTAAGTTGTTGGCTTAATTTAGCTTCTTGTGGTTGTAGGACTGGGGCTAGAAATTTTAAGTAATTTTATATTGGTGTTGAGTTGATTTACAATGTTGTGTTAATTTCTGGTGTACAGCAAATGATTCAGTTATACATAAATCTATTCATTCCATATTTATTTCTCACTTCAGTCACTGCAGAATATTGAGTAGAGTTCCTTGTGCTATACAGTAGATCCTTGTTGATTATCTAGTTTATATATAGTAGTATGTATATAGAGTTTGGGATTAACATGGGCCACAATTTCTAGTGGCCTTCAGCCTCAACTCTTAACAACTAAAAACCACCTACATTCTTGGCAGGGGACTCTGTCCATTTTCAAAGCCAGCAATAGTGTGTTGAAGCTCCCTCATAAGTCATATTCCCCATCTCTAACATCCTCCTCAACAAACTGAATGTGATTATATTAAGAACATTTGGGTAATTTCCTTTTGCCATATAATGCAATATAATCCTGGAGTGATAGCATATTACGTTCACAGGTTCTACCTACATTCAAAAGAGAAAGGGTTATACAAGGATGAAGATCAATGGGATTCATTCTGAGAATCTGTATTGTGAATTAGGGTTACCTAACAAAATAACATAAACTTTTGGTTGAAATTTAAAAAATACATTTAAATTTCCTCACAGTTCTGTAGGCCATGCGCCCAAGTTCAAGGTGTTGACAGCTTGGTTTCATTCTGAATCCTCTCTTTTTGGCTTGTAGATGACCATTTACTGGTGTTTTTACAAGGTCTTCCATGTGTGTCTGGGTTCTGATCTCTTCTTATTAGGACCCTAGTCACATTGGATTCACCAACTTCCCAAGTGGCTCAGTGGTAAAGAATCCACCTGCCAATGCAGGAGACACAGAAGACATGGGTTGGATCCCTGGGTTGGGAAGATTCCTTGGAGGAGGAATGGCAACCCACTCCAGTATTCTTGCCTGGAGAATCCCATAGACAGAGGAGCCTGGTGGGCTACAGTCTATGGCATCACAAAGAGTCAGATAAAACTGAGCAGACCTGATTATTGAATTCACCCTATGAAAGAT
Organism: Giraffa tippelskirchi; assembly: GCF_054371585.1. Classification (NCBI taxonomy): domain Eukaryota; kingdom Metazoa; phylum Chordata; class Mammalia; order Artiodactyla; family Giraffidae; genus Giraffa; species Giraffa tippelskirchi. Next base: position 115,905,944 of record NC_137277.1, read on the forward strand.
TTTACCCTAATTATATCTTAAAAGACCTGTCTCCAAACACTCATGTTCTGAGGTACTGGGGGTAAGGACTTTAACATATAAATTTGGGGAAGATGCAGTTCAGTCGATAGCACATGAGTTGAGTTTGCTTTTCTTTTTTGATTATAGTTCATTTAATGAATGTAAATTGTTATTTGTTTAAAAAGTTGAATTCCCTTCCTCCCTTCATTTTTTATCATGAAATATTTTACTCAAACAGAAATGTTGAAATAATAGTATAGTAAATACCTATATACCTTGGATTTATCAACCCTTAAACTTTTGTGACATTTGCTTTATTTTTTTCTCTCTTTCTTAATTATGTATAAGTGTTTAGAATGTTTGTATACACATATACATATATATGTTCACATATAATTTTTGCTGATTCATTTAAACAAGTTGCAGACATGATGATATTTTATCCCAATATTATTCTAAGAGTAAGACATGCTTGTATATAAGTATAATACCATCATTACACCCATGAAACTTGACTGTGATATAACATCCAATCCACATTTAATTTTCTCCAGTTGTCCCCAAAACACCATTTGTCGTTATGTTTTCCCAATCCAGGATCCAACCAAGGATACTGCATTACATGTGATTGTCAAGGCTCTTCAGTCTTCCATAATTCAAAGTATTTTTCCAATTTTTCTTTTGTCTGTTATGGCACTGACATTTTCCTGTAGAATGTCAAACAATCTGAATTTTTCTATTTGTTTTCTGTTGATTAGATTCAGAATAAGTATTTTTCCAAGAATACACCATAGGTTGTGACATATATTTCCAATTGTGTTATATCCGTGGATAGGTCAGTTTGATGAAAGCTCGATAACTTGGTTATCAAAACTGAAAAAAACTGAATTACAAAATAATGTTTGCCAGAAAATGAGGTTATACCTCTGGACTATACAGCTAAGAAGTTTAAGATAAAAGAATCTTTTTCAGTCTTAACTATTCTGTTAGAAAAAAGACTGAGGAAGGGATTAAAATTAAAACATTAAAATCATGAGATATACTCATGTTATTTAAACTTGAAAATAGGAATCAACTGAAGAATTAGGCTGTTTGACCTTTGTATCTCTTGAATTGTATCACTCACCCTTAAGAATCTAATTTTTGTTTTTCAAGTTGCTCTATGTATAGTTAAGTATAAAAGAAGTATAAAATTAGTCACGACCATTTAAGTAACAAGTAGTATAAATCCCTCATTACATTGTTAGCATCCTTAAGGACAGGCATCTTTTCTACTCTTTATATCCATACATTGTGCATTGTTCTTCACACAGAGAGCAGCACATATATCTTTGTCCATCAGAAATTTAAAAGGTGACTATGTATGTAGGCGGTTTATATATACACACATCGGCTTCCCTGGCGGCTCAGATGGTAAAGAATCTGTCTGCAATGCAGGAGAACTAGGTTCAATTCCTGGGTTGGGAAGATCCCTTAGAAAAAGGAATGGCAACCCACTCCAATAGTCTTGCCTGGAGAATTTCATGGACAGAGGAAACTGGCGTGCTACAGACCATGTAGTCACAAAGTTACACATGACTGAGCGACTTTTATATATGTGCACATATATGATTACTTTTAAAGTCAAATATTAATTACCAGTTTATTTGAATAGTTACCTTATTTATGGGATGCATGAGTTATACAGTTATAGCCAATGGGATTTAACAAGTCTACACCATTGCTCTATGGTTTAATACATTTACAACCTATTTTCTTCACATAAGTAAATAAAAAGCTCCTTGAAGCAGGGAGAATTTACTTCTACTATTTACAAATTTTTAATCCAACCTTTCTTTACTGCTGTCAACAAGTATTTTTGTATTCAGTTAATTGGTTCCCCAACTAAATAATTGAATGTAGCGTCTCAAAAGGGAAAGTAAATGTAGATCCTGAAGACTGTATTATCATTTAACACACACACAAATTCCTCTGAGAGTCATTTATATAAGACACTATATTTTGGTGTCAGTGAGAGAAAATATTTGAGTCTGTTTACAACTGCAAATGCAGGAGAAAATGTTTGCAAGTGGAGAAACTTATAACATAAGCATATCTGTTATGTTTGACAGCTCATCCCAATGGAGTAGTGATGATTCTGCATTCCCACTTGAACTTTTTCACATGTCATCCAAATTAAAAACAAACAAGGGAAAATTATCTATAGGTTCAGCTTGAAGTTGAGGTTATAAAAAGAAAGAAAGAAAAAGAAAAATCCACGCCAACACTAGTTATAAAATGCCCTACTATAACAGCATCCAAATTAAGGCAAAACAGGTCAGACACATTCTGACAATGTTTAACCAAAAAGCAGTTTATGAATTCAATTAGATATGAATGATTCTTAACTTCAGTAATGGTTCATGTGTTTAGAAATGGTTGACCTATGAGGTAAGTAGATTCTTACAGATATGAACATGGAATTTCTGTACTCTGATTGGAATAAAATAATAGAGTTTGCATTACCACTCAACTATTTTTCTGGTTATCTATAAGTATTCTTCCACTGATGAATAAGAATATAAATATATAATAATTTGTTTTGTTTCAAAATTTCTCGGCATGGTGAATATTTGAGAGAGTGGGAGAATTTGCTGTTCCCCAAAATTAGAGCTGATTTATTAAATCAGATAGAGATTAATTCTAGCATCAAGGAATCACAGTGATTAGATTGGCTGTACAGGATGTATTATTAAATGGCCAAGACTGGCTCCTGTTTAAGGTTTAACCAAGAAAAATTGGACCTGGGCAGCCCACCATGAGTCACAGCTTTTATGATGGGTATTCACTCTGCCAGATTCTTATTCAATTTTGCTTCAAGATGGATTTTTCTCCTTTCATTCTCTGTTTCTTAATAGTAATATGTTGATTTACTGGGCACTCGGAGATGCTAGGAACTGAAATAGGCTCAGCCTCCAGATGAAAAACTAAAAACTATAGTTCAGTGAGGTAAAGCAACTGGCTTGAAGACACATAGTTAATAAATCTCAGAACTGTGACTGAAACTTAGATACCCTTGACTTGTACCCTCTTTTTCTTTTCTTTTCAATTTGCATGTATGCCTCTCAGTAATATAGTTCTACATTCCTTCTATATTTATTGCATCTCATCCTTTAACAAATAGTAACAAAAACAAAAAAAAGGCAGAATCTGAAATAATGAATTTAACTAAATTTCAAAAGTTTAAATAAAAATAAAGATGTATCCCTAAACTAATATTGACCACTGCCTCTATCTTTCTTCAAAATCTGGTGTGTATATGCACATGCATGCATCTTCATGCATGCATGCACACATGTACACACACACTATGCAATATTTTTTCCATAAAGGACAGAGATATGTTTACTTAGTATATGTGTGATGCCTTTTTTTATGTGATAGCATGGGAAGTGGGATTGTATGATCATTAGGGGAAAAAAAATAGAGGTATAAATGTTATTCTGCTTGCTTCACTTCCAAAGAAAGATCCCAATACAAGGGATGAATATCTGAGCCAAAAGCAATTAGATTGCTTTATGCCTGCCAATATTCTTTCAGGCTGTTTTTAACTTACACTCAACATTTCAGAAAACACTATAGATCAATTAGATTTTATTTTAATTTTCAACAACCTAGAAAGTAACAATATTAATCTCTTGGAAAATCTATGAATAGTTAATTGCATATAACCCAAGGTCCCATCATCAGGCCTTTGCTCAAAGTAGTACTTCACAACTCCATCATTTTTCCCAATGTACAAGTTTGTGATAGAAATACTAATGGGCCGTAAAAAGAATATTTCCAGGTTTTGATAAAAATAAGACTGCCCAATACACTTATATGTACCTTCCCGAATATGAAATGTACCATACATATTGAGAATGCTTCACTTTGAATTTTTGACATATTACTTGAGGTCTAAGTACTATTCTTTTGACTAGTCAGATAAATTAATATTGCTATACTATGATACCATATAATACAGATTATGTACTTTATTAAATGTTTTATTAAACATATTTGGACTTGCAGGAAAGGGATATAAAAGACTGCCTTTCTTGAGAATGTAGACTATTTCTTAAGTATCTTTTTACTCTCATTCTCTATATATGTGATGCATTACATACTGTAGATCTTCAGTTATTAACAAAATAATCTACAAAGTTAAAGAATTAATATGTTGACTTTTTAGTAATAGGTATATTCATTCAGAGAAATTCACACTCACAGAACTGACTAGGGTAGATTTTGGCAAGGATTACAGTCTTTCAATTTGAATAGATTTTAATCAAGCTTGACAGCAAAAAAAAAAACTTCACCTGATGTTTAATTTAATTTGAGATTTATAATTAGATGATTTATAGGAGGCTTAGGTTTTAAATATGTGAATGTGAAATATTTGTCTTGATATAATAATAAACTTCTCCCAGTGTCACTTGGAATAAACACTATTGTTTTTCCGACTTCAGAGATGTAGAGATGCAAAGGGAAAACATTTTCATTAGTATCCCTTGTGGCTTTACCTATGACCTTTCACAGAGATTTACATTAGTTAAGGTTAAAATGCATTCTTTAGTGCCATTTCAACAATCAAGATATAGGAAAATAGTTATTTTCTTCCAGACCGAAATATCCATTCCAAGCATGGGAATAAATTAAAAAGTGTGAAGACTAGATGATCTAAAAATTAGATCTAAAGGGCTCTTTAGAGATTTTTAAATGAGTACTGTCTGTATTATTATTTATCTGATATCTACTGTACCATTATTAGCTTGTTTTTGCTTCCTATCTTACTTTTTTCATCTGTTACATCTTTGTCTATTCTGCTTGTATTCCTAGCATTTCCGTCTTTTTATTTATATTGATGGTTCTTGTGCTAAATAACTCCTGTCATAATTTTTTCCTTCATGGCAGTACACTACTGATGTATTAAATCTTTTTAAGAGTTACCTTTGGCCTTGAACTAGTCCATCCTAAAGGAGATCAGTCCTGGGTGTTCATTGGAAGGACTGATGTTGAAGCTGAAACTCCAATACTTGGCCATCTCATGCGAAGAATTGACTCATTGGAAGAGACCCTGATGCTGGGAAGGATTGGAGGCAGGAGGAGAGGGGGACAACAGAGGATGAGATGGCTGGATGGCATCACTGACTCGATGGACATGAGTTTGGGTAAACTCCGGGAGTTAGTGATGGACAGGGAGGCCTGGTGTGCTGCGATTCATGGGGTTGCAAAGAGTCGGACACGACTGAGAGACTGAACTGAACTGAACTGAACTGAACTTGTTTCTCCACTGTCCACACTCCATTCCTTCTCTCTCTTATTCTAAATGTCCTACTTCTGATAGTATTCATCACATCTTGTTGTCAACTTATTTTTAAGAGTTTTTTCATTTATTATATTATTTTGCCCACTTTTACCTCCTTCAGATAGTTCTATTGCTTTAATAAAGAAATCATAGCTACTTAATCAACTACTGATTCAGTTTCTATAATATTTCAAGTTAATTTGGATCAGTAGGGATTTAAAAATTATATTTATGAATAAATAAATATTATAAAAAATAAGGAAGAAAATTAAACAGAAATTTCAAAGAGCTGACTCACATTCTAATATAATTGCAATTGAGGCAATATATTAAAATATATACAAGTAGAGAGTTTGAAGTTACCTAAAACAAATAACTCTCAACATATCTAACAGTACAGAGCAAAGTAGATTACGTGTATATACATTTCAACAAATGATTTGTATACTTGCAGTAAAAAACAATTGTATATTGTAAAGAGTTTCATTTCCTATTCTCTACATGAAAAAAAGTCGAGATTTTGAAATTTGGAAGTATTGATTTTTATATGAAAATAGGTATGATAACTATGGATGATCTTTAAATGTAAATTTTCTTTGATTTTTTTTTTTCCTGTAGTCCTGTGATTTTGCATCTTAACCTTGGAAATTGAGACCAGATAAATCTGTTACAGAAATTCTTATTATAGTAATGACAGTTCAGCTTTTAGGTGCTATACAAAAAAAAAAATTCAGTGTATTTAAATAATAGTTGAATATTGCCCTTTTTCCAGTAAAAATGTTTTAAAGTGTAATTACTGTTTCTCTTTGGAATTACTCATGACACCTACTGTTATTTGAAAGCAGATGGTCTTTTAGAAAGAAGAGTATATCACTCTTTTATAAAGAAAAGTTGTGATTTAAAATAAGTCCTTTAAGGTTTCATAAAACATGTAAAGTGAAGCTATTTTAATTGGCAAAAAGATACTTGACTATGAAGAAAGAAAAAAGAATCAGCTATTGACAATGTATATAACAATAAAAGAAAAGGATAACTTTCTGTAACCAACAGGAATGTCAACCCAAATAGAATTTAGTCTTTTTACTTTTATTTTTTTGGAATTTAGCCTTTTTAACAAGGTAACTGATATGTATCTAAAATGAAAGACAAGTAAAATTTTTTAAAATATTATTTACATTTTTGCAAGTATTAATGAATATCTACCTCAATGGCATATCATCATAAATGTTATTAAAATAGTTTATTGAACACAGGTAGAATTAATATTTCTCTTGAACTCTTTCTCCTCTATTTTGGTAAAAAAAATTAACTAGATCTAAATTTGACTAAGCAGAATGTCACTGCATTATTTGTTCCCTGTGAAACAAATATTCTTTTGGATTAAATAACTGACTCTGCTAAGAAGTCTTTCACTGGTAGTTTTTCATGATAAAACGTCGATGGAGATAAATGCAAGGTACACAAGTGGTTCCTCCCTTATATCACTGACCATCTGCACTTTCTTTTTAAAGAAGTGGAAATGTAGATTCATAAATTTTTATTTCAATAACCACTAAAAAGATTCTGAGGTATGAATGTTAAAACTGTGGATTTGGGATCAGTGTCTCTGGCCAATATTTATTTTCCTTTTTCATTGTCCTTAGTTCATTCTTTCTTCTAATTCTGTGTTCTTGTATGTTATATTGAATATTTTTTGACAAAAGCATTTATTTTGTTGCATTTGTGATTTCTGTCTTTTTAAAAATATAGGCAAAGTGAATATTAATGACAAAAAAAGAAGTTGGGAGAAGCTGGATTTTTTTTTTTTAAGTCTTGGAGTTTTTGTCATTTATATCAAGGAAAAACATACAAAATAAATGGCACATTATGGAGATTGTCATGGAAAACTTCTTCAACAAAATGCAGTAGCCAAAGATATCAAATTATTGAATGATTTTGACTCACAAGAAACCATGTAGCTATTCAGGAAAGGTCTGTAAAACAGGAATGTGGTGCTTTAATTATGATTCTCTAAGTAGCTAGATGATCTTCTGTTAATGAATTCAACCTTCCTGGAACATGATGCAATTATTTATTAATTAACCATTAAAATTTGAAAACTCAGCAGAAGTGGGCAGGACTTCTTTTGGCTAGCATGCTGTGGTTGTTGTAGTTTTTCAGAGCCTACATCTGTTCTGCAGGTCCCTTCTCATTGGTTCTCATGCTATAATGGTTCCTAATCATTCTGAAAATCACCAGTGTAGTAAACAATGATGTTGTAACCTCAATGTTAATTTGGAGTTTGTCCTTTTTGACAGTATACCAAATTAAAATAGAGAAGCAAGTTTAGGCATTAAACATTACTGAAGATTCGTTGATAATATTACTGAGGATTGACTTGGGATTGGTTGAAAATCTAATCTATGATACAAGACAATGATTTTTTTCCTCTCCTGCAATTTTAGTTTTTTATTTGGAGGGTAATTGCTTTACAATGTTGTGTTGCTTTCTGCCCTACAAGAGCAAATAAAAATTAAAACTATATTTTATAGGAACTTTGCTTTTGCATAAATGATTATCATGGGCAATGTATTCAAAAGCTTTAAAATACCTATGCACTATCTCTGTATAAGTTCTCAGAGTTTGTGTATCTATATAGCTTCAACCAATATAAACATAACTCTGATTAAGTTGGAAAAATGAGTTTTCAGTGGTTTAAAGTTTATTTTTGTTAGTTTGTAAGTATGCTACCTTTCAAAAAGAAGAACAGTTACTGTACTCATCTATGTATATATAATTAAATACATTTTCATAATTTTCTGAATGCCTTTGGGGATGTAGAAGTTCTACATTTAACATACTTCATTGCTTGTGATATTTTAAAGTTTTTAATCAAAATTTTTAAGAATAACTTCAGTGAAAGCTACATTTTTGATGGGGATAATATATAAAAACTAATGTATTACTTTTCAATAACAGAATTTCACTTATTAACAGTTTTATACCAATGACAACTTCTTAGAGAATTTACTAATATATTTCCAGTATTCTGTTAAACCAATTTCTCTATTACTTTTATCTTTAATATAGTACTACAATACATATAAAATTAGTATCCTTATTTTTCTAAATAATTTTGAAATGCAATGAATAAATTTTAAATTTATTTTTATAAGGAACTCATTATTATGGTTTGTGAAATAGTTTTTCATTATTAATGACAATTAATAAAGGAGGCTATCAGATGGTACAACTGGAGATTCAGTTTCCAAAATATTTTCTTTTTACTCAAGGAACATTTTTTACTTTTTTTAAAGAGAGATTCCCATTACATAAATTAGATACAATCTTAGTTACTATTATTCAAGCTGTGTGGAAATGAGGATCCCTGATCTCTTGTCCTCTAACCACACTTCACCCCACAGCAGTCCCTGGAAGCCGTCCCAAAAGTCCCAGGACACTGAAGACCCAGCTTGAAACAACTACTTAAAATGTATCTAATATCAGAAGAATTGTACATAGGAAATTAATTATTTAGGGAAATTATTTTTAAAATCTTAAATACAAATAAAATCAAAGGATATATGTTGTAGGCTTCATACTATTCATTAACAGACTATGTTTATTTTAATTAAATAACAATCTCTACTGGAGGCTTTCACTGATAATTTTTCATGATAAAACATACATGAAGATAAATGCAGGGTTTATCTTTCAGAGACAAACCATGCATCAATAATAGTGAGGTAATGATTCAAACTGTGTGTTCAAGCTATTAACACCTGAAAAATGAATCCGAAGTGCCAAGAAGAGGATATTGTCGATGTGGAAATGTTCTAGGCTTGAACTGTTTCTTTATTCCTCACTTGAATTCTTCAGTGGATCTTAGCTATTCAGCTTCAAGGACTATGGTGTACTTGAAGCTATAATGTAGCCCATCAACACTGGTTAAGACATCAATAAAAGGGACAAATGAAGGGCATTCGGAAGCATTTTAGTCACCTCCAAGTAGAATATGCCTATCTAAAACAGATCAAAGGGAACCTACACAGCCTTGAAAATATTATTTCAAAAATTATTAGACCACCTAATTGCACAGACCTTGCTCACATTAGCAATCCCACCCCATGAGTTATTCTTACCCTCTTTCTCCACTTCCCACTACGTGAAAATGGAAAGTGCCAGAAGCTATCTTCAGCCAATCACTCATTGAAAGTGAAAGTGGTTCAGTCTTGTCCAGTTCTTTGTAACCCCATGACCTATAGAGTCCTTGGAATTCTCCAGGCCAGAATACTGGAGTGGGTAGTCTTTCCCTTCTCCAGGGACTCTTCCCAACCCAGGAATCAAACCCAGGTTTTCCGCATTGCAGGTGGATTCTTTACCAGCTGAGCCACAGGGGAAGCCCCTCTCCATAAAAGCAGTTTTTATTCTCTACTTACCACAAAGAAAACAAAGAATAAAGCTGGCACATTTCTTGTTAAACCAAGTCATGATTTTATACATTTATCTCCTTTTTAAAAAAAAAAAATTCTAAACCTCAGGCTTTCACTGCCATGTTTGGATTGATAGTGTAGTCAACCACAAAGCTACTGTTCTTTTCCTCTGGATGAATTGTATGGGGGCCATATTGTTGTCTCTGTTATCATTTTATAGTAATGAAATATTCTTTTCTTAATAGCTAACATTGATTATATTTTCAACATGTACAGTTAGTATTCTAACTGCAGTACTGAATTCTTTTGTAACAATGTTGTGAGGTAATAGGAGAGTCCCAGTTAGAAAACCGGACAACCCCAAATTTATTAGAAAACTATAAAACATGTAGTTTTTTTCATCAGTTCTCATTTAGTTTTCGTCATCAATTTCTTCATCAGTTCTTATTATTAAGTCTAAAGAATAATAGAAGGATAACGAGCAATAATTTAATGAGTACAAAATTCCAGGTATCACTTTAACAGTTTTGCATAGCTTCTAGTTACATCACTTAGCCATCAATATATGGTGAATGAGGTTTTCCAGGTAGCTCCGTGGGTAAGGAAACTGCCTGCAGTGCAGGAGACTCAGGAGACGTGGGTTAGCTCCCTGGGTCATGAAGATCCACTGGAGGAGGCATGGCAACTCACTCCAGTATTCTTGCGGAGTAGTACTCTTGCCTGGAAAATCCCATGGATGGAGAAGCCTGGTAGGCTACTGTCCATGGGGTCGCAAAGAGTCAGACACGACTGAGTGATTCCACTCACTCACTCATCTCATGGATAGAGACTGGTGTGCTACAATGCCTGGGATGGCAAAGAATCAGACATGACTGAAATGACTGAGCATGCATACACATATGGTGAATATAAGACAGCACCAATATTATTGTAGTTCCTGCTTTTAAAAAATTCAGTTTCTGAGACTCTAGCAGAAACATACAATAGAACAACTCACAAAATCTCCCCAGGTTAGAAATTATCACATGAGTGTTAGGAGAGCTGACGAATTAAAGCTCAGCAATGCCAAGGTTTCTGTAAAATGATTTCAGATGGTACATAGCTCAAATCACAAGTCTGTTACAAACAACAAAAATATACTACTTTTATCTCTCTTTGGAGAGTTATAAATGTGGGCCTGTCACATGAATCTTGCAGAGGCAGATGTGCTATATTAAAGAGTATTTGGCAGAGAAGAGGAAAGCTTATTTTCTGTCTCAGTTATCAGGTTCAGTTCAGTTCAGTCACTCAGTCATGTCTGACTTTTTGCGACCCAATGGACTGCAACATACCAGGCTTCCCTGTCCATCACCAACTGCCAGAGCTTGCTCAAACTCATGTCCATCGAGTTGGTGATGCCATCCAACCATCTCATCCTCTGTCGTCGCCTTCTCCTCCTGCCTTCAATCTTCCCCAGCATTGAAACAGGGTCTGTTTCAATGAATCAGTTCTTTGCATCAGGTGGCCAAAGTATTGGAACTTCAGCTTCAGCATCAGGACTGATTTCCTTTAAGATGGACTGGTTGGATCTCCTTGCAGTCCAAGGGACTCTCAAGAGTCTTCTCCAAGACCACAGTTCAAAAGCATTTATCCTTTGGTGCCTAGCTTTCTTTATGGTCCAACTTGCACATCCATGCTTCACTACTGGAAAAAACATAGCTTAGATTCTATGGATCTTTGTTGGCATTGTAATGTCTCTGCATTTTTTATTTTTAATGTTTTGGCAAAGTAATGTCTCTGCTGTCTGGGTTAGTCATAGCTTTTCTTCCGAGGAGCAATCATCTTTTAATTTCATCAGGGACTTTCTCCTATTTATGAAAAACTAGTCAAAAAATAAGTCTTTGAAAGCTCAAATTTAGGACAGAAGTTATATTCATTTATAGACATTTTAAAGTATTCCTTCATAATATGCTCATTGGAGTAATTTGATTAATAGTTTTAAATAAATTTACTGCAAAGGAAGAAAATATATATGCAGGAAAAGGTTTTTAATAAGAAAGACTAGTATATTTTTATTCAAAATCAGTACCCTTACATTTTTAGCATATGTAGCCAACTATACTTTCAATACTTCATATCATCTGGAAGCACAATATTTTGTTGTCATTGTTATTAAGTTTATTAAAGTATAGTTTATATAGAATAAAACTCATACTTTTTAGTGTACAGCTCTATGAATTTTGACAAATGCATTCCATTATGTCACATTGGCTTATCCAAGACTTAAAACATTTTCATCACTCCTAGAGAGTCCCTTTTTCCCATTTGTAGCCAACTTCTTCCCGGATTTTTGGCCCCTGAGACAAATTTGCCTTTTGTGCTGATTATTTTACATTTTCCATTATGGCATTTAGGTAGAACGCAGTAAACAGCCTTTTACGTCTGACTTCTTTCACACAACATAGTGCATCTGATATTGATCATGTTGTTGTGTGAATCATTAGTTCATTCTTTTTACGAATTCCGTTGTATGGCTATATCATAGGTTGTTTACCCATTCCCCAAGTTGGAAGACATTTGGGTTGTTCCCAGTTTGAGGTGATTATGAATAAAGCTACTATACAGTTTCATGAATAGATTTTAACATAAGTTTGCCTTTCTGTTGATTAAATTTCTAGGAGTGGAATTCCTTGGTCATTTAAGCAAATACACCAATTTCGAAGAAACTGCCAATCTGTTTTCCAAAGTAACTGTATCATTTTGCATTCCTCTTAGAAACACGTGAGTGTTCCAATTGCTTTGCCTCCTTACCAGAATTTGATATGGTCCCTCGTAAATAGAGACATAATAAAACAAAAATCATCAGCAAAGTATATTTAAAATACATCATAACCAACTGATATTGATACTGGGAATATAAGATTGTTTCAGTATTCAGAATCAGAATATTCAGATCAATATTCAAAATCAATATAAGTTACCATTTCAAATGGTTAAAGAAGAAATGCTCTATTATTTAAGTACAGATAAGGCATTTGACAAAAGTCACATGCATTCATGACAAAGATACTCTCAGAATCTAGGAATTAAACTAGGAATTAAAAAATTTCTACATAAAGAAAGACATTTTTAAAAAATGACTCTTTGTGATCCCAGGGACAGCAGCACGCCAAGCTTCCCTGGAGTTGGTGATGGACAGGGAAGCCTGGTGTGCTGCAATCCATGGGGTTTCAAAGAGTCAGACACAACTGAGTGACTGAACTGAACTGAGAGCTACCATCATTCTTAATGACCAAGAATTGAGTCCTCTTCTTCCTGTAGAATCAGGGAAAAGACAAAGATATGTGCCCCCCATAAAATTCAACATCATACTGAAATTTCTGGCATGTCCACTAAGACAATAACACAAAATCAAAGGAAAATAGGTTGGAAAGAAAAACTATCTCTATTTTTAGTTAACAAGATATTCATTCTAAGTAGAAAATCATCAAAGAAATGATAAAAAAAAATTACTTGGTTAGCAAGGTTGCAAGACACAGGATCAAAAATCAGTTCATTTACATATTTCAAATTGATTTTGACTTTCAATTAAAACCAGGGTAGACTTCTCTCTATTTTAACAACTAAGGTGTGAGCCTCATCCTTGGGTTTCTATTCATTCTGCACTTCTCATTTATCTATAGCAAAACAGTTGCGGATTCACAAATAGGTCAATTATAATCCAGTAACTGATATTGAAGTCTTCCATTTTTGTTTTTTCATTTTAGAAGAAAGGAAACATTTTCTGTTGAATTAAAAGTTTCCATTATGTATCCTTTACTTAAATCACTTAAATTTATTCTTGCACAAACATATAACACAGTGATTACATAGCTGAGAGGTGTCAGCCTACTCGGAATTCTTCCACTGTTACATGGAAGGCAGATCCTCTCTAACCCCTTCACAAGATTAAAAGGGAATAAACTCCATCTCAGTCACCTGCAAAACATTAATCTGGTACTTAAATTACTTTTTTTTATTTTGAAAATATTTGTTAATTAAAATTGACTTTACCTGCCACATAAACTTTATCTTCTATATGTCTCTGAAGCTAGAACAATATATACTCATCACTCTTTCCTTAAAATTCGGATGTTAACATGAACATAGCATTCTTCTCAGTTAAGCTGATGACCTAGGTGATAATTTTTGCACAACTTCTATTTTCCTTTTTCCCAAATAGAGGCATTTTGTTTGTCCACATATTTGGACCTTGAGCTCTGATAGTTTCAAGAGTAGATCAAAAATGAAGATTTATAAGTAAATTTTTGTCTTCCCAGATGGTGCTCCTGGTAAAGAACCACTTGCCTAATGCAGGAGACATAAGAGATGCAGATTCTATCCCTGGGTCGGGAAGATCCCCTGGAGGAGGGCATGGCAACCCACTTTAGTATCCTTCCCATGGGAGAATTGCATGGACATGGGAACCTGGTAGGCTACAATCCATAGGGTCACAAAGAGTGGGACACGGCTGAAGCAACTTAGCACGCAACACAAGTAAATTCTTCGCCCATTTCTGCTAAATTAAAGACATATTAGGTGTACTGGGTGTGAAAGAAAATTTATCTTTTTCTCTTTGGGACATTGTAACATTCTGACTGTCCTCATTCTTACTATCTCTGGGATTGAAGGGCCTTCATCTTGTTGGCTTGTTTAGCTCCTCTACATCTCTTGTAGGGAGTTGTAGTTATAGACCACATTTTGACACATGGAGATAATCACCTTTATAATTGATTTTCTAGAACCAGTAACTGTGATGTATGCTATATGTGAGGGCTTGCTTCCTTCTCTGTGGTATCACATATTTCTCACAGATGGTCACAGATGTATTAGTGAGAGTATATAAATAAATAAGAGAAACTAGGTCAGAATTAAGAAAACACTGTCCTAGGGGTGATGATGATAAAAGGGGTATAAACAATCATTTTTAAGTGAGTGCCATCTTATTAATATAAGAATTTTTAAATTACCATATTGCATTTAAGAGACTGGAGATAAAATGAACTTTTATGTAATCTCCATGTTCCTAATGTTTAAGTTCAAGAATAAGCAGAAAGATAAATTGAACAATCTGGCATTTGGTTGTTTGACATGAGAAAACCAGATGTCCTATATTTATTTTCTCTATAAATCAACTACATTCTAAAGTAGTTGGATATTAACTATTCAATCAAAGGTAGAAGTTTGTAAACCAGTTTTGTATATGAAAATTGTTACTTTTTTGCTTAGATATACTGCTGGTGAAAAGACTAAGTACTTTACTAAAGATCACATAGCTAGTGATATAGAGCTAAGACCAGGATCCGAACATGTTCAATTTTTCACTAAAATATCTAATTCAGAGTATACAGAAATGTGAATTGTGTCATCTGTCTTATGAAAATTGAGTTTAAAAGTATATATGCACACTATATACAGGTTTAATCTGATAACTTTGTTGTTTAGTCGCTCAGTCGTCCTCAACTCTGTGACTTCATGGATTGCAACATGCCAGGCTTCCCTGTCCTTCACCACCTACTAGAACTTCCTCAAACTTATGTCCATGGAGTTGGTGATGCCATTCAACCATCTAGTCCTCTGTCATCCCCTTCTCCTTCTGCCTTCAATCTTTCCCAACATCAGGGTCTTTTCTAATAATTTAGCTCTTTACATCAGGTGGCCAAAGTATTGGAACTTCAGCTTCAGTATCAGTCCTCCTAACGTATATTCAGGACTGATTTCCTTTATGATGGACTGGTTTGATTTGCTTGCAGTCCAAGGAACTCTCAAGAGTCTTCTCCAATGCCACTGTTTGAAAGCATCAGTTCTTCAGTGCTCAGCCTTCTTTATGGTCCAACTCTCACATCCATACATGACTGTGAAAAAAACCTGATAACTATGTAAATATTAAATGTCTAGCTCATATTTATCTCCAACTGTTCTTTCCACCTCCAGCATAAGTAATTGTTTCCTCTTTGGGAAAATAAAATTAACAAATAGAATTGTTCACAATTGTTCAAGCAATTTTAATTGCTTTTTAAATTTTCACCATGTATATCTGTACTATATGATGCAGACGTTTTATATGTCTTACCGTAAGGTAAATAGATAGGGTCATTTCTTATATGCAAACTTATGCATGATAACTTAAGTACCAACAAATGTAATCACTTTAAAATATAACTAGAGCTGAATAAATTGATTTTATCATAGTAGCTGTTTTAGCTATACATTGGGAGGTCATAGTATCTAATTTTCAAGAGATGCATTTTTTAACATGTCTATTAATGAAATGTTAAGAGTAAACATTTGTCTAATATATTTCAGAAAAATAACATTGAAGATAATTTAGAGATATCTAACCTATTTCTTGGTAATTAACATTTTATTGGTAATCTGTATTTTATTAATGATTGAATATCTGTTCATTAAACAGTAGATATAATTCTCAAGAGATTAATACCAGTATTATCTGGTATATAAAATCTAGCATTTAATTTAACATGTTATTTCCACAAGTGTAATGGAATGTTTTGTTAGGTCTGCTAGAGAATGTATTGTACTTCATTAAATGCTACAGATTTCAAATAATACAATATTTCACAACTAAGTAAAATCATAAAGATATAACAGTAGACAAAATCCATAGATTTAGAGACTAGAAAAATAATGAGAACATAAGCAGTAAGCCTAGTTCCATTAATAGATTTTTTATAATAGGAAAATTTTCAACATGTCAATCCAGTAATTCAAAATATGCAGTCAAGTAAAATTTACCATGTGATAAAGGATTAATTTCACTTATTTTGACGATAAGACCTTTGGACATTGTAGAGTACAGTGCTAAAGAAATCTTTCTTCTTTTTACATTGATTCTTCCCTGCAAGTGAACTTCAGAAGTGAACTACTTTCTCCCTGACCTTATATTGTAGTAATATCTCAAGTCACAGAACTGCCTACTTTAAATATACTATGCTCATACTTTGGGCACCTACCAGAAGAAGAGTGCTAATGTGTGACTGCAGATAAATTCAATTCCTAGTTTTCTTGTGCTGCCAGGACTGACTGTATTTTGCATCCAGGGGTTACCATGCCACACTTTGTGGTCTATAAATCCTGACATGTACATAGGGCTCAATATATATCTAGTAATTATGTCAGTGGGTAAGTGAACAAGTAAAATAAGTGGTCTCTACATTACTCCCTGGGTTTACATTTAATATTCTCTGGTTCTGTGCTTGTTTGGGAGAGTCCACTTACTTTTGGGAATCTGCTCTTACCTGTTCCTATATCTGTCCTGGTGATATGAAAGCAGCTCTCAGTTCTCTTCAGAAAGGATTTCTAACACAGTGCCTTATATAGAGTAAATGTACAAATAAAATGTGTTGATCTGAATTGAAATGGGGGGAAAAAAGCTTGTGTGAAAAGCTGACAGTACAATTACTTTACCTAGATCACACATTCTTCATTGACCATATGTTCAATGTTCATGAACATATGTTATGCTTGTTTTTGGTAATTTTGTTCTCTAACTATTATACAATGGTGAGTTTTGCTCAGACCCCATATGATCAGTGTCTAAAACACTGTAATTCTTCTATCTTTCTTCTTCTGTTTTGTTTTTTGGTATGAGTGCTAGTTACTCCCATTCAGAGTTGCATATTTAGGACACTGTGTCATCAGAAAAGAAGAAAAGTAGAACGTGAAAAGAAATAGTCATAAACCAAAGCAACTGAATTTTATAAGGATAAAAGGGATTAAAGGATAGTCTGAGATAATGGAGCCTAAATGGGTAAAGGAAAATGCCACTTTGTCATAAATATGCAGAAAGCAGAAACTGGGACAAAGTTTTATTAATTAGAAATAATGATTCTGAGGTAAAATCCATTGCTGTTTAAATGGGCAGGGGTTGACTTCAGTCTGAAATTTTAATCTTTAGAATATTTGAAGATGGTTTTAAAATATATGCTTCAAAAATCAATCTTCATCTATGACATTATAAGCAGCTTCCAATCACGTCAGGCAAGTACACTTTGATTATTAACAACCCACTGAGGGGTGGGACACTGTTATAGAACCCATGGCAGCATTTTTCTGGCAGAATAATTTAATCTGTAAATATCAAAACAGTAGCAGAAATTATGTCTTTCCAGCCACCCTCAGAGAGATGATAATTAGATAATATTCCACAACCTCGATGTGTTTTTGTATTATAAAATGACCCAAAAACTGATTTCCAACAGAAAAGGTTATAAAACTGAGAGACAGGAAAATAGTTGCTCAGATGGGAAAAACAAAACATAAAGATTGGTCTATACTTTAAGATTTATTTTTAAGAAGTGTTTTAAGGAATTGAATAAAGAGGGTTTGGGAGGGAGGCTCAAGAGGAAGGGGGTAAATGTATAAATATAGCTGATACACAATGTTGTACAGCAGAGACTAACATGACATTATAAGGCAATTATACCCCAATAAATCAATAGAAATCAGATGAAGAAACCATCATCATTATCATCATCTTCATCATCCCACTGAAAACAACTTGCTTGCTTGGCTAGGAAGAATAGTTTTTCTAGCTCCCTTGCAGAATTTTGGAAAATATACCTAGGTATCTTTTATCTGTGTCTGGGTGACTACAAAGAATCCATGTATTTTGAATAAAACCAACTAGTGCTATTTATAATTCACAGGAAGGGGAATTTAAAGAATTTATTAAAATTCCCTTAAATTATGTACTCTTCTTCCAAACTCCTTCAAATAAATGCTGCTTTCTATGCTGTTTTCTCGTTTTTAATGCTGCTTTGTCAACCAAACCTGTGAGGAGAGAGAAGGATAGCCTTACTCTCAGGAGCAACTAAGTAAAGTGCTCTCTATTTTTGTACTGATTTTACTTTCGTCCACAGAAGATCTAGTCATTATATAGAAAGACTGCCATACAAAATTAATTAGAGACTTAAAGAACAGTAGAGGCTAACTAAGTAAATAGGGAAGGAAATAGATTTAATATCATTTGTTCAAACTTGTTCACTGTAAGTGTAGGGTTTAATAGTATTATACTACCAACATTATATCCTTGGCATAATGCCTAGTTGGACTGTTTTATAGGCTTGTTTTAATCCCTTTGCATCTATTTTACCTTATCTCAAAAATAAAGAGTCTTTAAACATATAGTGGTAGTTGAGTACAGGATTTGGCAACTAATTGCTTATGGAAAAAGACTCTAGGTAACCCATATATATTTTCCTAAGGAGCATTGGAATTTGAGTTTTAGAAAAAATTGAGAAGTAGGTAGAACTTGTTTTTAAAGCCACACCTTCCCTTTTTACAGAACATGGGACTGTTCTCATGGTCTCCACATCCTACCCTTATCCCCATGTCCAATTTCTTCATTCTTGCCTGCCTTTCCACAGTTCAGTTCAGTTGCTCAGTCGTGCCTTGCAATTCTTGCAATTCAAAAGGACAAACATCAGTTGTTCTTCACCCCACCACCCAATGCAAATTATCTAATACTTAAATTAGTATTCTAATGATGTGATGTAAGATGACCTGAATATCTGAAAAAGCAATCTACAGTAAGGTGAGATGGAGGTAAACCCTCTAGGAATGTTTTACTTGTAGTCCTGTCACCATTCTTCCTAATTCAAAACAGTCTCTAATAGAGCTAAGAGAAGGAGAACAAATGGAAAAAAATATATGTTTATTTAACCTCCCGGAGGTTAAAATTCCTCATTTGTAAAATTTGAAGGATGATTACCACTAGGCTTTTTCTACAATTAAATAGGATCATGTAGGAAAAGTGTCTAAAAATATCATGCAATATAGTGATAGGTATTTTAAAAGTTTTAGAAGCTTTTTTCTTATATATATACATACACATATATATGTTTGTGATATACACACACATATATAAACACATTTGGATAGTTCATGATAGAGGGCCAGTGTATCTTACATAAAATTCTTTTTGGAGAGAAATAATTTGAACCTAGCTAATCTGAAGAAACAATACAAGAAAATTAGTTCTGGCTCAGTTCAGTTCAGTCACTCAATTGTGTCTGACTCTTTGCGACCCCATGAATCGCAGCACGCCAGGCCTCTCTGTCCATCACCAACTCTCGGAGTTTACCCAAATCCATGTCCATCAAGTCAGTGATGCCATCCAACCATCTCATCCTCTGTCGTCCCCTTCTCCTCCTGCCCCCAATCCTTCCCAGCATTAGGGTCTTTTCCAATGAGTCAACTTTTCGCATGAGGTGGCCAAAATATTGGAGTTTCAGCTTCAACATCAGTCCTTCCAATAAACACCCAGGACTCATCTCCTTTAGGATAGATTGATTGGATCTCCTTGCAGTCCAAGGGAATCTCAAGAGTCTTCTCCAACACCACAGTTCAAAAGTATCAATTCTTCAGTGCTCAGCTTTCTTCACTGTCCAACTCTCACATCCATACATGACCACTGGAAAAACCGTAGCCTTGACTAGACGGACCTTTGTTGGCAAAGTAATGTCTCTGCTTTTTAATATGCTATCAAGTTTGGCCATAACCTTCCTTACAAGGAGTAAGCATCTTTTAATTTCATGGCTACAATCACCATCTGCAGTGATTTTGGAGCCCAAAAAAATAAAGTCTGACACTGTTTCCACTGTTTCCCCATCTATTTCCCATGAAGTGATGGGACCAGATGCCATGATCTTAGTTTTCTGAACGTTGAGCTTTAAGCCAACTTTTTCACTCTCCTTTTTCACTTTCATCAAGAGGCTCTTTAGTTCTTCATCACTTTCTGCCATAAGGGTGGTGTCATCTGCATATCTGAGGTTATTGATATTTCTCCCAGCAATCTTGATTCCAGCTTGTGTTTCTTCCAGCCCAGCGTTTCTCATGATGTACTCTCCATATAAGTTAAATAAGCAGGGTGACAATAGACAGCCTTGACGTACTCCTTTTCCTATTTGGCGCCAGTCTCTGGCTCAGAGAGTAATACAAATGAGAGAAGTATTTCATGAAATCATGGAATTTTAGAATCAGATGAATTAATAGAAATGAACTAATCCAACAAGCTCCTTTGACATATAAGGACCAAGACAATTAAGGATTAAAGAATTAATCCATGCAAATACAAATCTAGTTTAAGTAATTTGGCCTTAAGCTTGTTACATTACCTCTGTAAACTTTGGTACAGTGGGGATAATTATTACTACACAGGTTTATTTTTCAGATTAAATCAGATAGTACAAATGATCAAATAGCAACCATAGCCCTGAGATTCTGGAATACTGAGAACAACAAGTGATAAAGGTCATGAAATCTTGCTTTCTAGGTGAGTCAGTGGTAAAGAATCTGTCTGCCAATGCAGGAGACTAAGGAGAGGCAAGTTTGATCCCTGGGTCAGGAAGATACCCTGGAGTAGGAATGGTAACCCACTCCAGTATTCTTGTCTGGAAAATTCCATGGAGAAAGGAGCCTTGTGAGCTATAATCCATGGGGTCACAAAGTGTTGGACCCAACTGAGCAGCTAAGCACACACACACCCACTTGTAGCCGACCTTTGTGACTCTATACATTGTGGAACTTGTGCTTAATCATTTACTCCAAAATATTAAGCAGTGAAAGCATTCCTTCCTATAAATAATGATGTGGTTGTTGATCTAAATATAGTTCCTGTCTCTCCATGTATTGCTTTTCTGTACTACACATACAAAAAGAAAAATGCAGCGGTTGGGGTGGAGAGTGTTATTTCTGGTCTCAAAGGATACTAGAGTGAGGAAGAGAGAAATTTCAAGTGTGTAGGAGTTAAAATAATGTGTTTCTGCATTTTCTGCCCCACTGCGTTTTGTAGTTCATGGTCATATCATAAATTTGTTTTGCAATGTATTACATACACCATAGTAGGAAAATGCTGTCAGCTCTTTGGTGTCCCGAGGTAGGAAATGACTATAACAAAATACAAAGTTCTAAATAAATACAGCCAGTTTCCACTTAGCCTGTGAAGCACAACTCCCACCAGTTCAGCTGCTCTTTGCTTGTCTCTGAGCTGCAGGCAGTGAAGTGAAAAGAACAGATACACTGTGTCTACAAGGTGGAGAGTCTACTAGAGACAGGACTACATTGAGAGCAAAGATTTCAGAAGCCTATCACAAGCTTGCCTGACTCTGAAATCTTTTAGCATCCTCAGAGTCCTGTGATAGTGTATAAACATACCTAGATCCTGAACTCCTTTTATAAGACTAAGAATTCAAAGATTTTCTTTAATCTCAAGTATGGAAAATGGATGTAAGTGAATCAAATCATACAATATACTCACCTCTTCTTATCCACACTACAGCAAATTTACTAAGACTGAAACTATTTTGGAAGATGATTAATAATATTAAATTCAAAACAAAACAAAAATAACAGCACACCAATGCAGAATAAAGAAATTATAATTCCCAATTCTCCCAAGGTTGTTCAATTTCCCAAAATGATCACATTTCTAACTCTATCACAAATGATTTGTATTCAACATACTTACAGTTTTATATAGCTATTTAGTTAAATGTGGTTTGCTACATCTATATGAACAGAATATATAAATTTGCATGTATTTAATTTTTTGTATTCAGTTCAGTTCAGTTCAGTCACTCAGTCATGTCTGACTCTTTGTGACCCCATGAACTGCAGCACGCCAGGCCTCCCTGTCCATCACCAACTCCCGGAGTCCACCCAAACCCATGTCCATCGAGTTAGTGATGCCATCCAACCATCTCATCCTCTGTCGTCCCCTTCTCCTCCTGTCCTCAATCTTTCCCAGCATCAGGGTCTTTTCAAATGAGTCAGCTCTTCTCATCAAGTGGCCAAATTATTGGAGTTTCAGCTTCAACATCAGTCCTTCCAATGAACACCTGGGACTGATCTCCTTTAGGATGGGCTGGTTGGATCTCTTTGCAGTCCAAGGGACTCTCAAGAGTCTTCTCCCACACCAGAGTTCAAAAGCATCAATTCTTCTGCGCTCAGCTTTCTTTATAGTCCAACTCCCACATCCATACATGATCACTGGAAAAACCATAGCCTTGACTAGATGGACCTTTGTTGACAAAGTAATGTCTCTGCTTTTTAATATGCTATCTAGGTTGGTCATAACCTTCCTTCCAAAGAGTAAGCGTCTTTTAATTTCATGGCTGCAATCACCATCTGCAGTGATTTTGGAGCCCAGAAAAATAAAGTCAGCCACTGTTTCCACTGTTTCCCCATCTATTTTCCATGAAGTGATGGTACTGGATGCCATGATCTTAGTTTTCTGAATGTTGAGCTTTAAGCCAACTTTTTCACTCTCCTCTTTCACTTTCATCAAGAGGCTCTTTAGTTCTTCTTCACTTTCTGCCATAAGGGTGGTGTTGTTTGCATATATGAGGTTATTGATATTTCTCCTAGTAATCTTGATTCCACCTTGTGCTTCCTCCAACCTAGCGTTTCTCATGATGTACTCTGCATATAATTTAAATAAGCAGGATGACAATAGACCACCTTGACATACTCCTTTACCTATTTGGAACCAGTCTGTTGTTCTATGTCCAGTTCTAACTATTGCTGCCTGACCTGCGTAGATTGAAATTTGGCTCACTGGAAATTTTGAGGATTATTTTAAGAAAACAATTCATTAAGAGTTGCTTTCATATTTTTTTAACTAATACTTTAGTATCAGTAGTCAAACATTTTATTGCAATTAATAGCCAAGTGAGATTATGGAAGGCTCTCATTGTCTGCCTGAACCCATTTTTACCTTTTTAGAAATTCATTTCTTGCTTCACTTTTTATAAAGTTGACCAAACTTTTCTGTTCTATTCCCATTTCCTGATTCTCTATATCTTGGCATAACATATTTAATAACTTCTTTATCTAGTAGTTGAAGTTAGATTTTCTTTATTCATTTTAAAATTACCTTGCCCACCTGTCAAAAGGTGTCCCTCATTTTAGTAGTTCAGGATTTAATGAATAAATCCATGTTCACTATTATCTGCACCATTTGTGATTAGGTATATGTCAATCATGTCGCCTTTTAGCCTCTGCTACTCCAAAGCCTTTTTGTCAGTTTTCATTCCTTCTAGTCTGTTGCCATATAGCAGTTCTGACCTCTCCTCCACTCCACTTATGAAGTTAAATTTTTCTAAACACTTTGAATTCCACTGTTGGTTCACAAGTAACAAGAACTGTGTACAGTAACCCATGGCAGAATTAGAATACTTATTATAGTCTTTATGCTGCTGCTGCTGCTGCTGCGTCGCTTCAGTCGTGTCTGACTCTGTGCGACCCCATAGACAGGCTCCCTCGTCCCTGGGATTCTCCAGGCAAGAACACTGGAGTGGGTTGCCATTTCCTTCTCCAATGCAGGAAAGTGAAAAGTTAAAGTGAAGTCGCTCAGTCATGTCCAACTCCTAGTGACCCCATGGACTGCAGCCTACCAGGCTCCTCTGTCCATGGGATTTTCCAGGCAAGAGTACTGGAGTGGGTTGCCATTCCCACTAGCACCTTACATAATGATAATGATGAAAAATTTAAAACTGTAGTACATAATAATTATAATGATATCTGGTACATAGTAAACTTCCAGTAAATGGAAGCTTTTATCATCTATTATTAGTTTTAATTGATTAGGTCCTATTCTTTTCCAAGCAGTTCATACATAACATCTCATTTAATCAGGAACTTCATGTACAGCATCCCATTTAATCTTCTTAACATTTAAAATAGGTACTGCTTAAAGAGATTTATTTACTTACTTGAGTTACACAGCTAGTAAGTGCCACATGGGGTTCAAAACCTGATCTTGATGATTTCCAAAGTGCAATCATGCTCATTTTATGTACTGTGCCAACCCTGATACTCCTAATCGGCCAATCAAGCAGGTATCATTGATCATTTACTATGTCTGGTGTTGCACAAGCTACAAAAAGGATGATATTTATGGCCATTTCTTAATGCTCTTGAGAACATTAAGACTATGTGGGGCCATGGGATAAATATAAACAAAACAATAGCATATGAATAAAACTTCTGCTGGACATCAAGTATTGCATGGTGAACTCTAAAATCTGTTGCAATTAGGAAGGAACCATGAGTGTGGCCTGGCTCTTACCAAAATGATTTAACTAGGTCAGATTCAGTTTTGTAGAATTTAGAGAAAAAATGTATTAATTTTCCATCTCTGTATTTTTCCAGTGTCTTTAAGTCAGTCACACTGTGGAAATAGAGAACACTGATATATAACATTAACACTTTTGGTGCCAAGAATTTTGGAATTAAGATATCAAGACTTAGATTGTGATTGGGCAAAAGATAGGACAACTGGATGAATATGTTAATAAATACATATCTATACTCCATATTACTCAAAATATTTGTTTTGCTTTTAGTAAAGTTTTCTTTTTTTAATTTTCAAAAGGACAGTTGTCTAATTAAGGAGAAGAGGAATTAGTCCATTTTAGGTTTGTTATTTTTCTAACATTCTATCTGAATTTAAACTTAGTACCATACATGTTTTCAATTCTTGAGACTATGATTTCTATGTTAGCTGGCATTTAGTGAAAAGGAGGGTATAATCACAGTTCTCCTACTGATAAACAGTGAACACACATCATAGATTTTGTTTAGATCATCAGTTAAAGAAAGAACCAGTGAGATGTTACAACTGGTTCTAGGAAGCCTCGACCATGGATATATAGCCAAATAAGGAATACTGAACTGAATTTACAAATATATGCAAAATAGGTCCATACAGGGCAAAAATTAATTGCATTCCACTCAGCTAATTGGAATATATATGAACAAGAATCGGCTGCATTAATCATTAGTTTTCTACAATTTATAGAACTGTGAAATAGATACTAAAATGTAGTAAAAGATTGAGATAACCACAAGTTGGTGCTAGGTGGGATATGCAGTAATTTTTTTTCTTTCTTTTTTTTTTTTTTGGTTCTTACAATGTAGTTTACATTTTTTCCATACGAGGTGATGAAGAAAGACTCCTCCTCTGTGGCCTGTGGTTTTTAATAGACCATAGATATTAAGATTATCCTTAGAGTGTATAAAACTGATACAGGCCAAACTATGGTTTCCTCCTGAACACTTTTGTTACATTAGAATAAGGTTCATTTTTAAAGGGCAGTAGAATTGGAAAAGAAAATGTGCCCTAAGAATGTAACTTGATTAGGGTGGGTTAGAGTTTCCTCTACTGAGAGATTTTATGAATGGACCTTAGCCTCTTTAACTGGAGTGAAAGGCAAGTCAGGGAAGCAGTGAGGGTCAGAACTCTTCCCTTGATCTCTCTGGATAGATTCTTGTAGTATCAAAAATATTGTCTATACAAGATCTATGAGGGGTTGCTACATGGTGGCAGAGATTGGGTGAATTAATATAAAAAGGTTTAGGTAAGTTAGCATTTGAAGGGACAGTGTTTTCTGAGTTCCACATTATAAAAAGATGGATACTTTCCAGCTCTGCTGAATAAAAATTCATGCCTTACTATGTCAGCCATCTTTTTGATCAGTTCTTTCATCCTCATGAGTCAAAGATTCTTATGTAGGTTTAAAAATATGATTTTAATTATCATGTGAGCCAAAGTGTGGTGGGAGTGTTGTAAATTTTTGGAACAAGAAGACATATGCTAAAATTGGAATAACATCACCCATCATATCTTGTTTTTTGTAGTCTGACTACTGTATCTTTCAACACATTTCTGAGAATAGCTAGAGGCTTAGAGTTTTGGTCATAAACCCTGATACCTGGATTTTTATTCTTCTCTTTTGATATAAAGCAATGAAGCTTATGCTACTTCCACTTGCTTTGTTTTTTCAATATTGTCAGTTTCTACTTGAGTGCACGGTCATAACCCATCATCTTGCCTTTGTATTTCATGTACCCTGCAAAATACATTTTCCTCTATAGTTGTAGGCTTTGTTTTAGTTTTTTTTTTCTCAAGACTTTAGTCCAAAACAGAAGTTTAAAGTGTTGTGGTTAAACACTCTCTGGCTGATATTCTGAGCAGCCCATGTTTTGAGCAGTTACCAGAGACAAAACATTAAGTATAATGCTAAGAAACCCAAAAGAGATACCCAACCTTGAGTTTCTACCAGCTTGGGTCATGTTTTCTCATTTTATAAATGTTTTTTTTTTCCCTAGTTACCTTTCTTCCGATTCTTTCCTGCTTTGTAATAATGAATAGTCTTCCTCATTTGGGATACCTTGGAGTCTTATCATTTCCTTGACTTTCCTTCCAGCAAAACATGCTTGACCTTGCTTTTGTTCCTGTAGCATCTGGCTCTGTGATTAGCTACCTATTGACAGACTAAGTAAATCTAGGGCAATGTGAGTTTAATGATGTATTTCCCAGTTAGATTTCATGGACAGATTAAATTTTAAAAATTACAAGAGATAAACTGTAGCACAGATAAAGGAGTGTCTACTTTGAATTATATCATATCATGACATAAAAGGAAAATAAACCCTAAATTATGCTATGTCCATAGTGTTATAACATGAAGGAAAATTTAGCACATAGGAGAAGAAATCATCTAACTTCATAACAACTGACAGTAGTTAATATTTTAAGTTAAACAAAATTCATTTGGGGAAAAATTTTTACTATTTCCTGATTTACTCCAGTTTAAAATATTACTACCAACTAGTTAGTGTTTTTGTTTCAAGTGTTGTTCTTCAAGACCTTTACACCAAAGATGTCTTTTGGTAAAGGAAGAGTTTGGGTAACTATGGGCTCCCTTAAGTCAAATTAGTAAGGTCAGCCCTGACAGGTAGTCATAACTGAGAGAACTTCTTGAACTTTCTCACTTAAGAACATCTAGAGACAGAAAAGAGTGGCTGAGTATGGTCAGGGAGTCTAGGAACCCAATCTAATGTAGAAGACCCCAACCAAAATTTCCTTCATGCCTTACCCCTATTCTGTGTTCCCTAAGTATTGTTCAGTCATATCCAACTCTTTGTGACCACATAGACTGTAGCCCACCAGGCTCCTTTACCCGTGGGGATTCTTCAGGCTAGAATCCTGGAGTGAGTCACCATCCTCTCCTCCAGGGAATCTTCCTAACCCAGGTATCAAAACCAGGTCTCCTAGATTGTTTAACTTCTGAGCAAAAAGGGAAGTCCATATGAGAATTTAGGGTTGAGAAACACAAGAGATCATTGTAACATTGTATCAGTGATGAGTGGCTTGTATATGCTGTACAGTCAAATTTAAAAGACAGCAAATCCTCTAAAACAGTGACTTTCAAACTTTAGCGTGCATCATTAGCAACTGGGGATCCAGTTAAGATAACAATGCTGGACTCCAACTGAAGCTGCTAATTCATTGAGGTAAAGCTAGAGAACGTGCATTTTCAACAAGTTCCAGGTGAGACTGATGCTCTGGATCAAGGAACCACACTTTGGGAACATTGTAATTTTATTAAATCTTTTTATCTTTGTCCAAACATAGAAACTTATATGTCCTTGAACACAAATTTGTGAAAGAAGATTGGTTTTAGAGGATAACTATGAACAAATTAAAATTAATAGGTGTCTTAGTTCAGGCTACTATAAAGAGAAACCATCGACTGAGTGACTTAAACGACAGACATTTATTTCTCAGAGTGGTGGAAACTAAGACATCCAAGATCAGGGTGCTGGCAGATTCGGTATTTAGTGAGGATCTTCTTCCTGATTTGTGCAAGGCCATCTTTTTTAGTGTATCCTCACACGGGAGCAAGCAAGATCATTTCTCTGCTGTCTCTTCTTATAAGGGCACTAATTCCATTCATCAGAGCTCTGCCCTTATGAACTTCTTATTCCCAAAGGTTCATTTCCTAAGACCATCATACTGGAGATCAGGGCTTCAACATAGAATACAGGGGAGACACAAATATTCAGTCTGTTGCAATAGGGGATAAAAATCAGTGTCCTAATAAACACGTCTTAATAATATACAATTTTTTCCAGACAACGTTTTTATTTTCAGATTGTTTCTGATGTCATTATCGATTCAGTTTTTTTAGTTTATATTCTAACTTGGTTAGACTTCTCTTTTACTTAGGAATAAGTGTTTCATGCATGATTAGAATCCCTGCTGGAGAAATGTTAATAGATTAACAAAACAGCTGACTTGGGTGGATTTAGCACATGTAAAAATCAATTAAGTTCATGTAAAATTTTAATAACCTTATCATTTCCAGTCAGACCCTGGCACTTTGGGGAAGTTAGACACTAGCCTTGAACCTTGTCCAAATAGTTTGTTGACTAATTAAGAAGTAACATTCAAGACACTTAAAGTTTTTAAGGATTCATGACCAGCTAGGAGGAGTTACTTCTTTGCTCCAAAAACTATTAACTCCTCCAGTCAGTCAGTAATTCTTAGAAAGTCTAATTATCACTGGCAAAAAATAAAAATAAATAAATACAAGTAATGGAGTATATGTGGGCTTTTGAGGGGATGATGTTTTGTTATTTTTAATTTGTATTTTGTATTTTTTAGATAGTAATATAAGACTAGAAGTCAGTCCAGTGGCTTAATTCATTACTTACTATTTCATTCTATTTATAATTAAGCAAGTTACCCACACGTTAGTCTTCTCTTAGCTGTTAACAACCAACTGGAGAACCTGAGGGCTATTTTTGCAATTATAATCTGTGAAGATTGAAAAGGACTAAGACAAATAGTCAACCTTACTAACAGGCAACTCATTTCCACACTTGAATACATATCAATAGGTGTCCTAGGTTCAAACTCCTTCACTGACCTCTTCCAATTCTTTAAGAACAGACCATCACCATCAGAAGGTGACACCTAACTACGCTTTCTGCTGGACTTCACATTCAATTTTCAAGAGGCTGGGGCTGGGGGGTGGTTCTTGAAATAATAGCGTATGACTAAACACTTTTTAAACCACTTTGAAAGAAAACATATTCAGAGAGAGACAAAATGCTGGCAATAAAAAAAGAATACTTCTCTATATTTATAGCTATGACAGTCAGCTATGGTGCTGCGTTTGGAGCCAGCAGTCTAGATATTAGTGAAATGGCTGTGACCTTGAACAGATCAAAATTAGTTCACAACTATTAAATACTCATGGGGAGCATGTCATTTGTCAGATATAAGAAGTATTCCCAAGTCTAAGCTTTGAAGTAATGTAGTGTCCAATTCTGTCTGATTTGACCACTCGAAGAAGTGAGAAGAGAGATGCTTTTGTATGATTACTTGACAGATTGAGTAGTGAGGATTTGAAATCAGCATAAGAGGATCCATCCTTTTGCTGAAATTGAATAAGAGAGGTGCATAACAGAATGCATAGAAGTAAAATACAAAAAGAGCACATATCTATATGAGCACAGCTATTGTGGGAGAGAAAAAAAAAATAGCTCTTCTGGCAAGTAAAACAAAACTGAAATTGAGGGAGGGGAAAAGTTAGAACCAGTCAGAAACCATCAATTGACTCAGTTTGATATTTCAGGACTGAGCTACCTTTTCATTCCCTTCTGATTTTCATTCCATGCTTTAATATATCATATTCTTTGTCTTCAAGTGGTCTTTAATGGAGATGAATTAGATCTGTGTCCAGCATTTTGCTAGTAAGTCTCTGGGTGACTTGGAACTCACCACTAACCTTTCTTGGCATTAACTTCTCTGTCTGTCCACTAAAGGAATGGAACTATATAATTTTCAAGCTTCCATATCGCTCTAACATCCTCAATAGTACACTTTATAGTGGATCAACTTTAAGATACATAGTGAGAATTTTGAAGTTGAAAAATAGCAGCATAGTAAGTGCAAAATGTAATTCCAACTGAAAGGTCACTGGTAAAATGTGCCTATTGTAGAGCTGTGAGAAAAAAAAAATCTGCTTTAACTCTCTGGTTAAATATCATTGGTTAGTATCATCATTTTCCTCAGGATTGAATGTGAAAGGTGACAGTAATCTTCATGACTCTCCCATACCATTTCTAACTTCAGTTCAGAGTCTCATTATCCTTACCATGCAAAGCCACATACTGTTGAATTCTACCTGGGACATCACCTTCAGTTTTAATGTGCCAAGTTCCACATCTGCCCTAAATCTCTCCTCTGACCCAAATCAATACCATGTATGTACCATTTCCTTAAAGCATTGTTCTCTGTCTAGTGAGAATGACAGAATCACAGAAGTAAATCTCTGTTGACTTTGGTTCTCTGTTACCTCTTGAGAAAAAAATATGCCAGTTTTCACAGAGCTTTGAAAGACAGTGTCTTAACTTCAAGAGATATCAATGGTGTTAATAGTGGGGATTTCAGTTAGCATTCCAAAGTAGTGCAGAGATGATTTGCCTACTTGAGCAGGCAGATAGCCTGGGCTGTCCTTCAACTCACAAAGTTTAAATGGCCAATGACTTTGTCTATAATCCACATCAGGCCTAAGTCCTATCATGTGAGATTGAATTACCCAACAAAACCAAGTGGTTAAAACGTGGCCTCTGAAATAAGATCCTCTGAGTTTTGAATCTCACCTTTACCTACAGATAGCTATGTGACCTTTGTGGATTACAGATGATTGTTATCTCTCATCTATACAGTCTTTCATTTTTTCCTCCTCAATAAAGTGGAGATAATAATAGTGTCTAGCTCTTATGATTTGAAGAGATAGTTAATAAATATAATATTGTATATATAAAAGGTCAATCCTCATCCCAATTCCCAAGAAAGGTAGTACAAAATAATGTTCAAACCATCGGACAATTGCACTCACCTCCCATGGTAGTAAGGTCATGCTTAAAACCTTGCATGTTAGGCTTCAGCATTACATGAACCAAGAGCTTCCAGATTTCCAAGCTGGGTTTAGAAAAGGCAAAGGAAACAGATCAAATTGCCAACATTCACTAGATCATAGAGAATGATGGGGAATTCCAGAAAAACTACCTCTGTTTCATCGACTATGCTAAAGCCTTTGACTGTGGATCATAATAAACTATGGAAAGCTCTTAAAGAGATGGGAGTGCCAGACCATCTTACCTGTCACCCGAGAAACCTGCATGTGGGTCAAGAAGCAACATTTAGAACCTAGTATGGAACAACTGATTGGTTCAGGATTGAGAAAGGAGTATGACAGGGCTGTCTCTGTTATCCTGTTTGCTTAACTTATATGCTGAGCGCATCATGAGAATGCCAGGCTGGATGAGTTACAAGCTGGAATCAAGATAGGCGGGAGAAACATCAACAACCCCAGATATGTGGGTGATACCACTCTAATTGCAGAAAGCAAAGAGGAACTAAAGAGTCTCTTGATGAGGGTGAAGGAGGACAGTGAAAGAGCCAGCTTAAGACTAAATATTAAAACAAACAAACAAACAAAATCTAAGATCATGGCATCCAGCCCCATTACTTCATGGCAAATAGAAGGGGAAAAGGTGGAAGTAGTGCCAGATTTCTTCTTCTTGGGCTCTAAAATCACTGAGGATGGTGACTGCAGCCATGAGATCAGAAGATGATTGCTTCTTGGCAGGGAAGCTATGACAAACCTAGACAGTGCGTTGAAAAGTGGAGACATTGTTCTGCAGATAGAGGTCTGTATATCAAGCTCTGGTCTTCCCAGTGGTCACATACTGTTGTGAGAGCTGGACCATAAAGAAGGCAGGGTGCCAAAGAGTTTGAAATTGTGGTAATGGAGATGACTCCTGAGAGTCCCTTGGACAGGAAGGAGATCAAACCAATATTAAGGGAAATCAACCCTCAATACTCGTTGGAAGGACTAATACTAAAGCTGACTGATACTAAAGTTGAAGCTGCAGTATCTTGGTCACTGATGCAAAAGCCGACTCATTGGAAAAGAACCTAATGCTGGGAAAGATTGAGGGCAGAAGGAGAAGAGGACATCAGAGGATGAGATGTCTGGATGGCATCACCGATGCAATGGACATGAACTTGGGCAAACGTCAGGAGATGGTGAGGGACAGGAAGGCCTGGCATGCTGCAGTCCATGGGGTCACAAAGAGTCAGACATGACTGGGTGACTGAACAACAACAGTATAAGATTTAGTACAGTGATACTATGATAACTATTATAATCCTGGTAATTTTTAGTATAATAATTAATCTACTCAAACAAATCAAATAGACATCTTGATAAGTTTTTAGTTAAATTCAATTATTATGGAGGAAGCATTCTCCTATGACGTACATGACCTCAGTTTGATTGTTTCTGTTGCTGGATGAAAGTCAGCTTATGGAAGGATGACCATGATTGACCATAAATAGTTTTCAGTGAAAGCAAAACAGCAGCCATTCATTAAATAAGGAGCAAAAAATTAATTTATCTTTATTTCTGAACTGGAAAATCACCTAATTAAAATGTGACTTAATCCAAATTTATGAAATAAGGAAGGTAAATACTCTTTAAATCTTATACTGAAAATGCCACCTTTTAAATGGATAATGAAACTCTAAGTTGAGTAAGTCAGTTTGATGAAGGATAAAGAGATACATTATTAGAAAATAAGGAAAGTTTCAAGCATTAAAATATCTGCCTAGGAAATCTATACCATTTAGATCCAAGTATTCATACTAAGCAATAATTTTGAAAACAAAACAACAAAATAGATCTACATGACAAGCCGTTGAAAGATAAATTGCATGTAAAGAATATTTAATGACTTTTTATAACGTAGAAACCTCTGAAACATGTCATTGATACAATGCACACACTCTAATTTGAGTTTCCTTATACCCCGTGGGCATTGATTTTGACATTCATTGGACTGTTTACAACTACAATGGAGTAAGCATCTCAAGGAGATCAAAAAGTTTTATTGTCCCCAAGTCCTTCTCTCCCACTGTTTACTGATTGGTAGGATATTGTCTTTTTTTGATTTTGTGAACAGAATAACCAGCCATGCAAATGATTTCTGAATATGTGCCAATTGGGGCCTAACAGAAGTTTAACAAATTAGCTTCTTTTCATTCAATAGAAATTACCATGGAAGAGAAAAATAAGGCATGTTTTCTCCCAGATAGTGGAATCTCTGTTTAATATTCTTGTCCCTGTGGGTTGAACTTGAAGTAAGGGAAATAAGCAAACTATGTTTTCTCAGTTCTCTGGCTCCCACAGGCCATGGGTTTACTGTCAGGTTTATTGGTCCATTCATTGAACTCACAGTTTTGTACAGACTGCTCTCAGAATCTTATAGTCCAGCTGTTTATTTTATATTTAGTAACCTGAGAGAAAGAATGAGTGACAGAACGAATGTATAAGACTAAGGGCAGGACAGGACGTATAGCAATAGAAAATGAAAATTCTATTCATCAAGTCTATAGGGTCTATAAGTTTTAAGAGAAGATAAAAAATGTGAAACCATTTGAGGAGGTTTAAGGGACATACTTGCTTCCCAGGTGGCACTGTGGCAAAAAAGCCCCCTGCCAATGAAGAGGACTTAAGAGACACGGGTTCGATCCCTGGGTCAGGAAGATCCCCTGGAGAAGGAAATGACAACCTACTCCAGTATTCTTGCCTGGAAAATTCCATGGACAGAGGAATCTGGTGGGCTATAGTCCATGGAGTCACAAAGAGTTGGACACAACTGAGTGACTGAACACACACGCACCCACAAAAGGGATATAAATCATTTTACCTGAACCAGCCCAGTAAGTGCAGCAGTTTAAATGCTCTTATTTTCTCCTACTTGGTTTAGAAGCTGTTACAGACAAAATTCACAGGTTTTAGCATGATAATGCTTATGCAAGCTCTGTCTTAAAATAAAAATGGTGACTCATGCAACTCTGCTTAATACTATAGCTCATTAAACTTTGCTTGTCTAGCCTTCCTTCAAAGTCTAGCCACATTTTAGAAGATGAAGTCATGAATCCTCCAGAAAGTTGTGGTTAATTCTCTCTTTGAGCCTAAAAGCTGATGTTCTTCTGTTTGCTGTTTATGCTTGTGTGCACAAACCACTTTTGTTCTATCAAGGCTTTTTGCCTTAAAGCTTTATAATTTCTATAGTTCATCTATAGTGGAATTTTTATTTTTTCCCCTTCAGTAAAGTCCAACTCAGGATAATAAAAACTGTTCTGTTTTCTCCTTTTGTGTGAAACTTGTGTAAAGAGGCAAGTAATTAATTAAACCACATTTGAGGGGTTTGTTTTCTTGTACTCTCTCTCAGGTTCAAATAGCCGGGATAGGTTGGGAGGAAGGATCAAACATAGCATGTGTATGAGGCTGCCTGTTGTCATGGCAGTTGCTATGTGGTTTAAAAAATAGTAAGAGAGGGATAATGACTTTCTACTATTGGAAAGAAAAAGAGAGAGAGAGAGAGCAAGATGTAAAAGACATTCACATAGAGCCAAAAAGATTTTCGCTGCCATGATTGAAGCCCCTTGTAAGCATCAACGCGGGTCTTTGTAAAGGCCCTTTTTTCTGTCCTATTGTGCATTAGTGCATTAGTTTTGATTTGCTTCTTTTCATTTTCTGATGGAGAGAGGCATCTCTGTTCTTGAGGACTCTTGAAGAGAAACTTAAAGACTTCCATCATTCTTGGTTGGAAGATGAGTTTTAAATGAAGTCCTCTAGAAAGCTAGTTCCTGCTTTCTGCTCCGGTTCTTCTGACCTAACCACTTTAGACAACTCCCAGTGCTGAGAACATTAGCTGAAATGTAATAGTAGCCTTGAAAATGCACCTGCCCCCATCTGAAGATAGTGGCTTATTACAGAGAAGCTTCTCCTGTAACTAGAGCAACACTAGAAATTTCACAGAAACCAGGAGACACAAAAGACAGCCTTTTGTATTGTCAGTAGATACACATGTAATCACTTTCACCAAAATTTGCTGATTGTCCTGGGCTTTTCTTACTTTTTCTTAATTTTTGCCCAAGATAATTTGGCCAAGTTTAGTTGAAAATTCATACTCCTCTCTTTCCTTTTGATTTCTTGATTTCCTTTCTATCCTTATTTGATTGTCTTTTGTGAAAAAATAGATCTAGCTAATTATTCAGACTTTAATTTTGTATTGTGTACTTATAAGCATAGCAAAGGAATCCATAATAGGAAGTAACCAAGGAACTAAGGGAATGATGTAGGAACCACGAGAGAAAAAAAAGAAATAGAAATATAGTGATTTGTTTTCACATCCTTCTTTAGAAGAGAAATTTGGTTCTCTGAAAATTCAACTCAGGCAGTGCTTTTCAAACTTGATTGATCATTAGAATCACCTGGAGGGCTTGTTAAACCAAAGAACACTAGGCCCACCCCCAGAGTTTCTGATTATTTAAGTCAGGAGCACGCAAGCACGTAGGCACACAAGCAAGGGTCGCAAACTCGTAATAAGTTCGTAGGAGGTGCTGCTGGCCGTGGTCTGAAAACCACACTTGAGGGTCACTGAGATGAGGGAGTTGGTGATGCACAGGGAAGCCTGACGTGCTGCAGTCATGGGGTTGCAAAGAGTAGGACGTGGCTGAGCGACTGAACTGGAACTTGAAATGAGAGAGGAAAGAACCACCATTTATAAATTCTCTCTGAAGAAGCTGCCCTACCACGAGTGGCTTTTCCTGCCTTTCAAGTTACACATCTTGAATGGTCCTAGAATAACAGCTACTGTGAGTAAAAGTTTCTTTCTGGGCAAATGGCCCAATTTATCCATTGTCTCACTTTTGAATAGCTCCTAAGATATGTTTTATGAGATTTTTACCTAATAATTTTCCAGACATCATGTAGAATTTGGCCTGGTCTGTTTCTTTTTGTTGGTTGATTTGATTTTGTTTCCAATTTTAATGAGAAATAATATACATCATAAGTTTAAGATATACAACATGATGGTTTGACTTAGATATATGGTGAAATAGTTACTACAGTAGGTTTAGTTAACATGCATCATCTCATATGCATATGGTAAAAAGAAAAAATTGTCTCCTTGTGATGAGAAAAAAACTCATAAAATTTACACTCTTAACAACTTTCCTATAGTTGTGTAACTATAGTTGTCATGTTCTACTTTGTAACCCTAATATATATATATTTTAATCTTATAAGTGGAAATATATGCCTTCCTTCAATCCCCATCCCATCCCCCACAGCTGGTAACCACAAACCTGATCAGGTTTTCTGAGTTTAGTGGTATTGGTTTGGCTGGTTGTTTTTTCTAGATTTCACATCTAAATGAGATGTTACAGTATTTGCATTCTCTGACTTTTTCACTTAGCGTCTAGTCAGGGCTATGGTTTTTCCAGTAGTCAGGTATGGATGTGAGAGTGGGACTATAAAGAAAGCTGAGCACTGAAAAATTGATGCTTTTGAACTGTGGTGTTGGAGAAGACTCTTGAGAGTCCCTTGGGCTGCAAGGAGATTAACCAGTCCATCCTAAAGGAGATCAGTCCTGGATGTTCATTGGAAGGACTGATGTTGAAGCTGAAACTCCAATATTTTGGCCACCTGATGCAAAGAGCTGACTCATTTGAAAAGACCCTGATGCTGGGAAAGATTGAGGGCAGGAGGAGAAGGGGACGACAGAGGATGAGATGGTTGGATGGCATCACCAACTCAATAGACATGAGCTTGGGTAAACTCCGGGAGATGGTGATGGACAGGGAGGCCTGGCGTGCTGCAGTCCACGGGGTCTCAAAGAGTTGGACACGACTGAGCAACTGAATTGAACTGAACTGATACTAGCGAGTTCTTAGTCCTTGAAGTGAAGACTGAGCAAGTTGGCCGTAATTAAGCTTGTGTGAACTAAGTAGAGAAAGCTTGATATAATGCCTGTAACTAAAAAAACACAGTATTTATAAGTGAAAACCTGTTTGACTAAAATAATAAGTGAAAATATTATAAAATATTCAGAAGATCCTAATTCTGCTCTTTATTGTATCTTTAAACTTGGATGATTTACTTTTAAAATGTTATAAATATATATTTTTGTTATTGTCAAGCTGTATATTAATTGCTAGACAATTTTCCAATCTCAAGTTTGCGGATGTTATATGAAATTTATTTCACCTCTGGGGAAAAACTTACCTATGGTGTTTTCCTCAATTCCTGATGTAAAATAGCAGCCTTGGCCTCATTCTCCTAGGCAGAACTTGCATCTCCAGTTAGAGCTTTCCCAGGGAACTCATTTTATAATCTTAACAGGATTAGGAGACTTTGCAGCCCATTTTGATAGTATTATTCCCTAGACACCAAATTCTTAAAATATCATTATTTTAAAATAGAAAATATAAAGCTGATCAGATACAATAATTTCTGTTATCAAGTTGTAGCTATAAATAAGCACACTATTATGGAACTTTTTAAACTTACGTTGTTTGCAAAATTTCCATGTTTAACCAAAATGTGTATAACTCTGTATAATAAACTGTATTTGTTGATTTAAATTAACTGAGATAGAGATAGTTTTCTGAGGTCTTTGTTTTTCCTTTTTCATTTTTCACCATGTGATTTTTCTTCTATTTATATCCTCTCTAGGTCATTTAGGCTGAGTACTTGTTTTTACTGTAATCTATATTTATTCAGTTCAGTTCAGTCACTCAGTTGTGTCTGACTTTTTGCGCGACCCCATGAATCACAGCATTCCAGGCCTCCCTGTCTATCGTCAACTCCCAGAGTTTACCCAAACTCATATCCATTGAGTTGATGATGCCATCTCATTGCATCCTCTGTCTTCCCCTTATCCTCTTATCCTCCTGCCCCCAATCCTTCCCAGCATCAGGGTCTTTTCCAATGAGTCAACTCTTTGCATGAGGTGGCCAAAGTATTCGAGTTTCAGCTTCTTAGTTCCAAAATATTTCCCCCTATAAATGCTCCATTAACTTTCTAGAGAAGGGTACTTAAAGTAAAAATTATACATAGGCCAAAATTAGCCTTCGTATCTTCAACCTCTAGCACATATACACAATGATACAGACACACCTGAGAGGTTTCTTATCTAAAATTGTTTGGAAGCATACTCATTCTCTCCCTCTGGATATCTTTCCTGCAACTAAGTTAAAGGCATGCTCTAGACTTATACAGTTCTCATTTTATATACCAGGAATAAAAGACATGTCTATAAGACATATGTGTATACATATATATGTTGGGTCTGTTAGTTTTTCTTTCATTTGAACACTCAGAGGCCATTGTGGTGTTATTAATTGGCTTAATTTCAATATCGCTGTCTTAGAGAGTAGGCAGCCCAGAACAGAGAGAGAAAAATAGGGGATGGCCAGTTGATGGAGCAGTCAGAACATACATAGCATTTATTAATTAAATTTGCCGTACAGTTCCTGGTGCCCCAGAGCAATTATAGTAGTGACATTAAAGATCAATAATAGCTGTGACAAACGGTATAATGATGAAATTGCCTGAAATTTTCCAAAAATGTGATACAGAGACACAAATCAGGCAAATGCTGTTGGAAAAATGTTAACCATTAGACTTGCTCAATGTGGGGTTGCCAAAAAATAAAGCCCAATGTCTGTGAAGCACAATAAAGTGAAGTGCAATAAAAAGAAGAGGTATGCCTATAGGTGGACAATGTTTATGTCCAATCGCTGTTCAATTCTATAGTGAAAATCATAGAACAAGTATTTTGCATTCACTTCTATGTTTTGTAACAATCATGAGAAGTAGAATCACCATGTCAAAAGGAAGCAAATTTTTTATGGATAGTGATGGATGTTATCAAATTAACTTCCCTTTTCAGTGTTGTCTCCATCAATATTGTCAATTCAATATGAAAAAAAAATCTTTTCTGAAAGGTTTGGTTTTATTTAAAACTCAACTTTTACTTATCTTTCTTTTTCAAAGTCACACTTACTGTACTTCAGTTGTCTCAATAAAAATAAAGTTGTAACTTGAGAGATTTTTCTGTTTGAAATAAGTTATTATAAAGAATTCTATTTTCAGTCCTTCCATAATCTACTTCTGGTGATTTTTGACATAATTAGGATTTTATAATAAAACAATTATATTAAAATATTTTTATTTGCCAAAACTTAATTGGCATTTGTTCATAGCTATATTTATAATACATTTGTATAATTAAAGTGCTTGAAGGGCATACTACTATCTGGTAGCAAAGCTCTGTTTTCAAACTCAAAATTTTATAGGATTTTCCTTTTCTTTTAAGTGCCTGTATAGTTTGATTTATTATCAAAGTATATTCTTCCATTGCTCTTGGCATGTAGCTTTCTCGAAAGTATCTTGAAGATTTTACTTAATTATAGCCTCAATAATATCTTAAAGACCATTCATTATTTTTTCTGTTCCTTGATTATTTGCTTGTTTTTATCCTACTTAGAGACTTAGTTTTGTTTAATATTTCCCATGGTTTATTTAAGATTTTCTGTTTTATTATTTTGCCTCTGTTTGACTATTTAAATAGCAGATATTTAAAGGCTTAACTTTCTTCTATTATGTCTTTGAATATTTTCATTGTTCAATATTTCCAATCATTTCATCAATAATACTAATAATTCACAAGTAATTGCCTATCCCTATTCAGAACTCTCATCTAATTCCTTAATTTATTCATTTTTCCCTTTCCTTTCAGTATTCTAGTAGAGCATTTCAAGGTTATGTTTCATATTCTTATTTTGTTGTTCTGCAATACAAGCTTTACCTTTCATTAACATTTTAACTCTGCAGAAAAGTTTAGAACTTTCTTTCCTTTACCTAATTTCATTCTCTGCTTTGCTTCTTTTCATACGATCTTTTCATCTCAATTTCTTTTTTCATTATGACTTTCTGTTGTTCAACAGTTTCTGGATTCTTTCCTTCTATTAAGGGTTGCAAGCATTTTTTGGAGGATTTTTTTTTTAAATATTCATTCTTCAGAGTGATGATACTTGTCTGATATTTGCATTTTTTCAAAGCCCTCTTGAAAATGTATCAGCATATTTAACTTATGATTTGGCTTGCCACAACAAACTGAGGTTTGATTTAAATTCTGCTCTTTGAAATTTTTAAAATGGAAGTATAATAGGTTTACAGTATTAATGTCTACTGTACAAAATGCCTACTTATACATAAATATATACATTCTTCATATTTTCATTATGGTTTATCACAGGATACTGAATACAGTTCCCTGTGCTATATAGTAAGATGCCCCTTGAAACTTTGATACATGAAAAGCCTTTATTTTCTAAAACAGAAGTTTAAGGGGAGAATGAATTTCTCAACTCATTTAAAATCCATTTTCTTGTGAGTACGTATCTACTTTCCTATACACATTTCCAAAAAAATATTTTTTTTTGTCATTACATACAACTAAAAGGAAATAATAAATTAAATAAAAATATGTGTTAAACATCAAATGAAAGTTATCTCTATCAGGCTATACATTTGTCAAAGGTCAGACTTTTTTCTGATCTTTGTTGTGAGTCAAGTAGAATATCTGGTTTATAGCAATTAATCAATAGATAAAGAGATGAGCAAATGTACACTTTGTTAAATCACTGAATTTGTGAATTCAAGATTTCTTGTAGTGATTAACTATTGATACTTCACTTATTTTCACATATTTATAATAATCATTCAGGATTTCAGTTAGTGTGTATGTGTACATATATATTCTCTACATAAATGACTAATGAAAAACTTAAGAATGACTAATTAAGAATGGACTTGTGAAAAACTTAAGAATTGATTAAATAAAAATGTTATTTTGATCAGCTTTGAAAATTCAGACTTCTAGATTTTGTATACATGGTTCTGAAATTATAAGAACTATTCAGGCTAAAATAGCATGAATTTATAAGGTGGATTATACAAAGCAACCTGACTTGTAATTTATTTTTAGTCTGAAAGGAATGTATAATATTGAGTTGCTATAAATTTAGTAATCTTACAATATTGGTTTTAAAAAAAAGAAACTGCTCTTGCCTAGGTATGAATATGTAGGTCAATGACACACTTTAAGGGGTTTATAATGATCTTTGTAAATTGCAGCTGTTTAATTTGCATAATTTGTAAATAGAGCTTTACCCTGTTTGATTCACTTCCTGGCTCTAAAGAAGCTTAAAATGACCTAAAAATTTTGTCACTCTTGAAGTATTTTTCTCCTTTTAAGTTTTTTTTGTTGTTGTTGGGGGGAGGGGTTTCACACATTGTCTTTCTGGTATGTACTGCAAGGACTTGGAAAATGCCAAAGTAAAAAATAATAACAGTAAGCTGTGAGGAACTGTTGAAGGGGAAAACTAAATGAGAATTAGCACAGGAAACATCAACTGCTCCTTAAGTAATAAATGCACCAAATCTCATGAACTTGTTGATCTTAAATTTTAGTGTCATTGTTATTACTCCCTCTCAGTATTTCTCAAACTTTAAACTGCATCAATTCCCCTGGGGATCTTGTGGAATGCAGATTCTGGTTCAGTAGATCTGGGTGAGGCTGATCATGCAGCTCACAAGTTCTCAATTATCTGCGGCTGTTGAAGGAAGCTCACTCAAGGAGTGTCTGGGTCTCCTGAAATGTATTGAATGGCCAAGGACTTTTAAGTGGTTTTTGTTTTGAATTGATAGTAAGAGCTTTGAAAAGCTCTTTTTAACATTTCCTTGGAGTTTTAAAAAATACATCTGCTGGTAATTATTACTGCTTTTAATTTGTCATTTAATTAGGGTGAAGGTTAACATAACTTGTATTTTAAAGGTTTTTATTTGTAAAATTTAAACTAGAAAATGTATAAATATTAAATATAATTCTAAAAGGCAAAAATAATAGCTTTATTTTCTGTCCACATTGAGTAATGAATGTGTGCATATACTGTGTGTATCTATGGATTTATGTGTATGGATATAGATAGATCCACATTAATATATGTGAGTGTGTGTGTGTGTGTGTGTATATATATATATATATAAATTGAGAGATTGAATCACTTATCAAATAAATAAAATACTTTACTACTTTAACATTGCTTCTCATTCCAAAATAATTAATTTAAATAAATTGAAATTTAAGTCTTGGCTGAATGTCCTTGGGAAATTGACTTAATTCCCAGTTCTAACATTTTTAAATTGTATGGTGCTGGTCAAATCATTTGAACTCATTAAAGTCAAGGACTCTTGTATTGGGGAGATCTGAGTGGTTGGGTTGCTAGGAAAAGGAAATAAGCTTATAGACGCAGTTTGATCATTTCAACTCAAATTTGTTTTCAAATATCCACATACTGATTTAAACACTTGACATTTATGGAGACATTAATAATCCTGAAGATTCTGGTAAAACGGATGCAGAAGAAAGTTAAGCAGGGACAATTGTTAATTAACAGGGATTTTTGCAAGTAGTATGTTTTGTTGAATAAAAGCTATTATTTTTGGCCATCAATAATGTAGAAAAGAAATTCAAGACAAATTTGTAAGTTTCACAAAATTCTACCTTTTTATATATTTGTCATTTTCCTTAGGTATTTAATTACATGTATGTAACTACATATTTTAAAACTATTCATATAGTATATGCTAGATTTACATATTTGTTTAGTTTGTGTGAATCTATACATTATTGAAGAACCAATAAATTAGTAAATTTGGAACCCGCACTTTGAATTCCAATCTATGGATTTCATTCTATGGATTCTACTCTATGGGGAGAATAGGAATTAATTAACCAGCTTTTTCTAGATATTTATATCTATTCAAATATTTATTATGAATAGTACTATAGGAACATTCTTCATCATTTTTCAAATACCTACATATTACTTCAGAATAAAATCCTGGCAAGAAAATCTGTGATTCAAAATGATAACATTTTTTAAAACTCTTGATATATATTGCTGAATTACTGCTCTTTGGAAAGGTTTTACTTTGTGACCTCCTCAATATCAGTGAATCAGATTCTCTCTATCATTATCAAGACTGAGTAGTAATATTGCAGCAGTTATTTATTGGTATCTGAGGGAAAACTGGTTCTAGGACCCCTCCTCCCATATCAAAATCTGTGGATGCTAAAGTCCCTTATATAAAATGGTGTAGTGTTTGCAGGTAATCTACTTATTTTCTCCTATACTTTAAATCTTGACTCAAGTAATAAAGAATCCACCTACCAATGCAGGAGACAGGGTTCAATCCCTAAATCAGGAAGATCTCCTGAAGGAGAACATAGTAACCGACTCTCATATTCTTACCTGGAGAACTCATGGACTGAGGAGCCTGGAGGGCTACAGTCAATGAGGTTGCCGAGTGGAACATGACTAACTGAGCAAGCTCGAGAGCTCAAATTATTTATAATTCCAAAGACAATGTAAATGGCTATGTAAATAGTTGTAGACACAATGTAAGTACTATGTAAATGGTAAGCAGTGTGTGGCAAATTCAAATTTTTCTTTTTGGAGCTTTCTGAAATTTTGTGTGTGAATATACTTTTTCAGAATCCAAATATTGAGGGCCAATTTAGTTTTCATTTTTGTCAGTATAATATTTGAAATAAGATATGTTCGTGTTTATGTGCTTTTTAGTTTAAATATTTTCCACAAAGGTTAGTGATTTGCCTTTCATTTATATTTCTTAGGATTTTTATCATTTTCAACTGAGATATTTAGAATATTTATATTATTGGTTTGTAAGTACCTATTATACATTTAGAAGTCTAATAGCCACATCTTTTATATGGCCTGTATTGCTTGTTTACCATTTACTCTTTTAAACAATCTATTTTATCAAATCTCATTTTAAAACTGTTTGAAGTAGATTCTATGAGTCTTCTCTACTTTAATTATATAAACAAGTGTAAAATATTCAATATGAGGAATTATCCAAATACAGCCTTTGCATTACACCAAAGTAAGAGATGGTTAACCCACCCTGTCCTCTATTCTCTTCCTATTATAAGAGGATATACGAGTTTGGTATAGTTATCTTGCATTAGAAAAGAATGTTCAAACCTGCATTAGGAGTCATATATTTCATACTGAAAATGAAGTATTTGGAGAAAATCTGCTACCCTTAAGAAGAAGTAAATCAAATTCCTAGCTTCCAAATTCCTAAATTTCTAATCCAAACTTCTAGAATATTGAATATCCATCTGTCAAGGTATATGATTTCATATTAAGTTCCTCTCTAAAAAAGCTGAATAGGAGGCAAGAGGAAACCCAGTAGAACGTGACTAGTCTAGAACCAGATCTGTTTTAAGTTCTT
The DNA here is from genome assembly GCF_054371585.1 of Giraffa tippelskirchi. Classification (NCBI taxonomy): domain Eukaryota; kingdom Metazoa; phylum Chordata; class Mammalia; order Artiodactyla; family Giraffidae; genus Giraffa; species Giraffa tippelskirchi. Next base: position 115,950,772 of record NC_137277.1, read on the forward strand.
TTCTGAGGATCAATAAATATAGTTATTTCATTTTAGTCTTTCAAAGGATATAATTGATAAAATTAAGGTTAGATATCTCACTGTTTCATACAGACAATCAATTGCAGGTTAGAGTTACTGACATTTTTGTCTAATTTGTTCACATCTATTGGGTTTAAAGAAGTCTTATTTAGAGCCAGTAAAGAGTGGAATTGCTGATTTAATCCTGTGTCTTTAGAGGAATCCACGTAATCTATGTCAACAGGGAGACTTTTGGAGACTTTTGAAATGCACATAGTAGGAGTTATATCCTAGGGCCAGTTCCCTTGCACATTCTAGTATAATTATCATTCAGAGGTTAGACAAAATTCTAAACTGTCTTTCTCCTAAATATGGTAGTATTATATGTTGACGAGTGGGTATTTGGAGAGATACAGAAATGTTTGAGTCATCCAGTTGTCAATACATTCTTTGAAATATTTATTTTTTGAATTATTCCTTGCTGACTGCAAGAATACATGCCAGTTCCAACTCTGTAACATCTTTTTAATTGGTTAAAGGAAGTAACTTGGTCACCTAGAAAGACAATAGTGCCTTGTTAACTCTCAATTATCTGTACTAATGTGAAGTAATCTGACGGGATTTTATTCACTGCCATACAGATCTTAGAGGTCAGAAATGTAAGAGACTGGGGACAGTCTCCAGGAAATGAGATTCTCAGGAAGACTCCAGGGATATGACTTATGAATTCAGTTTCGTACTTTGCGCTCATGGATAAAAATAAGAAACAAAAAACTATAAATTCTCTGGTGACCAACAGGCAACTATGGTTGCAATGATTTGAGAGCATGCTGGAGGGGCTGTGACTAGGTAGCTATGACCTGGCATGGAGAAGTCTGAATTAGAAGTGTCTTGCTCTTCTCTTGGAGATTATTAGTTGAAGTACCTATTCTGTGTATGCGCAGTCTCGGGTATTAGGGTCACAAAGTGAATGGAATGGACAAATTACCTGATTTCATGGTGCTGAAATTCTATGAGATTTGAAAGAAAGCAAATAAGACATACTTATTTAGATATCAGTGCTATGAAGAAAATAGGATGATTTTATACACTGATCTCAGTTGAGGGACAGTGCTAGTCAGTGGGTCAGTAGGACAATGTTCTCCATGGAGTCTGTGAATTGAGATCTCAGTGGGAAGTCATCTGGAGAATTTTCAGTAAGGAAGTGGCTTGATGCTATTTTCACATTAAAAATGTTACCCTCACTGCTGCAGGGATATGGCTGTATAGTACAAGAGTGAAAAATGTGAGACAGGCTACCACACTATTGCAGTAGTCAAAGAAAACGGTTCAAGTGAAAAAGAATTAGCTGCTCTTTGGGGCAGGGCTTCCCAGATTGCTCAGTGGTAAAGAATCCACCTGTCAATGAAGGAGATACAGGAGAAGCAGGTTTGATCCCTGGGTCAGGAAGACACCATGGAGAAGGAAATGGCAACCCACTCCAGTATCCTTGCCAGGAAAATCCCATGGACAGAGGAGTCTGGGAGGTTCATGGGGCCACAAAGAGTTGAACACGACAGAGCAACTAGGCACACATGGACACATGTGTGCACACAAGCCTGGGCCTAAGAAGACAGGCTTGACCCAAATATGTACTCAGGATACATATGAGATGAGTATTCTGATGAAAACTGGTAGACATACATGATTGCAGATAAGAAAATGAAGCAGGTTATGGAGTCTTTGGAGAATGCAACTTGAACAGGAGAAATTAAATTAAAAAAAAATTTATTCAGGGGAGTGATTCTGAAGCGTGGCCACACATCAGAATTATCTGGAATATTTTCAAAAAATACCAGTGCCTGACCACACCCACTTCCAGCCCTCCCATCCCATCTTCACCACCACTACACACACAACCACTCTTCAAATGTATTTGGAACATGGAGTGGACAGTGAGTTTTTAAAAGCTGCCTAGGTCATTCTAATCCACAGCTTCCTGTGAGAAGCATTAGTCTGTGCAGAACTTCAAACAGATACAAGCTGAGGAAGAAGAAAAGTCAAATGGGAATCTGGATGGTGGTACCCCAAGGAGCAGTATCAGGTGTTTAAACTCTTACAGGACTGCATTCTGATGTTGCATTCTTAACAGGAAAACAGTTTAGTACTCTAGGCCTCCAGAGTCAAGCAAATCTTGGAGTTTCTTACAAAAGATTTCTTCACTTTGGGGGCTTTTACATTTATGTAAATAACACCTTTAAATTCTCTTCTGCCCTTTAAAAATTCCTCATGTAGTTAAAAAAGCAATTGTAACTACAGCACAGAAATTAAACTTACTACATAAAGACCTTTATGGATGCCATTAAATTTAAAATTAGTATTGATTTGTAAAATACTTAGGTTAAGACTAGTATCAATATACAAACAAATAATATTCCTCTATTATGTACAGAATAACAATTCATTTGATTTTTTTTTTTCACTGAGCTTAATGTATACTGCTGGAAAATCATACTCTGTCATTTGTTTTTCCAGAAATTATGATGCCCATTTTAATCAGTTACAAAGATGAGTGTTTATTGTGAAATTTGAAAATTTGGAAAAAAGAGACCATGTCCTAAATATAAGTTAATTTGAAACAATTTAAATAACACAAAAGAAACTGAACTTTAAAAAATCAGTAATGCTTGGTATTATTGATAAAGTATGAAATTGTTGCATCGCCAGTTTTCAAGCCTATGTACATACTGTGCTTAGATCCTCGCTGGCAGATATTTAAATCCCTTTTCTCTTCAGCTATTTGTTTTTTGGGATGAACTTTAAAGTAATGTACTTTCTTCTAAACAGTCTGTCCAGGACTAACTGACAATGAAAATACTTAGTAGCAGGATAGGGGCAAAGTTGGAGAACACTTCATTTGATATAGTTAGAGCAAATTTGATATTCTTAGAAGTAAAATCTATTTTCTAGTTTATGAAATAGCCTTCCAATTAGCACATTAGTCACTAATAATTTCCAATTCTTAGAAATAGTTTGTGTAACTTTCTATAATTAGTTCACAGCACTTTTATTGTGGTATTCATCATATTCTAAGACTATTGATGTAAAAATATCTTAAGAGATGAATTTAAGATGTAAGGAAAGTTAGCCTGGAAGCATTTTTAAGTGTTTTTAATATTAAAGCACATTTTATCATTTTAATTTTCTAACTTAAATCTATTTTTAATGCTGCAAATTCAAACAACTAATGGAGGATATTAACCAATTCCCTCTACTAGTATAGTTGCTAGAGAGGAACTTAAAGACAAGTATACTGAGTTCATTCCAAATACTTTGTTAACTTTTTCAACATGTGATTCCATTAAAAATGTCAAAGGTAAAGCATTTTTCTCTTGTAGAAAGGGTGAGCATAAAGAAAATGTCATTGCATACCTCTACTTCAGAGTTAAATATTTCAGTTAACTAGTGGATAATCATAATATTGGAGATTTTACTAAAATGATTGAATCAAAAATAAATACTACAATGTTATAGAAATTCATCTAAAACTTGTGAAAATGCTGCTAATCAGTTACATAAATCTTTTATTTAAATTCCACTAATTATGTTTTTCTAAGGAATCTTTTTTCTAACACTAATATTCTTATATGTTATGTTAAAAAGGTGAAGACTAGAATTTTAAAACTATTCTCATTTCAGTACCATCATATAACACACTTAAAATTTTTCACTATTACCAAAAATACTGACAGATATAATCATACTTAGCTCACAGATTCATCACTTTTTTAAACTATTATGACCAAATAGTAAAGCAAAATGTTTATGATGCTTTGAGAGTATGTGATGGAGTTTCCTTTTTCTTTTCTTTAGATGTGTGAATGTTATAATAAAATGATTACTGATGCTTGAAGGACCTGAAGAAAAGACTAGCAGCAGATTCAAGGAATGAGGAGCTTTTTTTTTCTTATCCTTTTAGATTTAAGGGAAGCAACAACTATATAAAGATTGGACTGGGAATTGATATCCAGCTTCAATATTGAGAATAAGAAATCATTTAAGTTCAGGGATGCCTGATGTCACCTGAGAACTTATTTTTAATCAAAAACATCTTTCTAGAAATAGAAGACTAATCATTGTCACAAGTAAAGTTGGGCTATGTTACACATGGCATGGACAGGAACACTGAAGTTATAGAAAATAATAACCAAGGAGACATCTCCAAGTTATTAAACCTGTAGAGATTCCATGAAGACAATTGGTGCCTCAGTTTGGAAGCAGGTAGATTACAGTATATATCTATACTGAGAAACATACCAGGCATGCTTTAGCTCCTCCTCAGAAAAAAAAAGTTGACTCTGTAACTTTTGTAACCCCCTCTGTGAGGCTTTGTTTTAATTTTAGCCTAATTTGGGTTACTAGCTCAAGTCCATGAGTATTATGCAGTAGTTTCATTTTATACGTTTTATGGTAATGAAAAGTACCATCTCCCTGATATTCTGGTTCAGATAGTGACATATTTCTCAGGCATCCAGACATTGTCATCATTAATGTCCCCTCCAATCCCCAATACAGTTTAACACGTGTAAAATCATGCCCCATACAAGGTTTGTAAGTTAGAAGGTCAGTTAACACCAGCCTTTTCCCTCTTTTATATATTAGCCGAGTTTCCTTCATACGTTCCATCTTCCATAGGTTGGACTTAATTTAGTTCTTCATAGTATTCTTATTGCTGCTCTTCCCAGATCACTGGTCTAAGTAAAATTGCCCTGCTTAAACACTGGAATATTTGCACATGCCTCACCAGTCAAGATCCTGACATGATTTCATCTACTCATTTGTCAAATGCTGTCATTCAAGTTTAGATTTGATAGAAATACTCTGGTATTTAGATTCAGATATGATAATGATTGGTATTTACCTACTGTATGCTCATGAATAGTGTCATTTTTTGTGTTAATACAGACCTCAGATATATCCAGTAACACAATGGATTTGTGTTTTTATCTCTGGAGTTGCTTAAAGAGGACCTTAACCTGTTCATGTCAATGAAGTAAATTAATATAAATCTAGAACAAGAGGATTCCCATTATAAATTACTGCATACCTACATATTAGAAAATCTAGTTAAAAGTTTAAAAGGCCTGCTTTCTCATAGCAAGCTTGAATTGAAGTAAAAGTCTTATTCATTTCAATTTCCTAAATATATAATGAGGGAATGAAAAAATCATTCTTTGGAATAAAAAAACCATTTGGAACATTTGGAAAACTTATTATACAGGTCCAATTTACTTTTTTTCATGTAAAATTTGTTCTTGTCTAAACTTATTTTCTAAAAATATTTCTGTTCCACTCTGATTACAAATTTAGACAATAAAATAAAGGTTTTGGTATGAGGATTTGAGCATTCATGTTCATGTTGGAATCTCTCCCTTCTAAAAGAATGCAGCAATCCCTTAGCAGCAATAAAAGCCAGTATTTCTGGGTGTTAACAGATTGTTGGATCAAGGCAGAAGTAATTTCAGCAATTCGTTTCATTCTCAGACATCACTGCATTCAGCCTGGGTCTTTTCTTCTGTTGGGAGGTTTACAGCCGAAGGACATCTTGTTTGGGAAAAACCAGAGTGCTTCTAGAAGGGAAACTATTGTGTCCTCCCAATTAATGATAAAGAATGAAGCTCTCATATCCCATCTGGATTTGTTCCAGTGGTACCACATCAACCAAGTTTACAAGTGTTAAACTCCAGAATAACAGAATGATATTAATACCTAAAGTGAGACTGATGGGACTAGAGTGTTCATCCTCCCATAGCCCATATATAGGACCCTGGACTCTGTTCAAATTGGTTCAGGATTGATAAGTGAGTCCTTGTTAAGAGAAGTTCCACTTATTTAAATATCTTACATCTATATCCTATAATCAAGGAATAACATAGAATATTTGTTAGGAGATATTATATAAAGAGTCATGGGGAGAGTTTCTAACAGATGATAATATAATCATTAATATAGGCCTTTTATATATATTATTATAAAAGCTCTACATGGTTTATTTTTATTTTCACATGAAAATTTTTTTCATTGTTATATAATTTGTTTAAGGTCACACTGCTAACATTGTATCAGTACTTTGAGAATAGGTATTATCTAGCTATCTCAGCATTTGAAATGTAGGACATAGATACCTCCAACTATTGATTATAAATTAACTGACATAAAAAGACATTTTGTCTTGTAAACCAAACTAAGTCAGGCATCATTTTATATTGTAGGATAATTTTGCACTTTAGAAGTAAACAGATTTTGAATCAAGGGATCACTATCAGGGTTATTGTCATTAATATTATAGTAATGATACTTAATGTTCAGTCACTAATCTAGATAGATTCATGCATCTCAGTTTCTTCATCTATAAAAATAATTGGAATAACTTTCATGAACTCTTAGAATGAGTTAAATGAAATAATGGCACAGATAATGCAAGTAGAGCAACAAGTACAGTACATACAAATAGTAATTAATGTTATTATCTTTGTTTTTATAAAATAGAATTTAAAAATATATAAAAGCAAAACAAAGAAATCACTCCTTGCCTGACACCCAAACATAATATTTTAAAGGCTGTAGAATACTTTTCAAAACACTTTCAGAAAGTTTCTCTTAAGAGAATATTCTAACAGAGTTAAGGGCTTCCCTAGTTGCTCAGTTGGTCAAGAATCCGCCTGCAATGCAGGAGACCCCGGTTTGATTCCTGGGTCAGGAAGATCTGCTGGAGAAAGGATAGGCTACCCACTCTAGTATTTTTGGGCTTCCCTGGTGGCTCAGCTGGTAAAGAATCTGCCTGCAATGCGGGAGACCTGGGTTTGATCCCTGGGTTGGGAAGATCTCTTGGAAATGAGAACAGCAACCCACTCCAGTATTCTGGCCTAGAGAATTACATGGACTATATAGTCCATGGGGTTATAATGAGTCGGACACAACTCACTGATTTTCACTTTCACTAGCAGAGTTGCCATCATAGTCATATATACAATTTACTGTCAGTTTTCCAATTGCTTTTATTACATAAGAATTTTTAATATTTTGGTAGGCTTCAAAAACCTCGTTATCCACTACAAAATATTAAAACATTTCTACTCAATTTGGGGAGCTGAGTTTTTAGACCAATTTTAACATTTCATTTTAATATATAATGTGTCTAAAGAACTTTGTCCAGCAAGTGGTTTCCGCATTTAGCATGGAGTTATTTCTTTGATCCCAAGTCAGTCTGTGGCATTTGATCCTAAGGCTTCTGTTGGTATGTTATTTATATTTTTTCCAGTTCTCTTTTGGTTCCACTTAGTGATTAATATTTTGTAATAATCTAGCCTGACTTAGCTGTGGCACGGAAGAATAGGAGGAGGGGGGATTCCTTCTTGGGAAAGACATTATGTATATTTCACAAACTTTTGGCCTTTAGGTTTTTTCCAACATGAAGGATGTTCAGCAAAATTATTTTCAGTGCTTTTAAGCCAACTATGATGGGGTTAGGGTCATTGCTATTTGCAAAAGTGAGTATCATTTGTGTCTGTGTATTTTGGCTGCCATGCCTTAAAGGTATTAATCTCACATTTGAGTTATACTTTTTAAGTTAAATATAAAATTTGACATTTATGTTATTCTTACATTTGGCTTTTAGTTCTTTTAGGACTTAAAAGAAACAATTCTGTTCTTCAGCACACAATCTATTACCCTAGTGTTATATTTGCAAATTTGGCAAGGCTATTTTCTATATTATCAGTCGCATTACTAATCAGTGCCCTGTACTGCCTACACTGAAGTATAAAATGTGATGTGAACTTCCTAGGGGACCCCGCATTGTCCTTACTCCAAACCGTTGGCCACTATTGAACACTTACCAACCTTGTGATAAGTATCTTGGGAAACATCATTGGATATTTTACTAAAATAAAAATAAATGTCATGCCCATGATGTGAAAATGTAGTTACACTTCCAAAGATAATATGACATTATATTGACTTTATCAATTAATGAAACAATAATAGTTGTCAGGTTCTATATTTCCCTCTTCCAAGTATCTACGAGGCCATTTTTTTTTTATTCTTTTGCTTTCTTATTATGCCTTACCTCCTTTGAAAATTGATTTATGGTGAATTTCAAAAGATATCTTCATATATGTTCTAGGAATGTTGCCAATGGTTTGATTCATACAGTGTTTAATCTGGACAGACTTTATAAAGGAAATGAGTCTTGAGCTATTCCTTGAGGAGGAAAAGACATATAGTTTCCTAAACTCAGCCAGAAAATGTTTCAGTAAGGGTGAAAAAGTCAGGTTCAGTGGAGCCCAGGCATGTGAGCAAGTAAGTATTCTCTGAGGATAAGCCTTTCCATTGCTATAGTTTTTAAAGTAACTGCTGTACATCCTTAAATATTTAGTATTGATCAAAAAAATTAATAGTAGTAAAAATGCTAGAAAATTTTCATTATATTATGTACTTTAGACAACTTTACAAGTGAAAAAGTGTTTTACCTCATTTTCTAGATAAGGAAACTGAGATCTAGACAGGTTTAATTATTTGCTAGGAGTCACACCAGTGGTATATACTAGAAGCAGAATGCACGCCTGCTTTCAGTTCTCTTTAGAGTCCTTGTTTGTTTGTTTCCTTTTCTGTAATGCTCCACTTAACTGCTACAAAACAATATCCAAGTATTTGTCTTCTGAAATGAGATGATGACAAAGTGTCCTCTAATACGCATACATCTATGTATTTTTATTTAATCATTTATTTATTTTGGATTTAGACATCATTAAGTCTTTCCATGCCAGAGGTTTTGTTTAATGAAAGGTTTAGCAAAGTAGAATAAGCACTGTGTTGCCAACTTCCCAGGAGATTATCAATCTGAGTAGCACTTGGAAAAAGAAAGTACAAAGAACAAAAAGACAGTTTAAGTCACATTATTTTTATCTTCGTCTAAAAGTTTAGTATTTTAATCCTCAGAGATTTGGGGGGTTGTTTATCCCATTTTTCAGTCAAGGTCACAAGTGATATTTTAACTTTTTGTCTTTGCTGTTCCCACTTCTGGGTAGAAAGTAGGTGTTTATTTATATTCCTATTTAAAGTGTGAGTGTGCATGTGTCTGTGTGAAGGTATGTGTAATGAAAATTGAATGTTGTTGTGGTTTGCTCCAAATTGAAGAAAATAGTAAAAGCAGACCCTCTTACATTTTACATATTTATTTCCCTTTTTTTTTCAAATGCAGGTGGTTACTAATTACATGCAATTTGAATAGGATTGAGTACAAAGAAGGAAGAAGTCAGTATTTTTCAACAGATATTTTTGCAGTTCTAGCCCGTTAGTAGTTTTACATGAAAGAGATTCGTACCAAGGTATAAAGATTTAGAAGTGGAAGAACAGTTATGAAGTCTTCTCATCCTGGTTAAGAATGACTGTTTCTAACAAAACTTTAACCTTAGAATATTATGTAGCTTATTATCTTAAAGTGTGTCATAAAATTGTCCATTCTTTAAAAAAGATAAGATTCATCTGAGTTCTATTTTCCTTTTGTTCAGATATATATTTCACAAGACCACTGTGACATGTTTGTTAGTTGTGAGATCTCCAACAGAAAGTGATACATTCTCATTTTGACTGGGATGAAAATACTGTGCCCTATAATTGTGCAGTGTGTAACCTGTTAAACTGTACACAGAAGCTTTGCAGTGTGTGTATGTGATAAGTTTTCTGATTTCATCTGATGATTGAAACATCTCAATTTTTGTGTACATTGAAAATATATCTCTATTATTGTGAGACTAGGCGAGCCAGAAATAAACTTGCTAGTTGTGAGAGAATTAGGCTTAATTTACTATAATGTAACATTTTTTCCTTTTACTCTTACTGTTTTGAATACCTATCTCCAGGACTCATATAGAAATCAGAACGTACATATGTACATTCCCATATGTACATAGTAACTTTGTATTTCCTAAAACATTATTGTGTATAATATTGATTTGTGGATAATGAGAAACATAGCGTAATTTTTCCTTCTTGGAGACTGTGTCTTTGCAAGAGAGGATCAGCTGGTTTAAAAAAAAAGAAATTATAGCAATTCTGCTAATTAGATTTTAAAACTAGCCTAAAGAACTCTCTGACTAATAACGTAAACTCAGCTTTATTGAGAGGACACCAAACTCTATTACGGTGACTCAAAGCAGTGGATCTCCTATGAAAAATAAAAATAAATGGGCTTTTTAAGTTAGGTGCTTCTGTCTAAGATGTTTTAGTAAAGTACCAGGAGAAAGTTTACTTCTCAGAATGACTTAATACAAGCTAGCGTCAATAACTGGAATATTAGCCTCAACCAAAGAGCTCTAACATGATTTTAAGTGAAATGCTATACTGTGAATGTGAGAAAGCACAAGACAAAGTCATGTTGTTTAAAATGATATAATACCACAGCACTTGGTTTTCCTACACATAACATGGGGTAAACTAGACCAAATTGAGGGTCTGCCAGTATTATTACATGCATTTTCCCCTTATGTCAATAATATGTCTTTCTTGAAGTTGAAAAATACCTTGGGAACTATTCTCAAAATACCCTGAAGAGGGTTTTTCTGACTTTGAAGAAGCTCTGTATCCTGATAAGTACCAAGTCTTGGGTAAGCCATAGCTGGGATGTTGGCATCATGTACATCCAGAAAAATCTGTCCACCTAGGAGAATATGGTCCTCTCCCTACCTCAGAAACATGAGAAATGCTGGGCTGGAAGAAGCACAAGATGGAATCAAGATTGTCGGGAGAAATATCAATAACCTCAGATATGCAGATGACACTACCCTTATGGCAGAAAGTGAAGAGGAACTAAAAAGCCTCTTGATGAAAGTGAAAGAGGAGAGTGAAAACGTTGGCTTAAAGCTCAACATTCAGAAAACTAAGATCATGGCATCTAGTCCGATCACTTCATGGGAAATAAATGGGGAAACAGTAGCTGACTTTATTTTTTGGGGCTCCAAAATCACTGCAGATGGTGATTGTAGCCATGAAATTAAAAGACGCTTACTCCTTGGAAGGAAAGTTATGACCTACCTAGACAGCATATTAAAAAGCAGAGACATTACTTTGTCAACAAATGTCCATCTAGTCAAGCATATGGTTTTTCCAGTAGTCATGTATGGATGTGAGAGTTGGACAGTGAAGAAAGCTGAGCGCCGAAGAATTGATGCTTTTGAACTGTGGTGTTGGAGAAGATTCTTGAGAGTCTCGGACTGTGGAGATCCAACCAGTCCATCCTAAAGGAGATCAGTCCTGGGTGTTCATTGGAAGGACTGATGTTGAAGCTGAAACTCCAATACTTTGGCCACCTGATGCAAAGAGTTGGCTCACTGGAAAAGACCCAGATGCTGGGAAGGATGGGGGCAGGAGGAGAAGGGGACGACAGAGGATGAGATGGCTGGATGGCATCACTGACTCAATGGACATGAGTTTGGGTAGACTCCAGGAGTTGGTGATGGACAGGGAGGCCTGGCGTGCTGTGATTCATGGGGTCTCAGGGAGTGGGACATGACTGAGCGACTGAACTGAACTACCTCAGAGGAGACTGGCCATTTTCGATAAGATTTAGATGAAGACTCCACTACTCAGCGTCCAGAGAAAATCTAAGTGCTCTTCCCAAGCTGCTTCTATAATATTATTCTGCATCTCATAAGTGTCTGTTAAAAAGAATGTAGTGACTCTCCCTTGGGGTCTTTCCTCTAGTAAATTAGACATTTCCTGGTGTCACTGGAATTCTTAAAAAGAAGTCACTTTGAAGAAGGTAGGTCTCTTAACTACTGTCACCCCTTTGAGAAGAAGTGATAGAAATGAACCCTGGGAAGCTCTAAGAGGTTCCTCTGCTGATCTCTACTGCTGCTGCTGTAGTGAGTTGCTCCTGTCCGTCTGATGTTGGCATCTGTAATGAGTTTCCTGGGGCTGCCATAACAAAGTAACACAAACTGGATGGCTTAAACCAAAAGAAATTTGTCATTTCATAGTTTTAGAGGTTACAACCTAAAATAAAGGTGTTGGCAGGGATATGTTCCCCCAAAGCTTTTAGGAAAGCATCCTTCTTTCAGCTTCTGAGAGCCCCAGGCATTCCTTAGTTTATGGCAAAGTAAGACCAATCTCTGCCTGTATGTTCATATAGCTGTCTTCCTTTTGTGTATTGTGTTTTCATATGACTTTCTCATCTCTGTGTCTCTGTCCAAATTTTCCTTTTTTCACAAGGACACCAGTCCTATTGGATAAGGTCTACCCTAACAACCTCAGGTTAACTTGTGTACGTCTGAGAAGACCCTGTTTCTAAGTCAGGTCACATTCATAGGTATGTGGGGTTACAATTCCAATGAAACTTTTTGAGAGACAAAATTCAACACGTAAGAGCACCCATGAGTTGCTTCACTGCCATTGTCACGAGCACATGTTACAGCCCTGTCTAGAGTCTTGATGGAAGGAGGAAGGCAGTCTTATACTCAGCCTGGGCAATACACACCAGTTAAGTCGGGGTTTCCCCGTTATGCTCTTTAACGCTGCTCTTCTCAGGCAGGTTGTTTATAGAACAGAGGCTGGTTGAAGAGAGCTCCCTGTGTTTCCAGCATCACAAATTCAGATGCCCTGTTCTCTCAATAACTCATCTCTTTCTACCATTACATAATTTAGGTTAGTTTAAAGCAGATAGTTTCTCAGTTGTGATTGAAAGTTAGCATTTTTTTCAGACAGCTCTCGTTTTTAGTGCCATGCTGGCCTTCACAGCGGCCGAGTCTCGATCCAGCCAACATGCTGCTTCTGCTCGGTTTCCCCAGCTGTGGAGTGCGAGATTAGGGTTTCTAAATATCCGTACTTGCTAAGACATCAGGAAATCAAACTCTGCAGAAGGGAAAAGAAAAGTTCTTCTTTACTGAATTCCTTGCTATGTGAGATTTTAACAGGATTAATAACACAGTAACTGATCACATTTTACTTTGATTTCCCATTGAGCAAATATGGAATATTCTCACTAAATGCTTTCCTTAAAATTGTATTACTCAAGCTTTGCATCAGTGTATTTATTAAAAAAAAAAAAAAAAAAAAACTCTCTTGGTTCTGATTCTACTAGAATCCTTGCCTTGGTTTACTTAGAGCTCCATTTTGTAACAGGAAAATACTGAGTGGATCCTATTAACAAACCTCCTAATCTCTCACTCAGTCTTTCTTTATGGCTTGAAGATATCGGACAAATCCCCCTTAAAGTCTACCCCACACCGGTCTGTTCATTCTGCCTTGTAATTGTCTTATCCATTTTTTCTCTTATGCTGCCTGAATTTCATTGCTATACCCTTTCCTCTGACTAGTACGTCCCAACATACCTATCTCTGTGTGTGGTTTTGTCTTTCAGATGATCATTTTCATGTCTTAAAACATAATCACCAGCATAGAAAATGATTTTTTATGTTTCAAAGGTCAAGTGCTTTCTACCTATCCAGGTATGTGGCTGGAGTAGAATTAGTTGTATGGTGAGACTTCAAAGTTCAAAACAGGTATTGGGGGAAAGTAGCACATTTCAATTGTGGTAATTTAGGGTAATTTAGCTGTAAAACAAACACACGTAGTCTATCTACAGACATCAATTCCTGCCAAAAGTTACCATCACTTCTTTTCAAACAACCCCAGTTTAGGAACTGGAGAGCAGGTGCTTAATAATATATTCATAAGGACTCCCTAGTCTCTATCTTTGTTATTATAAAATGCTTTCCTTTGCTGTTTGTGTGATTCTAAGACCCATTCACCTGCAGTTTGCACCACTTGTTATCATCCAAACAGCTCTCAGGAGCATTTCATAACACAGAAGAGGTAGGCAGAGGGGCACTTAAGAAATATTAAAATAAAAAAAAGGACTGAAACTTACCACAAACACAAATGCCCAGAAACTAAAATAAAAGCAAATGTCATTTTAAAAAATTGAAATCATGGTCTCATTACAAATAATTGCCAGAATAAAGCATATTGACAGTGGAAATTACCTTTTAATTGTTTTGCTTAAGTACCTTTTTTTCCATTCTCATTCTCTGTTTTTAATAGAATGTTTTAAATATCTTTTGTAAGGAAAGATTCTGGTGGTAAGAAAAATCTAACTGCTAAATATAGTCATGAATCTGTATAATTTATACAGCTTAAATTGCTTTCATTTAATTAGATTTATTTCTATTCTTGTTAGTGTTTATTTTACTTTACTAGATTTCCAAAGTTGATTATATTATTAGAATTTTTATTCAATGTATTTATTGCCATTCTCCTCCCAGATAATCTAGAGATTAATTCATCAATTAATTAAAATGGATTCAATGTTGCTTTTGGCTTACAGTAAGCACTTAATAAAGGTTTTTATTTTCCTGTTTCAAACTCTAATTGCCAACCTTTTTAGTTATTTAAGTCCATCAACAAATATTGAGTTCCTACCCTAAGCAAAATATTGTGACAGATTCTGGGATTATAAAGATGAGTAAGACATGGTCACTAGACTCATGAAGTTGTAATAAAGGCAGATATATAAAGTAATAAGAGCAATTAAACATTATAGGTTCTATTTTTGAAGTACACACAGCAGACATGGAGAAAATAATGATCTGATAGTTGAGTATTTATGAAATGCTTCATAATCATGCCAAGACCAGCATAATTACTTGTGTTGAGGCAAGCAGAAAAGAGAGGAGGGCCATTCAGTCCATTCATGAAGCACGCAGTTGTGAAAAAGCATAGCATATTTGAGAGCCCCAAGTCAGATAACTATACTAGTGTGGAAGTTATCTCCTGAGACATAACTGAAAAGGTAAGTGATAGCTAGGCTCAAGCTCCTCCTGATTCATCTAAGCATTTTAAGCTTAACTCTTTAAGCAGATGTTGAAGGGATTTAAGCAGGTGTGTAAAATGACAAGATTTGCATTTGAAGAAGGCCATTCTGAAAACATTGTGAATAACTGGTTGGGAGTAGGACCAGGGACAAAAGCTTAAAGGCTTTCAATAGTTCATGTGAAAAAACTAAGGCCCAGAGCTAGAACTAAAGCTATAGAGTAGATCTGAGTGTTAGTTTTGTATACCTTAAGACAGTTGATAGAGTGATAGAGCCAGTGTAGTCTCTGTGGGCAATTCTTGACAGGAAGATGACCATAAATCAAACATCAACTGACAGCAATCAATGAAATTCAAGGAACTAGAACCTTGAGTTCTCATGTATGTGTGTTAGCCATTCAGTTGTGTTCCACTCTGCGACACCATGGACTATCGCCCTAAGGGCTCCTTGTCTATGGAGTTCTCCAGGCAAGAATACTGGAATGGGTAGCCATTCCCTTCTCCAGGGGATCTTCCCCACCCAGGGATTGAACCTGGGTCTCCCACATTGAAGTCGGTTTCTTTACCATCTGAGCCACTCAAACCATCACTTGCCACGGAAGAAAAGTGAAATCATAACCAGACTGTTGATCCAGAATTAGAATAAGTGGAACTAAAATCATAGGCTATTTAATAGCTTTAAGCCAGCATAGCCTCATACAACCATCCTGCTAAAAGGTATCGGAATACTTATTCCTTGGCTACAACTCCCACCATTCATCTTCACATCAGGTATGGCCTTGCCATTGGCATTGGAATATAAATGATTCTAATGCCAATAACTAAAGGTCTTTTTTTAATACTATGTTGGTAAATGATGCTAAGACTTATCACTTTTACTTTTTCCCTGCTTCCATTGCTCCACAATCCACTTTATGATTGATACTTTTTTTGGTTTTTTTTTTAGATTTCTTAGTAATAATTTGGCTTTCTGGTAGTGCAATGATAAAGAACCTGCCTGCAATGCAGGGGACTTGGGTTTGATCTCTGGGTTGGGAAGATCCCCTGGAGGAGGAAATGGAGAATTTACATGTCAAAAAAATCCTTACATTTAGGAAAATCTGTAGGTATCTAGCGCCCCTCCTGCCCTCCAGAATACTCACTTCTGTTCAGTGAAAAATATCAAGCTTGATCCCTGGGGAGAAGGTTTGACTTTAGGTCAGATAAGACAATTTCTGAGTCTAAAAACCAGTTGACTCGTGTATAAGTAGGTAAGCTTTTATACTACTCTTAATAATGAAAAGGGGGAAGGAAATGGCAACCCACTCCAGTGTTCTTGCCTGGAGAATCCCAGGGACGGCGGAGCCTGGTGGGCTGCCGTCTATGGGGTCGCACAGAGTCGGACACGACTGAAGCGACTTAGCAGCAATAATGAAAAGGAAGTTTCTTGTGACTTGTAAATACTATAGTGATATGGTTAAAGGCTAGCCTTACCTTTTCAGGCACAAATTGTACCTATAAAAATTGATTTTTTAACTAGCATAATGGGCAGTTGGAGATAGAAGGACAAAAAGAATATGGAAATACTAATTTGGAAAAGAAATGCAGAAAGGAGTAGCATTAAAACGTGGGCAGGGCAGCATGTATTAAATTAGTTAAAGCAGCACTTTCAAATATTTTTGCAAGGAAAGCACTTTTTCCTTTTCCTCCCTGGCATTCAGATATAATTCAAATCTGTAGAGAGTTCAGCTTTTCCCCTTGGCATCTCCTCAGTACTCCTTTTGCAGTTTGAATCAGTAATGATGATGCCAGCAAGGATGTGTCTGGCATTCTGTGCCCAGACCCTGGTTCTCACTCAGCCAATTAAAAGCCTCTCCCATCTGGAGTACAGACTCCCTGTTCCACGTCTTCTCACAGCGTGGTGTCTGAGACTGAGGTTGGGTTCCTCGGGCTTCAGAATCTGCTAGGAAAGCCCAGACTAGCCAAGCCACATAATGTTTGACAAAAATTGGCTCAGCTGGAAATTGCTTTTCACATGTTTTTCAAATGCCTGCCCGTGGTTCTTTGAGCCAGTTTTGCCTTTGTATCTGCTGGGTGGAGGAAGCGGGGCATAGACTTCAAACTTCAGTTAAATAAAAATGCTGTCATTTAATGCCCACTCTCACCCAGACCTTTCTGCTTATTCTGTGAAAAATATGACTTGTACGCCCCTCATTTCTTGGCTAGTTATCAGACTCTTGCTCAATTGGATCCCATGTGAAGACTCTCTAATGATGATTTTCTATAAAAATGGATGGGTTCTATTTTTCCCCCCTCGTTTTACTCCACCTACGGTATCACCCAGGCATGAACAGAATAGAAATAGAAAATGTGTTTGAAGAACATTTTGAAAATGTAAATCCATTTTAAGAAAGTGTCTGAATCTAGTAAAATATTCAGGCAATTTAGATGATTATTTTGTTGGTTGACACAGGCCTGTCTGTACCATGCCCTTGAGCTGGCCTGGAATTATTATGGCTAACCAGTAGGGGAATACATCCTAAGGCTGCACCACCACTTATGTACCATCTAACCCTGTGATGGATTATTTGTGATATCAGACCTATTTGGAATTATTATGGCTAACCAGTAGGAGAATATATCCTAAGGCTGCACAACCACTAATGTACCATCTAACCCTGTGATGGATTATTGGTGATTGTAGATCTCTTTAGACTGAACTTAACTTGGCTTTTGCTGGTAAGATGTGATTATCTGTAAAGTCTATACTAAAACTTTCCTTTAAAACTAACGATGCTTAAGCCAGGGTGCTAAATGCTAAACATTTTTAAACTCAAAATTAATGATTAAGCTTAAATACTACGACAGAAGCATTTTTGTCTGCAGTGTCAAGCTTCATGGGTGGTTGATGCCCCAATAACACCATGTGGTAAAGTTATCAGGAGAGCTGTAGACATGCACTTGAAAAACAGAAAAAAAAAACCCAGATTGTATCTGAGGTCTTAACACATCTGATGGCCAGAATCCCTTTGGCTCACCTTGTTAAGCATTTGCCTGAAGCCCACAAAGAACCCAGTTAGAGGCTCAGCTGCTCTAATCAGCAGAATGAATGCAGAGAGATTCTCGCTGACAGATGGGGACTTGCTGATTTAGAGAGACCAGTCTAGTGGCTGGCTACCTGTTGGCAGACACAACACTCCTGTCACCCCTGCCACCCAGCAAATTCAAACAGAAAGGAACGAGGGAAGAGCTGATGCTTTAAAGGAATAGATGGAAGGAAAACATGTATTAAGCCAAGCATTGCATGTGAGAGCAGATATAGCTAAGCAAAGAGGTTGCTTTGCAAGAGCCTATCAACTCAAGAGTCTTTCCAGACCAAAGTGAAGTAAAAATATATCTTCAATATTTCAAAAAAGGACATTTAATCGTGATACTAGTAGGGCATCAGAAGTGTTGAATTTGCTTCACTGGTGTTGCATTGCTACTGTCCAATTTGCTTCTGAATAAGATGGATGCAGAAGTCACATTTTAATAATGTATTTGTGGATCTCTGATTTTTCTGCCAGAGTGACTCATTCTACAGTTTTCTTAACTTTGAGGCAATAAGAACAATTCTCTTAACTTGGATATTATTGTTCTTCAGAGCCCTGGCTTTCTACTGGCTTAAAACCGAAAGGAAAATAAGAGAAAAACATTCTGTAGGCAGCCTCATCTTTTACTAGGAGTTAGTGGAGGCTCTTGATTCAAGTCAGACTCAGGTGGAGGGTAAGGTCATGCCCAGGGGACAGGCATTCCTCTCCTGGGGACAAAGGAAGAGGTCCAGGCCATTGTTACCTCTACTGACTCATGTTCCAGCCTTTAAAGAGAGAGTGAGAATCTTCAGCTTGAATGAACTACTATGTAGAGAAGCACTGGGCAGTTGAGGTGACTTATTTTTGCAAGTTCTTCTCTCGCTCCACAGTATTCTTTACAGAGTCTTCTTTGCAAAGTTCCTCCTCCTTAGTTTTTTTTTTCTTTTTCCCACCATAGCTATTCTGCCTTCAGAAGATTTTATGTCTCCTGAAAAATACTAGTATTCTGTAGACTATGGAGTTTTCTTCCCCCCATTATAGAGTAAAAGTACTGTTTTCCAGGGGAAAATCATAGAGTAGAAATTTCAAAATAGAAAAAAGCTAACAAAGAAGTGTGATTCTCTCTCCTTCAAGCCTCTCTTACTGTGACAACTGGATAGCTTTTTTACAAGGTGATGTGTCTCTATGGATGACATTTCTCTTGTCCAACCCACATTACAGTGTCTTGTCAAATTCAACTGAGATCCTTTCTTTTATAACCCTTCCCCAGGAATCATATAACACATTTAAAAAAGTTGCTCAAAGGCATACAAATTAATGTCTTTGAAATGAGGGTTATGTATTAGACCTGGAAAGAGTGGTGAGATGATCACATTCCCTTTATTTTGGGGATATAGAAAGTGAGACCAGATCTTAAATGGTTTGACCAAGACACACATCTTTTAGGTAATATTACAGTACTGAAATTCAAATTCAATGTCAGCCTTAAGTCATGTTGCCTCAATCAATATAACTCCTTAGTTGTACTGGAAAGGTGGTGGGCAGGTTAGCTAGCTAGCGAGTCATACTGCAAACTTGTATCTAATTACTGCAGCACAGTGTGAAGGGCTATAGAAATTCAATTAGAGGAAAGCTTTCCAGGTAAACCAGATTTGGGCTCTGCTTCTTACTGTGTGACCTTGAGTCAATTATTTAACCTTTTTGTTCTTCAGGGTCCTCATCTATAAAATAGACCATAAAACCCACCTCACTGGGCCAAACTGAGGATTTCTGAGTACATGGATGTGTGGTCCTTAAGGTACTCATCTGTTGCCAGCTATCACCTTTCTCTAAACAACAGCTAGGTATTTTTACTCTGGATTTTCTTTCTTTTCTTTCTCTTTAAAACAACATACTTTAGCCCACATTCAATTTAGATAATTAAATCTCTGTTGGTGATTTTGCAGGAGTAAATTTTCCTGTGTCAGTTTTAAAGCTTTTCAAGTTGGTATTAACTATGCTTTCTTAAATAAATGTACTGTTTATTACCCAGTTCTAGATCACAAATTCAGATTTAAAATCATAACATTTACAATATGTACTGCTCCCACCAAATAACTCCTCACCCTTCAAAATGTTTTCATGTGTTATTACTTTCCATCTTCAATTTTTCAAGCAGAGCATTGCATCCACTTGAACTCTGGATCAGTTCTAGGAGCAAATGCCATAAGTTATCCCATAATGTTTTGTTTAAATGGGTTCTTATAATCAGCTAATTCTGTTGCTCCTTTGGAGGGAAGATCTGTTGAACTTGACTGTTTGGACTTATGTTTCATCAGCCACACTACTTTACTGCTTTTGATTTCAGTATCCTCTGAATAGTTAAACAGATTTTTCTTTTATAACATGTACTTATTAGTGTGTTAAGAGTTGATGTTACTGAGGAGTAATTCCCAGGACTGTTCCTCTAATGATGTTTGAAATGGATTATGGTGTTTGGTCTCACATATTACCCTGTTTCACTGTAACTTCAAGAGTAACTAGTGCTATTTCTAAATTAACCAACTACCATGCTCCCCAGAATGTATAGGACAGGTAACTTGATATTTTAAGACTTTTACTTTTTTTTTTAAACAAAATCATGTATTATGCATTCTTGTTATGAAAGTAATGTATGTTTAAATTTGTAAAATCAAGATAAGAAAAATTTTAAATGCAAATCACCTCTTACCCAGAGATAATTACAATAATTTTATTAATAGTTCATATTTTTTCAATTACATGTATATGTTTATATATTTTCTAAAGTGATAATAGATCACACTTCACATATTTCATACCTTTTTTACCTAACAATAAAACATGAATATATTTCCATACCACTTAAATATTTTTGTGCTGTGATTTTAATATGTATATAGTACTGGATAGAAGTCATACTTATTTTAGACCATTTATGTTTTCTATTTCCTTTTTATAAATAACAGTTTTATAATAATAAATCTTAACCCATATACAGAACAGTGGAATTTTTTTTATTGTATGTCTATAATTTGCTAGGCATTTTATATATGCATGCTAAGTCGCTTCAGGCATGTCCGACTCTATGCAACCCTATGGACTGTAGCCTGCCAGAGTTCTTCTCTGTCTGGGATTCTCCAGGCGAGAATACTGGTGTGGGTAGCCATTTCCTTCACCAAGGGATCTTCCCAACCCAGGGATCGAACCTACGTCTCCTGTGTCTTCTGCATTGTCAGGCAGGTTCTTTACCACTAGTGCCACCTGGTAGGCATTTTATATATCCCTTTCCATACTTTCTTTAATTTGCAAAGTAAAAATTATTGCCTTCTCATTATAGATGAGGAAAGATAATAGAGATTAAAAATAACCAGATTTAGAAAGAATGAATCTATGACAAACACCTGGAAAGTAGATTAGTTAGAATTCATAACCAGGCAGACTCATGCCAAAGCCTGAGTTATTTCTGCTTTACCATATTTCTCCCAAGACTATATCTTAAAGTAAAATAAAGTAACTACTTCACAGGAAAAAATCATCCTAAATCATTTATATGCAGCCCCAACCAAAAAGACGATTTGTATTCTTCATTTGTATTCAAAAGACTTATTAAAAAGGTCTCTTTAACAAATTGCAAAAAAAAAAAAATTCCCTTTATGGCTAGTACAGTTCAAAATTCTTTATTGTTACTTCTTGCAAGTTTAATTACCATATTAAAAATTCTGAACAATTTCTCTTCAGCAATGATGGACACTTCTGAGATAAGATCTCTGATCAGTCAGCATTTCACACTGAGTCAGTTACTACTTGGAAAATCACTAATGTAGTAGATGGCAATTCACAAGGTTTCTCCCAACATTTGGAGAAGTTAAGTTCATTTTCTAAATTTTTGAGACCACTTATTTATAAAACATTACCTTTTATTTGGAAAAATTAGGTAAAAGCCAAAATAAAATGAACAACACTTAATCTCTTGAATTTATTAATGGATCCTCACACTATGAAGGAAACTAAAAGTTATTCTTGAAAAGCTGATTTGTAGTTTGTGGGGGAAAAGATTGACTTAAAATCAGTCTCATTTAACTTTAATTTTTTTAAAAAAGGGGGAACTTCTGAATGTTACAGTTACAAATAAGCAATTTGCAAAAGATTGTTTTATAATCATTGTTGTGATGAACACAAGACAAAATAATCTAGAGTCCTTATGTCTCCTCTTCTCCCCACTCTGCTGCTGTTTCATAAGTTAAATGAAAACAAAACAAAAATCCAGGAAAGAATTTTCTATTTGGTCGTAAACATATACATTTGAGTTTTCAGTGTCATGATTCCTTAACCTAAAGTTTTGTTGGCCTTTTGTGTGAAAGTGGAGTACTTTTCCATCAGAAGTCTATAAGGAGCTCATTAGTGATATACTTCAGTATAATTTCTCGCTCAAGTGTATATATTAAAATTCATGTTTTTTTTTAGAGCATCTGCTATATTCTTGGTATTATCAAATGTCAGAACCACGTTTAGAACTCAAATATTAAGAACTTGCAGAAGATAGACATCCATCTCAAATATTTCATTAGATCTTAGGCTTATTCATTCTTATCTAAACATTCTCTTACCTACAGTTCTAACACACTAATCTCTTAACCTAAGTTGAGAGACATTTTGCCCTGCCTTATCGAAGACAGTGTAACCTTGGGATTCTATCAGATGTCAGAATCTGCTCACCTTTGCTTCTGCTTCAGCTTTTAACTCCTTGAGAAAGGGAAAGTTTAAATTTAACGCTCATTTCACTTAGCGCACAGCAAGTCATTACTATCTTCCTGTTCCCCCTGTCATTCTTTTTCTGTCCCTAACTTTCTGGGTACTTAAGGAGAAACAGTCTCTCTTAACTAAAAAATGGTTAGAAGAAAAGGTCAACTGCACTCATGACATTCAATAGCCTGAACACTAGGACTATTTCCCACCTAGAAATTTCCTTACCATTTCACGGTGCCTCATTCTTCATAGCCTATGTAGTTTCCACTTATTTATTTAGTTTTCTTAATATCATCCGTATATACTTAAGCATTAAATATCTCCTAGTGTTTTTATTTGCTCCAGGTTAATACATTTATTGAGGTATTGTAAAGGGGAAAAAATACTGCTTGTTCGGTCTTTGTCACAGCCCTTAGAGCAGAGTAAGCAGAGTATCAGCCTTAGATTTTCAGTCTTTGAGGTTAGGTTGTGAATTTGGTTCAAATTAACATCATATAGACTATCTATCAATGTTAGACATTATCTGTATTGTTACTAGTTTTGGCACAGAGCACACACTAGATAAATGTTGAAGGAATATTGCATTATGAAAAACATTAATTATCCCATCTATTCTAAACTTTGATCTTTTAAGTTCCATATCTCTTTCATACAAAAAATTTGAACTCATATTTTTACTTGTCCATTTTTACCATGAATTCTGTGGTGTTAGGAAATTATACCAGATCTAAGCTTCCAGAAGTAGATTTGATTAGGATGCATTGTTTCCCAAAAAAAGATTATGTTGCTTTCATCACTAATTTTGATGCAAGGGAATACTCTTGTAGTTTGGTTTCTTAGTGTGTGTCTATGTGTTGATTATTTAAGAAAAAAAAATCTAGATATATGCTATCAAATTTCATAAAGCACATATTCTCATGAATTATATTTAGGTCAGTTTCCAAAGTATCTAGTTATAAAGGTACAGATTATTTATTTTCATATCTATCAAAAGTTCTATCAATATTGAACCTTTCCAGGAATCATTTGACTTTTTCTTTTTGCTTTTCTGGGAAACATGAGGAACGGCCATAACTGGAAGTATTATACAGTAAGATAAAATGTGTCACTTGACCTGATTGCTGTTGACATTTTTGGTGAATTTTCAGTAGACAGTGTGAGAATATGTAATTTTTGCTTCTATTGTTCATTTATATTTTAGGACATTTTTCTGGAATGGCCTGGAGGTGATAATTTGAGAAAACACACTAGTACATGAAATAAAATTACAGGGAAAGAGTTTTCTCTACAGAAGGATTAAACTATCATATCAGTTTTTATCAAAACATCTTCCTACAAGCCATTTAAATAATTTTAAATAATACTTTTAAGAAACAAGGAGCTTTAAAAGAAAGTCAAGGCCAAGTTTAAAAGACAGAAAAATATATATAATATTTCCAAACTCTATTCAATCTGCTTTTTCTCTTTGGTCTCTGCTGCTTATGAACAAAAACTTTAGTTGGGATACTTTTTATATCTGATCCTGAAAAATGTTAATCAATTATGGGTATACGACAATGAACCCAAAGAGTTAAGCAAATTTGCATCTCTGCAATATGTGTGTAAACTATTTTTTTCTTTCAGCTGTTTATTAAAGTGCCATAAGTTGATTTTTTCTAGGACACAACCCAATAGAAAAAGAAAACAATATTAATAGTTCAAGTAAAGAACATCAAACATATGAAAGGATGCTGCCCATCTCATTAGTTATCAAAAGACTATGCACCTAAAGAATAGAGGGATATATATATATTATATATCATATAATATATAAATATATTAATAAATATAAAGGGATATATACATATATTAATGCAAGTTTAATCACAGGAGCAGGTTCTTTAGAACACTGGTTCATTGGGTTCTCTGATGGGTATGCTGGAACAGAGGAATGCAAATTCTTGTTTGGTTATTTTAATGGTCTGGATGGAAGATGTGGCTGATTTAGAATATGTCTATACACATTTTGGGAGAGTAGGGTATTTTGCACTGTAGCAGTAATTTTTCACAATTTGTTTGCATCATGCAAACTTGCTAAACTCCAATCAGTTCATTATTTACATCATAGTTTTGCCAGGAAATTTATTTTTAACCAATATATGGTTTTGCTTAGTTGTTCTTCCTATAGAATAAAGTTCTCTGACCTTAGAAAAATCCCAACAATTCTGTTTTAAAGAATAATATCTAAATTTTATGTGTTTAAAATGGAAAATGCATTTAAGTGCCATCTGTTGATCCAAGTTGAAATTTTATAAATTAGCTAGAAATCAATTCAAAGATGCAACATATTAAAAAAAGCGGAATATCTGATATCTTAAATGAGTCTGATTAATTTGGTCTTATTCCAGAGGCTTTATACAATCTGCCTGGTAGTTAAGAACCAAAGCACTGAACTCAACCATTAATAATAAATTAGTGCTAAGTAACAACAGTCTATATAAAAATAAGATAATTTTTTAATAAGAAAATAAAAGTAGTAATAGTAGTAAATGATTACGTGAGCATACTTTAAAACTGATTTTGTAAATTATGGAATAAAGGCACAAGAAAAAATCTTTGTCACAAATGAACAGTGAAGAACACTTTAACAAGAAACAAACTTCCTAAAGATTTACATATAGTTGGTTGCAGCATCTTTGCTTGTGAAACATAACAAAATAAATATTGGGTGCAGTCCAATGCCGTATACGTGATTGAATAGGTTTAGAATGAAAAGGAGTGGCAGTGAAGCTTAAATGAAAAAGATGGTCTTTTCAGATCATCTTAGTGATGATAAGGTAGAAGCTAATGATTGAGCAAATTTGTCATTATTATAATTTAAGACATTTATTTTATCTGACAATTATAAATATGATGTTAGCTAAGGAAAAGTAGGTATAGCTTTATCAATATATAAAGTTATACTATCAGAAGGAAAATTCTTGTAGCCAGTCCACAACCTTAATTCCTGAGCAACCAATGTATCCTCACTAGAGAGAATGTGTCAAAAGTGCATCCACTTGATTATCTTTCAGTAATCTTAATGTGATAATTAAAACTGTAACCTCACAGATATGCATTACCAAGCAAATGAAATGTACTGGAAATAGTCCTCCAACTCATCACTGACTTATTGCTTTGCATATGAGAGAAGGGGGGAACATATATGTTTATGACCTTGGATCAACAAATAAATTTATAACTCATGATAAGAACTGGCTCATTTAGTAATAATATTTCATCGAGCCAATCAGAACAAAACAAAAACTTGAAGCCAGAATTGTGACTGTGAAAAGATAGCAGTGGAAATGAAGCTTGAGATCTGGGTGAAGAAGTCATAGATATTATAAGCGGTAAGACACTATCCATTTACATATAATTAGAGCTAGTAATGCTAAAATAAGAAAGAACTTAGCCATCTCTATATTGAAAAAAGTCTTTGGATGAAATACTCCAATAAAAGGTATGGGAAAAGATGGATGATTAGAGACATCTTGTGTCTGCTGTATGACAAAAGCAACCTTACTGTTCTCAGAAACAACTTTTTAAAATTGCTAACAGTAGTTCTGAAATGTTATACCATGCATTTTCTCCCTGTGTTCAGGTCATCTCTCTTCAGTGACAGTTTACAAGCAGTTTTAAAAATGTACCATTGTCACTTGCATCCATGTATTTATGTAAACCAAAGTTCTAAGAAAACTGTAATACAAAGCAGATTAGATAATCTATCTAAACATTGTCTCTGATTTTGGTAATGTTATGGATCACGGGTCAATACAATGAGAGATGAGTTGCTGAATGGGGATGGGATGTGGCTGGTTGTTGCAAACTACTTGTTGCCAGAATCCTTTGTTCTTTCAGCTTTCCAAGTAGGTCTGGTCACAGTGTTCTATAAACTCTCAAGGCACAAATGTTATTCTCTGTTCCTCAACTTTTTGTCCCTATATAAATGTAAATGTGTTATACCTTAAAAGTCAGAGACCTGGCAAGGGACTGTCCTGCATAATTTAGGCTATAGGCAACATTCTTTTACAAAGGTGCCGAGTCAGCATGACTAAGCACAGGCAACAGAGCACAGGGGTTAGAGCTAAAGAAGTAAATTCAATATGGAATTAGGTTTGTTTTTCTCTGTTACAGTAATAGTGTTCTTTCATCCAGCACAATTTCCTAAAGTTTACCTGTTCCAAATTGATACACAAACACACACACACGACAGATTGCAGCTCTTTGTTTATAAAGGCAATCTGAAACCATAGTTTTATATACCAGTATACTGTAGAAGTGAATATAAATTTTATGTGAAAATATCAAAGAATTTGTCCTTTATTCATTTATTTTGGGCCTAGTTCTTTCCCTTCTCCTCTTATCGTAAATCATGGTGCCTTTCATATCATTAGGTGTACATTTGTCAGTGCTTGAAAACATTGGTGTAGTCCTTATCTAACCTTTTATGAATGGGCAAATGGAGTCCACAGAAGCAAAGTGCATAATCTAAAATCTTAAAGTTAGCTAGTTGCTTAGTTAGAACACTATTGACATGTTGTGTGCATGTGTGCTCAGTTGTGTCTGACTCTTTGTGACCCCATGGACTATAGCCTGTCAGGCTCCTCTGTCCATGCAATTTTCCCGGCAAGAATACTGGAGCAGGTAGCCATTTCCTACTCCAGGGAAACTTCCCACCCAGAGATCAAGCTCGCATCTCTTATGTCTCCTGCAATGGCAGGCGGATTCTTTACCCCTGTGGCACTTGGGAAGCCCATCATTGACTCACTTAGTTTCCTACTACATTGCAACTCTGTCTTGCTCTTGACATAGACAGTAACTGGTAAGGCTGGATGACTTTGAGACAATAAATAAAACTAAAAGATAATGAAAATGTGCCTAGAAAGACAGCAAGAAACATGATTGCGTTGAAGTTAGCTGTAAAAAGTGTTGCTCTGAAACCCACTTGAAGAATACTCAACTCTTCCTATTACATATTACATGCTAGTAAAGATAATGAAAATGTGCCTAGAAAGACAGCAAGAAACATGATTGCGTTGAAGTTAGCTGTAAAAAGTGTTGCTCTGAAACCCACTTGAAGAATACTCAACTCTTCCTATTACATATTACATGCTAGTATAATTAGACTTAATATCCAGTTCAGTTCAGTCGCTCAGTCGTGTCCGACTCTTTGCGACCCCATGAATCGCAGCACGCCAGGCCTCCCTGTCCATCACCAACTCCCAGAGTTTACCCAAACCCATGTCCATTGAGTCGGTGATGCCATCCAACCATCTCATCCTCTGTCGTAGAGAATAGCGATTTCTGTCTGAGGTACTATTCTGCAACATCCTTTTATGATTAACATGTTTCCTCATAAATACTCAAAAAATCTTGGGAAAAGTAAAATTTATATTTTTTTATTAAGCTGCTGAACTTCCGTTAAATTTGTTCTATTTTTTATAAAAACTCCTGGTAAAATACCTAATACTTATTTTTAGAATTTTCATAATAATTGCAATATTTACTCTAGTTATTGACAACATTAATCTCTTAGGGTTTTTGCTATTTTCTTTTTAGTCCCCCTCACCTCCCCACCCCTCATCAACTTCTTTCTGAGGAAGGTAAGCAAACTGTTGAATATCCTTTTTGTAGAGCTAATTGCCAGGATGTGAAATATTTAATCAATTCTTATCATGGTCTACTCCTCTGTTCCTCTGCTCTGCTAGAAGATAAGTTGTGCCCAGAATACTGTTTTAAATATCTGAGATTCACTTTCTCTTACTTCTGATCCTTTCACATCATTGTTAAAGATACAACATAATTACAGGCTTTTGGTCATTCTTTATCCATTACTATGCTTTTGATCTCAAGTCTCCTCCCATACCATGGGTTGAAGGAAACTGTTTAAATGTCATTGAGTACCTGAGGGAAAGAAAATCGTTACAAACATTAGCAGTGCTACAGGCTTTCAAGACTGTTTCTAGATGAACCCTGAGACTCAGGCAAAGAAGACTTACAAAGAGGAGTTTGGAGTTGGGGGGGTCATCCGTCTTTGAACATGTATTTAGTGCCATATACTCAGTTGAACACATTAGGTAAGGATCTTGTACCTGAGAAACACGGGTTAAGCTATCACCAGAGACAAAGAAGAAGAAAGAATGGCCAGACAGGGCGCACACCAAAAGAACTGCCAACAAACCTGTGGTTTAGGGAGAAAAAGGAAAGAAAATTAGTCCTTGGCAATTTGTAATTTTTCTGTCAGAGTGCATTGTTTCTTCCGTCCCCCTAAAAGCTCCAGAGGTGTCCCTAGTGTTACTCCTTCCTCCAACCATCTGACCCCTCCCCCTCACCAAAATGTAGAGCTAGTCTTGTGATTTACAAGCTGTGATTATTTCTTAAACCACCTACTTTCAGACACTTGGGCCTTGGCCACTTTCTTTGTTTCATCTTCACCATCAGCAAAACTTGGATGGTTGCCCAAAGAGGCTAAATGTTATTTGTCCCGCATGTCTCATAGAAGGAGTCAGTGAAATTATACCTTTGTTTCAAAATTAGTTATGATTATATCCTTTCCATAAATCCTCTACTTGTTTTGATACTTTAGTTATTATTTTCAGTATTAGCAATAAGACTGTATACTTTTGCTTGGGCTTCCCAGGTAGCACAGTGGTAAATAATTCACCTGCCAAGTAGAAGACTTGGGTTCAATCCCTGGGTGGAAAAGATTCTCTGGAGAAGGAAATGGCAACCCACTCCAGTATTCTTGCCTAGAGAATCCCATGGAAAGAGGAGCCTGGTAGGCTACAGTCCATGGGGTCACAAAGAATTGGACACGACTTTGTGATTTCACTTTCATGCAAGGGAAACGGAAATGGCAACCCACTCCAGTGTTCTTGCCTGGAGAATCCCAGGGACAGAGGAGCCCGGTGGGCTGCCGTCCACGGGGTCACAAAGAATTGGACACGACTTTGTGACGTCACTTTCATGCATGGGAAACGGAAATGGCAACCCACTCTAGTGTTCTTGCTTGGAGAATCCCAGGGACAGAGGAGCCTGGTGGGCTGCCGTCCATGGGGTCGCACAGAGTCGGACACGACTGAAGCAACTTAGCAGCAGAAGCAGTAGCGATTGAGCATGCATATACACTCTCGTTAATAATTAATAGTGTACAAAATATGCCAAACTGAACTGAATTTAATATATTTGTACATGACCTGTGACAAAATTTTAATCTGCATTTACTTTAGAGAGCAGTTTTTCTCAGTTTTAAGCCAGGGTGACATTTAATACCTACTGAATCCTTTATTAACAATCTCAGAAGCGTGGCCTTAGACTGAATCAGCTTTAACTGCTGTTTCCATTTAAGTTACATTGAGTTATATTGGCAAGCCGAGGTGGCATGAGCTGATGCTGTCACTAACTGTGACACCTGATGTTTAAAAAAAAAACCGAGAAGCTCTGCCACTGATTGAGCCAGTTTAACACCACTGATCAACTTGAGATGTGCAGCAGTAGTCCCCAGACTTTTTGGCATCATGAACTGGTTTCATGGAAGACAATCTTTCCACAGATTGGAGGCAGGTGATCGTTTTGGGATGATTCAAGTGCATTACGTTTATTGTGTACTTTATTTCTATTATTATATCAGCTTCACCTCCTCAGATTATCAGGCGTTAGATCCCAGAGATTGAGGACCGTTGCTCTAAAAGAAAAAATGTTTTCAACCATAAAGAGCAGTATTTGACATAAGAACAATAATTCAAATACACTAATGTTGTGTAGTTGCTAAATCATGTCCGACTCTGCAACCCCATGGATTGTAGCCCACCAGACTCCTCTGTTCATGGGATTTCCCAGGTAAGAAAACTGGAGTGAGTTATCATTTCCCTCTCCAGGGTATCTTTTCGACCCAGGGATTGAACCTGCATCTCCTGCATTGGCAGACAGATTCTTTACCACTGAACCCCCAGGGAAGCGCACATTAATATTACATGTCCCCTAACATTTGACTTTTTCAGTAACTAAAATTGAAAAAGGACTATCTTAGTCCAGAATAATATTAATATATAGTAAATAGTACTAATTAGTCACTAAGGAAAATTGATTTCTTGGTTATTAAGATAGACAAGGTCCTTTGGGGTAGGTACTGGACAGGTATTAATTTTTGTTGACATTTATATCCTACCTCTGAGCTTTCAGAAAATAAAAATGAAATCAAATCAGGTCAAGCAAGTACAAATGAAAGGATATTGCTGAGAACTGCACGAGCACCTAAACACCTAAACCCAAATTAAACACAGCAATTCTGAATTGCAACCCCACCTGTGAATCACACTGGGGGAGAAAATACAGAGTTTATTTAGAAAGTCTTGGCAGTAGGAAAGTAGAGGAGAAGAACTTCAAAATTACTAATTTATTTTGCTAAGGAGCCCATCAAGACTAGTAGACACAGGAAGGATTTCAGACTGTCTCATAAAGTGGCTTACAATCAATTGCAGAGCTAGACATATTAGTGTAGAATCAAAACGTTACTGCTTTTAGTCGCCAGGCATAACTGAGCACAGCACGCTATAGAAAGATTGCAGGCCGCCAGAACTGCTTGGCTTTAGCAGATCTTTTAGCTTTTGCAAATGACAAAAGCATGCAGAGCAGTAGCCATCCTTTCAAGCAAGTTTGTGCTAGCCGATCACCTTAAATTGCAACTTATAAAACTTTGTTGCTGAAATAGTTTATTTTCCTCTGGATCCTTCCTGAAACTCGCCTGCTTTACTTTAAGTGATGTATTCCACACCAAGCATTGAATTCCTACTGGAGTTCTAGCACTAAAACAAGAGTCATTTCCCTGGGGATGGGGGAGGGGGGAGTGCATATTGTTACTTTTGCAAAAGAAATTTTCATTAAAACACTAGCATCTGTGACTCTCAAAAGTGAAATAAAATATAAAGCTTGCTAAGGCATAAAAATTATCTGTTCTCCAAATTACAGGACTTCAATGCTACAATTTTGCTGCCGAGGCTGTTGAACATTTTAAGGAGTGCTTCTAATCCCCTTTATAGCTCTGTGCTGAATGCAGAAACACTTTTCTGGTGAGAAAGTCATTTTAGAAGTGTTAAAAAGCATCAGTTGGCTTTTGTAAGGTTATGGAGAAGTTTGTGAACTTCTTTTATTATTGTGCCCTACCCCAAAGAAGTGTGTTTCATCAATGTTGGTTGAGTCAAACTCAGATCCCCATCTTCAGAGTTGAATGGCTGAGTTCCACCTGAATTCAGGTTCCTTGATGTTGACTATTGGAGAAGGCAATGGCACCCCACTCCAGTACTCTTGCCTGGAAAATCCCATGGATGGAGGAGACTGGTAGGCCACAGTCCATGGGGTCGCTAAGAGTCAGACACGACTGAGCGACTTCACTTTCACTTTTCCCTTTCATGCACTGGAGAAGGAAATGGCAACCCACTCCAGTATTCTTGCCTGGAGAATCCTAGGGACGGCGGAGCCTGGTGAGCTGCCGTCTATGGGGTCGCACAGAGTCGGACACGACTGAAGCGACTTAGCAGCAGTAGCAGCAGCAGATGTTGATTATCAAACAAATAGTCCTTGAGTAGCTGTACAGTAGAGGTAAACTTTCCATACAGTCTTTGAAGCAAGAACCTGTTCTCTGCTTCAGTACTGCTCTGAATTAGACTGTTTTCTTATAAATGGAGAAACTATGGCAACTACTAACTTTGATGTTGTTCGTGAGTCAGATAAGAATAATACCTCTGAAATAATCTACTTCTCCACTTTGATCACCATTACAAAAAGAACCTGATTCTGGGAACTAACTTGGGTCATATTATCACAGTATTGTCCACTGTTGCTAATTCCCTTAGTAAAGGAATGCCTGAAAAGCAATTAGTATAAAATAACAATTAT
Organism: Giraffa tippelskirchi; assembly: GCF_054371585.1. Taxonomy (NCBI): domain Eukaryota; kingdom Metazoa; phylum Chordata; class Mammalia; order Artiodactyla; family Giraffidae; genus Giraffa; species Giraffa tippelskirchi. The sequence goes on from NC_137277.1 coordinate 115,983,330, forward strand.
AACCAAAATGCCTTAGGCATTTTGGAATTATCATTTCTTTGGTTCAAGTTTGTTGAGGCTTCTAGCTGCTTTCCTAATTAAAACAACACCCCCCCCCAAAAAAAAAGGAAAAACCAAAACAATGCCTTATTCTCTCCATATACATCTGAACCGATCACATCATTCTTACATATTTCCAGTCTTAGTCTGATTTAGGAAATCAGACCTGCACTTCATCCTCTGCCAATATTTGGATCTTTTGGGCTCTGTCCTAGTTTGCCTGTCTGAAAGTAGTTTTAACTCTCCTCTATTCCAATCTCTGAATCCTGCTCAAAATGCAGCTTCCTGCCAGATCATGGATTTCCAAGAGTCTCTGCCTATAGGACCTTGTCTGAAGCCTGAAGCTAAAACTTGGGAGTTTCTTTAAAGAATGAAAAGTATAACTAAAAAGGTACCTTCATATTAAATAATAATAAGGAATTGGCAAGTAAAAGTCATTTTACCTTTTAATAAGTTACAGAACCTGAATAAATACTCAAAACAGAAATAAACTACCTAGAAAAAACAAGTTGTTTCAAGATTAAACAAATCACTTATCACTGAAACAAAGGGAGTAACTTCATTTATTCAGAGAGCATATTGTTTTGAAAGTACTAGGGTCATTGCTAATAATATTCATTGAGCTATTCATGTATTCATCCAACAGATGCCTGTTAAGAACAATTTCTCATATCATTTAATGCATTTAAATATAATGAATGTAAATATCAATATGAAATATAAATAAATATAAATTGGACTTCCCCAGGTGGCACTAGTGGTAAAGAACCCACATACCAGTGCAGGAGACATAAGAGACGGGGTTTGTTCCCTGTGTCGGAAAGATCCCCTGGAGTAGGAAATGGCAACCCACTCCAGTATTCTTGCCTGCAAATCCCATCATCCAACAGATACCTATTAAGAACAATTTCTCATATCATTTAGTGCATTTAAATATAATGAATGTGCCTATGTGCATGCTAAATCGCTTTGGTTGTGTCCAACTCTTTGCAACTCTAAGACTGTGGCCCAGCACACTCGTCTGTCCATGGGATTCTCCAGGCAAGAGTACTGGAGTGGGTTGCCCTCCCCTCCCCCAGGGGATCTTCCTGACCCAGGGATCGAACCCCTGTCTCTTATGTCTCCTGCTTTGGCAGGCAGGTTCTTAATACTGAGCCACCTGGGAGCCAAATAATGAATGTAAATAAATATAAATATATAGTTATAAGTAAATATATATAATATAGATATATGCTGCTGCTGCTGCTGCTAAGTCGCTTCAGTCGTGTCTGACTCTGTGCAACCCCATAGATGGCAGCCCACCAGGCTCCCCTGTCCCTGGGATTCTCCAGGCAAGAACACTGGAGTGGGTTGCCATTTCCTTCTCCAATGCAGGAAAGTGAAAAGTGAAAGTGAAGTCGCTCAGTTGTGTCCAACTCTTCGCGACCCCATGGACTGCACCCTACCAGGCTCCTCCGTCCATGGGATTGTCCAGGCAAGAGTACTGGAGTGGGGTGCCATTGCCTTCTCTGATATGGATATATTAATTTATGTAAATATAAAACTTAGATCTAGAAAACAAAGCTTGTATGCTTAGTGAAGTTAATCACATGGAGAGTTGATCAGCTTTTACTCTAAATTTTACGTCCTGTAACCTAGTCTTTGGTGATCCCATAAGTTCACAGCTGAATTTGCAGACCAAAGAAGGGAGGGAATGTCAGTGGAACTAGACTATAGCTATCTACTGACAAATATCACTGCTCAGATTTAAAGCCAGCAAATCAGATAGGAAATCACCATTACTGGATTCTGTCTAGGCACCAAACATAAGTCTGGGTACCAAATATGTATAGTTTATGATGCTAATATGAGAAAAGACAGGGCATATGGTTGACAAGGATCAGCTAATTGATAATTTGATCTTCAAGCAGGAAATAAAATACCATTAATAATTATATGACTAAAATATTTTCACCCAATGTTTCATAAGAATATGAAGGATATAAGTTCATTTGAAATATATTATTTTTCTATATTTGTATTGTGACATCTCATTCTATTAAGCTTAAATATTGTTTGGATGGCTTTATTCTAGCCATTTGGCAATTTACTAAGATAATACAAAGAATTCATTTTAACTAATAACTGCTCACAAAAGGTTTTCTATGAGTTGAGTTTTATTGAATTTGAACCTGGTCTGGCATTAATATTGCTATGTAACAGATATAGCACTTATTATGCCATATTATACTCATTTCCTGCACATTAGCCCTACTATTTCCTCAAATACACTTTGGAAAAATATTGAAAGTGTTCATTTGGATAAAGTATAGGTTTATTTCATTAATAGCTTTGTCACTGAATTAAAAATATGTTTTAAATATATACAAATTTAAGAAAGACTTGACCATTTTGGAAACTGGTCTTTGGACCTTAAGAAGATTCAGAGTCAATCCAAAGCTGGATTAGATTCAGAATTGTCTTTAGGAGTCATTGTTTCCTGTGTTATTGGACGCTTAAAAAGACCTTTTAAAATTTTAATAGTAATAAGATTTTAAAAGAGGTTAATAGGATTTATTTTTATATGTCCAAATGGAGTTAGGGCAATACTTGCAATGCGTTTGTATTACAATACCTTGAGAATGTTTAATAATGATAGTTCACACTTCCTACTTACTACAGACAAGCAACTCTTTTATGCAACTTAACATACATTATCTCATTTAATCTCTTTATATCAAATGAGGTAGGTACCAATTATTACACCCACTTTACAAGTGAGGACAATGAGATGTAAAGCAACATCGATACGGTGGCTTGCTCAGGATAACATAGCCAGTTCCTTATGCTAAAGATAACATAATCTTTATTTGGTAAAACTGTGCATCATGTAAATAGTAACTGGTCTGTGGAATTTTTAAATAACATTTTATTAAATGAAAAACATATTTCAGGGTAGGAGCCTACCTATGGGCTTCCCTGGTGGCTCAGACCTTCCCAGGTACAGGTAAAGAATCTGCCTGCAATGCTGGAGACCTGGCATCAATCCCTGGGTTGGGACGATCCCCTGGAGGAGGGCATGGCACCCCACTTCAGTATTCTTGCCTGGAGAACCCCATGGATAGAGGAGCCTGATGGGCTACAATCTATGTTGTTGCAGAGTCAGACATAACTGAGTGACTAAGCACACACAGCCAACCTACATGATTCCCAGGAATCTTTAATTTTCTGATTACAAATTTTCTGAGTTCTTATTGGCATCATATTTAAAATTAGTGTTCCCAAATAGGAAAAATAATTTTCATATTAATTATAATAAATTGAAAGTAAACACCATCCATATGCTTTTGGTTTCCAAGTGAATTTGGCAGTCCTAACTTTTTGTGTGGGTTGGGTAAGCAACTTTACATAGCAATGCAAAGGAACTAATTAGAGCCCATTTTCCTCACAGCTCCAAGTGTGTGTTTGTGTGTGTGTATTTGAGACAAATCATACATTTGGAATGTAAATGCCCTTGAGACAGATAAAGTTGGTTTGAAATCCCATTAAACTGTATGTGTTTGTGAATGGGAGTTTGCTTTAACAGAGGAAATGAGAACTGAGCAATATATCCCAGGGTGTCTGGATGGAAAGATCTAAGGGGGAAATCAGAACACTGTGAACAGGACTTTAGTGCCTGAGAGAAAGGGAGCCTGTGAATGTCACTGAGAACTTTTATGGATTTCTGTATAATCTATGTTTAACATCTATTTTAGGTGGAATTTTATTTTAAAGCTGCAGGGGGATTGCAGAAAACTCAAAGAACAGATGTGTTTCTAGATAGCCCCAAACCAGGAACAAGGGAGCTATACATAACTAAGGCAGCTGCTTTCTCTCGCTGGGTCTTGCTCTCTTTCTTCCTTGCCTTCTCCCTCTCTGTCTTTGCCGTGACGGACCTGTTTTGTCTGTCTTAACACTGAAGATTGGTTTTCTCTGCTTCTTCGTACTTGGTGACCAAATTAATCTAACTAGGAGAATTCTTTGTTGGTCTATTTACTGTCTCCTGGTTCCTATTCTAATATTACTTGGTGATAATGTGGTTAGTTAGCTAGGGTCAGAGGTATGCTACTTGTGAAATCAGCTGTGGTTGGGTTGGCACACTATATGTGGGCAGTTCCAGGGACCACCTGTGGGGGTACCAAAATGTTTCAAATATAGTTTGTCATTGAGATTATGTCCAAATGAAATTATAGGAATAAATATTGAGATGGTAACATTTGGATAACTGACAAGGTGATTTTCTTAAAGAGCAGGGATGAAAGACTAAGAATAATTCCCAGATCATCCTGGGAAAGACAGTCAATTGGATTAACTAGGCATAAATAAAGCTAGGGTAAAATATATTTTTCTAGGTTTCTCTTGGAACTTACATGATAAGAAATTTGATGATAGAAAGTCAGTATAATGAAGAAACTGATCATTCCTAACTCAGCTGATAGTTTGTTGATAAACAGTGCATGGAAGTTTATTGATATACAATGGATGAAAGTTTATTGATAAAGAATAGATGAAAGTAATCATTAAACTGAGTCAGTTTTACCTTTGCTAAGCTCAAATTAATGAATTTTCTGACGACCTGTTTGTAGCTAAATTCAAAGGTGACTTTCAGGTAATTCTGTTTATTCTGTAGTCTGTACTCATGGTTCTAAGTCTTAGCTGGGAATATTTTCACTGTATTTTGTTTTCCCTTTCTTATCTGAATCTATGGCTACAAATAATTCCCAGTTAAGCTTTATTCTAGAATGTCTAAGCACTTATACTATGATACAGATATTTTTGCAATGTTCATAATGATTCTTTCTCTGGTTGTTTTAAAGACAAATTACTTTAACTTTCTTGGCTAAAACAACAGATGATACAATTGAGAGGAAAAAACTGATCCTGAAATGTTCTTATTTCTATGCTCAGAAGCCCATTGGAATTCTAGAGCTTACTGTGTTGATGGTGGATTTGCTGTTCTTTGTAATCATTGAAGGTGTTTGGTAAGCATAATAACTATGTTTAGGGTTTTCTGAGAGGTCTGTTCTAAGTTTTCCCAACCAAAAATCAGCATCCGTATTCTTATTTACACTTAAAAGACAATGTAGAAGAGGAACTTAAAAAAAAAGTGACATATTGAGAGGAGTAAAGAGTAGGAAAACGTTCAGTAGGTTAGGATTGTGATAATAGTGTGAGAAAAATAGTACTCAGTTTAAAGCTTACACATGTTATTTATTCACAAACAGTGTTGGTCTCATTGAAAACTGTCGGGTTGCCACAATTTACCTTGTAGACTTTTACCCACCTCTTTCTCTGGCCATTTTGGGCCTGTTACCCATCAATCACGTATGGTGATTGGTATGTGGCTTTCCACTTCTTTCCTTTAGGTCTTGTTCTATTAATCCACTCTCAGGAAATGAACTGATAACCTTATGGAGAACCAATAACTTAAGTAGTGAAGGCTTAAACCAAAGAATCTTCAGTCTTAGGCTTTAATAGATACTTAAATCATTACCACTTTTTGGAGACCCCTCAGAAACTGTTATCTCTGCCAACTTGTAACCAGACCATAGTGGGGGTGACTTGAGATTAGAACAATTTGTTTTGGAGAACATTATCCAAAAAGGATCTCTCTTTTTTTTAAATTAATTAATTTATTTTAATTGGGGATAATTACTTTACAATATTGTAGTGGTTCTTGCCATACTTTTTAACACTTCCTAAAGTTTACACATTGATAGGATGATCTATGGATTAACTTGCTAATGCTGCCTTAACAAAATATCATAGACTGAGTGTTTAAACAACTGAAGTTTATTTTCTCACAGGTTTGGAGACTTGAAGTCTTAAGATCAAGGTGTCAGCAGATTTGGTTTCTTCTGAGGCCTCTCCCCTTGACTTGTAGACAGGGCTTCATAGTGTGTCTTCACGTGGTCTTTTCTAGCACATGTGCACACCTGCTGCCTGTGTTCAAGTTTCTCCTTATAAGGACACCCATCAGAATGGATTAGGCTCTACCTTGGAGATTTCATTTTTCCTTAATCACCTATTTAAAAGGCTCTATCTACAACTAGTCACATTCTGAAGTATTGGGAGTTAGGACTTAAACATTCAAATTTTCAGGAGACAAGATTATTGTTGTTTCTGAAGGCAGAACCTAAACTTAGTGCTAGTTATTTGATCCTTTTATTTTTTTTTTTTAAGTAGCTTGTGAGAAGAAATTCTTTCTCACATCCTGAAGAGATCTGTGTTGTATTGAGATTCCTAAGATATCAATAAAACAACACATTATAGAAACTAGAGCTTATATATATATGTGTGTGTGTGTGTGTGTGTATGTATATATTTACATAAACATTTTATTTTGAATAGGGATGGTTGTTTATTCTGGGAGACATCAGCAGAATTATATTGAACAATAAAATACACCTTTTTTTTTACCTTCCCATTTTCTTAACATTGAAGTTCTTAGAGTTGCCTAAACTGACATGGTAATTAGATGGCAATTTTCTTCAACATTTCAAAACTGCTGCTTGAAGCAACACAAAGATTGCTGTAACTATAGGGAAAAAAAAAATGTCTAGCCAATGCTGGAATATTTTCATTTTATAACATATTTTTGTATACAAATTTAGTGCCTAGAATAATGCTAATCACTTTGGATCTTAATAAATACCTGTTGTTGAGTGAATCAGGCTGTCTCCTGTACTTGCAAGGCAGTTTGCACCTGCCTCTCCTACAGCATTTTTATAAGGCATAATGAGCGTGTGTTCCATGTTTGTCATCTTTTTTTTTTTTTCATGTTTGTCATCTTAACTAGACTGCACACTTGATTCATTTCCTTGTCCACAGGATATAATGAAGTGCTTGACACATGGAAGATACTGAATAAATATGTCTTGATCAAAGGATATAAAGAACCTCTATTTTCAACACCAGTGCTGACACAACTGGCTTTCCATTGCACTGTACTTGCAGTGATTCTGGGAGTCCCTCTGGAAACCTAACACAGCTTTTCTCTGATGCCACAAATCCTTTAAACAGGATTTCTGACATTACAGGTGGAACTCAAGGGTCAAATATTCTCAGGGGTGATAATACTATAATGTAAATTCACAATACAGTATGGGTAATTGGTATCAGATTCTTTCTAGGAAATGGATTTTGGTGGCTCAGTTGAGGATGTTGAGAAGGAATGATGAGACCTTTTGTGCTTAGTCATTGAGTGTTCAGGACAAGGGGTAGAAAGGAGAGATCCTCAACAGGTGTTGGCCTTTGTCTTTGTCATTTAGGAGTTAGCCTGGAAGAAGTCCAGTGGTAGTGATACATAAGAGATCATGAGCAATAATCCAAATTGTCACCCATTCCAGAAGTCTGTATAAATATCTTTATTAACCTGAATGCATCTAAAGTGCACTTATTTTCCTAATGCTGGTGTGTATTCAGAGATGTTTAATTTCTGACTTATCCATATTTGCTTGATCCCTATAATTCTTCTGATGCTTGTGACTTGGTAATTTGATTATCTGTTAATAAAAAGATACTGTTCATGGGGTTCTCAAGGCAAGAATACTGAAGTAGTTTGCCATTCCCTTCTCCAGTGGACCGCAGTGACAGACTTTATTTTTGGGGGCTCCAAAATCACTGCAGATGGTGACTGCAGCCATGAAATTAAAAGACGCTTGCTCTTTGGAAGAAAAGTTATGCCAACCTAGATAGCATATTAAAAAGCAGAGACATTACTTTGCCAAACAAGGTCCATCTAGTCAAAGCTTTGTTTTTTCCAATAGTTATATATGGATGTGAAAGTTGGACTAAAAGCTGAGCGCCAAAGAATTGATGCTTTTAAACTGTGGTGTTGGAGAAAACTCTTGAGAGTCCCTTGGCCTGAAAGGAGATTCAACCAGTCCATCCTAAAGGAAATCAGTCCTGAATATTCATTGGAAGGACTGATGCTCAAACTCCAATAATTTGGCCACCTGATGCAAAGAACTGACTCATTTGAAAAGACCCTGATGCTGGGAATGATGGAAGGCAGGAGGAGAAGGCTACAACAGAGGATGAGATGGTTAGTTGGCATCACCAACTGAATGGACATGAGTTTGAGTAAGCTCCAGGAGTTGGTGATGAAAGAGGGAAGCCTGGCGTACTGCAGTCCGTGGGGTCGCAAAGAGTCAGACACAACTGAGTGACTGAACTGAGCTAATAAATAGATAGGAAAATCAAAATAATTGAAATTAAATCTATACAGCATATAAATTAGCTACTGAAAAGTTTGGTTGTAAAAGATTTTATTGCATAATGTAGGATTTAGAAATTATCAATAGAACAGGGTAGAATAGAATCAAATATTTTAAATATTTAAGAAGTGATTGGAATTACATATTAGTATAATTTAGAGATATAATGAATTTAAAGGTTTATAGCTATAGATATGGATTTAAAGTATATATTCATTTTGTGGTCATAGGAGTCTTACATAATTCATACTTTTCTTGACCTAACAAGGTATTAGGAAGCAATATCAAAGAATTAGAAACTTATAATGTGTTGAGATACCATTGCTGTCTATATTAAAATGCCTTTCTTTCACATGGAAACTCCAGGGATGATGATTTTCAGGAAGAAATTGAGGCACAGAGAACTTAACTGATTTTTTTCCATTCTGCTGGAGAACTTTGAAGCAAGTTGATATCATGGGAAACTCACCACCCTAGGAATTAAGAGCTGTAGGATTTAGTCCAGTGACAGCACTCTGTATTAACTCTAGGGCATTCAGTTATGAAATGGCATCCCATTCCAGTATTCTTACCTAGAGAATCCCGTGGTCAGAGGAACTTGGTGGGCTGCTGTCCATGGGGTCGCACAGAATCGGACAGGACTGAAGCAACTTAGCATGCATACATGCATTCAATTAACTTAAGAAATGTTTGCTGAGGGTTTATTACACACCTTGCATAGCACGAGGCACTGAAATATAAAGATGAATGAGAAACAGTCTCTCCTGTGTCTTGGCATCTGCCTTATTCAAGGATGTGAACATTTTAAAGTGATAGAGCGGACACTCCAACAGAGAAGGCAAAGTCCTAATGACTTGAGATTGTCCTAATTTATTCATCAGTATTGCAGTAAAATAAGTGTTATATTCAGAATGAAAGATACAGTATATTTGAAAAGATTGCATTGTAGTTAAATGGAATAGTATGAATGGTCTTGAAAGTCATTCTAAACATTTTGAACTTTATTCATGCAAACTTTCCTACATTTTAACATAAGTTTATTTATATATACTTTGTCATCTTCTATTTACCTGAAAAAAAAAAAAAGGTTTTTATCAAATAGTGAAATTGAATGCATTATTAGTAAAAGAAAAATGAGGCTGGAAATGTATGTTGAGGGCATCAAATTCCATGCTGTGTTGTTTAGTTACCCAATAAATATCTTGAGAATAGACATGGCATAATTAGTTCACAGAATTATAATAAATATGGAGGGATATTTAAAAGTGTGGAGTCGTTTTAGAGTCAAATAGAAATGCAGTTCAGTCTCTACTTTTCCAATTATTAGATATAGATGCTTCAGTTCTTTTATGTTTTACCTATTTTTGGCCAGGTCAGGTCTTTGTTGTGGTGCGTGGGCTTCTCTTCTCTCTAGTTGTGGCACATGGGCTCTATAGTTACAGCGTGTGGGCTCGGTTGCCCCAGGGCCCGTGGAATCTAAGTTCCCTGACCAGGGATCGAATTCACATCCCACGCATTGGAAGGCAGAGTTTTAACCACTGGATTGTCAGGAAAGTGCTCACTTCATTTCTCTAACCTTCCTATCACATATGTGAAATAAAGACAACATCTGAGTTAGTGAATAGTGCCTGACACACAGTTAGCACTGACTAAATGGTAGTTACATCTTTCAGTTATTATTCCTACAGGTGTAATTGTGGGAATGAAGGGAATTGATGAAAGAACGTTACAGAAGTAAAATTAACACAATGTGTTATTAAAATGTATTTGATTAGGAAAACCAATTCATTAAGAATTATCTATATGTAAAGTTAGTGAAATGAAGTCTCTCAGTTGTATCCAACTCTTTGAGACACCGTGGACTGTAGCCCGCCAGGCTCCTCCGTCCGTGGGATTATCCAGGCAAGCATACTGGAGTGGGTTGCCATTTCCTTCTCCAGGGGATCTTCCAGACCCTGGGATGGAACTGAGGTCTCCCACCTTGCAGGCAGACACTTTAACCTCTGAGCCACCAGGGAAGCCCCGTATGTAAAGTTACAGTGGCTTAATTGCAGATTTGTCCAGGACTCTGGAGGTTCCTGTGACAGAGGTGTTTCAGTGCTAAAACTGGAAAAGTCTTGAGTAAACTGGAAAGGGTTGGTCACCCTGTATAAAGACCTTTCCTCATACAAGTCCTATGAGGAAATATGCTTGTCCAGTACACAGGTGAAAAAACAAATTCAAGGAGATAAGATCTCTGGCTCAAAGTCACCTATTAATAAATAGCAGAAATTGTGATTCAAACTTAGATTTCCTTGGTTATAGATAGGTATTTAATGTTAAATGCAGTGGTTCTAGAATCAAAATACATGGATTTAAATACTGGCACACATTCTACTGGATCTGGATACATGGCTTTAAGAATTCTGTTTAACATTTATACCTCAATTTTCCCTATCAAATGAGTTTATTACTGTATTTCCTCATATGTTATAAACATTTTTTGTTGTTCAGCCGCAAAATCATGTCCAGCTCTTTGTGACCCCATAGACTGCAGCACACCGGGCTTCCCGGTCCTTCCCTATCTCCCAGAGTTTGTTCAAACTCATGTCCATTGAGTCAATGATGCCATCCAACCGTCTCATCCTCTGCCACCCCCTTCTCCTCCTGCCCTGAATCTTTCCTGCATCAGGGTCTTTTCCAGTGAGTTGGCTCTTCACATCAGGTGGCCAAATTATATAAAGAGTAAAAGCTGTAAAAATTAAATGAGGCAGTATATGTATGAAGTTTACATCAGTACTTGGCACATAGTGAATGTCCAAAAAACAGATGTTACAGTTAAATCTGTTGGACTCAGGTTGTTCAAGTGGTAAAGAATCTGCCTTCCAGTGTAGGAGACTCAGATTCAATCCCTGGGTTGGAAAGATTTCCTGGAGGAGGAAATGGCAACCCACTTTAGTATTTGCCAGGAGAATCCCATAGACAAAGGAGCTTGGTGGGTTACAGTTTGTGGGGTCACAGAGTTGGACAGGAGTTAGCAACTGAGCATGCATAGTTAAATATATAACCTTTCTATCATATAATCAGTTCTCTGCAAGGTACAGTTTTAGGTGAGAAAGTGAGAGGGTATAGGGGCTCAATTTTATGTTCTTTGAGTTCCAGTCATCACATAGGTACTAAATGATCATGTCCAATAAGAAACTGAAAAAAGAAATGTGGAGCTTGTATGAGCAGCCTGAATTAGAGATATAGGTCATTAGACCAGCTAATGGTTGATGACATGGCAAGATATGCATGGATCCTTGAGTGGATATGAGAAAAGAGCATGTAGTGAGAAGAGACCACTGGCAGGACACCAATGATGTCAGGAAGAAAGTATCAATTGAACACTTTCAGGTATCTAGTGTGGAATGACGGCTAAGCTGATTTTTAACCAGGGAGACAATGTACAGGCTCGGTATGCATTATGCATGTTATGTAATGCTTGGAGATGAAGAGGTGGGCTGCAACTGGGTAGCAGTAGGGAGTAAGAAGCAATTGAACTTCTATGATTCTCCAAGGGCCTTAAGAAAAGTTTAAAGCTAAATTTCAAATTCAGGAACCTGGAGGGTTTTATGTTATGTTGATAAAAGTATACATATCTCTTTGATAATTCATAAGGCACTTCAAACTATTGTGTTGTGTTTCAAGTTGATTTTTTTAACCACCCGTACACGAAAAGTTTAGAACTTCTGATTAATAAAGCATTTTAACTGATACCATTTTGAATAAGAGAAAGGTCAGTAAATGAAACAGAACAAAAATGCAATGGAATAAAATCCCAATGCATCAGGACATTACATGTACTTTCAAAAATATTCCTGATCTAAGCATTAATGCAAATAAGTCATTCACCAAGAACATTATATTACTTAACAATCCTTTGAGTTCACCATTTTTCATTTTTCTCATTAAAATGGACTACTTACTTCGCTTTTTTTTTTCTTTTTTTAAAGAATGAGCCTGAGGTTCTGCCATTAGGCTATATGTAAAAACTCATCAGAATCACCAAGGACCTGGAAGATATTGGAGCAGTCAGCAAAATATGGATGAGGAAATGTTAACACTGGGAGAGTGGGAGTGACTGCTTCAGACATCCTTTATAATGAGAGGTTTTTTTGCATGAGAGTCTTTGAGGATAGTTTAGGAAAAATACTCTGGGGAAATTGATTTACTACCTGAAACCAACATAACCAGCTCATTTGCAAATGAGCATAGCCCATTAGGCCAACATGACCCCCTTTTCCCACACTTGGGTTTCCTTATATTCATCCTCAGAAATACCATTGTGAGAAGTGCTAAAACCAGTGCATAATTAGGGATGAAATGACTCGTTGATTTTGCTAGCTTCAAGACATTTCCGAAAGCTCAAGACGGGGATTGGTGTGTGGGAGTTGAATAAAAGGAGTTTAAAAAAAATATTGAAAAATATCCATCTAAAACTCAGAATGAGCCAGCAATTTGAAGTGGCTTGGCACACATCCATAATGGTTTTCTCTCTGTATTGGGAGTAATGCACTCCGTTGCTGAGTCTAATGATGTTCTGTGAAAGCTTTTAATTTCATAAGAAAGAAAATTACCCATAATCATTGTTATTAATACATAAAAACAGACTAGTATGAGCCATAGATTAACCATTGCTTTTTAATTTAACACCCTAGAGAGGAAAAGCCAGGTAATTATGCTTTATCACTGAACAGTAAGCACAGATTTGTCTTTCCCGAATGTCTTTGTAACAGTGTGCAAAATCTTCAGCCAAGAGGTCCCTTATAACTTCTTATCTGTTTTACAATGTGATATTCTGTCCATAGGTTGAAATGATAGCTGCTTATTTGTACTCACAATTTCTGGAAGCCTAAGTGTGAAGATGACTTTTACTGAAAACCACATATGATTATACTTACTTGTTTAAGGTCATAGAAGAAATAGACAGGACTGCTTAGTACACAGATGTTGAAAATGTTCTGTTTATCCTATTATGTATAATCAGATTAACCTTTCCTTTTGTGCTATAATTATTACACAAATGGCAGGGTTCATTTGGTGAGACATGTCTTTTTTTTAATGAGCCCACATATGTAAATCTCTTGATTAAAGGAAAAATAAGAGAAATGGGAGCAATTAGCACAACTTGGGCAGACAAAAAATGAATTTGAATGAGCTAAAATTAGAGAGGGTCTCAAGTGGTTTGCTTTGAACCTTAAATCACTCCCTTTACAGTCTCCCAACTAACACCTTAGTTTGGACCTTCATAGTTCAACCTGGATTAGAAGAACTTCTAATCTGTAGTTTTGCTTCTCAACCTTTGTTTTCAGTAATTCATCTCGCAAACAATACTCTGAAGCCGTCTGCTTAAAATATTCCTTAGCATGTAACACTTCTGTTCAAAAACCTTCCATGGCTCCCTACTAACATGAATTATAAATGTCTCACCTGGCAATTAGACCTTATGCATGGCCACTTCAAACTTTTCCAGAAGTTAATTGGCAGCCAGAGACAATGCTTTTTGGCAAGCGTAATTTGTTTGATCTACATGGTGTTTTAAAATGTTGAAAATAGTCCTACTTAAAAATCAGAAACTGAAACTGAAGTCTCTCAGTCGTGTCCAACTCTTTGTGACCCCATGGACTGTAACCTACGAGGCTCCTCCATCCATGGCATTTTCCGGCAAGAGTACTGGAGTGGGTTGCCATTTCCTTCTCCAGGGGATCTTCCTGACCCAGGGATTGAACCCGGGTCTCCCACATTGCAAGCAGATGCTTTTACCGTCTGAGCCACCAGGGAAGCTCAGAAGAGATCTTGTTTTTATTTTTTTATTTTTTGGCCATACTGTGTAGCTTGCAGGATCTCAGTTCTCCAACCAGGGCTAAGCCCAAGCTACAGCAGTGAAAGCCCCAAATCCTAAACATTAAGCCACCAAAGAACTCCCAAAATCTCATTTTTAAGCACACGTTCTAGCCACATTCCTACCCATTCCTATGGGGTAACAATTATTTATAGCTAGGAAATGGCTGCCTCCTTTACACAGAGTTGGCCCTCTTGTTTGCCAGAACCCACACATTCTCTCTGCCTAGACCTGACCTGCTTTATTCATCTACTTTACCTGCCTATGAATGTTATAGTTTGCAACCACTGTTCTTTTTTTTTTTTTTTTTTTTTAAGATCCTACAAGATCTTTTGTATAAACCCCTTTGATCTTATGCTGATCATTCCTATTTCCATGCCATTCTACCCAGTGCTCCTTACCTAAATGCCACCTTCACTGTGTGTGGTGGTGGTGGTTGAGTTACTAAGTCCTGTCTAACCTTGAGTGTATTCCATCATTTTATCACTGCTTCCAAGATTTTCTTGTTCAGGCATAGTTCCCTGTTCCTTCATCCTCAGGGATTGTGGCTGCCTTGACATCTCATGTTGTCTTGTGTGTGTAGAACTTGTTTGCCATTTGGTTTTGAAAACAATTAGCATAATTCCTAATGTTCTCTGTAGTTTATTTCCCAAAATACATTATAAACTACTTGGGGGCTGAGGCAATTACATTTATCTCTTTATACATCCAGGAATGTGCTCAATCATGTCCAATTTTTTGTGACCCCATGGACTGTATCCCACCAGGCTCTTTTGCTTATGGAATTTCAGGCAAGAATACTAGGGCATACTATCATTTCCTCCTTCAGGAGATCTTTCCTACCCAGGGGTGGAATCCATGTCTCTTGTGTCTTCTGCATTTGCAGGAGGATTATTTCACCACTGTGCCACGTGGGAAGCCCCATGGGTAGCACCAAATTATATCTATAATAGGCATTAAATGAATGTTGAAAATTGAATTATGCTAGAAACTGTTTGGGGTATTAGACGCAAAAGCAAAACACTGCCTTTTTCAATGTTAGTTTCCAGTCTTGCACGGATGAAAATTGTAGTGCTGTATAATAAGAAAAAGGCTGTAGATTATTTTTGAGAATAGTATATCTTTTATTAAATACCTACTTCCAGGCACTGCTCTAAAGTACTTTCCTTTATTAGCTCATATCATTCTCACAGTTCTATGAGGCAGGTTCGGAGAATCTGAAAGTTTAAGTACTTTCACCAGTATGTCTGGGTTATAGATGATAAACTCAAGATGTGAACCCAAACAGTCTTGAGTCAAGGGGCATAAGGATGGAATAAATTATTTTGTATTGTGTTTCTAGAATGACTTCCTACAAGGGAGTATGTGGAGTGGTTCTTATAATGGCAAGAGTCTGTCATACAGAGAAAGGCAAAGCCCTCCAGGAGTGGTGTGTGCAACATGATTAAAGGCAGAGTGGGTGGAAAGTGCCTATGTGTTTAGGGCTTGGTGAGCAGCTAAGTATAATTAGAACACCAGAACTGATGAGATGAAGTGAGATATGTTAAGGAATCTGGATATTTTCCTGTGGAATATAAAACACTGAACATTTATAAAGCTAGTATGGGAACAGATTAACTTCTGCCAAGGCCAGGTTAATGTACCGGGGCTGGATGACTGATAGCAATGCAGTAGCACAGGTCTGACAGGAGTGGATGGGGCAGTGAATTCAAATGTCAATTAGGAAACAAAGAAGAGTATTAGATTCTAGGAAACGGGGAGAAGAGGGTCTGATATGACATCAGAATCTCACAGTTAGTTACTGGTGCCCGTGTTAGAAGTAGGGAAGTCAGGAGGTTTGAAGCAGTAAGAAAGGGGTGAAGGGTAGACTTTGCAAATGTTTCTCTGGTATCTTATCAGCATTTTTTCCCCTCTTCTACTCAGTAGCTCGGGTAGAACCCATAATTCTCTGAGAAAATACCAGTTCTTTTTGGCATCAAGCACAAGTTCACCTTAAAGGCTGTCAAATTCCCTTTATCAGTTAATCTTATTCTGGTCAGAATCCTTTTGAATGTTCTGTAAGTACACACATGCATGCGTTGGTAACTCAGGAATCTTCTAGATCACATAACATAGCATATTTAATTCTTTATTAAGTGTGTTGACAGTATTTCCAAAATTGTTTTTTTTTTCTTTAAGCCAACTTTCTTTGTAGAATCCCAGGAATAGGGAATAGGGGCCACCCTTTCTTATCATCTAATAGGTCCCTTAAAATGTTTTTGAAAGTCAAATATTCAAAAGTTGATTACTAAGCTTATATAAGGAGATTTGGCATACATAGACTAGTTCCAGTCATGGGTTTATTATATGTCTGCACATAATAATGTAGATTAAATGTAAGAATTAGAATATGTTTCCAAAGAATATTTAGCTCAATATAATTTGTTTAGGCCATTTAATATTGCAATTTTAGAAAAAATAAACTTCTTTTTTTTCCTGGATTGGAGGTAGTGACTGTAATGTAGTTTAATAATGAAATATATAGACAGAAAGGAAAGGCAACACCCTCCCTATCTGGTTTTTAATCGCTTTTGTGTTTTCTTAGAAAGTTATTTAACTTCTCTCTTTTAAAAAAATATTTGTATGAAGCTTTTTTCCTTTTAAAAATTAAAAAAAATTAAAGCCTTTTTATTTTGTATTGGAGTATAACTGATTAAAAAAAGTTGTGGTAATTTCAGGTGAACAGCAAAGGGACTCAGCCATACATATATGTGTATCCATTCTCCCCCAAACTCCACTCCATCCAGGCTTCCACACAACACTGGGCAGGATTCCATGTGCTATACACTAGGTCTTTGTTGGTTATTCATTTTCAATACATCTGTGTGTGCATGTCCATCCCAAACTCCCTAACTATCCTTTCCCCCATCCTTCCCCTCCCCACACCAGCAATGATAAAAAAGAAACTAATTTTTAGCATCAAGGATAAAGCATTCTCAGGTACATTTTCCTTTATTCTTTTGATAAATGTTTTCAGAGCACACATTCTGTGATAAGTGCTGCTCTCAGCACTGGGGTATGGATGAGAATAAAATAGGTGTTTGCACTCGTGAGGTTAAATCCTACTAGCTGAGATGGACCACTGACAGACAAGCTACCAGACTTTGCAAAGGGTTTGAGTTGAAAGCTGCAATAATATTGAAGATGTTGATATCATATCAGCATTTTTTTTGTTTGTTTCTGATGTCAACAGAATTAATAACTACACTACTATTTTTACTTGATTAAATTTTCTCTAGCAAGCTTTATTCTTATCAAAAGTTGAATGGACAGGAGCAGTTTACCTTCAGATTGCAAGGAAACTGTATTTGTCTTAAGAGCACTAAATTATTTTATTCTTCACAGACTAAACCTCACGTTTAGCTTTGATGATATAGTTCCACATTAATAAGTTCTTTTGTTTATTCTTTCTCTTAACTTTCTTAGCATACAATAAATTAGCTGACTTCAAAAGAGTGTGTTCTAGAGACTAGGAATATACCTCATTTGTGCCATCTAATGTCATCTGTGTTTCAGTTTTACCATGTCTGCTGTCACAGTTTAATTTTTCTACTTGTCACATTTTTAGACTGTAATAATTCAAAGTACACCAAATATCCATATGCTTGTGAAAACACTACTAGAAAGACCATTGTAAAACCTGACGCTATTGAGTACAGGTCAAGCACTGTGCTACAGAAAATGATATAATACCTCTACAATAGATCTTTTGACTGGAAAGCCATTCCATCATGCAAAATCATATGTTAGTGATGGAGAGGTGATCTACAGTGATAGCAGGTTACAGGTTAAATATAAAAAATAAAGAAAAATTTTATTGGAGATAAAAACAGACTAAAATTATCATGGACATGGAATTAAGCAGATCAAAACTGTCATTCTGACTCTCCCTTTAGGTCAATGAGTGGTCAATCTTTAGGCTTACTAACAACATTTATAAATTATATAAATATGAAGCAAAAATGTACGTGTATTTAGATAGATACATAGCTATATGTAGATATATTCTATATATGAATATATAGATATGAAAGCTTTTTAGCAATGGAACTGTAACAGCAGATGCTAAATAACCTCTCTTTTGTCTGTAATTCTCCCATACCCCTACGCATATTAGAGACTCCAGGGGAACTTAAAATTCTGTTAATGATTCATCCAGCCCAATCTGAGTCTAGAGGGGCTGAGCCTGAATATCAGTGTACTTTTAAAGGTCCCTGGGTGATTGTACTGTGTATCTAGGCTTGGGAAACACTATTCTTTCTCTTTCTTGGGAAGTGCTATACTTTCTCTTCTTTCTTCTTACTTATGAATAGGGTTTAGGATATACACAGAGAAACAGCCTTCTTCACAATCCATGTGGCTTGACTAGGACTTTGATGAAAGAGGAGAAAACAAGAGAATAAACTGTCTCTCCTGTCCCCAGCAAGAGCTACTACCTCTGTATCTAGCACATCCTCTAGTGTTTCTCAAGGTGGGGATTTGGAACACCTACATCAAAATAACTGGGCTCTGGTTAAAAGGACAAAGTTTTGAGACCAGCCCCATATCTCCTGAGTCAGAGTTTCATTAGAAGTGGTGCAAGTGTGGAAATCTAAAATCTTATTAAGCACTTTAGAGAATATCATGCAACCAAATATTTAGACTCACTGATCAAAGTTAGTACTTCTAACCTCTCATGAGTAATTTTTTTTCCTTCCTTAAATTTTTCCTAACTGGGGCACAAACACTTTTCAGCTGTTTGAATGTCTGATTACAATACACATCCGTTCAAATAATCAGAGGAAGGGGTTCTATGGAGTACAGAAATCTTTTAACTATTCTGAAAGCTCAGAGATAGGCATATTTTATAACTTGTTTACCATTTGATTTGCCGAACTGATTAAATCTGTCAAAAGCAAAAATGGATTCAAACACTAGTGTTCTGATTTTATGAGCTTCCCAGGTGGCTCAGTGGTAAAGAATCTGCCTGTCAGTGCAGGGCACACAAGAGATGCAGGTTCAATTCCTGAATTGGGAAGACCCCCTGGAGTGGGGAATGACAACCCACTCCAGCATTCTTGCCTGGAAAATCCCATGAACAGAGGAACCTGGTGGGCAACAGTCCAGGGGGTCCCAAAGAGACAGACAACTGAGCATGCACTCACGTATCTGCATCTGATTTTATGCCTGGGTGTTACTTGTAGATAGAGTGAGCCCTTGAGGTATGTGCTTCCTGTACATTTTCTCAGAAAGGTCTTCCTTAGTCTTTGGATTCATTAGACCAACTAGCTGGAGGTTTTCCCAGCATCCTGTAGAGCACTCATCATTCTGTGTTGTTATCCTTTGTTTAATTGTCTGGATTCCCTGCTAGGCAGGACTGTGTGTGACAGAACATCCTCATTTGTCTTGCTCACCACTGTTCCCCCTCATCCCATATGCACGTTGTGGGAGTTCCAAACCACAGGGAGGCACTCCTTCAGTGAATAAGAATGTCACTTCCCCCCACCAAAAGTTTGAACGGGCTTGGAAATGTAGGCACTAAGTACAAATGTTTCCAGGAAGCTCCTCACCTTTAAGAATTTCTCCAGAGAAGCAGCACCTATTCCTCTAAGAGACAAATTATAGTTATTCTATGTAACTGATGCTATGCTATCTCTTCACCATATTTGGGGCCACACGACCTTAGAAATGTTAAGGTAGTGGATACACTTGATAAGAGTAGAAGCACCATAAGTAAAAACTAGTCATCCGCACCATGATGATAATCAGTATAGTATACAATAGTTAAGTGTGTCATATTTATCTTCTGATATAGTATGGTTTTTGCCATTTAATCTTCTACTGG
This sequence comes from Giraffa tippelskirchi, assembly GCF_054371585.1. Lineage (NCBI taxonomy): Eukaryota > Metazoa > Chordata > Mammalia > Artiodactyla > Giraffidae > Giraffa > Giraffa tippelskirchi. Next base: position 116,003,332 of record NC_137277.1, read on the forward strand.
TTTTGAATGCCACTTGTAGCCAGTTTTGTGTAAATGGTGTTACTCATTTTTTTTTTGTAGAGGAAAATCCATACTTCTGTAGTTTTTTGGATTCCTGATTTTTAAATTTTAAATATCATGTTTAATTTTTAATTTTAAATATTATGTTTGATATTCAAGTGGCCAGAACAAACTGACCCAGCCTGAGTAATGTATATGTGCGTCATTACCAATAAAGCTTAAGGGGTTTAGAAAGTGACCAGGTACAAGTCTCCTATTATGTTACAAATTTTGCTGCCATCTTTATTGGAAAATATTTAAAATGTGTTATTTTCACATTTAGATCACAGTCATTACTTTCCAGTACTACTTCAGTTACCCTCATTAGTTTTTCTGGACTAAATCCTAATCTCTACATATATTTCAAATGTCATTTGAAAGTAACAAATGTTGTATTTACCACCTCTTTCCACAACATTAAAAGAGAGTAAATGAGATTGAACTTAAGAGCAACCATATACCTCTGAGAGGAATGCCGTACTGAACTGACTGGCTCACTGTGTTCTATGATCTTCACAGACCATTAGCTAATAGTGTAGTTAGTACACATTCATTGTTAAGCTAAAGTAAGAGGGGTGACAACTTGTACGATGATTACCATGTTTATTTTTGGATCCCTACAACAAAGTGGAAAAGAAATGGCTGAGTGTTTTCAACTATGAATTACACAATTTTGAAAGAATGCCATATTAAAAAATGTTCTAATATGGCAGACAAAAATGAAAAAATGATATATGTATAATAAACGTCTGGTTACCAAAAAAAGAAAATGATATACTTATTCATAAAAATGACTGCCTTTAAATTAAGAAAACTTGACCCAGTCCATACTGCTGTATTAATCCATTTTACTTTTTCTAAGAATAATTTTACAATATATAAAGTTCAGTTCAGTCACTCAGTCATGTCTGACTCTTGCTACCCCATGGACTGCAGCACACCAGGCTTCCCTGTCCATCATCAATTCCCGGAGCTTGCTCAAACTCATGTCCATCATGTTGGTAATGCCATCCAACCATCTCATCCTCTGGCATCCTTTTTTCCTCCTGCCTTCAATCATTCCCAGCATCAGGGTCTTTTCTAATGAGTCAGTTCTTCACATCAGGTTGCCAAAGTATTGGAGTTTCAGCTTCAGCATCAGTCCTTCCACGAATATTCAGGACCGATTTCCTTTAGGATTGACTGGTTTGATTTTCCTCCAGTCCAAGAGACTCTCAAGAGTTTTCTCCAATACCACAGTTGAAAAGCATCAATTCTTTGGTGCTTAGCCTTCTTTATGGCCCAACCTTCACATCCATACATGACTACTGGTAAAACCATAGCTTTGACTAGATGGGCCTTTGTCAGCAAAGTAATGTCTCTGCTTTTTAATATGCTGTCTAGGTTGGCCACAGCTTTTCTTCCAAGGAGCAAGCGTCTTTTAATTTCATGGCTGCAGTCACCATCTGCAGTGATTTTGGAGCCCAAGAAAAAAAAGTCAGCCACTGTTTCCACTGTTTTCCCATCTATTTGCCATAAAGTGATGGGACCAGATGCCATGATCTTAGTTTTCTGCATGTTGAGTTTTAGCCAGCTTTTTCACTCTCCTCTTTCACTTTCATCAAGAGACTCTTTAGTTCTTCTTCGCTTTCTGACATGAGGGTGGTGTCATCTGCATATCTGAGGTTATTGATATTTCTCCCAGTAATCTTGATTCCAGCTTGTCCTTCATCCAGTCTGACATTTTGCATGATGTGCTCTGCATATAAGTTAAATAAGCAGGGTGCCAGTATATAGCCTTGACGTACTGCTTTCCCATTGGAACCAGTCCGTTGTTCCATATCCAGTTCTGTTTCTTCTTGACCTGCATACAGATTTCTCAGGAGGCAGGTCAGATTGTCTGGTATTCCAATCTCTTTAAGAATTTTCCACAGTTTGTTGTGATCCACACAGTCAAAGGCTTTGGCATAGTCAATAAAGCAGAAGTAGATGTTTTTCTGGAACTCTCTTGCTTTTTCGATGATCCAGTGGATGTTGGCAATTTGACCTCTGGTTCCTCTAAATATATAAAATATTATCATAAAATTACTTTATTATTGACTGTCTCAATGTTCCCTTTAGTTCCTGTAGCCTTTTACCTACCACATGGCAAATCATTATTTTTTATCTTTAAAGATATCCTTCAAATATGACAGTAGTTACTCATAATTCTTCTCAATTGTTGTCACTAAGCCAAATTATGCATATTTAGTTCTTTAAGCTTCCCTCATAATTGAATCTCTCCAGCTGCTTAATCATTGTAGTGGTTCATCCAATTTGTCTGCCGAGAAATGGTGGGCAAAATTGAATTATATTCTATTTGTTTTACTCCTAAAATTTCAGAGTGGAAAGTTGAAGTGTGAATGTGTAGATGTATATTGTTTTGATGAAGCCTCTGGTGTTTAGAACTCTTGAGTTTTTATTTGCACTCCCCATTAATAATGTAAAATACCCAAAATACTGAATTAGAATTAATGTGGAGATCAAAATCTTACTTAAAAGGCAATGTAATAAAGTTTAAAATGGGAACACAAGGTATATATTGTTTATGGTTGCAGAATTATTTCTTTTATCTAATTCTAGTACTTATAAGTAACTTAATTTCTTTTTCATAATGAGTGTTTGATTTCACGCAGTTCTTAGCTACAATTATTTATGCATTTATTTTTATATTTTAAATACCAAAATATGTACATTTGCTGCATTTATTTTGACAATATTGTACTTCTTACTCTGAGCCTACTTTTTAGTAGCAATTCATCTTTATTCAGAGTTGTACTGAGTCAATTAAATTTTTAAAAGGGAGGAAAAGCTTACTGAAAATAATATCTATAACACATATGCAAGTTGTCAATGAGTTAGGTTCCGTGGTTTAAAAATAAAGATAAATATATGTATATATCTCAGATGACATTTGTTAATTATAAATTTATAAAAAACAAGATTTAAATTTAGGAAAGCTTTTTTTTCTTTTATTTTTCTCAAGGTAGAAATACAGGTAGCTCAAGGAGATCTAACCACTCTATTTTATTTCAATCCATAAACAAAATCTCTATTTATAAACACAGTTACTCTATAGTGCAAAATAAATGAGAGAATATGCAGGACATATCTAGTTTTTTCTCCATGTTTTGACAACTGAATCACTGTAACACTGGATCAACAATATTTACAATGTTTTCCACAGACCTTGGCCTTGGGCCTTTATATATGATATTTAGAATTTGATAATGCCCAAATTATAACCTCTATGGCTTTCTTCATCTTCAAAGTAGGACTAACAATGCATACTTCGTAAGTTTGTTTTGTTAAGATTAAGGTAATGTACAAAGAATTTATAATTGTACCTGAAGACACAACTATTATCATCATCATCATTGCTAGATAGTGTTGCAGTGATCCTTTCCAATGGCTGGGTATATATTTTTATATTAGACTTCTGGACATTTTGCAAGAGGACAGAATAAAGCTTGTCTTTTTCACATCTCTTTAGAAATACAATTAATTTACCCCAGAAGGGATCAGAAAAATTAAAAATTGCTTTTTGTTCATTATATACCTCCTCAAATGACAATAACAGATCTTAACCTATGTTAGGTTAAATGGGAAATAGAACAATTTTAGAGAATTATATGCAATAGGGGTAGTATGGCACACTAATCTTGTTTTGGGGGAAAATACACAAAAAAGACAATTTGCATGGTACAAACCCAGCTGTAAAGAGACCACAGTTCACTGTGGATAATCATTCCACAATGTGGCAATCCTTGCATAAAATAGCCAAATGTTGTTTCTTATAAAGTGTTTTAGAATGCAGAATTTAAGAGTAATATTTTGTTCGGTCTGCTGAAAGAGAAACATATGGATTTTTTTTTAAAAAAAACCATCAAATGGAAAATGAAAGATGATGAGTGTGCAGAACAAGGTCTGTGAAAAATTATTCAGCAAGAAAAATAAAAGGGAGAGATGGGATGTAATCACCTTCAGGAACAGGGGGCATAGAAAAGAAATAACAGGATATTCTCATCCATTGTCATTTAGTATCTCCTTTCCTGTTCAGATTTTGTAAGAATTGTATGTTTATGCTCACTGTGGTTTCTAAAGAGCGCCACTTGTTCCCTCAAGCTGTCCTAAAAGAGAAGGTTAAGGTGATGCCTTGTCTATTGTTTTTAAGGAACAATCCAATGGTAATGAGCCCACATTCTTCACATAATTTTAGGGATTTCCTGATTGTGTAGGCCTGGGTCAAGTAGATCAAACTGTATGATTTCAAATTCTAACCTGTCACTAACTCGCCAGGTAATTTCACTTCCCAAATCTGTAAAGTAAGGATGAGAATAAGATTGCTGGAATGGTAAATGATCTATATGCCAGAACTCCTGAAATAAGGCTTGGCACACGAAGCCCTCTGGACATGTTTCCTGCATGGCTGGGTTAGCAGGACAGACTTGTTCTCAGTCTCCTGGGTGCTGGTGCTTATTTCGGCCAGACCTTGTTCAGTGTCCTCACTCCTTTATTTCCACTTATCTGAATCCCCTAAGGTGCTGCCTTTTCTGGTTGGAAAGGCAAAACTCACAAGGACCATGAACATTGTAGAATCTTGATATATCACTGCAGATGAAGAAACTAAACTCCGATTTTGAGAGAGAGAGAGAGAGAAATAGGTGCTTGGGCTGCTTAGAAATTTACATTTCACAGACTTGTACACTTCAACATTTGCATAATTTTCCTCTGACAAACTTCACCTGGGGTGAGGGAGGGCAGTACAAGAAAATATAAAGAAGGCAGAGTGAATCTAGAATCTCTGGTGGACTTAGGTCGGGAAGGAACATAAACGGACAAGATATGAAAGAAACATTTAAATTATTGTATAAGGCTAAATGTAGTTGTTCACTGAATGTTTACACACAGTCCACAAAAGCACTGCAGTATTTAACTATTGAAGCTCCCTGGGCAACATAGCAAAACCTGGCAAAACCTTTGTTCCATTGAAATGCAGTAAGTCCCCTATATATGAATGAATTGCGATCTGAGAATTCCGTAAGTCCATATTGTTTGTGAGCTCAACGAAATTAGCCTAAGTACCCAACTAACACAGTTGGCTATATATCACTGCACTGTAAGAGGTTTATAATACTTGTCAAACAACTAATACATAACCAAACACAGAAATAAAGCATTTTGTAAAATTATGGCATAGCACATTGAAAAGTGTAGTAATTCCAGGTATATCACCACCGCTTTTACACTTGCTTCCAGACATCCTGAACTTGAAATAAAGATATTATACTACTGTATTCTATACAGTACTGTACAGTAAGGTACACAAAAGCACAGCCACTTGTAAAGAAGGCACACAGGTGACAATGTTCATCAGACATGTGGACTAACTTATGTGATTGGATGTGTAAACGCACATTTGCATTCTTTGAAAGTTCAAAATACGAAGGTTCATATGTAGGGGACTTATGGTACTAGGAAGGATTATAGTAATGATTTGTATTTATATTTATGTATATTTATATAATAAATATATTATAATTACATATGTGTCATATGTAAATTGTATATTTATTACTTACATGTTATTTGTAATTGCCATCATTAAAAATATCAGAGTTCATAATGCATGCCCTTACCTACTGTCCTGAATGACTTTGGGTGTTGTTTTTCATTAAAAGAAACTTAATCTTCATCCTTATCCTGGAGATGCCCAATGACAGTATCAGGCTTAGTCCTCTCATTCTATAGGTGTCAGCAGAACACTGATGCCCACATTGAGACGTCTTTCTCAGGATGGAGGATTGAATTAACAGGTATTTTTGGATAAGCTGCTATGGATAATGAAAATGCTAATTGCTAAAGAAATAATGGAGACCAGGACAAGTTCCTTGACTCTGCTTTCCAGGAGCTTAAGATTTAGTGAGCACTGCTGCTGCTGCTGCTGCTGTCGCTTCAGTAGTGTCCGACTTTGTGCGACCCCGTAGACGGCAGCCCACCAGGCTCCCCCGTCCCTGGGATTCTCCAGGCAAGAACACTGGAGTGGGTTGCCATTTCCTTCTCCAGTGCATGATTGCATGAAAGTGAAAAGTGAAAGTGAAGTCGCTCAGTCGTGTCCGACTCTTAGCGACCCCATGGACTGCAGCCTACCAGGCTCCTCCATCCATGGGATTTTCCAGGCAAGAGTACTGGAGTGGGTTGCCATTGAGCACTAGAAATATGTAAATGGCAATGAATTGTACTCTCCGGGTATTTCATGAATGTATGACCTGTGCAATCACGAAGTGCCCTATACCTAGAAGAGCTTGTTACTTGGTGTAATACTTCCTTGTTATCTTCTTCAAATTCTTAACTTTTGGTGTCTTGTTTTCATTTTGTAATGAAATTTGGGCCCTGGCAAATTATGTAACCCATCCTGTGTTCTTATTAAAGTATTATAGTAGATAAGAACAGGCTACTATGGGAACATTTAGGATGGACATAGGAGCCAATTTCTGGATGGACATTTTTAAATAGAAGCACTTGACTGCTAGGTACTCTGAGTGAGTTATCTATAGAAACATTGCAATGCACAACTTAAGAATTCTATACTTGTCAAATTTCTTCCTGACATAAATATTTTAATTCCAATTTATACATATACACATACATACACATATCTAAATATTTTCACACATACAAAACATATACTTAGTTGTGGTATCTTCATGTGCTTACATTAATAATAGCTAATAGCTATTGAGCATAAAATATGTACCATTTGTCTAAATACTCTGTTGATTTATACATTTAATCCTTACAACATGAGGAATATTCTATCAACCTATCATTTTATGGGTTAGAAAAAAGGCCAAGACACAGATACTAAGTCACTTTTCCAAAATCAAACTAAAATAAACAGTACTAGAAGAATTTGAACCAAAGCAACTTGAAGACAGAAATCATTGTTTAATCTTCACAATAATCTTTACATACTTCATTTTATAATTAAATAAATTAAGGCATAGAGAGTTTAAATAATTTACGGAGAGTCAAACCACTGGAAGGAAGTGATGAGAAATTCAACCTATATCTTTACCACTCAACATAGTGCCACTTTGCTAAATATTTGCAAAGATGCAGGAGGCATCTTCCAGGAAGCAGTCACAAATGCACACTGAAGTGATGAATGGAAATTTGTCAACTGGAATAGAGAATAGGATAAAAGAGATATAAGCAGAATGAATAGTTTATGCAAAGGTTCTGTGTTGAGCAAAAGCATGGTGAATCCATGTTATATTAGTGTAATTTTAGAGTGAAAGGTATGAAGAGATGAAGAAGAGCACGCATCATAGATAACTATGCAAGTCATATTACAGATGATTTTATTCTGAAAGGATTACTGTCATTGAACTTAAGTGGGAGAGTGAATTTATCAAATGCCTGCTTTAGAAAAATTACTCTTAATTACCATGTAGAAAAATCATCGGGGTCCTAGTTAAATGGCATTTCCATTAATTTAAGCAAAGGAAGATGACTAGAACCCCAGAGGTCTGACAAGGGAAATAGAGAATTCAGACAACACGCTGGTTGCCAGGATTTCTGAAGTAAACAAGGTGGAGTCAGGGATAATGACCATATTTTCAGTTGGGAAAATGAGTAAATGTTCATAATGCTTGCTAAGGTATCAAATGCAAGACAGGAAGTGGGGTTATGCAGAAGATGATGATTTCTACGTTAGAAATGTTGAATTCAAATTGTCTATATGATGTTCACATGGAGAGATTCAGAGGTAGAAGGATAAAAGTTTCTGGAGTGTGGAAGACGTTCATGTTGAGGAAAAAGTTTGGGAAAGAAATAGATGGTGTGTGAGTGGAACAGTTATACAGGTTGCCTAAAAACAAAAACGTGGAAACAATCAAAAACATATATTCAGGCATTCCATAGAACAGAATAAGTTTCAAATGCTGTTAAGAACTAAGCGTTTGAAACATACCCTGGTTCATTTAGAGTTAAGATCATGTGCATGCTCAGTCGTTTCAATCATGTCCAACTCTGCCACCCTGTGGACTGTAGCCCACCAGTCTTCTCTGTCCATTGGATTCTCCAGACAAGAATACTGGAGTGGGTTGCCATGCCCTGCTCCAGAGGATCTTCCTGACCCAGGGATCAAACCTGCTTTTCTTAAGTCTCCTGCATTGGCAGGCAAGTTCTTTACCACTAGTGCCACCTGTAGTACGGAAATCAATAGACTGCATATGCTGTCACTTCCTAAAAACTATAGGATTGTTAGGACCTATGTCATGCCTTATGATTCTGTGGTAAAATTCAAAGTATCTAGCAAAATGCCTTGCAACACATATTTGTGTGTTGACTAACTGCTTTGTTTTTCTTTTTCTTCTAACTTGAGCAGAAAAGACATTCTGCTTCCATCTGGTCACTGGAATGTTTCAGTCTGCACCCACAGAGGCACAGAGCCATAAAGTCTGGGACTAAACCAAAGGGAAACTCGAAACTCAAACCATAAGGAATTGTCTCAATTTCCCTTATATTCCTATACTAAATATACATTAGAGGTATATTTTTCTCCAAAATAGAGGCCTCATTCCTAACCATTGGGTATTTTTCAGCAGCCATCTGAGTATAAATGGACCAGTTTAACAAGAACAAGATCCTTTCAGCACTTACTGCTCTCCTCCTTAAACCACTGCTTTTCTCACCTTGTATTTCAGAAATTAGTTCAAGTCTAACCAGGATTCTGCTCATAGAAATGCCAGAATGTCAAATCCATGTTGGCTTTCCCCTCAAGAACTTATGTATCCTTTTCTCTTCTGAATGTCTCATGGGTCCTGACGGTACACCTCATAGAAGAATTTACTGTGATAGACCGGAGAGGCATCCTGGAAGAGGAGGAAATAAAGAATATATCGTTTAACTTTATATGTTAGAAGCCTACTGAATGCAAATGAGCTCTGAATCAAACTGCCAGGAAATGTTTATTTTTGAATTATGGCTAACACTTGTCTCTAGAATTTAGTATTTTTTAATCAGCATTTGACATAAACACTATACCAGAGTTTGGTATCAGAATTAGTTCTGCCAGTTTTAAAATAAAAAAAAAAAATTATGAGATTTGTGAATATGAAAGTAAAGTCCCTAGATATTGATATCAGCTTTTCAAATCTATGGGCTTTCCTGGTGACTCAGATGGTCAAGAATCCACCTGCAACATGGGAGACCTGGCTTCTATCCCTGGGTTGGGAAGAATCCCTGGAGGAGGGCATGGCAACCCTTTCCTGTATTGTTGCCTGGAGAATCCTCATGGACAGAGGAGCCTGGCGGGCTGCACTCCAGGGATGGCAAAGAGTCAAACATGAACAAGTAACTAAGCACAGCACCCAAATCTATGCTAAATTTCTAATTTCTTTTAGTTGACTCCAATTTTACCTCATTCTCTCACATACAAACCAGGCTGTAAAATATAATCCAAACTAATGTTTGAAAAAAGTAGAATGCCCATGACCAATTTATTTAAACTTTTGATTACATCCATAAATTTATGGATTATGTAACTATAGATGTTATCATTTCTCTGGATTTAACATATTTCTCCTCTTAAAAATACAATTAACTTGAACATATGGGACACTGGTACCACAGCACAGACTGAAATATTCAAGGGGACATAATTAATTGGAATACCAAGAAACAGCATGCTTGTTCAAGCACAGTAAAATTCAAGATCATCATTTTAGCCCAATTTATGTTCTAAATATTTGAAAGGTGAAAATGACTGAAACTTGTGGAATTCAGACTTTAGCCTTCAAGCAAATGTACTGAAATTCATGATAAAGCCATTCTCGTAAAAGCATAAGTCAAATGTACAAAGTAGGAAAGAATGTAACTAAATAATGATGGCAGAAATTCCATTTTTCCTATTGCATTACTGTGTTTACCTTATGGAAGACTTGTAGCCTTTTAAAAATTACAGTCTTCCAAGTGTTTACAAGAGTAGATAATGCTGTTAATATGTCCATATTTTATGTTTGTTGTAGCTATCAGAAATCTTATATGAATTTACATTTCAATCAGTCTTTTTATACTCTAGGCAGGGATGATATTTTCATAATAAAATTTCATAGCTGGTTGAAAAGTAAGTCAGCTGACTAGTGTTTATTCTGTTGCTAAAAGAAACATTTATGAGGTGGAGAAACTGGCTTAAATTTTAAAGGTGTACTAAATTAAGCAAATTTTATCAAAATATGTTACCTAAAGTTTTTGAAAAACATCACATTTCCAGAATTAATTAGAATCATTTGCAAAATAAAGTTGAAGGAAATAACCTGTCTGATTTTAAGTACATCTTTTTTAAGATCTTAATCCATTTCTCATTATGTTAAGTTTCTCTAAATTTCCTTATACACATATATCACAAAAAAGCAGTAGATATGTATGTCAAAGGTAATATGTCCACATCAAAGGACATTCATCATATATGTATTTGTAACTAATGTACATAAATTGTTTTCAGCCTCGTCTAAATATGCAGAATGTAATGAACTTGTGTTTTTGTGTAGCTGTGTGATTAAATGGACACAGAATAGTCTTTCAAGGACAATTGATCTGAATTTGAATCTCAGATACACCACTTCCTAGGTAGTCTGTCTTAGGTATATTACCTATTCTTTCAAATTTTCCTTATGTATAAAGGGGGATACTTTCTTGGCAAGACTGTGTTGTTAGGAATAGTGATGATACATGCCTAGAACAGTGAGTAGCACATATATCTGTATATACAGATATTAGCTTCAAAGACCAAGGCAAACAGTAACAACAGAAGTTAGTTTGTGTAGCACCTATGGTTAGGGCAGGATTCCTTAGAGAAGAGTTAGGTTTCAGAGAGGGTAAGACAGCACTTCATAGCATTAGCAGTAAATATTATAATTTTATTCTGAGAATTGACAATCAAGAGAGGAGTTGAAAATAATAAACAAGCCAGATAATGATCTTGAACTGTTTGTGCGCTGGGTAATGGTTTGGTTGAGGAAGGTGGTAGATTAATAGCTTATTTATCCTTTAGTAGATTAGTTTTATCACTACTCATCCATCCTAGGTAAAGGAGAGACATTTGAAAGCCATGTTTCTTTCTATGGCCCCTTGATTGAAATATTTTTTGACACACAGATGTGATGACTTCTATGTAGTCAATGGTTCTAAAAAGGCAAATATTTAGCAAAGTGGCACTATGTTGAGTGGTCAAGACCATGGTTTCTAGAATCAAATAACATAATAGGTTGAATTTCTCCTGTCACTCCCAGTGGTTTGACTCTCCATAAATTATTTAAATTCTCTATGCCTTAGTTTATTTAATTATAAAATGAAGTATTTAAAGATTTTTATGAAGATTATGACTTCTGTCTTCAGGTTGTTTTGGTTCAAATTCTTCTAGTACTGTTTATTTTAGTTTGACTTTGGAAAAGTGACTTAGTACCTGTGTCTTGGCCTTTTTTCTAACCCATAAAATAGATAGATTGCTAGAATACACCTAATATTGTAAGGATTAAATGTGTAAATCAATATAGAATACTTAGAGAAGTGGGACATATATTATTCTCAATATCTATTAGCTATTATTAATACAAACACATGAAGATACCATAACTAAGTATATGTTTTATATGTGTTAAAACATTTAGGTATGGGCATATGTATAAATTGGAATTTAAATATTTATGTCAGGAAGACAACTGAAAAGAGAAAGTATATAGAATTCTTAGGTTATGCATTGCAATGTTTCTAAAGAGAGCTCGCTCAGAGTACCTAGCAGTCAAGTGCTTCTATTTAAAAATGTCTACATTCCTGAATCATTTACTGACTAAGCTTTAACTCTCTGAACCACAAGCTGTAAATATGCCAGATCAGTTCTAAACCAGAGGTCTTAGTGTTGAACTTTAATTGTAGAATTGATCATTTCAGACTCTCTTAGAGCTTGCAGATTTGGAGAAATGCTTTACATGGAAGAAAACATTTCTTGGTCTATATGTCAAGGGTAGATATGAAATCATATTTTACAAGATTAAAGGGAGCCAAAGAATAGAAGAGGTTTGCCATCAATCTACTTACACTTTACTCTTCTACCTTAAAAAAGCAAAACAAAACCAAAAAATATCCAAAAAGGCACAAGTACTTTTATTCACCTTATTTTATGTGGTCAAGGGCTAACAGCTATGAAATATCAAGATGTTGTAAAAGTGAAAGTTAATGTAATACATTTTCTGATGAAAACTATAACATACATGAATGATTATATAGTAAATTAAATAAGAATATAGCATAATTACTTTCTTAGATATTTTGGATCATTCATCTTTAAAATCAGGTTGTTATAAAGTTGTTATAAATTTTAATTGAGTAACTGTTATAATGCTAGCTCTTTATTAAGAATGAATAACCTATTTTATCTAGAGCCTGGAATTTGGCTGACTGTATCATTCCAACTATGACTTCTTTGATTATTACAAAATAATACTAAAGTTCAGGACAGAGCTTAGTTTTTTTTTTTTATCTGTATTGGGAAAATGTTAATTATTTGAGGTGATGACAGAAGCCCTTATCTTTCCAAATTCAGAGGGAAACAACATGGTATAATAGTCTGTGAGCTTTGCTAGTAGCAGCCTATTGCTGACAACTACCATAGACATTTAATAAGGCCATGAGAATATTACTAAACATTTCCTGAAGATCAGCTGTCATAATAATATTTGTGTTGTAGGTCCTTGTTAGAACTAGCAATAAGGTATGTATGTGTGTGTGTATGTGTATGTATGTGTATATACATATATATACACACATACATATATTTATATGTATATATATACCACACAGAAATTTCTGGGATATGGGTGTAGTTTTTAGCATATACTGTTATCATAATTATTAATACTGGCATGTATTTATGCTATAAATTAAAACAAAATTTAATGAGTTTTGAGATTGATATAACACATTGAAATAGCAGTTAAAATATTTTGGGCTCTGAAAATTATATGTAGGGTACTGCTTTTATAAGAGATCATTGGGAAAAATAAAATATTACAATAAAAAACTCCTTAGGTTGACATCTGAGAGTCTTAAATTTAATGTATTTTTTTTTAATATCCTCATGACCCTTTCTTGAATCTAGATATGACTGAATCACTCTGTGTTTATTTTTCTATATGAAAATAGTTGGTACTTATATCAGAATCTGTTTGGACAAATGCTTTATATGTACTTAATATTTTATAATGTTATTCTAACTGGAGTATACTGTAGGTTACACTTGTAAATAAGTGAAGATTTTCAAATTAATAGGTTAAGAAAAACATACTGCATTAGTATCCAATTGCTGGGGGTCAAAAATCAAGGTGGAAGCAAGCTAATTTTTCCTGGAAACTTCAGAGAAGAACCTGTTCCTTGTTTTTTCCAGCTTTTAGAGCCTACTAGCTGTCCTTGGCTTATGACTGCATCGCTGTAACCTCTGCTTTTGTCAGTTACTACCTTCTCTATCTGACCTCCCTGCTGCTGCTAAGTCGCTTCAGTCGTGTCCGACTCTGTGCGACCCCATAGACGGCAGCCCACCAGGCTCCGCCATCCCTGGGATTCTCCAGGCAAGAATACTGGAGTGGGTTGCCGTTTCCTTCTCCAGTGCATTAAAGGGAAAAGTGAAAGTGAAGTCGCTCAGTCGTCCGACTCTTAGCGACCCCGTGGACTGTAGTCTACCAGGCTCCTCCGTCCATGGGATTTTCCAGGCAAGAGTACTGGAGTGGGGTGCCATTGCCTTCTCCGTCTGACCTCCCTACATACCTGTTATTAAGACCCTGGTGATTATATTGGGCTTGCCAAATAATACAGGATATTCTATCATTAAATCCTTTATTTAGTTCCATCTACAAAATCTCTTTTGTCATTAAGGTAACATTCACAGGTTTCCAAGACTAAGATGGGTTATTTTTTGGGAGTAGACATTATTCAGCTTAGCAAAATCTGTCTTCTGGCCCTCAGAGATTTCCATCCATTCATATACAAAATTCACTCAACCCATCACACATTTCCCAAAGTCTCAAGCCATTACAAAATCAACACAAAGTCCAAAATCTCATCTAAATATCATTAGTTCAAAAGACACAAATATCACTCCACCAAAATTATCTGACTCAAGTATAATCAAGACTCTGTATGATTCATCATAGGGTAGAATTCCTCTCCCATCAGTGGACCTGCGAAATTAGAAAACAAGTTACCTGCTCCCTAAATACAATTGTGTAATGTAAAATACAAGTTATAGACATTCCTATTAAAAAGGAGAAAAGATGAAAGGGGATCAAAAAGACTCACTGGTCCCAAGCTGATTTAGAAATGCAAGAAGGCAATTTTCACTGGGTTTTAAGACTGGGGAATAATTATGTGGCTATTGGCTCTACCATCTGGAGTCAAAGCTCTGACTTTAAGTCTTTCTCCATTTTTTTTGAAAGGGTTGCATGTTTGTAGTTGAATACATCTATCAGTCTTTCTCATGCTTTTATAATTTTGGGAATCTGACAGCTTTCTTTCATTTTGTACTGTCTTGTCTCTTAGTTCAAGCTGATAGTGTTCCTGTTGATACAGTATTCTTAAGAACCTTGTGTGCCTCCCATGTATGTCACAGGGATTCACTCCATTAGACGAGAGGTTCCTCCACAGAAGTTTTAAAATTAATCCCATCTCTCTTACTTGTTTTGAGATATCTGAACTACTTGCCAAATATTTCAAAAGCATCCTGCATGTGACGGAATGCTGCAATTTTTATCCTTTCAGGGCACTAGCAAAAGACTGTTGAGTCATACCTTTGGCTTGCTACTCTAGAGCACACTTCCCTAATAGTGAATCTCATAATTTTGCATCTTTTAAAATCAAGATAAGATGATAATATTCCAAATCATCAAGAAGTAGTTTCATTTGGCTAAACAGTTCCTTTCTCAATTTATTTATGTATTTTGCATTGTATTTTGCATTTTACTAAAAGCAGCAATTAGAAACTAGGCACACCTTCAATATTTTGCTTGAAAATATCCTCAGTAAAATAAGTATTCATTGCTTAGAAGTTCTATTTCCATATAACTGTAGGGAATAATACATCTAAGCTTCCTTCCACTATATAGCAAGGATCTGCCTTCTTTCAGTTTCAATAATGTTTCTCATTTCCTTCTGAGTTCTTGCCAGAAGCACACTTAACATCCATATTTCTACCATCAGTTTATTTCAGAGAATTTAGGCATTTGCTAAGGTAATGTAAGTTTTCTTTACCATGCTACTCACTTCCTTCTGAATCCTCACCAGCAGTTCTTTTAACATTCATATTTCTATTAACAACCAGTTCAAAGACATCAAGGCTCATTCTATCATGTTCCTTTAAATTCCTTCAGACTCTGTCCATTACCTAATTCTAAAGTCACTTCTACATTTCAGGCATTTATTACAGCAGCTCCCTACTTCCATATATAAACAATCTCTATTAATTTTCTATTTTGGGGAGCTAAATTCAAGGAATCAGTAGAGCTAGTTCCTTTTGGATGCTCCAGGGAAAATTTTTACCCTGTCTTTCTAGCTTCTAGCATTTGCTGGCATTCTTGAGTTTGGGTGTATATGCCATATGCAGAGTGCATAGAGCAGCAAAGACTGCTATCCACACATACTCGAGATCATTTTAAGTAGATGGTATGCACCAAATACTGGACCTGATAGCAAAAAAAGAAAAAAAAAAATAGCCACTGTAAAATAAAGTTTATCATTATTTTCATAATATATCTTAAATGAGTAGGTGGTTTCTAGATAAAAAGAAAGCAACTCTTACGTGATTTCATATTTAAAGCAGTTTAGTATTGTGCTAAGATGCAGAGATGTCACTTTGCTGACAAAGGTCAGTATAGTCAAAACTGCAATTTTTCCATTAGTCATGTATGAATGTGAGAGTTGGACCATAAAGAAAGCTGAGCCCTGGCAAATTGATGCTTTCAAATTGTGGTGCTGGAGAAGACTCTTGAGAATCCCTTGGACTGCAAAGAGATCAAACCAGTCAATTCTAAAGGAAGTCAAACCTGAATATTCATTGAGAGAACTGATGCTGAAGCTACAGTACTTTGGCCACTTGATGCAGAGCCAACTTATTGGGAAAGACTCTGATGCTGGGAAAGATTGAAGACAAAAGGAGAAGGGTGCAGCAGAGGATGAGATGGTTAGACAGCATCATCGAGTCAATGGACATGAGTTTGAGCAAACTCTGGGAGGTAGTGGAGAACAGAGGAACCTGGCATGCTGCAGTGCATGGGGTTGCAAAGAGTCAGACATAACTTAGTGACTGAACAACAGCAAAGGGTGCCAACAAGCAGTTCTTCTGTTATGTATCCCATTAAATATATTTTCCAGTCAACTAAGTTGTATAAGAAAATGCTCCCATCCTCCAAATCACAAGACAAGTTGTATTCAGTTATGCTCACCGTTTTGAAAGGACACATATATCTGAAAGTTACCTAATCATTGTCTTTCTCTAAATCCTACATTGAGCCTGGTTATGTGAAAATTGAAGGTAATTGTATCATTTATTCATCAGAGATTTGATTTATGAAAATTAGCAGAGATTTACCAATATAGTACTACTATATCCATGGAGTATTAAGTTCTTTCCTCATATTTGAGTTATTTTCTTAATGTTAGGTCAGTTGTTACTATTACATCAACAGAGCCGTTATAAGGCCAGTTGCTTAGTGGTGTCCTAGAAATCCTTCTTTCCCACCTACTTTGGATTTTCCTGACATCCTCAACTCTGGTTTTTCTAACCCTGTTCTTCTAACAGATAAAATACTGCTTACAAGCAGTGCTAGCTGATAAAACTTGGGCTACAAAGATGGCAGTATGAGACACATATAAAGCACATACTGTTGCTTTTTAACTCTCATCTCAACCCAATCCTTCTCCATTCTAGTTTATTGCCATCTCCATTTTTTTTTTTTTTTTTTGCAGGAAATTATATCCCCAAAGTTGAAGGAGCACCCATTTCTATCAAGATACCAAATTGAATACACACGTACTTTTATCCCCTTTACTTCACTCTGATTCTTGCTTCTATCTAGTTTTGCTTTTGAATTCTTTCTGCCTCTAAACCTGAAACGAAGTAACTAGGTTACAGAGCAGACATTGAGAGCAACAAAGACAGAGATGTCAAAGAGACGTAGTTAATCCTGAACATAGCCTGACTGCGTAGAGGACATTTCTCATTGTATATCTGAAAATTGGATATATCTGTGTTTATTAGAACTCTTCTTTTCCCACATTCTTTTGAACTGAAGAAGAGTAGGAAGCTTAAATATAGTAGGATTTGAAAGATCATTTAATTTAATCCTCTACTTTTGCAGACAAAGAAATCCAGAGGAATTCAAGGACTTGCTGAAGACAGTGTCAGGATTGGAATTTGAGCTTAATGACTAAATTGAGTATTATTTCTGCCACACTTTACATCCTCAATCAAGTTAGGAACAAAATAAACTTTGTTCTAATGCTTTACCTTGCTATCTTAAATGATTTTGTTCCTAAATCTTTCCTTCAGGAAATCCAAATGTTACATATATCAAAATTACTTAGTTACATATCTTAATACTCTAATAAAAGATACATAAAGTAATAGGATATAATTAAGGAAATATTAAATGGTAAAATTTTTGATTATTCTAGTTTTTCTTCTATATGATTTGGAAAACTCTAGGATTGATTTGTTAGCCAGGTCTCAAGACTATATTACATTCTGAAAGAACCTATTGATTCTGTACTTTTTTAAAATTTACCAAGAAAATCACAATAAATGTAAATAATATTTTTAAGTTTACCCTTGCCTTATATGACTTTGAATTTTCAGCAAAAAGCAGTGCACTATATTCTTATAGTTAAGCTCCAGTATGTAAATACTTGAGTAAAAAGTACATTAAACAGAAGTATGATCCCAGTCTTCCCAAACAACCAGATTACAATTTTAATTTATTTAATAAATATTTAATTACTGCAAATATTTATTTCATGAAAAATTAGGTGAGTTGATAACACCATAGATTCAATTGAATTCTTAACACTAGTGAGAAATCTTACAACTTTCTTTATTGAGTTCTCAGTCTCATTCTCTGCATATACTGTTTCATAACTTTCCTCCCACCCTCAAATTGCAGATTGTCACTTCTGGTCCCTCTATTTTTATATATGTGTCTCATACTTCTAATTAATCATAATCTTAACATCAAAGTCTTCTTTCGGAATGTGTACTCATCCTTGTACTATCTATCCATCTTATGTTACAATGGGAAGAATATCAGTGGCTGTAATTTTACATTGAGTTCTTAATATGTTCTCAGACTCACTCTTTTCTTTATCCTCTTTATTTACTTGACTTTTCAGTTTGTATTGCAAGACAAGCCATTCCATTAATCTACACATATTCTATACTTTTCCATTTAAAATACAGTAAAGGAAACAAGTTCTTTCTTGCCCTCACAAGGTCTTCAGTACCCCTAATGTCTCCATTTCTTTTATAATCAAGCTTCTTGCAGCTTTTTGCTATGACATCATCTCTACCTGATTCAGATTCACAACTCCTAAAGTTTATAATGAAATATTTCAAACAACTTGAAAAACACACCAGTGTAACCTGTAGCAATGCATCATCTACCCTCAGACTTCATTAATGTAGTTTCTTGGCTATATTTGCTTTGGGTCATTTTTTCAAAGAATTATATTATGGATATAATTAAGTCAACCCTCATTTAATCTACATTCCTTCATTTTCCAAAGGTTGACTGTTATATTGAAGTAGATATATACCATTTCCACTCTAACTTCTATAATTTATAATATTTATATATATTCATAAATTACATATGGTATGTATGTATATATTTTATAACTACACAAGTCATCCAAGCACTAATATGCTTTTGTATCTTGTATTAACACATGGAGACCTAATTCATTCATGTTACCCTTCATATAGTGTTTTGCAGCATCGAATATATTTATTTACTAATTCTCAAATTGATGAGCATTCAGGTTGTCTAGTTTTAACTCTATGTAATCATTGGAAAAGACCCTAATGCTGGGAAGGATTGCTGGCAGGAGGAGAAGGGGACAACAGAGGATGAGATGGTTGGATGGCATCACCGACTGGATGGACTTGGGTTTGGGTAGACTCCGGGAGTTGGTGATGGACAGGGAGGCCCGGTGTGCTGCAATTCATGGGGTCGCAAAGAGTCGGACACGACTGAGCGACTGAACTGAACTGAATCATGTAATACATTCATACAATAATTATTCCTATCTATATCTCTTTGCTTGCATGAAATTGTTCCTTTAGAAGGAGTATTAATAGCCAAGGGTACAATATCTTCAACTTAATAGCGGTTGTCAAATTGTTTTCAGTGTGATGGAACCGATTTGTATTTCCACCAGCAGTACATGGATGTTCCCTTTGTCTCCACATTCTTATAAATGCTTGTTTTAATCAGACTTTGAGATTTTTTTGCTTATTGAAGGGGATACAATGGTCCTTGTCTTTGTTATTTGTTAGTGCATGGCAAATTTCCCCAAAAGGTAATGGCTTAAAACAGTAAAGATTAGTATCTTATGATTTCTGTGAATCATGAATACAGACTTGTTTGAGCATTTCTGCCTCAAGTTCTTTCACAGGTGACAACTAATTATTAGTGAGTGTTGTGTTTTTATATGAAGGCTTCACTGGGCAAGATTGACTTTCTAACCTTACTTAAATGTCTATTAGTAGAATTCAGTTCTTTATATGCTGTTATACCGAGCATCGGGCACAATGGTCTGTCTTCATCAGCTATTGGATAGAGACCACCCTCCGTTTTTTGCATGTGCCTTTAGATAGGCCAGCTGACAATATGGAAACTAGTTCCACTCAAAGCAAGCAGGAGATTTAGAGAACATAAGCATGAGGGAAATCTATCTTTTTCGTAACTTGCTCAGAAATAGACCTCTCATCCCTTCTGCATGTTTCACAAATTAGTAGCAAGTCCCTCGGTCCAGCTCACACTTAAGGGGAGAGGATTAGATGAGGGCATGAGCACCAGGAAGCAACAGACGTCCTTGAAGGTCATCTTAGAGCCTGCCTATCACAGTATTTCATGTTGTCATTTTCCTGAATATTAGTTGGATACTTTTTCATATGTTTTTGGACATTGTTTTCTATTTTGTGAACTGTTTCTATTTTTCTTATTTTTCAATCTAGTTATATGTTTGTTTGCTTTTCTGTTAATATGTAGATATTATGTGTACATTCTGAATACTAATGTTGGTGAAGCTCATGAACTGGAGCCCATTTCAGCCTGTTTTAATTTGATATCCTTTCCCACCCATTTCCCCAACCTCCATTACCAAAATGACTCTTATAGGGTCATCATTGATTTTCACATTGTTAAATTTGATAGATGCTTTTCAGCTCCCATCTTAATTGACTTGTTGGCAGCATTCAATGCAGATGAGTAGTTTTGTTCATTCATCTTAAAAATAACTTTTGAATCTCACCTTTATGTCAGGTATACTATTTGTTCTTGACTTTCATGACATTATTGTATATTAGTTTTTCATCTTCCACTATGGCTGATATTTGTCAGACTCTTTTGCCAGTTTTTCTAACACTTCTTGACCTCAAAATGTTTGAATCTATTGGTATTATTCCTGGCTTCTCTACCTAGTGATCTTATTCAGCCCTATAGATTTACAATTATCATTATGCCAACAATCCTCAAATTTATATCTTCAGAACCAGACTGCCAATCTCCTACATAATATATTCACTTGGATTGCTCACAGCCTTCTCAAACTTAATAGGCCTAAGTCTGAAATTTTGATTATGCCTATTTCTTGGTTGCATCGTAAATTTCACTCACTTGGTGATACCAGAAAACCAGAAATTCTAATACCTCCTTGTCTCTACTACCACCTCAAATCTGTGCATCCAGACCTTGCATCTCTGCAGCTTTCAGCTTAGCCAAGCTACTTTCCTTTCTCCTCCAGGCTTGAGCAGGTCTGCTACATTCATTTTGTTTATGTTACCAAACTTTGTCAACATAAAATTCACAGCAGGCTTTATAATTAAAAATAATGGCATAATATCCCTGTGATAACTTTCTAGAAGATTTCTATCTTTTGCTGTCAGTCTTACTTGCTATCAAATACCACTCTTAAGTTCTCAGTGAGAGACCTCAATGATAAACATTGCACACAGTGCTTAACTAGCTTTCCTGTCATTTTAATCCTCAGTTTCTCCTCACTCTGTTCCTTAAATCATACTGTTTCTTTTTTTTTTAATTGACGTATAGTTGATTTACAATATTTTGTTTCATGTGTACAACCTAGTAGTTCAATATTTTTATAAACTATACTCCACACAAATCTTTATTATGAAATATTGACTATATCTCCTATGCTGTTTATTACATCTTTGTAACTTATTTTATATACCTAGTACTTTGTCCCTCTTAATCCTCTTCACCTATTTCACTCTTCTCTGCACCCCCACCCCCCATAATTGTTAGTTCTCTGCTGGGCTACAGTATATCTCTGCAGTCCATAGGGTCCACAGGATAGCAAAGAGTCAGAAATGACTGAAGTGGCTAAGTACACACGCACTGTGAATGCAAATCTGTTTCTTTTATTATCATTATTCCTTTGTTTTATTTTTTAGATTCCACATACAAATGAAAACAACGGTATTTGTCTTTCTTTCTCTGTCTGACTGATTCTACTAAGCATCATACCCTCCAAATATATCCATGTTGTGGCAAATGGGCAAAATTTCATTCTTTTTTAAAGAATAAGTACATTTCATTATGTAACATATTCTTTATCACTTTAACTGTTCATGAATACTAAAGTTTCTTCCTTATCTTGGCTATTATAAATAATACTACTATGAACATTGGGCTGCATATAAATACGTTGTGAAATAGTGTTTTTGTTTTCTTCTGAAATACTCAGGAATTCAATTGCTGGATCATAAGGTAGTTCTTTTTGTGTGTGTTTGTTTTTTTTAAGGAAACTCCATACTTTCCACAGTGGCTGTATCAATTTATATTTCCACTAACAGTGCAAGAAGGCTTCCTTTTCTCTACATTCTCACCAGTACTTATTATTTTTGTCTTTTTGATGATAGCCGTTCTGATAGGTATGAGATGACACCTCATTGTGATTTTGATTTTCATTTCCCTGATGAGTAGTGATATTGAGCATCTCTTCATGTTCTTCTCTTTTTCTGTCAAATTCCAAAGTACTTTTTTCAGGCATAAAATTTTGAACTCGCAGTTTTTTATGCATGAAGAAATTTTCTCTCACTTTGCCTGCCTAACTTGTACTCATTCTTCAGATTTCAGTTGAAATGTTACTTCTTTGAAAAATTCTTCCTTGCCCTCCAGCATAGATTAAATATTCTAGTGTCTATTTCATGGCATAAATTTTTCTTTATAACCTTAGTCACAATTGTAATTTCCCAGTGATTAAACTGTTGTTTTGTTTTTTTATAATTAAAGTCAGCTTCATTCATGGCCCATGGTTATATAAAAGTTGCACATATCTGTAGTAGTTTCACACCTCTAGATTCTAGAATATTTCTTGTCCCAGAGTTGGCACTTAATAATATTTGTTCAATGAATTGCTGAATCTACTGTTAGTTCTAGCTCTAGAGGAGCTTTTAATCACATTGGTACAAAATTAGAGAAATACAAAATTGAAAAGTAAAATGTGAGCCATGATCCATCAAGAATACTCGGAGGGAGAGTTTCATAACCTAGCTAGCAATCCATTTCCTCATTATTAAATGAAGGCTTTAACCTAGGTGTAGTCTAAGATAAATTTTACTTCTAAAATTAAAAATTCTAGCTGCTGGCTCAGGAAGAAAGAGAAATCAGTGTGCTCCCAAGTAGTCAAGGAGAACTTCCTTAAGAAATTTTTAATAATAAAAGCTATATAGGATGTGAAAGAAATAGATATCAACATAGGTATTCTGAGAGAGTGAGATGGATCAACTGCCTGAAGTGAAGCACTATTTTGAGTTTAAGTGGGAGATATTATCTTCATGGAGCCATTCTCTAAGGTATCTAAAAATGACAACAAAGGTTTGGAATTTGAGTAGCCACAAGACATTATGGGATTTTAAATAGGTGCAACATATTGCATTATTTTAAAAGTAATTTCTATTTAATAAATGTGTATTGACTTTTTGTTATGTGTGGGGAACTTCTGACCACCAGGGTGACTGAGACATGGGTCTGTCCTCTATGTACCTCAAAATAGTTGGGTGACAATCTTAAAGATGAATAATACTAGATCACAAAAAATGAGGTGTAAAAAGATATAACTAAAATATTAACTAATATGTTAAGTATTTCATAACAGAATAGTATTGTATGGTGGAAAGATCATGTTTTATTATCCACATTCGTTGAAGAAGCAAGACCACTTCTATGAATCCAGCCATTTTGGCAAGATGTAAGTGTAAATTTAAGATCACTTACAACTAGGTAATTTTATCTCTTTACATCACCTCTTCAAGCCTGTTTCTTTATATATAAAAAATCATAACAATAAAAGTACAGAAAGCATAAATGTTACAAATGTTGGAAAATAGATTAACAAATGAAATCTGAGTATACAATTATAGTGAATCAGTAAGGAAATGATGCAAAATTTAAAAACAAATGTATGGACTACTGTCTCCCCATTGTGAAAAAAATAGATCTCTAACTTCTACTGAAACAAATATATGTAATAAATTTAAAATAGTTAAAAGCTAATATTTGAGTATTTAATCTGTATCAGGCCTTTTTAAGCTCATTATGTATATTAACTTGTGTGATATTTGAAAAATCCCAGCAAGATACATACCATCATTAGCGCAATATTAAACACAAGGAACTGATATACTAACAGGTTAAGTAATTTGCTCAGGGTAACCCAGCTCATTATGATTTGAACTCAAGGGCTCTGGAACATGAACGTGACTTTTTTTTCACTTTTATGTTTTTATTTGAAGTAAAGTTGAATTGCAATGTTGTGTTAATTACTGTTGTACAGAAAAGTGACTCAGTTATACATTCATTTTCATATTTTCCATTATGATTTATCACAAGATATTGAATATGGTCCTCTGTGCTATATAGCTATTTTGTTGTTTATCCATTCTATATATGCCTGTTTAGTCTACTAATCCCAAACTCCCAATCCACCCCTCTCCCACTACCCTTCTTGGCACTCATCAGTTTATTCTCTGTCTGTATTTCTGTTTCACAGATAGGTTCATTCGTATCATATTTTAGATTCCACATATAAGGGATTTCAAATGTTATTTGTCTTTCTCTTTCTGACTTACTTCACTTAGTATGATAATCTCAAATTACAACCATGTTGCCACAAATGGCATTATTTTGTTCTTTCTTCTGGCTGAGTAGTATTCCACTGTATTTATGTACCACATCGTCTTTATTCATTCATCTGTCAGTGGACATTTAGGTTGTTTCCATGTTGGTTGTTGTCCACAGTAGTTGGCTATTGTGAACATAGGGTGTGAGTGTCTCTTTGAATTATAGTTTTGTTTGGATACACGCCCAGAGTGGGATTGCTGGATCATCTGGTAGCTCTGTTTTAAGGTTTCAGAGCAAAGTCCATGCTGTTTTCCACGGTGGCTACACCAACTTACATTCCCACCAACAGTATGGGAGGGTTCCCTTTTCTTCACACTGTCTCCAGCATTTATTATTTGCAGCCTTTTTAATGGTGAACATTCTGACAGACATGAGGTGGTACCTCATTGTAGTTTTGATTTGCATTTCGCTAATAATTAGCAATGTTGAGCATCTCTTCATGTAAGACCTAAATAGACACTTAGGTCTTCCATCCTTTTTTCAGTTGAGTTTTTTTCTTTTGTTGAGTTGTATGACTTGTTTATATATTTTGGAAATTAAGCCCTTGCCTGTCATATATTGTGATATTTTCTCCCATTCTGTAGGTTGTGTTTTTGTTTATGGTTTCCTTTGCTGTGCAAATGCTTGTCAAGTTTGATTAGTTTCCATTTGTTTATTTTATCTTTGTTTTTATTTATATTGCCTTGGGAGACTGACCTAAGAAAATATTGGTGCAATTTATTTACATGACTTCTTAATGCTCTGTTCTGTACCTTCTATAAACATTGAATTAAAAGTCTAAATGTTGAATTAAAGGTATAACATCAGAGACAACCTATGAAATTTGTTTTTATACCTTTGTGGATAAAATTCTCCTTAAAGCACATCAAAACCACAAATGTGATATCAGAAAAAGTTCAAAATTATTTTACCATGAATGATACTTAAAATAAAATGGAAGTATTTGAGGTATATAAAGTATCCATAGTGTTAATATATGAAGAGTTTCCACAAATTAATAAAAGCACAAATTTGAATAAGAAAAATAATAAAAGGGCAAAGAATAGCAATTAATAGAAAAATAAAAACAAATGTTACCAAAACATTTTCAAATGCATGCTCAAGTTCAAAAGTGAATGAAATTGCAAATCAAAACAGAGGTACAGCTGACAAATACAAAATGTTAGCAGTGTACAGTGTTATTGAGGGCACTGATGTACATTATTGGTGTGTTAATAAACAACTCCATGCTTTCAGGAGGGTAATTTCTAGTATCTAACAAAATGTTGAATGTGCATTTCCTTTGATAAAGCAAATTATTTTCTGGAAATCTGCCTAGTACAGTTTAGTGGTTAAGGAGTTTGGTTCCATAAAATACTGGATTCCAGTTTCTTGCTGTTGACTTAAAAATGCATAATGTGAGAGTTGCCAGCTTAAGTTTTATTTGAAGCAATATGAGGACTAAAGCCTGAGAGACAGCACCTCAGATAGCTCTGAGAAACTGTTTCAAAAAAGAAGGGAAAAAGGACAGAATATATGTGATTTTGGTAAAGGGGGAGTACATGCTGTCAGGCATATATTTTTGGGGAGAAAGCTTCTGCTGGTCTTGTGAAGCTTCTGTTGGTCACGAGAGACAATCACCATCATGAAGGATTTAGTGCTTTTCTTGATGTGAGGAGATAAAAGAATTGGGCTTTAAAATCAGCTTTTGAGAGTATCTTAACTATCTGAAGACCTTTCCTACCAGTTTTCCCAGATCACTGCTGCTGCTGCTGCTGCTAAGTCGCTTCAGTCGTGTCCGACTCTATGTGACCCCATAGACGGCAGCCCACCAGACTCTGCCGTCCCTGGGATTCTCCAGGCAAGAACACTGGAGTGGGTTGCCATTTCCTCCTCCAATGCGTGAAAGTGAAAAGTGAAAGTGAAGTTGCTCAGTCGTGCCCGACTCGTAGCGACTCCATCGACTGCAGCCTACCAGGCTCCTCCGTCCATGGGGTTTTCCAGGCAAGAGTACTGGAGTGGGCTGCCATTGCCTTCTCCGTTCCCAGAGCACAGAGTGCTTCATTTCTGGTCTCCACCCTGAGTTCCTTTCAGGGAGTGTTGAAGTCAGCAGCTGCAGCAGCACATGATTTAATCCTTCTAGAAGTAGATGGCAAGCACTCATGGCAAGTGCCAATTTGTGGTTGACATTGCTATATCATTATTATACATGTGCCCTTGAAGAAATTCCTCACTTTCATAAGCCTCACAATACTCATTTGAAAATAAGATAACAGTAGCAAAACTGCCTCACAGGGTTGTTCTGTAGATTAAATGAAATCATGCATGTAAAGCAATTAGCACATTTCAGGACTTAATAAATGTTAAATATTATTATTATTATATTATAGATTATGTGTCAAATATGAAGAGATAACTTTATGAAAATGTTTATTATATTATAAAGTAATAATTTCTATTAATAGTGTTGAATGTACTCTTGGAATCATTGCAATTATCTTTGTAAAATCGTGGAGAACAAATTGATCTTCAGAAGACAGGATATGGTTAAATGTTGATCTGAGGAAAGTAATATATAATAGCTGCAGATTCAGAAAATTTGTAGCACTCGATGGGCAAACCTTAAAATTGTTAACTGGGTAGTTTTAATTAAAAAAATAAAAGAATGTAGTTAATACTAGAAATAAACATAAATTTATATGTTTATATGTTTATAAAGATAAAAATTTATACTTCCTCTCTACATGATGGAAGTGCAGGGTTGGCACTTTAAAACATTTTTGGATTTTATTTCAGGAAAACATGACATTTCCCCCATTGTAGGTAATACTGTGAAATATGACTGGGTAGTAGTGTGTGGTAGAGACTTGGATATGTTACTATCAATAAGGAGGGTGGAATTTAAACACTCAATGGTTTAGATGTTAACCTGAGTGAGATGTGTCCAGTAGACTGATGAATGCTTCTGCCAATGGATGCATCCACGTTAACATTTTTATCAGTTAGAGTTATCAGAGACGCAATTCCTAAATTTGCAGACCTCAGAAGTGCATAGGTTGAATTGTGTAGATAATGTAATTAAGACTTGAAGTGGCTTAAGGAAAATCTAAGGCACTGTGTTCGGAGAAGGCAATGGCACCCCACTCCAGTACTCTTGCCTGGAAAATCCCATGGACGGAGGAGCCTGGTAGGCTACAGTCCAGGGGGTCACTGAGAGTCGGACACGACTGAGCGACTTCACTTTCACTTTTCCCTTTCATGCACTGGAGAAGGAAATAGCAACCCACTCCAGTATTCTTGCCTGGAGAATCCCAGGGATGGCGGAGCCTGGTGGGCTGCCGTCTATGGGGTCGCACGGAGTCGGACACGACTGAAGTGACTTAGCAGCAGCAGCAGCAGCAAGGCACTGTGTTAGAATCAGCAAGTTTCTATTTAACAAAAAGAAATGTAAATTAAAGTTCAAAATGGCAGTTGCACAATTACAGCAGTTTGTATGACAATTAATATGTGTATGTGTGTGTGTATATATATATATATATATATATATAAAGTATGGTCCACAAATATTGATGGAAATGTTAAAAAATACTTTCACATTGTTTTACCAGCTTGCTATTTTTTCAGTGTTGGGGTTGTATTCCATTGTATCCCATTTTGGGCACCACATTTTAAGAGAAACATCAACATATTGAAATACGTCCAGAGCTCACATGAAAATGTTACATATTTAAGAGTTGAAGGAACTAGGGATGTTTTCCCTGGTGAAAAGGAAATAGATGAGAGACGTGAAAGGTCTGTTTAAATATCTGAAGGATTTTCTTACAGAATAAGGAACAGAATTAAGATACCTAGTTTAGAGCACAGCTGAAAGCTGAGGAAAGGTGAAATTCATTTTAGAACAGACTTTCTCACAATTAGGTATGTCCAACATTTCAGTATTTTTTTTTTTTTTAGGTAGTAAAATTCTCATAATTGGAAGCACTTAAGTAGACAGTAGGAAGACTACTTTTAGGGTTGTGAAAGAGGCTTTGCTTATATGAAGGAGCTGGATTAAAATATTTCTAAAATATTTCTAAGATTTATTTTATTAAAGGAACATGGTAAACTGAAAAGAATATGAATTTGAAGGCAGAAAACTTCCAGGTCAAGCTTACTCTACCATCACCCAAGTTTTAAGGGAATTTAACTTACAGGAATGTGCATAATTGTTTTTAGGGTAGGAGAAAGTCAGCTAATGATACCCAAAAGGGGACTTTTATCATAACTCCACAAAGCCAGATTTGCAATAGAATGGCATATTGGGACTCCTCTCAACTCAAGTGAAAAAGGGATTTTGAGATAGGAATCCTTCATGATGTACATAACTTCTTCTGTTGTTGTATCTCAGGTTACATTATTTATAAATCATATTCACTTCCCATCAGCTATGCCTTATTCTATAGTTCTTTAATTATATCATAGAGGCAAAGTCTTTGTGGTTCAACCTACTTTCATTTCAGTTTTCTGTCCTATTTTTATGCATGTTACTCTAGTTAATACACTTGTTAGGCTTTTCTATATAAATACTTTGCTGACCTCTGTGTTTCAGGAAAAATAAAATTGATGTACTTAACTCTCTGTTTTTACAAACCAAATTGCCTGAATCTTGGTAAAGAAAACTTTTCATGAGACCGAGACTTTAGTATTTCAGTACTTCAAGCACAAATGATTTTTTTTTTCTGTTTGATTTCATAAATCAGCTCTTTCAGGAAAGAGCTCAGTGGACTAGAAATAACATTATGGAACAGGTGACATTTGAACCCTAAGCACCTCCAAGCATCTCATGATGACCTCCCTTCCCTTTGTGGACACTCTGTCCACAAATCTTTAGTATCATCATGCTCTCCCACTATGTCAGAAATGTGCCTGAGTGGTTATAGTGATGAGTGAGATGATTTTTTTTTTCCAAATGAAGCTCGTCTCTTCCTTCAAAGAAAGCTTGTTTACTGTATCTAGTTTTACATGGTAGAGGCTGCTTCAGACACTGAAACACATGGAATCTTGAAAATTGAGAGTTGATAATCTTAATACTTGATGAAAGCCCTTTTGTCACCTTCCAGACAAGATTAGGTTCAAGTTCATTATATGCTGCCACCCTATGCTTTTATTTTTTTAACACTTAGTCACAACTAGATTTCATTAGCTGTTCATCAGTATAATTTTTACTAGCTTCTCTGAAAAGAATGAGTGTTCCATGGAGGCAGACACTTGAGTCTATGTGGTTCAGTGCTATACTTCCAACCTGCATCCAGTGCCTGGAACACAAGAGATACAGGAAATTCTTGATGATTATTTACAGAATAAACAGAATTTTGTTTGTGAAAAACAAACTGTTGATTGGCTGAGAAAGGACTTGAATATTTAATAATAACATTCACTCATGTGTATGTATGCATATACTATATATAATATTACCTTTTATATATGTTGGGCTTCCCAGGTGGCACTAGTAGTAAAGAACCTGTCTACCAACTCAGGAAACATTAGAGACATGGGTTTAATCTGTGGGTTGGGAATATCCGCTGGTGGCAGGCATGGAAACTCACTCCAGTATTCTTGCCTGGAGAATCTCATGGACAGAGGAGCCTGGTGGGATACAGCCCACAGGGTTGCAGAGTCATACATGACTAAAATGACTGGCATGCACAAATTATACATATATATTGCCTATTTTATGCCAGGCAATATGCTAGATACTAGAAATACAAAATTAAGTCTTTGTTTTCATCTACTCAGAATGATGGCTTAATATCCAGTTTTGTATCAGAAAAAAATCCTAGAAGAGCTCTGTGGTGTTTTGATGTGAATTAGTTTTTAATTACCTAACACCTAGAAATGCCTTATTGTTCTTTCTCTACCCACCACACTTTCAGCCCCTTCCCTATCTGCATGTTTAACAACTGACAAGTATAAATAAATCCTAGCAGTCTTGCCTTGAATAAGACTTACTTGAGGCTTAACATATTTTAGTGTTCCGCAGTGAGATCCCTTGGACACCACCCTCTGTAGGATTATGCCTGAGAGTCATTCTTGCTTGACCCGCTTCCCTTGCTCACTCAGCCTCCTCCTCTTCTTTACCAGTCTCCCAAAGGAGCATTTCCTCAATCTAATACTTGTACATAAATCCTAATCTTGTGATCAGCTTCTGCTGAACCTGAAGAATTTTTCCCTCCTACTTGTAATAGTTTGATTATCTTATACTCAATTCTTCTCAATAGTAATTATGAACAAAATCATTACCTCTCAAGGGTTATTTTAATTCAAGAACTAGATGTTTCTTCAAAATCCTTACCATATTACTTGTTATATAATCCTTTTATATCCTGAGTATTTCTAGATGACACTAGTCTTTGCAAAAATTAGCAGAAAAGAATCTATCAAAATCATCTCAAATGAAGAGTTCTCAGTTACTGGGAACAAAGGCTCGACTAACCACAGCACAGGATAACATTACACATTGGTTTTTAACCTAAGTAAAATATTTTTTATCTTTTAAGAGTCTAGTTCTGAATATGTTTGAACAGTGATGATGTTGAAGTATGAGATTATAACATTCTAGATAGTCCCAGCAATAGTTTTAAGCAGAGTCCAACAAGTATGTGAATTTATGACAGTAAGAAGTGACTCACTGGGACACAATTGAGAAATTTCACACCTAATTTCACTTCAGCGCTAAATGCCAAAATTTCAAAGTAAGAGATTCATTTTGTATTTCAGTATGCAGGCAAGGTGTACTTTAATTAGAAGAAAATATTTATTGCTTCCTTGTGTCTACAGAAGGCTTTGCTTTTTAACCAGGGGAGTCGTCCTCTTCATTCAAAATGTAAAAGGCATATTAGCTTATCACACTGTTAGAAGAGATATTTAAAGGGCTACTTCTAATCTATCATCTCTGGCCCCTCCCAGTCACCTCACTCTTCTTTCTGCCCCCAGCCTAGGTCAAGTGAAAATAATCTGAAACCTTTGGCATATAAAGTTTTAGAGAATTCTTTCTGTTATCCACTTACCTAATATTTTGCTTTATAGAGGATTGTCTACATATAAAAATCAAGTGTTTTGTTTTCTCACAGAAAATCTTCTGTTCATTTATTTACTGATTCAATAACAAATATTCTGTGAGTACCTACTATGTTCCTTGGACTGTGCTAGGTGGTGGGCTAAAGTGATGAATTAGAAACAGTATCTGTTCTCAAGGAGCTCAATTTTTAAATTTATTTTTTAATTGAAGGATAATTGCTTTACAATATTGTGTTTGTTTCTGACATACATCAACATGAATTAGTCATAGCTGCACATATGTCCCCTCCCTCCTCATCCCTCCCACCTCCCACCCCTCTAGGTCATTACAGAACCCTGGTTTAAGTTCTCTGAGTCATACAGTAAATTCCCATTGGCTATCTATTTTAAATATAGAAGTATATATGTTTCCATGCTACTCTCAAGGAGCTCAAGTTTGAATGCAGAGGCTAACATGTCTAAATGCAATACCAAGATTAAAGCAGGAAGAATGAAAATGTATGCAGACCACAGATTTTTTTAAACGTATCCATTAAAAGCCGATATATTGAGCTTCTTTAACTTTGCTTATTAATGTTAATAAAAGAATTGCAGTGAAACCATTGCACTTTTTATAGCCCCAGATAAAAGTGTAGGAAATATATTATGGAAATAGCACTCCTAAAACAATTTCCCCTCTTTCATCTGGAAATTAGATCTCAGTCCTTATTGTGAAGTCTAACCTGATTGTCACTGTAAAAATAGGTAATTACAATAAAATGCAGCATATATCACAGTGGTGGCAGGATTAGAGGGCACTGAAGACTAAAAGATGGCAAAGCAATTTCTCTGCCTAGTGACTGGCTTCCTAGGGGAGGGACTTGATCTGGGACTTGTTCAAGCCCTCTGCCTCGGGGGCTTGATGCAGGGTGTGCATGGAACTTCGTCTTAGGTTAGAAGATGGAGGAAGGATATTTTAACAGTAATGGAGGGTACAAAGAGAAGGGAAAGAAAGGGTGTCCATATTCAGAAATGGTGAAGCATCAAAGGCTGAAGTTTCAGAATGTGGCTAAGTGACCCATTCTGTAAGTGACATGAACTTTTCTGTCTGATTTATTGGAAATGGGTTCCATGCTTCAAAGCCATCATTTCAACCACATTCCGTGCTAGGTGGTTAATATACATCACCTCTAATACCATAAACACTTCAATATATTTTTTGTTTCTGCCTTAATTTATATAAGGCAATGAAACAGAGAGGTTATTTTCATCCATCCAGTGTCCCTTCATTCAGCAGATACTTGCTGGATGACTGTTATGTGCAGGTACTACATGCTGGCATGAAAAGAGTGAAAAGACCAAGGATATTTTCTATCATCATAGTGCTTATACTCTATAGCAATAAACCCTTATATTAGAAAAGTAATTCACTAACGTGTGATATGTGTGAAGAGGTAGAGATGACTACAGGTAGAAAAAGAAGGATCCCGAAGGAGGTAAAACTGAAGTGGAAAACGTTTTATCAGGCTGAAAGCCTGCTCTTTTTGTAATTCTGTGCCACATCAATTCCCACAGACATGTTTTTACAAGTGGGGGGGGGGGACCTCTCCTTCGGAGACCCAGGAGAGTCTTTAGGTGGTTCAGAAAAATACATATTTTACTAATAAGTATGTATTCAGTTTACATTCTGTTTTT
The DNA here is from genome assembly GCF_054371585.1 of Giraffa tippelskirchi. Classification (NCBI taxonomy): domain Eukaryota; kingdom Metazoa; phylum Chordata; class Mammalia; order Artiodactyla; family Giraffidae; genus Giraffa; species Giraffa tippelskirchi. The sequence continues at coordinate 116,036,568 of NC_137277.1, forward strand.
GTCAAGTGATTTTTTCCCCATTTATGGCAATGATATATCATTTCTTTAAAAGTACATATATTTGAGCAAATATAGTGATCTGATTTTAAAAAGCACAGCAAATAATAATACAAGTATGTGCATGGATGTAACAGAATTAATTGATATATAAAAATTCTGTCATTGTGCCAGTTCTGCTGATGCTTTAGTTTGTTCTCATTCTAATTTTTGCTTGTTGCTGATTCTTAAAATGGGTCCTCTAGTATTGACCCACTAAGCATTTGGTAAGTACAGTATGGTAGTTCATTAAAATGTAAATTAGGTTAAGTGCTTAGGAAACATACAGAGGAATATGTAAATAATGAAGAACAATGAGAAGCAGGCTCTTTCCCTCAGGAACTTTGCTTCTCTAATAGTGTAAACCTTATCCATAGTCATGAATCTAGCTAGAAAACAGTCTCAGTAAAAAATCTGGAAATAAAGCAAATGAGCTCAGGGCAGCAGTGTGAGACTTCAAATGACATCGAAGGATGAGAAAGCCATCAGGGAATGCTATTGTATTTAATGAAGAAACTGTACCAGGGTTAAATAGTTTCGGTATTTGCCCCTAATTGGATCATCTGGCACATTTATGTGTTCCTCCTAGAGTTTGTCTTCCTGGAGATGTACAAGTCAGGGCTAGATCTGTTCAAGAGATAGAAAACTGACTATGGCTAGTCTAAGCAAAAGAATAGTTTTCCCGTTCATTTGACAAAAAACATCTCTAGGAAGGTCTTATTGGGTCACACGCTCATATCTGGACCATATCCTGAGACCAGGAATTGTTTTGTCTTAGCATGTATCACCTATGTAATGAGCAGGTAGAAAGGCAATACAGAAGGCTATGGAAGAGTTGTGTTGGCAGATTAGAAGAAGTTATTGTGAGAACACAATATGTAAAGTAACTGCAAAAGATGGAACGGCAGGGAAATCATAGAATTTGCAGCCATTATATAAAACTTTTAATTTTGTGTACTTGTGTTATAGACAAATCCCCATCCTTCTTCTCACCTTGGTCTTCCCAAGTTATTCAGGATAATGTGTCCAACAAGGAACTGTCCCAGGCTGCAGCCTGCTGCTGCTTCCCACAGAAGCATATGCCAACAAGTGTCCCTTTAAGATGACTGGGTCTTTCTTTCTGTGTAGTCCTTACAAGGAGACCAGCCTAGATTTTTCATATTATGGCTGGATTCTAAGAGGCAAGCTCCAATGCACATTGATTTATCAGTTTTTATATCACATATGCTGCTGGCGCAAGGGCTAAGACAGACTACATGCCAAGCCCAGAATCAGTATAGGCAGAGACTCCACTAAAGTGACAGTCCCAGGAAGTATGATTCACTGGGAACCGACCAGTGTCAGTCTGCTCCACCTGGTTAGCATACTTTCAAAGCTTTTTCCAATCTGGCCTCAGATGTGTGCATGGATGTGTACTAAGTCGCTCAGTCATGTCCAACTCTTTGTGACCCCATGGACTGTAGCCCACCAGCCTCCTCTGTCCATAGGATTCTCCAAGTAAGAATACTGGAGTGTATTGCCATGCCCTCCTCTAGGGGATCTTACTAGTCCAGGGACTGAACCCACATCCCTTAAGTCTCCTGCATTGGCAGGCGGGTTCTTTACCCCTGGTACCACCTGGGAAGTCCCTGACCTCAGATAAATAGTCTTCAATTTCACTTATGCTTCATCTCACCAGGCATCCCTATCTAAGGAGCTGCTAAGTCGCTTCAGTCGTGTCCGACTCTGTGCGACCCCATAGACGGCAGCCCACTGGGCTCCGCCGTCCCTGGGATTTTCCAGGCAAGAATACTGAAGTGGGTTGCCATTTCCTTCTCCAGTGCATGAAAGGGAAAAGTGAAAGTGAAGTCGCTCAGTCGTGTCCGACTCTTAGCGACCCCATGGACTGTGGCCTACCAGGCTCCTCCATCCATGGGATTTTCCAGGCAAGAGTACTGGAGTGGGGTGATCTAAGGAGCTATGAACTCTTATTTGAGCACAATCCCTGAATATGTCTTGCATTTTCTTACATTTATGCCTTTCCTCATTCTTTATTTAAATTTCTTCTCCTTTATTGCTTTGCTCCCACAAGTCATGCCTGCCAATCATAAAAATTCTTGAAAATAACACTTCAAATGATCCCTCCTCCCTGAGGCCTTCTCTGGCTCTCCATGTAGACTTGATTCTACCCCTCTACTCACAGCTAGCAGGGCAGTTTTCACCTTATGGCACCAGTTTTTATACCTTCTGAAAAAAATTAAAGGTAGTAACTTTGTCTTGATCAAAACTGTATATGTTCAAAACCTGAAATGATATCATCTGTTTTAAGAGACCTTGAACTGCAGCAGTGATCACAACCCAGAAGTCCAGTAGCAACCTGGCGCTGATAGTCTCTAAAACAATATAAGAAAAAATCCAATTTCTTTTGCAGAGTAATTTATAATTACGTAGAATTTTTTTTAAAGACTGTGTAATGCACAGTGGAGTCAGAGGGTAAAATTGAGCTTTATTTCAAATTGCAGGAAACAGAGATGAAGCCAAATGCTTTGCACATAAAATGGGATGGGATTATGAGCTTATTCAAGCTGGTAGAAGGTTTTATCTGTGATGATGCCTTAGTGCTGAGAAAAATAGAGATGCTTTTTGTTAAGTAGCATAGACATTGAGAAAGCATGGTTTTTATAAGCCTGAAGTGGTTCTTTTTATATTAAGTATGAGCAGATAGCTTCAACTCTGCAAGTATTATTAAGCACTTTCTTTTAAATGTGTGGCAATGAGGCAGTGCCTAGGGGAAAAAAAAATGTACTTATATGATCACAAACATACACAAATCTAAAGGTATCTCTGTATCCTGAAGAAGTTTATTAGGGAGAGAAATGCTATAAACATAACAGATATAAGACAAAGATGACCAGCTACAGCTGAAGAGAGCAGGAAGTTCTGAGAATAACAGGAGGAAATTCCAGAGCACAATTTGTTAATGGTTATCATTCCAAACATCTTCCTTTAAGAGATGAAGCTTACTGTAAAGTTAGTACAAAGTTTTGACTAAACAATAACTTTAAATCAGATCTCTCGTATGACTAGCTGTCACATAGAAAATAGTCTAAAGACACGTATGGCCTGGGTAAAATGTTTATTAGCTTGTTATCATATAAAAACTAGAAGATTTCAGATAAAAATTTGGACTTCTGAGTTATTATAAAGTATCAGAAATTTGGCAACACAGGATCTATAATCCTTTACGCCATGATCAGCTTGAGCTGGATATTAGCTTCTTTGTAGGCAGGGCAGGCTCATCCCAGCCCCCTTCTCCACCACACATTCTGGGCCCTTACAAGGGCCTCGTTTTATGTTGTGTATTTAGCTCTTGTTAACGAGGCGAGTTAGTAAGCCCTGAAATGCTTAAATTCTGTTATGAAAGCTAATTCATGTGGGGTTAATGATATTAACATATTCTCTATACTCTTGTAGCCTTCTCAAATGTAGTTCTCTTACCGGTTAACTATTATTGACTACAATGTTATATGTCCAGATTATCAGAATTTACAGCTTGGAAGCTCTTTGTTGATCTTGCTGATTCCACTCACCCCGCCCACCCCCATGAAATGAAATGACTTCTTTAACCAGATGTCTTGGGTCTGAATTTAAAAATAGAATCACACCAGAGGAAGTAAATTAGTGTTTTTGCAAAAATATTTTTGTTTGTTGTACTGTTATAAAGCAGTTGCTAGACAAATTTGTGGATGATTGAATATTCTAGAACATTGTTTAAACTTTCTTCAGTTAATGGATAGAATTGAGGTAGAAGGTAACATATGGAATATGTTAACGTATAACATGTGGAATACTTATTTGAATAAAGGAGGATGCTTTGGTTAGTAAGACTATTTCAAAAAGACAGTACATTGTTACATGGAAAGTTACAGTGTTTCAATGCTACAGATTGATCAGTTGCCAACAATAATATAAGCAGGTAATGCACTGATAATTTCTAAATTCAGCAAAAATACCACCACTTTTGTAGAGCCTCTGGTGGTACAAAGTTGGATTCAAACATGTCTTAAAATGCATCCCTTGTTTCTGCTCAGATTAATTAGTTATAAATTACTGAAAAGAGAGATGTGTAATTGAAGCAACGATGACAGGCTTTTACTAACAATAGTGTGAATAACTTAGAGCCTCTTGCATTTGGTTAATTTGAATTGTAATGGATCATCATACCTATAGAATATAATTCATTTGATGGCAAGGCTATACATAATAGGAACTTTTTATGAAAATTGGATATTTGAGTTAAACTACATTCATAGCCAAGAATAAAATTTATTTGATCCATAAGACAGACTTCATCAAGAATTAAATGTTCAGTCATTAAAAACTGGTTTATGAATAAATTTTCAAAACTGAATTTATTAGACATGGCATAACTTTCTTTTGGTCATTTACTACATTCTGATTTCTAGAATGTTAGAGATAGTTTGTATTAATTACATACAATGTATGCTTCCTTTTGGTTAAGTAGATCTATCCTAATAATTTGAGGTCTCAAAGAACTGCCTTCTAAAATCAAAAATGTAAAAATTTTGCTTTATAAAATATCTTTAAAACAGAAATCTTATATAAAGAATACTAGACTTCAACATTCAGAAAACTAAGAACATGGCATCTGGTCCCATCACTTCATGGAAAATAGATGGGGAAACAGTGGAAACAGTGGATGACTTTATTTTGGGGGGCTCCAAAATCACTGCAGATGGTGACTGCAGCCATGAAATTAAAAGACGCTTACTCCTTGGAAGGAAAGTTATGACCAACTTAGACAGCATATTGAAAAGCAGAGACATTACTTTGTCAACAAATATCCGTCTAGTCAAGGCTGTGGTTTTTCCAGTGGTCATGTATGGATGTGAGAGTTGGACTGTAAAGAAAGCTGAGCGCTGAAGAATTGATGCTTTTGAACTGTGGTGTTGGAGAAGACTCTTGAGAATCCCTTGGACCGCAAGGAGATCCAACCAGTCCATCCTAAAGGAAATCAGTCCTGGGTGTTCATTGGAAGGATTGATGTTGAAGCTGAAACTCCAATACTTTGGCTACCTGATGTGAAGAGCTGACTCATTTGAAAAGACCCTGATGCTGGGAAAGATTGAAGGCAGGAGGAGAAGGGGACGACAGAGGATGAGATGGTTCGATGGCATCACTGACTCAATGGACATGAGTTTGGGTGGACTTTGGGCATTGGTGATGGACAGGGAGGCCTGGTGTGCTGTGGTCCATGGGGTCGCAAAGAGTCAGACATTACTGAGAGACTGAACTGAATTTGCTATTCCAAATGCAGTAGAAATCCTAATTTGGCATTATGATTTGTAATTTTTATATAAATTGGTTTTCTCCTACATTGTAACACATTATTTTGTGCTGAATTTACATATATTTCTAAGTCCCCCTTATATTCACACACCCTTGTACACATTTTTAAAAATGTATTTATTTCTAATTGGCAAGTAATTGCTTTACAGTATTGTGTTGATTTCTGCCATGCATCAACATGAATCTATCATAGGTATATATATATATATATATCCTCTCACTCTTGAACCTCCCTCCCTCCTCCCAACCCATCCCACCCCTCTAGGTTGTCACAGAGCGCCAGTTTGAGACCCTTGCATCATATAGCAAATGCATTTACATTATATATCTAATACTGGATCTGTGAGTGTGGAGCACACAGTAGATACTCAAAAAGGGATTGTCAAAATTCGATAGCTGTGTAATACATATTTTATATACATACATGGATTTTGCAAAGTTCTCAGTTCATATAAACTTTACTCCCTTAGATTATCAATGCAATATGAACACTTTTGAAATGCCATTTAAAAGCAAACATTAATATTTAAACCTGGGACATTAAACAATTGCACTGCTTAGCATACAATTCAATTGGGTAATTACTGAGGATAAAACTATCCTTTAATTCGAAACCTTTAAGTCAATAACAGATATGGAAAGAAAATGCTCTTTAAAATGTATTGTTAATTTCCAATATCATAGCCTGATGTTCAGATTTCAGTACTGAGATACATGTGTTTAAACAAATAATTTCAGTGAGATTACAATACTTGTAAACAGTGCATCAGAGATAGAAGAACCATTTATATCTAATGCTTTATGGAGGATCTCTTCGTACTGGGAAATCATGTGATACTTCAGTGTCTTCCAGAAGAACCTATGATAGGAAGGATGATTGTATTTGGTTGGTATTATTTGTATAACATCAACATATTACAGCTAAAAACGGTTGTTTAATTTTAAAGAAGGCAACATCATGTTGTGTTGAAGAATACGGCTTCTGAAGCTAGAAGGCCTGACTTCAGCTTCTGACTCAGCTTTGTGCAAGCTGTGCAGCTTTAACAAGGCACGTAACCACTCTGTGCCTCAGTTTCTACATTTACTAAATAGGTATAAAAATTATACCTAATTCATGAGTTTTCCATCATAATGAAATGACTCAATATATACAAAATGCTTACTTACAATAGCACTTGGTCCTTAGAAAGTCATGTGTTTCGTTGAAAATAAATCATCTTTGTAGATCTATTAATATATTTTAAAAGACCCATTTCATCCTCAGAACTATACATTTGTGTGCATAGTAACTTAGAAATGTATTTCCTACTAGACAAAGTAATAGTTGGAAGTCTAAGAACAAATAACTGTGTGGCCTTGAACAAATCGTTTAACAGTCCTGAGCTGCATTTTCTCCAACAATACATTGACATAGTTGGTCTACATGATTTCTAAAGAATCTTCTATTTAAAAAAAAAAAAAGGAAAAATCCGATTCTATTGATTCATTCTTCTACATTTAAGCAGAATATTATATATTAATAGTAGGCCAATAACAAGTAATTCATTATGGTCTTTGATAAATAACAGATGACCCAAACTATGATAGAAATGCATTCTTGCATCCATCTTTATTTTCTTACATTGCAGTTTGAACGGACAGTCACATATCAACTAGATTAATTAGATATAAAACTGGGCCCAACCATGTGTTGATTTGAATAGTCATCGCTGCTGCTGTTGCTGCTAAGTCGCTTCAGTCGTGTCCGACTCTTTGCAACCCCATAGACGGCAGCCCACCAGGCTCTGCTGTCCCTGGGATTCTCCAGGCAAGAATACTGGAGTGGGCTGCCATTTCCTTCTCCAGTGCATGAAAGGGAAAAGTGAAAGTGAAGTCGCTCAGTCGTGTCTGACTCTTAGCGACCCCATGGACTGTAGCCTACCAGGCTCCTCCGTCCATGGGATTTTCCAGGCAAGAGTACTGGAGTGGGGTGCCATTGCCTTCTCCGGAATAGTCATTGCAGTTTTATGCAAATCAGAAGCTTTCAGCCTAGTATAGTAGCATCAGGGAGGGCTCTATAAAACTCAAATATACATTTGTCTTAGCTATAAATACAACTCTCCTTCCTTATTATTCCACCAACATATATATACAACATATGTATACTTAATGGGAGTAAAGAACATTAGGTCTTGTGAAAATCTGGTTTTATTTTTATCTTTTTTTTTGTTGGTATAAAAAGCCTGAATGTAAAGTTATCTTTAAAAATGATGGACAAACAGATAAAATTTAGGTGACTTCTTAAAGGTTATAAATATGTCAGTTTTACTCAGTATACTATAAATCAAGTCCCCTTCCCCCTCCAGTTTATTAATGCACAGGGTTTGGAGTTTGAGTTATTACTGTTGGCTATTAGTAAAGCAGGCTTTAGAGCATTTCCCATATATATTTCATAAAACTCTTCTAGGTTATCTCCAATTTAGCCTCTATACTGATAAATTACAAAAACTACAAAACAGTAACGTTATTAGTATTGATGGTATTCCTAATATATAACCATCTTATTTCTGTTCTTACTACTCTAACACCAAGATCTAATATCATTAATATAAACTGAAGATTGAAAGAGAAGCTTGATTAAAATTTTTCTACACTTAGCATTTCTTTGCAATTCTCTTTAAGGACAGGGGTACAGAATTGAGGTAGTACTTCTGTCTTTAAAAGAGGATTGTAAAGACATGATAAATATATATCCTAGAGTTGTGACACTTAGAACTTTCAAATTGGGATACACTTTGGGTCCAGAGCGGTACTGACAAGACCTTCCCTCTATTTAGTGAACTGAGAGAGCTAGATGCAAATTACTCTAGCCAGTCCTATGCTCCAAGTCAGCCCTGGGGAAAAATGCAAGTGAGTTAGAAGAGCAAGCAGATGGGAAGGGGCAGCACATGTGACAGATGGAGGAAGGTTTCTCAGGATCACTAGACCCCTCCAGCCCCTGAATCTGTTCCACAGGCCTAGGAGCACACCTGTTTCCTGTCTCCTTCCAATAAATTTCCACTTTAGCTTAAGGCAGCTTAAATAAGGTTTGTTACCTTGCAACCAAAGGAACCCTGGCTTAGGTCACATTTGTTGACACACTTCCCTTTTGATAGTTTAGTGACTCTCTAGCCTACCCAAATTTTCAGCTTCATGTAAAACTATTTAGAGTGTCTGATTTATATATTCTACTAAAAACACATAATTCGTTAAAAAAAAAAAAAAAAAAACTTCATGTAATATTTTGGCTTATCTACCTTTTCCTCTTTGCAGTTTAGGGACTATTTCTAACTTACTGGATCCTCCCTGTCCTGCCTAAAATAATCACAGATTTCTACATTTATTTCTAAAATAAACTACAGATGTTAGTTTATTTCTAAAATAAACTACAGATTTCTGTAGTTGAAAACTTCAAATTTTCAGCAGTGTTTTGAACCCCACCAGAGAATTTTGATGTATGTACATTCCATCAGGCTTAGACTATGTTTATGAAGGAGCCACAAGGAACATTCAGCTTTCAAAAACAACTCTGTAATTCTTACACATTTAAAGAATACATGAAACTTTAGCTGTAGCAAAGATTCTTCTGAAAAAAAGTTTTATGGAAAGTGGCTTTAAAAGTTTTATAAACCACAAGTTCTGTAAATTTCAGTTTGGTCCTTTATTGGATTCTCAGGCTTCATTTATTGATGGTTGACTTAAAACCTCCGTCAAATACATTAGTATCTTAAGGTAACTTAGCCTCAACCATCTGAGTTTGATTCACTGCCACAGAATCAAGATTGCATAGTCGGACACGACTGAAGCGACTTAGCAGCAGTAGCAATGCCATGAAAACTCTCCCTGGCATATCTTAAACTTCATTCATATTCACAGTGTAACCTCAGTGGCCCATTCCTTTGCAAAGCCTGTATACTAGAATATGTAAGTGGAGCTTCCAGAGTTTAACTAAGGATTGATATGTCTGACTGGATCTGTAGATATTACAGGACATGCATTTACAGCATTCTGCTGATGCCAAGAACACTCTGCCTGTGTTAGGAGCAGAATTCATATTAGAAGTTGCCTCTTTCATTTCTGTGACACGTACTGATGCAATCTCTCTGGTCTGGGCTTTTTCTTGGGCCATTATAAATCGTCAATTTGGTTCTGTCTCTTATCCCTATTGGAGGGCTTCATCATGACTCTACACATGATGATCTTGTAACATACTTGCTAATAAATCCTCTAAATTACAGCATCCAGTAAATGACACAGCTCTGAAATAACAGCAGCAAGGTCTTCACCAAGCTGTGGATTCAATTGGTGAAGTTTTAGTCTCAGAACATTAACTAACAGTGCTGCTTTGGTGCGGACTTTCAGTAACCTTACAGATTTATCAAATGCCTACATTTGCGTGAGGCAAGGATATTGAGAGATCCTATACAATTCTGTTTTCATTATATAAATATAATATTAAAAACTAAAATAGAGTGACAACAGCCTTTAAAGCTCTGGCATTTTGAGTGCAGTGTCCCTTAGCGTATTTAGGAAGTAGAGTAAATCAACTGTAAAGGAACATATGCCAAAAGACAGCCATTTTTTTCTTGATATGTATTTTATTATAGAGTAGGTGGAAGCTATGAAGTGTATGAAATAGTGGCAAAGTGGTGGATTGGGGGTTGGAGGGTTTGAATTCTATCTGATCTTTTTTTCTCTTAATTTAAGCCAGATATCTTAATTTAAAAGAAAAGAATTGAGCTTGATGGTTTTTAAGGTTCCTTCCGTTCTAACAGCCTGTGAATAGAAAAAAGTTAATGGCTTTATGATTACCATTATCCTCCCTTTGCTCTGCATGTCTTGTTTTAGTCTGGTGCCTACTCATCAGTATGACTGAGCTGCAATAGTGCTTGACCGTCAAATGCTACTAATAAGACATCAGGGAAACAAATGTGTCTCTGTGTTTATCCATATTCTGTCTTGAAATCCATTTATTCAATCACATACAATACAATTCTAGCAAGTCATATTATCAAAACAAAGCCTAGGGTAAATAACTACTTTCTCTGTTTGTTATTTCCTTCATACAATTAGTGGGACTTTATTTATGTATGTATTTCTCAAAGAAATCACTTCCGAGTGGATTCTGTCTTTCCTGGAACCAAATTCCTCTTTTAATATTTTTCTCAAGAAATGGAATAGAATGTCTCAATGGAAACACATAAAAGCAAATTCTACATGGAGACAGTAGTCAAGAGCTTATAATGTCACTATCATGCTAAATAGAGCTTAAATTGAAAAGGTGGAGAAATGACTTCTTGGGACTCATATTTGGTAAAATTGAGGGAAGTTGCATGTTATGATCTGATCTACATATATTTAGTATATAATGGAAGGAAAACCTGCCCTCAAATAGAAATGGGAGCAGAAACCATTTTAATACTGTTACTTTAAACTAGTGCATAAACATTACACATTTAAAAAAAAAATTCAGCTATAACATTGATTTTAAAACAGGGAACATTTTCTTTTTGCAATAGGTTTATATATTTTAGATGCTCTAAAATATTTTAAGTGTCATTTGCTTAAAGATAGCATTTTATTGTGTCACTTTTCCACGGCGTATCTATTGTGAAAAATTATATAGACCTATAATACAAGGTAGAGCTTCCCAGATGGTTCAGCAGTAAAGAATCTGCCCGCCAACAAAAAGACATGAGTTCGATCCCTGAGTTGGGAAGATCCCTTAGAGGAGAAAATGACAACGCACTCCAGTATTCTTGCCTGGGAAATCCCATGGACAGAGGAGCCTGACGGGCTGCAGTCCATGTGGTCACAAAGAGACATGACTGAGCACGCATGCACATCACGTTATAATATAAGTTAATTCTCAGTTGAATACTTTAGTTATAATAATAATATTTAGCAAGTATAATTTAGAACACCCAGGTAAATTTAAATTTCAGATATATCATTTTAGTGTAAGTATTACTTGTGAAATATTTTTGATATTCTTATACTAAAAATCCATTGTTTATCTGGGATTCAAATTTTACTAGATGTTCTGTATTATATCTGGCAACTCTTTTTATGTGTTAAGAGATATTTTACTTTTTCATTTTACCTTTATGTATGTGTAAAAAGTTCTGGAAAATTAGTCACTAGCTTTGACACTCTAACTACAGTAAACATACAATTGAGTACTTTGAAATGTAAGAAATTACAAGAACAAAGATACTTTATTTTTGAGAAGGGAACTTGCTGAAAATAATGCTCTGCACGGCTGAGCCATTTCAACTTCTCTTCTCATAGTAAAATCTAGCATGGTAATATTTGAGCAATTAATATTATTTAAAAGTATATTCAATGAATGCTGAAAGTGCCTAGCTCTTAAAGAATTTTCAGACTAATGATGGCAGGGATGGGCATCTTCATAACTAGAATTTGGATGAGCGATGTTTACATCAGACCTTCTCTGTACTATAATTTAAAATAGAAAGTACCGAGAGATAATCAGAAAAAAGAACAAATCTGAAAAAACTTTGACGGTTGTTTCTTAATGTGGTTTTGGAATGTGTTCTTATGCAAACTGACTCACTAGATGTTTTTCTTCGTTGCAGTGTGCTTCCCGTAACTTCAGTAGTGGTTTTGAATATAGTCTAACATCAAATGTTCTTTGAGCATTATGTTATTAATTTCTAAATTAGATGAATTGGAAGGAATAGTGCAATAGAAATATGCTTTTCTTGTTCTCAGCCTTGCCACTTTTCCACCCTCATCCTTTTTATGCATGGCAACCATAGTAGTGTTTGAAACACCAAAATGTGATATTTTTGTATTTCAAAATCCAGCTTAAAATTCCCTCAAAGCTTTCACTTGTTTTTAGGATAAAATCCAAAGGTTTAACCTGGCTTGAATCAATTGCTCTACCTGTCTCTCTAGACTCACTGCCTGCATATCTTCTGTTCCTCACTATGCTCTACTCATACTTGGCAACTGTCTGGAGATGAGAAACTCAGCAGGAAGCAGACTAAATTGTATCAACTTCTACTATACTTTTTAGGTTATTTATAGAATCTTCGCTTGGAGCAGGCAGTCAGGGTTATGGCCACAGGTAATGGGACAGGGATCTAGCTAAGAATATACATGAACATACATCTTGCTCTAGCTTTTACCCTGACAGTATATCTTGTGCATTGACCTTTATTCTTGAATGCAATCACTGCAGTCCTCAGTTCCAAACTTTTTATGTTAAATTGGTTCTCTAATTATCATTTTACTACTTATTTTGATATTCTTTATCTTAGATTGTTTTTATCTCAAATTATCTGGTCAACTATCTGGCAAATGCTATGTTAAGCAACACAGAATCTTCCTCACATGTGGTCTTCCCTAAAACCAACTTTGAGCCTGGTCTAGGCAAGTGGTTCTCAAATAAATGCATATATCAGAAACAAATGCATCAGAAATAAATGAATGGTATATTAAAACACAGATGGCCAGACCCCTGTCCCAGAAATTCTAATTTCATAGGTCTGGATTAGAACCTGAGGGTTTGAATCTCTCACAAAATCCCAGGTCATGCTAATGTGGCTGGTAGGGGATCAGACATTGAGAGCCTCATTGCTCTAAGCAAATTCAAAACCAAGAAGTAAAATGTGAAATGGCAAGCTATCTCGTCATGGAAAACTCATTCACCAAGCTCAATTTTCCTTCCATAGATACCTAAATCCCATTCAAAGAAATACCTAAGTAGTATTAATCCCCTCTTTACCTGAAATTGTCTCTTTAAGGCCATTTCTCCTTTCTGTTTTCATAGCCAGCTCGGTGAAACTGATATAAATATGTCTATATATGTTCTCTGTATTTTCGGCCTTCTACCTTGTCAGTGTATTTTTAATCCTAAATGACATCCTTATGCAGTACAGGGAAAGAAAAGCAAAATAATTTCTGCTGCTGCTCCACCCTCAGCAACACCCTTCAGGTTACTCCTAACCACCCCCACTATGGTCTGCTTTCTGCTCCCCAGCTCCTATTTGTACCCAAGATAACTCTGTAAATGCAGTCCTAAATTCAGTTTGGAAGACTGTAAGTGACCTGCCATTTAAGTCATAAATTGACGTAGGAAGGTGTCCCAGTTGGATACAATCCCTTCTGGAGGAATGAGTTAGAATTTAAGTATGTCCTGGCTTCTCTATTAATTAATCACATCTGGAGACTTCATCTGCCTACAACTAAGTTCTTTTGTTGTTCCTAATTCTCTGGTGGTTTGATTTTCTTTGTCAAGGATTCAAAAAAAAATGTGAATAATTAAATGCTGCTAGCATAATTGGGTAGAGCAGGAAACAGCTACAGGAATCCAGTACCTGCCTCAAATCAGGCATGACCAGAATAGATCCAAAGAGACAGAGCACATCTAGGGAGAGAGTACCTGAAGGCTTTGGCAATGTTAGCTGTCGCTAAAGGTTTCTCCCCCACTCAGCTCATACTTCCAAATCAATCTCTGTCTATCAAACCTACCTGTTCATTCCTAACATCTGGCTGAGCACATGCATTCATTCTTTCACCTGACAAAAATTTATTAAACACATTCTATGTGATTCACACTGTACTAGGGCCTTGTGATAGCAACTTGATATGAGCTTGGACCTCAAGAAATTCCCAGAATGCAATGGGAAGCAAATATATATGCTCTGATAGAACTATGAACAAGATATTAATAATTTAGGACTACAAAAGAGAGAATAATTCAGTTTTCTTATAAAGGGGAAGGGAGTCAGGAAAGGATTAAAGAGATGATACTTAATACTGCACCTTGACAGATAGTCTGCTTTTGGTAGAGGGGTGGGAAGGAGGAGTTATTATAAACAACACTGTAAAGTAAACAAGGTTAGAATTTTGTATTCCTTTTCCATAAATAGTTGGGCAATAGTTTGAGATATTGTGAGATTATTGGACTCAATGTCACATACTTAATTAGCGGTAGAGTTCCCTGGTCAGGGAATTCCTATGGAGAAGGGAACGGCTACCCACTTCAGTATTCTTGCCTGGAGAATTCCATGGACGGAGGAACCTCGCAGGCTACAGTCCCTGGGGTCGCAAAGAGTCGGACACAACTGAGCAACTAACACACTTCAGTCAAGAGCTCAGGCATTTTCATTGGAGGTCCAGTCTCTTTATACCATTTCTAGTTGGATGTTTCCTCTCAGCACAAAATGTAAGATGATCCTGGTTAATTTAGAACTTGCTGGCTGCACAGTTTTTTCCTGAATTTATGATTAGTCTCTCTAAAAAATCTTCATAGTGAAAAATTACATAAGAGTTATCTAAGATAGTATGCCAGAATTCCACACATCTTTGTATTTTGGCATTTATTATTTATTTAATTTAAAATTTATATTTCATGTAGGGGAAAAACTATATTTTTCCCTTTGCTACTTAAACCTGCCTGTATTTATTTCCTGGGGTCCAAATAATAACCTGATATTATTTTAGTATTTACATTAAAATTTTGATCACTTCATTGGGAAAAAAAATCAAACTTTTTCTCTGGGCAAAAATTCTAACTTCTAAAAATGAGTAATCATTAAAGATTACCATTAAGGTACTTATGCATGCTGTTTAAAAAAATAGAAGGAGGTTGTTTCTGTTTCAGACTCTCTGAACTTTTCTGGAAAATATGGTTACCATGAATTTGTAGATTTATTTACAAGTGAACAGAATAATAACAGTAGTGTAAAGTAAGAGCTTAGAAGATAGACATTGAGGTTCATAGAGTTTATGCTATTTTAGCATAAATGACCAAACATGTCTATGCTCAATCATAATTATCAAGCTTTGTAAAAATCATCTAAAGTTTAGAAACAAATTTGCTAGGAAAACACTACTTGCTCTTAGGGACTGTGGAAACAACTTCCCAAAATTCAGTGACTTATAAGGATTCTTCTGGTGTGACTTGCTTTATATCTACCTCATAGCTACATCCTAAGGAACACTTGGCTTCCTTCGAAGCTTAGGGACAGAGAAGAGAGGACTGAAAATTTCTTTGGACTCTTAAAAACTAGATTGCCCACTAGATTTGACTAGAATGCAGTATTATGAATCCAACCTTGTTTCAAAGGAATAGGCAAAGAGAAAATGATGAACTTAAAGCATGTGACTCAGCTGGTGAAGAATCCACCTGCAATGCGGGAGGCCTGGGTTTGATCCCTGGGTTGGGAAGATACCGTGGAGAAGGGAAAGACTACCTACTCTAGTCTTCTGGCCAGGAGAACTCCATGTACTGTATAGTATATGGGTCACAGTCGGACATGGCTGGGCGGCTTTCACTTTCAGCTAAAGCCTAATTTGACAATGATACAAAATCAGTATTCTTCTCATATTCACTTCTACCTGGGCCCTTCTGCCCAAATCTGCAGCTGTCTCCATTGTTACCTGAAAGCCATATCTCTTTGAAAACAAGGTAATAAAGAAAGAAAGAAAGTGAAGATGCTCAGTTATGTCCAACTCTTTGTGACCCCATGGACTGTAACCTACCAGGCTCCTCAGTCCATGGAATTTTCCAGGCAAAAGTACTGGAGTTGGTTGCCATTTCTTTTTCCGGGGAATCTTCCCGAACCAGGGATGAAACCCGGGTGTCTCGCATTGCAGGCAGAAGCTTTACCATCTGAGCCACCAGGGAAGCCCTAACAACAAGGTGGAAGAGAAGAAATAGGAAGAAGAGGAGGGAAGATGACAAGAGGAAGAAGCAGGGAGGGAAGAGGCCAAGAGAAACAGCTATGTTAAAATCAGAATCCTCCTTGCTTTTTGTCTTGCCACCGACTGTTACTAGCCTGACAAAGATGGTGCTTTGTCCCATCCCTGGCCTGACTCTAACCTTGCTGCCTGATCATCCACTCACTAGTACCTAATGGTCTTAATCTCCTTATGGAGAGGTTCTTATACCTATGGGTTGAACAAATCAACCCTTAAAGTCTTGTTCACACATCCCTGACTGTGAAGCTGCCCCTGAATATTAGAGCTGCCTGGGAACTACATTTCCTACTCTCTTGATTATGTGAGTTTCAGTTCAGTTCAGTCGCCCAGTAGTGTCTGACTCTTTGCAACCCCATTGACTGCAGCACACCAGGCCTCCCTGTCCATCACCAACTCCTGGAGTTTACTCAAACTCATGTCCATTGAATCGGTGATGCCATCCAACCATCTCATCCTCTGTCATCCTCTTCTCTTCCCACCTTCAATCTTTCCCAACATCAGGGTCTTTTCAAATGAGTCAGTTCTTTGCATCAGGTGGCCAAAGTACTAGAGTTTCAGCTTCAGCATCAGTCCTTCCAATGAATATTCAGAACTGATTTCCTTTAGGATGGACTGGTTGGATCTCCTTGCAGGCCGAGGGACTCTCAAGAGTCTTCTGCAACACCACAGTTCAAAAGCATAAATTCTTCAACGCCCAGCTTTCTTTATAGTCCAATTCTCATATTGATTCATGACTACTGGAAGAACCATAGCTTTTACCAGATGGAACTTTATGTGAGTTTAGAATTACTATTTAGATTACTCTTCATATTTCCAAGAGTTCTCTTCGTAATAGAATTATAAACTTCTTAATGAGTTGTTAATTGTTCTTCTTACTACTGTATTCACAATGTTCTTGGCATATAGGAAGAAGATGTTTACTGAGGATTAAGTGACTTAATTTTCTGTTTTATAAAATCATTGTCTTTCTATCACTTAGAACAACTTTGTGTCTAGAACAGGACTTCAATAAGCATTTGCATACTGACTGGTTCTTTTAAATGCTACAAAATGAAATAGTACTCATGGCAGGGATGTATAAGTTGACTCTTAAATACATTTTCTAATAGCAATTAAGAGAACAAATTATAAATAGCTATTCCATTGTGTATGTGTGTTACTCAGTCGTGTCCGACTATGACGTCATGGGCTGTAGCCTGCCAGATTGCTCTGTCCAGATCACCCCAGGGACTGAACCCAAGTCTCCCACATTTCAGCCAGATTCTTTACCATCTGAGCCACCAGGGAAGCCCCCATTCCATTGTATGGTTTGATATTCAAATACGTACACAAACATTTTCCTTGCAAACATGGAATTTTTCCTACAGTTGGGCAAAAATGAACATAAAAGCTAAGATGCAACTCCTTGGACAATTTACCCTGATTTCCCATTCTAATTATATGCAAACATGAATTAGGAGAAAAAATCAGGGGAATTTTATCTGACAGTGTTGACAGAGAATTGTGCAAAATCAGCATAAACACATCTTAAATCAGAATATATTGCATGAAGTATGTAAAATGCTATCAGAAATGCTTCATGTTTAAATGAAATTGTCAGAAATGCTTCATGTGTAAATCCTGTGAAAGTTGGAGCACTTATAAAAATTTGTAAGAATAATCCCGGGGAAAAATTTTGGCATGAATTTCTGAATGTTTTTTTTTCTTACCAAAATGTGCTAAATCTTACCAAATATGAATACCACACAATAATATATTAAAATATTGAATGTAACATTTCCCCCAACAATTTTAACTAGATATTGCAGAAAAAATTACTGCTAGAGGAAAATAATGATTAAATGGGAGAAAGGACAAAGATTTTAGAGTCGATAGACCTATATTGTAGATCTGGAGATACATATGTATATTTCTCCCAAAGTAAACATTATGGAGGCCCTACCATGTACAGAGTGCCATGAATTTTCCTGGGAACATATTTATTCTTCTAAACCTATTCTAATCCTTGAAAGTCCTGTGAGGTAGCTGCTGTTGTTCTCATTTTGTACACAGTGAATCTGTGAACCAAAAGTTAGGCGTTTTCCTCCGCATGATAAAACTAATATGTGTTTAAGTCAGGGTCATTGCAATATCCTCTTTGTAGTACTAATTCCACCACATCAAAAATACCTCCTGATAACACCTGTAGATAAAAAGTATGAATTCCATGTCTAATGTACTCTTTTTTGACTCTTTATAGCTCAATTTTCTACCTCGCTACTTTTGTGGAATAAAATATTGGTAACTTCTCTTTCCCCAGTATAGTAATTTGCAATAATTTCCAGCAGCTTGCACATGTGTGTATAAAGATAGAGACCTAGATGAAAGAATGACTAAGTTACAGTATAGAGGTAACTTCTCCCACAAACCTACATTTCTGAAAATGTTTTATAATAGAATTTCCATATTCATTTCTAACTTTAAAAAAGAGTACAGAGTGCTATCTCATTGTCTCAACTCTTTCTGCTCCCCAGTTTATTGAGATATGAATGGAATATCTTTACTGCTCAATTCCTTTCCCTTAGCCAGCCCATAAGATGAGTCCTGGTGAAATACAATTTTCTGAAGTCTGCAGACTGCAGAAGGCAGTTCTGTTACCTTAATTGTTGCATTGCCCATAAATCAAAGTAATTTAAAGAGGATCAGCCTTCCAGTCATGTCATGCAGAGCAACAGATCAGTGATATTGCAAATACAGCACAAAAAATGCGGCCGATGTTCTGAGGAGAGGATTGCTTTTGCTCAACAAATTAATAAGTCTCAGATAGCTACTTTTTAATTTCCCATATATTTCAGATCAACAATTTTTTTCTTCTTCACAGGATTTTTTCATCACATTTTCCATGTTTTTTTCAATAATTTGACCCTTATGTTTGTCTTTTGACTATGAGATTAACATTGTTCTCACCTTATCCTTTAATTGTATTAGTGATCAGTGCTTTTAATGCATGGTTTATCTAGCCTTTATTTGGCTTGAATTGAAGTTGACTCAGTTGGGTTTTAAATAAACAAACAAACACTTTCTTCAAAATGAGCCTTGTCATTTTAATCTACAAGAGCTGTTTTAGCTGTTTTGTGGTTAGTACCACTAAACCTTATTTTGTGTTCCAAGGGGCTATGCTTTGTCCCTCCCATATGAGGTATCAGCAATGACATTCTGGCCCTCATTCTTTATTTTTCCTTCAAGCTGTTCTCATGCTATCCTTCTTTTTCTTTATAGCCTCCCTGATTCCTCCTTTATAAAATAAATAGTTCACCCAAGAAAGTATGCATCTCCAAATGATTTTAAAAAGTTTATATATTCTGTTCAGATGTTTCTTTTAGGATTGCAGTAGCATTTACTTATGTGGAACATTGTACATAGGCAATCAGAAAAGTATTCCCCCTTTCCTAGGTGTTTTACTGTTTTCTGTTAGCTTGCACACTCAAGTTCATATGATTGGAAATTTTGGAGAGATAAGTGAATTATCTAAAGTCATACAACAGATCTAGCCATGATTTTTATGTCTTTTCTCTTTTTGTTCACGTTATATCAACAGATTATACTGGCTAGAACTATCTGTTGAGTTGCAAACAGACATTTCTGGATTCTGCCTCATGTCAAAGTTAAATAATCATTATTTCAGTGTAAAACAACTTTTCAACAATAATATGGGAATTTAAGCTATCAGATCATTAAATGGTGTTGTTAATCCTCATCCCAGGTCCACTGAAGAGGCATTCAGAACTCTAAACAATCTCCTATTTCTGTTTTGCCATTCCTCATCCATGTACATTATCTTTCATTGTCTGGCAATATTAAAAGCTTTAGCATGTATGTGAAAAATGTCGATGGGATATAAACCTTCATAAAGTCGTTTTATGGAGGAGCTTCCATGGAAGGTACTTATAACTAACTGCTTGCGATTGAATATTAGAATTATTGCATTGCGTTTAAAAGAGTTGAAAGTGAGTTTTAAAGTGTTTTGGGAGCATCCCTAATTCAAAGCCAGCTTAATTATGTTTTAAAATAGATTCTATAGTCCTCTAATCTAAAATACAAACCACAAACCTATAATGAAATAAAATGAATATTAAGTGTAGTATTTAAGTTTTTAGTTTATAATTGCATGTTTATTTTTATAATTTTTTTAATCAAATTGTGTATATCATTGTTGGAGATGTAATCTTGTAAATTCCAATGAATGGTATCTGAATGCATATTTTAAAAAATGAGATGCACTAGATCTCACTAAAATACGTTTGATGATACAATTATTATTGCTGGCACTTTAAATAAATGGAATTTAAATTATTGCAAAAGACTCTAATTTTCTCAATAGAGGGGAAGAAAAGATAATTGAAAGTTAATGTATAATAGAAAATATACTTCACACAATGTGTTTATAGCTATTGCTTGCTTCAGTGGGTATTTAGTAAACTAACTTCAGCTTTCTTTTTAACAAACAATTTAACAAACATTTATTGGACATATACTATTATATGCCAGGCCCTGAGGATAAAGAGGCAAATAAGCTTATTTGCTGTACTTTGAACAGCTTATTCCAATACAGATGCTTTGTTTAAAGAATGAGATGTGTGAAAAATAATGTTGGAACACCAGTGAAATACAGGGAATCGTTCTGATTGTATTAGCAGTAGCTTGAGGTATTTCAGGAGAAAAAAATAAAGAAGACGCCATATGATCAAAGCTGAAGTTTGAGCACAAAGAACAAGCCTAATAAAATGGAAAGAAAATTAGATTAAGGTACCCTAAAGCCAATGTAAGAGACATGTGTTCGATCCCTGGCGGGAGGATGCCCTGGAGTGGAAACAACCCACTCCAATACTCTTGCCAGGAGAATCCCATGGACAGAAGAGCCTAGTGGGCTACATACAGTTCATGAGGTTGCAAAGAGTCAGATATGACTGAGTGACTGAGTATTCACCCTAAAGCCTAAACGAATCCATCTTTTACCCATAGTATTAACTCTTTTGCTGAATAAAATTGTATGTTCCGCATACTTAAAGTCATAAAATTATCTCGGTACAAGTCGTAGATATCTGCAGATCTTGGATGGATATATCTGTTGTTATTGTTATCTTTAGCAATTTGTTAGGGGGTCAAATGAATACTTAAAGAAGCTTGACTCTTCCTTCAGCAAAAGGGAATGTGGAGACCAAAGCATGGGCTTCTCGTTGGCTTTCTGTTCTTAGTTATTGATGTTGTCGAAGTCCAAGTGAATGATTAGTGATGACAATTATTAGTTTATTATTCACTTTGGTTCAAGTTTCTGTTGCTGAATCATCACTGAAAACATGAATACTTGAGTTTTCAAGGTTGAGAACCACCACTGTATTTTCTTTTCCTTGCATGCATCTGCCCTGTGAGTTTACAAGGCAAGTCTTAAATATAAGCTTGTATCTGTGCAGTATGTAATGAAGTAGGGGGCAAAGCACATTATGTGAAAAAAACAAAAACCAAAAATAGTTAACTGTTAAGTACTTCATTATTTATATACTTGGATCTTTTCCATAACAGTTAAAAGGAACAGAAAATGATGTGTTCTGTAACAATTCTGAAAAGAACCTTTAGTTAGAGATCAAATGAAGATAACAGAAGAATTAAGAATGACAAGTCCACACAGTTAATTGAAATAAAGTAAGAGTGTGTATATATGTATATCTAGATATAAAACTTTATATATATATATAAACTTTTATATCTATATATAATATAGATATTATTTATATATAATATATATAATAAATATATATATATATAACTAAGGCTTCTCTGGTGGCTCAGATAGCAAAGAATCCACTTGCAATGTGGGAGACCTGGGTTCAATCCCTGGGTTTGGGAAGATCTCCTAGAGGAGGGCATGGCAACCCCCTCCAGTATTCTAGCCTGGAGAATCCCCATGGACAGAGGAACCTCAGACATGACTGAGCAACACAGCACACGCATACACAAACAAGCAAAAATAAATGCAAGAGATAAGAGATTTAGGTGACTGTACAGGAAGATTCTGATAAAAGGAATCACATAAGCCTTCACATTGCTTGCTGATGCTTACTCATGAGCCCAGGAACAAGCCCTCTTTCCCAGTTTGCATACTGCTGTCTATCTTTGTGTGGCCTTTGTCTCTAGTGTGCTACCTGAAGCTCTATTCTGCTGTAATCTAAACTGACCATGGCTTGCCCTTCACCCCTGCAAACAGAAGTTAAGACATCATGCCATTTATGAGTGTCACCATTAAGCATGAACCTGATATGAGAGTCCCATGATTTTTGTTTGCATTTAAAGACCATTGTTTGGTAAGCACCAAAGATATCAGGGAGTATCAGACCTTGCACAGTGATGTAGGGCAGTGAAAAGCAGTAGCAGATACCTGCCGAACAGGAATGAAGTGGAAATGTGTTCACCAAACTCTAATTATCAGTCAGTTGTTTATGTCCTTAATTTTCAAAATGTAGAGACCATGATCTTCTCAGTCCCAGTTAAACATCTCCTGCACGAGTCACAGTAGATACTTTGCTGGCTCAGTTTCACTCACCCTGGTTTCTTCCCCCATAATAATATATATGCTCCAAATATGTCATCTTAATTGTTGTATACTTTTTCTTTCCCCCCAAAACTAGTATCTCATAGTGGTTTAAATAATTTTACTTAAGAAACGTGTGCATTTCTTGATCCTCTGGTTGCTTTAGCTTCACTCTCAAACTTCTAGCATACACATATTATTTCTAATTCCTTTCATGAGTTTTTTATTTCTCCATTAGTCTGTCAGTCATGCTTCAATACTGTGTTGCTTCTGCTTTATCATTACCATGCATTTTCAGTCATTGTATCCATCTTTGCCTTAAAAACCACGTTTGCATGAATGTATTCACAGGATGAAAATCCCTAACAGTACAGAACTATACAAAACAAAATACTCTCATCTGTCTTCACTTTTCTCCCTAGTCTTCACTCTCCCTCCCAGAAATAACCATTTTCAACAGTTTGGTATATCTATTTTCAGACATCTTTCTGTGTGTTTATATATATATATATATATAAATGATATGGAATAGATGTGGGTATGTTAATTTACATAAATATATATATTGTTCCGTGATGTACTTTGTTCATTTAGCCATATGCCTGATAGGGGATTATATGATAATACATAAATTTCTTCCTTACTTTTTTAAAATATCAAAATATTTCATAATGGAGCTAAACCATGTACTTTTTTAAACCACTTTTCTGCTGTAGGATCTTTAGTCAAGTTCACTTTATTTTCTTCCATTTACATGGTAATGAACATTCTTGTCAGCATATGTTGATATTCTTATGACAACTTCTCCAGATTAAATCCCTACAATTGAAATTCTTGTGTTCAAAACAAAATTCTACAAGTCTAACTTTGATAGACACTGCCATATGGCATTGAAATAGACTTTACCAACTGACACACCAACTGTAGGTTTTAACATTTGGTATTATTAATCTTAATTAATCTAAGGTTTTGTTAACCTTATAATCTCATTTATATCTGGCTATTTTTAATTTACATTTTCCTTATTGTTCCTGAGGTTGAGTTCTTTTCATTTGTTTTTGTACATATAATTTTTTATGTTAGGAATTCCTTGATAACATGCCCATGCTTTTTTGTATTTACTAATTCAATAAAACAGTTTAGATATTCCAAATATGAATAATTTTTATATACCACTATCTTAGTGATGACTCCCAATGTTAAGCAGATATATTTATTGCTTATTTTTATATTTTTTCTTTATACACATAGATATTAAACTCCATTAGTTCAGAATCCTTGTTTTATATCTTTTCTAACATACTCAGTACTCAACATGACATAATAAAAATGCACTCAGTATTGATTGTCCATTGACAATGGAGACTTCAGTGGCAAATTTAAGACAAGGGTTAGCAGAAATATGCTGGCAATTCAATGCCAGGAATGACACAGACAACTCTGGGTGAGCTGTGCATGGAGTCCTGAAAATCCTGAAAGTATAATACCAGAGGATAAAAAGGGGCTTTTATACCCAGAGATACAAGCACTTCCTTTGATCTGTTGATAGTTTACCTAAGAGTTAACTATACTAGTCAAACAATGTATTTATCTTCGCTCATCTGTCTAGCTATTTACATGATAATCCACATGGAAAGGCAGCTTAAACCAAAATATTTTTCAAAGGCTTCTGTCAGGAAGTCATGTCCTAAGTGTTATTCCATAAGGCTGCCTGCAAAAGCCAACTGAAACATTTGTACATGTTCCATTTGTCAAATCACTCATTTTGCTTAGTTTTTATTTTTAAATCAGCTTTTATTTAATAAAGCTTCTTCCACATACATATTTATAAGCACATACAATTATGCAGATTTTGCATATAGATATAAATATTTTAAAGTGAACAGAGTACTAGTTCTCTTAGGAAAAAAGAATATATCTTAAGATTAAAGTGAAATATAGCAAACCCCTTTTTATATTTTGCCATTTCTCTCAGTTCAGATTAGCATATGCACTTCCCTTCTGAAAACCTTTATTCACTTTACTGCCAGATTCTGTGGTAACTTCCAGTGTGTTCCTTCCTTAGTCAAAGAGGCATGGTTTGTGTTTATTCTTTATAGAAGGATACAGTTTTCTCTAATGTTATAAAGTGTTAGTTGTTCAGTCATGTCCAACTTTGTGACCCCATGGACTGTAGCCCACCAGGCTCCTCTGTCCATGAGATTCTCCAGACAAGAATACTGGAGTGGGTCACCATTTCCTTCTCCAAATGTTATAAAAGACTGGAGCTAATTTTAATTATGCAAGTTTATAATACAGGTTTGTAGGAAGAACTGTCTTTCTCAACCATCCTGTACAGTCCTAAAGAAGCAAAATTTAAATGCTTTTTTTTTTAAGAGAAGGAGGTTGGGAGATGAATGAAAATAGTTTCTCTCAAACCTGTCTTTGTGTGTGTGCGTGTGTGACTAAGGTTTTGGCTTGAGAAAACTCAGTATGTTATGCAATCAGTTTCATGCATTAAAGTCCTTGAATATCAAGATACTAAAATGGCCATTTTACAAAAATAACAATGAATGAATGAAGGTTTTAGAATATCTCTAGTTTCAAGGGAAATTTTCTTGACAAGTAAAACCAAAAGCCTGGCCAATCTCCTGTGACTGACGTTTAGTTGAAATGGGCCCCTCCAATCATACCACCAAAAGTCTTTTTAAATTGTTATTATATATAGATTTTATATAAAATACATATAGCACTACATTTTTTATATATTGCAAACATGCTCCAATTAATATTTGTCATATATCTGTAATGTACAACTGTAATTGTTGAAGTATTGTAAGAGAAGCATTGAAATATGTGAAAGGAACGATAGGTTGAGATGAAGAAATCTTTAGTTTTAGTGCCTATTTCTACAATCTACTTTGGTAAATTAAACGAATGTCACACATCTTTTCTGGATATTTGTTTTTTTCATTCATCCAGCAAGAGACTTGAACTTGATAATGTTCTAAAATCACTTTTAGCTGTTAAATTCTATCAAGAAGTGTGATTTTCCTGTTTTACATGATTACAAAAGTTTATAGTTTTTATGGATTTGCTTTTTTGACATCTTATTGGGTATATCTGTGATTTATTCAATGCAAAGTCCTGCTCAGGAATATAGCTCCCCAATTATAGCATTGTTTCTCTGGAAAGAGAATAGTAAGTTTTAAAATGGACTTTTTTGATAGAATTTATATGAACACATTATATCAGGAATGTGGACTGCTAGTGTATTTCAGTTTCTCTAAGAGTGAATTCTCCCAATGGGCTTATTTGTTTTCTGAATACTCTTTATCTTGAGACTACATGAAAGAAAATGTATATTGCTTTGTGAAAAATAATTAGTAATGTTTAATGATTTTAACTGAAGGTTTATAGTTAATTTATTTGGAATCAAGAAAAGAGCTTCAAATCCTGTTTATTTTTTTAAATTTTTTGGTAGAAATGTTTAAATAAAACAGTATATAATATGAATTTTATATTACTATCTGCTATGCTAATACAAGAACTTTAGCACATGTGGCTCATTTTACTTTAGATTGCTTAATTTTTATAGTTTTTCCTTCAGAACTTCAGCAGTCCTTTAATGTAGCTTGAGTATGCCTGTGAATATTCATAAAATAAGAATACATTTAATGGGTACAGAGTTTCTGTGTGGGATGATTTAAAAGTTCTGGAAATAAATAGTGGTGCTTGTTACACAACACTGTGAATATATTTAATGTACTGAATTGTACATTTAAAAGTAGTTAATGGTAAATTTTATGTTAGCATATTTTACTACAATAAAAATGTAAATGTAATAAGACCATTATATTAATTGTCTGTGGAATTAAATTGGTGAATTCAAAGGAAAACACTTCCCTGGAAGAAAAAAATAAAAAAATACTTTGTATTTGATATTTGAGGCTGACTTTTTCTATACTGGGTTCTAGTTACCTAACTGTCTCCAAGCAAGTCTGGTATAGTAATGATTTGAAAGTAATCTCTCTGTCTCAAGGGTGAGATGACCTCTGTGGGTCTATTAATTCCATATCTGTATACATGTTTATGGTTCTTTCCTTATAAAAAGATTATTCACCTCTGACATTTTGATGATATGGATGTGAATGGAATATACAATTACAGTAGCTAAAGCAAGAACCTGTATGCAAGTCAAAAAGCAACAGTTAGAACCAGACATGGAACAACAGACTGGTTCCAATTTGGGAAAGATGTAAATCAAGGGTGTGTATTGTCATATTACTTATTTAACTTATATGCAGAGTACATCATGCAAAATGCCAGGCTGAATGAAGCACAAGCTGGAATCAAGATTGCAGGGAGAAATATCCACAACCTCAGATATGCAGATGACACCACCCTTATAGCAGAAAGCAAAGAGGAATTAAAGAGCCTCTTGATGAAGGTGAAAGAGGAGAGTGAAAAAGCTGACTTAAAACTCAACATTCAAAAAACGAAGATCACACCATCCTTTCTCATCACTTCATGGCAAATAGATGGGGGGGAAATGGAAACAGTGACGGACTTTATTTCGTTGGGTTCCAAAATCACTGCCTATGGTGACTGCATCCGTGAAGTTAAAATATGCTTACCCCTTGGAGGAAAAACTGTGACCAATCTAGATAACAAAAATAAACAAAGAGGACATAATCAAACTTATAAGCATTTGCACAGCAAAGAAAGCCATAAATGAAAGGACAACATACAGAATGGAAGAAAATATTTGCACACAATGCTACCAGTAAGAGATTAATTTCCAAAATACACAAATAGATCATATCACTCAGTAGCAAACAAACCAATTAAAAAAATGAACAGATCTAAATAGAAATTTCTCCAAAGTAAACATGCAGATGGCCAACAGGCACATGAAAAGATCCTCAACATTGCTAATGATAAGAGAAATGCAAATCAAAACTACAATAAGGTATTATATCCTCTCAATAATGGTCAGAATGGCCATCATTAAGAAGTCTACAAATAATAAATGCTGGAAAGAGTGTAAAAAAGAGGAAGCCCTCCTAAGCTTTTGATGGAAATATAAATTGGTACTTCCACTACAGAGAACAGTATGGAGATTACTTAAAAAAATAGTGTTGCCATATAATCCAGTAATCCCATTCCTGGGTATATATCCAGAGAAAAAATTCATAAGATACATGTATCTTAATATTTTTAGTGACACTATTTACAATAGCCAAGACAGGAAGGAAACTAAATGTCCATCGACAGAAGAATCAATAAAGATGTGGTGTGTGTGTACACACACATGCACACATATATATATGATGATTGCTTAGCCATAAAAATAATGTCATTTTCAGCAACATGGATGGACCTAGAGATTATTAGACTAAGTGAAGTGAATCAGAAACACAAATAACATATGAGATCACTTATGTGTAAAGTCTATAATATGATAAAAATGAATCTACTTCGAAAACTGAAACAAGCTCACAGACATAGAAAATAAACTTATAGTTACCAAAGGAAAAGTGTGGGGTGTGATAAATTAGGAGTTTGTGATTAGCAGATAAAACTCCTATATATAAGATACATAAACAAGCTGTTCCTACTGCTTAGCACAGGGAACTGTATTCAATAACCTATAATGGAAAATAATATGAAAATTTGTGTGTGTGTATATTGTTGTTCAGTTGCTAAATCATGTCTAACTCTTTGCGACCCCAAAACCATAGCTTTGACTAGATGGACCTTTGTCGGCAAAGTAACGTCTCTGCTTTTTAATATGCTGTCTAGTTTGGTCATAGCTTTTCTTCCAAGAAGCAAGCATCTTTTAATTTCATGGCTGACGTCACCATCTGCAGTGATTTTGGAGCCCACGAAAATAAAGTTTGTCACTGTTTCCATTTTTTCCCCCATCTATTTGCCACGAAGTGATGGAACCAGATTCCATGATCTTGGTTTTCTGAATGCTGAGCTGTAAGCCAGCTTTATCACTCTCTTCTTTCACTTTCATCAAGAGGCTCTTTAGTTCTTCTTCACTTTCTGCCATAAGGGTGATATCCTCTCCATTTCTGAGAGTATTGATATTTCTCTGGCAATCTTGAATCTAGCTTGTGCTTCATCCAGCCTGGGGTTTTGCATCATGTACTCTGCATCTGATTTAAATAAGCAGGGTGACAATATTACAGCCTTGACACCCTCGTTTCCTGATTTGGAACCAGTTTGTTGTTCCATGTCCCGTTTTAACTTATTTCTTGACCAGCATACAGATTTCTCAGGAGGCAGATAAGGTGGTCTGGTATTCCCATCTCTTTAAGAATTTTCCATAGTTGTTGTGATCCACACTGTCAAAGGCTTTGGCGTAGTCAATAAAGCAGAAATAGATGTTTTCCTGGAACTCTCTTGCTTTTTTGGTGATCCAGAGGATGTTGGCAATTTGATCTCTGGTTCCTTTGCCTTTTCTAAATCCAAATTAAACATCTGGAAGTTCATGGTTCACATACTATTCAAGCCTGGCTTGGGGAATTTTGAGCATTACTTTACTAGCGTGAGAGATGTGTGCAATTGTGAGGTAGTTTAAACATTCTTTGGCATTGCCGTTCTTGGGGTTGGAATGAAAACTGACCTGTTCCAGTTCTGCG
Organism: Giraffa tippelskirchi; assembly: GCF_054371585.1. NCBI lineage: Eukaryota > Metazoa > Chordata > Mammalia > Artiodactyla > Giraffidae > Giraffa > Giraffa tippelskirchi. The sequence goes on from NC_137277.1 coordinate 116,065,902, forward strand.
GCCACTGCTGAGTTTTCCAAATTTGCTGGCATATTGGGGGCAGCACTTTAACAGCTCATCTTTTAGGATTTGAACTAGGTCAGCTGGAATTCCATCACCTCCACTAGCTTGTTCGTAGTGATGCTTCCTAAGGCCGACTTGACTTTGCATTCCAGGCTGTCTGGCTCAAGGGCAGTGATCACACCATCGTGATTATCTGGGTCATGATATATTTTTTGTATAGTTCTTCTGTGTATTCCTGTCAACTCTTAGTATCTTCTGTTTCTGTTAGGTCCATACCTTTCTGTCCTTTATTGTTTTTTGATAGTTATTAATTAACTAGTGACTCATCATGATAACATGATTTGTTATTTAGATAGATTGTATTTTGAATAGTCTGGGACAAGGGATCAGGAGAATCTTTGCTAAATTAAAATTTTAAAAAATCCACAAAACTCCATAAAAATATGAAACTGTTATTCAAGTGAGGATGGGTAGGTCATGGAGTGGGGAAGTCCTGAGTATGACAGTTAAATTAAGTTAAAGCATGCTGTATGATAATTTTCATCTGGGAGTTTTATCTTATCCCTGCAGTTTTGCTTAAGAGGTTTTCTGTTCCTTCTTGCTAGTGATTTAGCATTTTTTCCCCAATAGTCTCAGTCTTTCTACCTTTGCCTGGAGCACTGTGGAAATCAATATAAGTAGGCATTCTCTATTCTGTGCTCAACACCTGTAGTTTCCTGTATGTGATGGTCTGAGATTCTGTAGATGTTTCTTAATCCGACAGCCACAGCATGATCCATTTGTCCATATAACAGTTTCCACAGCAGCAGGGAACATTAAGCTACTGCTGTGGGTGGTAGAATATTGCCTTTTGTTAGCTACAGGATGCAAGAGACCTTGGAAGAGGTTAGAATATTGTTTTTGTTTTTGTGGGTTCTTTGAAGATTGTATTGATCCAACTTATAAATGCCTTGACATGGGGTGGGATTGCTCTTCTCTCATGCCGTTTTTCCCTTAGCTTGTTAGTGACTTCCCTCTTGGTGGGAACAGAGAATTTAATCAAATAGCTGGCCGGGAATCTATTCTCTGCAAGGGTCATATGAAGGATATGGATTGTCTATAGGAAGAAAGACGATTCAGCTACAGCCTTGGTTTGATATATTAACCTTAAATTCAGTGTTCTCACTTTGAAATCCAATTCTCAAAACAGTTGGTTAAACAAGCCCAAGTTACATTTAGAGTTAAGTGCTAACCACACCAACCTCATAAGATTTGCAGAAGGTGGAAAGGATGGAGGCAGGCTATTTGGAACCTGTTTTCAAGGCAAAATTCTTGCTCATAACAGATACTTAGGTAGAAGCAGCACTTATATGACTTCAAATCTTTTTTATTGTATTCACTATATACTTATAAAGTGTTCCAGGTGCTGTGAGTAAAGCCAGAATGATTAGTTTGTGCATTCATGGGGTGGACGTTATACCTTACTTCAAGAGTTCATGGCTCAGAAAGTGAGGTACCAAACAGCTAATTTAAACTGATGCCAAAAGCTCAGCTTCTCTGTACACCGGTGCTGAATTGAATCTCAGAGAAGGAACTTTGAGTGAAGAGGCAGAGAATAGATTTATTGCTTTGCCAGGCAATGAAGGCCACAGCAGGCTAATGCCCTCAGAACCCTATGTCTCCATTTGGGGAAGATAGAAGTTTTATAGTAATTGTTTAAACAGTGCATGTATCAGTCCATGAACATTCTTCTGTCCGGTTGATGGTGAGGTAAGTAGGAGTCAGCACCATCAACTTTCATGTGCAGTCAGTCTGGGGGTCTACATGCTCGTGGGTAGAATACCACCATTAATTGTTAAGTTCTCCCATCTGGAGGGGTTTTTGGTATCTGCAAAATAGCTCAAAGATATTGTTGTATGTATCTCTTGATGAGGAAACAGGACCTTGCCCCAAGGCTATTGGCTTATTTTTTCTTCTTGGTTGCCCATCCCCTCCTTTCTCTAATTAATAACGGCTTCAATCTGCCAGTTGGAACTCGAGGAAGGTCATGGAGGCTGGATGAAGGCTGTTTCCTATATAATCAGAGAAATTGGGGACACAGAAAGACTTGTGCCCAGAAGCCCACTGGGTCTTGCACAGTACCAACAGTATTGTAAAGAAGTGATGGCAGTCTAACCTGGTCTAGGGGTCAGAGAAAGCTTCCTGTAAGGAATGATGCTTAAATTGAGGGGCATAGAAATGGTAGCAGAATTTCAGGTAGCTTAGTGCATTTAGTCTTGGTTGTTTCTCCATTTCTCTCATACCCCACTCCCCCACCCACTAGAAATGACTTCAGTAAATGGAGGGTAAAAATGCCATCAGACATATAATATATTAGGAAACTGTGAATCTTGTTTCTCCAAAGACCTTTAAAAGTCATTGCTCACAGTAAGTTTCAAAAAATATAGATCTCACAGATCTAGTTTAGTCTTTTAAGGAGTATGTGACCTTTGGACATCATGCTTCTCATCTGTAAATGGCAATAATACCTAGGTTATATAATAGATTGGTTCACATATTAGGTGATATATGTAACATTTTCATAAAACACTTGGTCATAATAGACAGTTATTATAGCTTCTGCTCTCCCTCCCCAGGCGGCTTGTACCCTTGCCAGAGAATTTGGAGACAGTTATCTTACCTTGTTCATATGTTTATTTTCCTTAAAAGCCAGCTTCTTAAATTCCTATGGGCTACCCAGCGGGAGAGTTGTGTTAAAAGCATTAACTCTCACATCAAGAAGCTTGTTTCCCTAAACTCTAATCAGCCCACACCTAATATCAAGGAAGCCAATGTAGTTAAAAGGACAGAGAAAAACGCTAAGCTCAAGAGCAGTGCTGATGACTTTTCTGAGATATACCTCCTTTCTGAATCCAATATAATGTACCTTTATCACTGTCGATCCATCAAATCAAGCAAAAAAAAAAGTTTATAATTTGATTTTCATCATTTATTCTAACCAATATGAAAAAATGTTAGAGAAATGACATTTAGTGGTAGAACTGTGACTCAGGAATTTTGAGTCTAGATGAAGATTCTTAAGTTAATAGTAAGGTATAGGGTCCTATTATTCTATTCCCTGATCAAAGACCCTTGTTCTTTACTCACAGCCACCTACTGTAGGTTAGCTCTAAACCTCAAAATATGTCAAATTGTTACCATATTGTATGATCATTTATTTTAAAATAGACTTTATCTTTTAGAGAATGTTTAGGTTCATAGCTTTCCAGGTGGCGCATCTCCCACCATGCAGGAGATGTAAGAGACATGGGTTCGATCCCTGAGTTAGGAAGATTCCCCAGGAGTAGGAAATATCAACCCACTCAACTATTCTTGCCTGGAAAATGGACAGAGAACCCAGTGGGCTGCAGTCTGGTGCCGCAAAGAGTCAGACATGACTGAGCACACAAGGTTCACAGCAAAATTAGGAGGAAGGTATAGAGATTTTCCACATTCTCCCTGTTCCCACACATTCACAGACTCCTCCATTATCATTGTTCCCCATCAGAATGGCACATTTGTTGCAGTCAGTGAACCTACTTTGACACATCATTATCACCCAAAGTCCATATTTTACCCTAGGGTTCAGGTTCACTCTTGTTGTTATATGTTGTGTGTTTAAAAAAACACATGGGTTTTGGACAATGTAAAATGACATGTATGTACCATTGTATTGTCTTACACAATAGCTTTATTGCCTTAGAAATCCTCTGTGTTTCACCTATTTATCCCTCCCTGTTTCCTTACTCCTGACAAACACTGATCTTTTTATTGTCTTCGTAGTTTTCAGTTGGAACCATACTGTATGTAGCCTTTTAAGATTAGCTGTTTCACTTAGTAATACACATTAAAGCTTTCCCTTTGTCTTTTCAGTGATTAATAGTTCATTTCTTTTTCTGAGTAGTATTTTATTATCTAAATAAATCAAAAATTAACCATTCACTTATTAAAAGGCATTTTGGTTCCTTCCAGGTTTTGCCAATTATGAATAAAGCTATGTGAAACATCCATGTATTTGTGTTGACATAAGTTCTTAGCACATTTGGGTCAATACTAAGGAGAGTGATTACTTAAAACATGTGGTCAGAGAATGTTTAATTCTGTAAGAAATCATCAAACTGTCTTTCAGGGTCTGTGCAGCATGAATGAGAGTTCTTGAGGAGTGCTCCATATCCTCAGCACCATTTGCTGCTGTCTGTGTTTTGGCCATTCTAATAGATGTGGAGCGGTATCTCGTTTTAGTTTCCAGTTCTCTAACGACATCTGATGTTGAGCTATCCCATCATGCCCTATGCTTATTTGCTATCTGTATGTCTTCTTTAAAGTGTTTCTTCAGGTCTTTTGCCCATTTTTAAAGCAGATTATCAATTTTCTTATTTATTGAGCTGCAAGATTTCTTTGTATATATTTCCTTTTTCCTTTTATCAAATACGTCTTTTGTAAATACTATACCTTCATGTGTGGCTGATCTCCTTATTCTCTTGATATTAAAAATAGTATCTTTTATAGAGCAGAATTTTTAACTTTTAATGAAATCCAATTTACTAATTATTTCATGCATTTTTTTTTTATGTGTTGTATCTGAAAAGCAATTGACGTACCCAAGGTTTTTCAGATTTTCTGCTGTGTTGTCTACTAGAAGTTTTATAATTCTGAATTTTACATTTAGGTCTGTGATCTTTTTTAAGTCAATTATTGGGATGAGTGTAAAGTTTGGATATGGATTAATATTTTTACATGTGGATTGCCAGTTGTTGAAAGTCTACTTTGCTTCATTGCTTTGCCTCTCTCCTTTGTCAAAGATCAGTTGACTCTAGTTGTTTGTATTTATATCTACGATCTCATAACTTATCTTTGAATGTCTATTTTCCTCATGTGTTGTGAATTTTATAAAGGCCCATATCATCTATTAATCCTATTTATGCCTAATATTAAAATATAGGAACTGGATAAATATTTTCTATATGACTCTCCTCATAAGATTACAATAGATAATTAACTGCATAGAAAACATAAATAATATAAAGTTAAATGTGTTTTATTAATGCTGTCAAAATAAGCAACATATTAATGGAATCATTCCAAACTTTTGATAATATAACTATTCTGAGGCACTTTTAATCTTATAGCTTCCCAGTCAACACTGAAAGCTTTCAAGACAGGGTTAATAAAAAATTCCAGGTGTTTGTTATGCTCAGTATAATTAGGTAGTGCTGATATATGTGAAAAGTAATTGCAAAATTCAGGATATCTAACATTGCATGTAAAGTGTGTACTACATTTATTCAATTTATTCTTTCATTTACTTAGCAAACATGTACTGAGTTCTGAGCATATCAGTTCCTATGCCTGGGGAGAAAAGGTAAATTATAGAGGCAGGTAAAAGGTTAAAATAAGTCCAAAATAAAAGCACAAAGTAAAGAGCATTTGAAAAGATTAGAGATTTCACAGAGTAGATAATAATTTTCTAATATCCTTAGTATGCTTTTTATCTGACTTTCTTCTGACTTTTCTTTAGCCCTAATTAGGATGGATATATGATCCAACACACTTTTTAAAAATCCATTAACTCAGGCAATTGAAATATCCTATCACTGAGTATAACATTAATTACATCACTCAAAGTACATTACAGGTTTGAATAATTGCATACATTTCTGCTGAATCATGTTGGCATTGTGTTGGTGGCTCATTGAAGAGTTCATCAGCTGAATGAATTCTCTGACTTGAAAGAGATTGGAAGGACTAATAAACAACATTTTAATTTAAATTACTATAAAAATCTACTAATAGGAGTAGAAGACATTATTACTATTATTATTTTGCCCCCTTGAGTTGCATTTTCAAAAATGAGATCAAAAGAATGAATAATGTTAAATCAAAGTTTGGTTTTGAAAATAGTAACTAGACTTGTAATCTTTAATATCAGAAATATAAATACACACACATATATATACACACACATATATATATATTTATCAAACAATATCTTTAATATTGTTTCATTCCAAAGGCAAGAACCTTCTGAGTAGATATAAAAAACATACATAAGCTATTCTGAATGAAAACAAACTGTTGTTTTATGGAAAGAACATAACATCAGTATTCTGGTCCTGTTTTTTTTTTTTACTAGCTGTAAATACTTTTAGATGTTTTATTTACTCTCTTTGGGCATTACTCTCCTCATGTACAAAATGTTAGCTGATTGTTGACATTTCTTCTATTTTAAAATCTATGATAAAATAACTACTCAGTATGTACAGCATTAAGCATATGTCTGGTCTTCAATAAGAACTTTGAATGAATAAAAAAGGATTACACCTTATATTAGCTGCCGTTAAGTGTTTGTGAATAAAAATTTACTTACTTGTGGTTAGTTTCATATACATATATAATATATACTAATTTTATTCCTTCGTTCTGTGTACCTATTGTGTACTAATCCTGTGTGTTTTAGACAGCATTACATGTCTCATTAGCAGTAATGAATGTGATATTTCTGTTTGCATACTGAGGTGGGGATATATAAAATTACACCATGATATTTTCTAGTAAAATTGGAAAGATTATTACCCCAAGATTAGGAAAGATAAAACATAGTCAGTGTTTAGGCAAAGAAAAAGAGTGGAAGATGTGTGTGAATTACTTCTTTAGAGGAGCATTTCTTTCTCTGAAATTCTTCTTGAGCCAAATAATGAGAAAGGATTCCTTATGATTTAGGGTGCCTGGTTTGCCAGTATTCACTAGTAGTGTCTTATTTTTTTTTTTTTTTTACCATCTGCACAACTGCTTCATATCAATCGTATAATTTATTATGTCAATTGTTATTTTATTGAAGTATGTGTCAATTTCTACTGTACAGAAAAGTGATTCAGTTTTAAATATGCATCCTTTTTTCATCTTCTTTTCCATTATGGTTTATCACAGAGTATTTAATATAGTCCCCTCTGATCCACAGAAGGACCTTGTTTATTCATTCTTTATATAATAATTTACATTTGCTGATCCCAAACTTAATCCATCCTTTTCTCACCCCTCCTCCCCTGGCAATCATATTTAAATTAGATTTTGAAGGATGTGATGTTTTCATTAATTCAGAATTTATTTAGACATGGCCAATGCAAGTTAACATTAATATTTCCTTAGTTATTTTTAAAGTGACTATAGTTTTCAAAACCTTTTAAAATGTACATCTTTAGTTGTTTGATAAGTATCTTTGGGAAATGGGCACTTGCATCCTATTTTTTTTTTTTTTTTTTTTTAGTAATCTTAGTCAATTCCAGCTGGAGTTGCCATAGTCTTCAAGGACAAGTTGATGTCATGCTGAACTCTATATGTTATGCTGATAATCAGCATCATTGGTTCTGAAACTCTGCCATATTTCTTTTGTGTGATTGACCTTGTTAGTTTAAAGGTGGCAGGGACAGGGAAAGGAATTTGGCAAAGCATCGAAAAATCAGAACACCCCATAGCTCAGCAGTTCACTCTAGACGTTAAGGTCAGACCAGGTGCCAAATAGCCTGACGAATTTGGAATGAGCAGCAGGGCAGCTACCTAAAGAACGTCAGAAGTTCACAGTGCCACGAGAATAGCACAAAAAAGATAGCAACTAACAATCCTTTTTATATTTATCCAGTATTATTTGTGGAGACAATGAGCTTTCCTTATCTTCCAAACAGACTGTATGTATACATAGCATGTCAGTAAAAATGGATTCTTACATAGTCTGAGAATAGTTAATATACCCATCTGTAATGTGAATCACATTACTGATGCCATAGCAAGAAGTTGAAGTTCAAAGGGCAGTTTCTAAGTAGATGTATTGAAAGATGTGTAGCAGAACCCTGTACTACCTGCTGATATGCAAGTATAAGGAAGTTAAGTACAGTAATTGAGATGAAAGTCACATAAATCAAAAAGAATTCATTTCATCTTTATTCAACATTAAAAAAAGACACCATTCATAATTCTATAAAGAAATTTTTAAATTGGATACTTTACTATGATGTTCATAGATGAGCAATTTCAATGTATAATGTACAGTGTTTCAAATCACAAATTTTCCTCTTAAATAGAAACAAATACTAGAAATTATCCATTGATTAATTAAATCCCTTGGTATAAAATGAAAGAGAGGAATACTATTTCAGTTATTTTGTTGTATCTGTTGCTCCTCCCCTAGTAGGTTTTCCTTCTTACTCCCGCAGTATTTTCTCCATGCCTTTATTTTCACATCAAACCCACAAATTCAAACTTTCGAGAGGAATACCTCTCACAGAATTGTCAGACAAACTATTCCATTTTCTATCCTTCCCCAGTTTAACGTTCCAGCTAAACTTAAATATTTTAATTTGTGAAGTTTTGCCTAGTCTAGGAATGTAGCAAGATTTCCTAATTATTTTCCAAATAACCCTTAATTTTGACATCACTGAGATAGTTGTGTAATTAGTCTAATTGTTTACTTCTAGTTTGCAAAAAATAGATCATGAAATCACCAACACCTGAATAATTCACTTTATAGAATAAACCTTGGCATAAGGTTCCTCTGCTTATTTAATTCTAACTTTGGTATTTTCTACCCTGTCAAGTCATTTTTCTACCAGTAAATAGGAAATAGTATTGGCTGTTGTTTATATTAACTTTTTAATCAGAAATAGTTAATATTTAAAATTCACAGATGTGTGTTTCTCCCTTTTTACTTAACCTTTATTTGCCAGTTAAGAAAAAAACTCAGAATATTGCATTGAGTCAGTGACATTATTATCAACACTGGTGATCATTCCAGAGTACATAAATGTTTGTGAAGGTTGCTCAGTTGTGTCCGACTGTTTACGACCCCGGGGACTATACAGTCCATGGAATTCTCCAGGCCAGAATACCGGAGTGAGTAGCCTATCCCTTCTCCAGGGGATCTTCCCAACCCAGGGGTCCAACCCAGGTCTCCCACATTGCAGGCGGATTCTTTACCAGCTGAGCCACAGGGAAGCCCCAAAATACTGAAATGGGTAGCCTATCCCTTCTCCAGCAGATCTTCCCGACCCAGAAATAGAACCGGGGTCTCCTGCATTGCAGGCGGATTCTTTATCAACTGGACTGCTAGGGAAGCCCCATAAATGTATACTTGATGTATATGTAAGAGTGTGAATGATGGAGCTAACCATTTATTGGCTGTAGAGATAATCCTAGCATTTTACTTTTCCAAATATACACTGTGATGAAAATAAAGATCATTGTGCTATGGTCTGGCTGTTTTGTTCTCCTGGGAATACATGGCCTTAGAGATAAACAAATGAGAAATACATCTTTTTTTTTTTTTTTACTAAAAGGTTAATGAAATTCTTCCTGACTTTTTGGAGGAAAGTTCAGTTTGGGTTTTTGCCAAGGTCTGGAAACTTTCCCAGTATGTCCAACCTACCTGAATGCAAGCCACTTTAAAAATCAATACTATAACCAAGACTTCAACCGAATGGGTTCTCAAAGGGCATCTTTATTTAAATGTGTCAAAAAACAGTGTAAAAATGGAGTAGGGGAAGAAAAGTTACTAGCACTGATTTTTAAAGATTATAAAATTTTGTGTTTCTAATGGTTACATATATTTTAATTTTGTATCAGGGTTATTTTATTATACCATGAAGGATTCCAACAGAGAGTAAATATATAAAATATGTACTAATATATTGAACATAATTATTTCAAAAATGTAGCAATATCATTTAACTCAGTATAATAACATCATGTAAGTAAACAATGTTTCCTTCTAGTATCTAATGTGTTTGGAATAAGTTTTAGGAAAGAGAATGTTTATTACTTCTTCCACATGCCATTTCTATTTTATGGTTTGTTAGTACTGTGTTAGTCACTCAGTTTCCAACTCTTGAGACCACATGGACTGTAGCCCACCAGGCTCCTCTGTCCATGGAATGTCCAGGCAAGAATACTGGCTTCGGGTAATAAAATTATCACCTTTTAAAGATGTAGCCAGTCATGCCTTTATCAATTATGTTTTCAGAATAATCAGTGTTATATAACAGCTGTGTAAAAGATTGCTCAAGGAAAGATACTGTTACCAGTTGTTCTTGTTGTTTAGTCACTGAATTGTGTACAACTCTCTTGTGACCCCATGGACTGTAGCCCACCAGGCTCTTCTGTCCATGGGATTTCCCAGGCAAGAATACTGCAATGGGCTGCCATTTCCTTCTGCAGAGGATCTTCCCAACCCAGAAATCAAACCTGCGCCTTCCTTCATCGGCAGGCAGATCCTTTACCACTGAGCCACCAGCGTTGCTCCTTTATTAATCTTTACTGCCATAACTCCACGACTATACAAATTATCTTGACTTCAAAAAATAGCCAGTTATAAGTAGCATGAAATAATAATGTTAGACAATAATCAGTATTAGCTTCTCAATCTGCTAATAGTATGGTTTTAGAGTGGGTGGACACTTGTTCTCAATTTAGGCTACTCCCAGAACATTTGCTTCCTTCAGAGATAAATAAAAGCTGTACCTCTGTGTTCTGTCAAATTAATCTCAGGTCCCAAAGGAATCCAAGCATCTATTCTCCAATCTTATCTTGCATTTGTGGAGAGAAATTGCTGTTTTGCAATTTTTGTTGAACTAAGCTCCAGATAATTTGAAATTCATTAATTCACAAACAGCCTTAGGTTCTTAATAACTCATACATTTAATGTGTATTGATTATTATACTTTTACAAAAGCAGGAAATTCCTTAGCACATATTTAAATGAAACCAATCAGACAGATTATAATGCAAATTGATTGAATTGGGGAATTATTTTTGGTTGTTCTTTTCTTCATCCAATCAAATATCACATCCCGTAGATTGTATCTCCACAGTGTCTAGCATATGCATTATTTATTTATTATTTTAACAGAGATTTAGTAAGCTCTATAATGTCCCAATGTATAAAACTGGTTGTCAGAATAAAGTATTACATGTAAGCCCCTCTAACTGTTAAAGAAAGAGTTTACAGGTAACAATGAGAAACAGATATGAAAATGGATGAGAAAACTCCACTCCAGTATTCTTGCCTGAGAAATCCATTGCACAGAGGATTCTAGTGGGAAATCCAGTACACAGAGGATTTTAGTCCTTGGAGGTCACAAAAGAGTCAGACAGGACTTAGTGACTAAACAACAGCAACAACACTAGTCAGAGATAATCAAATGGGCAAATATCTTCTCTTCAAGCCCAGGCTCTTCGATTATATGGAACAGAAATTATTTAAGAAAGTTCAAGAAAAGCAGTTTGATGTGAGGACAAAGGTAAGGGTTTTATGCATACACAAGTCAACCAAGTTAGGAACCACAGACAGGCAAGAAATTTGTAGGGCTCTAATAGGAGAATAATTCTGGATTCAAGATTGCTTTGTGGAGCTACAGCAGACGAAATCCTGGAATCTTCCCTATATTTTATTTTAATCCAACTTACTTGAACTGCACAAGCTTATTTTTGATGTGATACCAATGTATTGCTTCTTAAATTTTGAATAGGAAAAAATAAACTGGCATAGCTCAACCTCTGGATATTGTTTGTTGTTTAGTTGCTGCTGCTGCTGCTGCTGCTGCTAAGTCGCTTCAGTCGTGTCTGACTCTGTGCGACCCCATAGACGGCAGCCCACCAGGCTCCCCCGTCCCTGGGATTCTCCAGGCAAGAATACTGGAGTGGGTTGCCATTTCCTTCTCCAGTGCATGAAAGGGAAAGTGAAAGTGAAGTCGCTTAGTCATGTCCGACTCCTAGCGACCCCATGGGTCTGCAGCCTACCAGGCTCCTCCACCTATGGGATTTTCCAGGCAAGAGTACTGGAGTGGGGTGCCATTGCCTTCTCCGGTTTAGTTGCTAATAGTGCCCAACTCTTTGTGACCACATGGACTATAGCCCTAGGGCTCCTCTGTCCGTGGAATTCTCTGGGCAAGAGTACTGGAGTGGGTTGCCATTTCCTTCTGCAGGGGATCCTTCTGACCCAGAGATCGAACCCACATTTCCTGCTTGGCAGGCAGACTGTTTTCTATAGAACCACCAGGGAAGCCCCTCAGCCTCTGGATGGGTTCCCTTAATTTAGGTTTCCATGTTAATCCTGTCAAATAGGGCTCAGAAAAATGATGTTGGAAACATTGGTCCATGCATTCAGCAAAGACTGTGGGTAGGGGATCAGGTAAGCTTAGCCAGCCAACATATGGAATTAGAATATCCTTTCTACTCCCACTGATATTCTTAGTCTAAAATAAGAATTAAGCTATATTAATAACACCCTAACTGAATCAATCTCTGTATAGACAGACATCAAGCAGATTGCACACAAACAATCCATCTGTCGTTAAGGATATTCTCATAGTGCTTAGTTTTTATTTCTGTTGTAGCATTGTTCACTTACAAGTCTGTCTAATGTGAAGGTAACATAGAAGGAGCAAACAAATGTATAATGCATGAAAGAATAACAGAATAATGAGAGTTTAGATTGCCTTGCATATAAAAGTCATTATACTTTTTTTAGTTAAAATAAATGAAACTTTCATTTGTTAATGAATCCAAGACAGAGGGACTGTCTCCCTTTTAGCAGGGTGAAGAAGGACCTTCCACCAAAATGTTATAGGATCTGATGAAGTGACAACTAATGACTAGAGGGAGAAAGCACGTGAGAGAGGACAATAATTTCCTATTTAAAGGCATAGTCTGTTCTTTTACTCTGTATACTACAAGATGCCTGCCTATAGGTGCCTAGATGGTCACTCACACCCAGAAAAGTGACAGTACGATGGATCAGACAGTAAAGAATCTGCCTGCAATGCAGGAGATCCAGGTTCCATCTTTGGTCAGAAAGATCCCCTGGAGAAGAGAATGGCTACCCACTCCAATATTCTTGCCTGGGAAATCCCTTGAACAGAGAAACCCGGTGGGCTACGGTCCATGGGGTGATAAAGAGTTGGACATGACTGCAAGATGAACATTTTCATTTTTCTGATGCTGATTGCAACAAGTCAATAACATGTCTTCATTTCCTTTCTTAAAAACATAGCCTTGACCCCCTGTAAAATTAGTAATAATTACCTTTCAATTCTTTTTTAATTTACTTTTTATTTTATATTGGGCTATAATTAAATTTTCATATGGTACATTGGGTTCTCAGGCAAGAATACTGAAGTGCTTTGCCATTCCTTTCTCCAGTGGACCATGTTTTGTGGTGGCAAGAATACACAGAGGAACTGTACAAAATAGATCTTAATGACACAGATAACCACAATGGTGAGATCACCTCCCTAGAGCCAGACATCTTGAAGTGCAAAGTCTAGTAGGCCATGGGAAGTTAGTGGATGTGATGGAATTCCAGCTGACCTATTTCAAATCCTAAAAGATGATGCTGTTGAAATGCTGCATTCAATATGACAGCAAATTTGGAAAAATCAGCAGTGGCCACAGGACTGGAAAAGGTCAGTTTTCATTCCAATCCCAATGAAGGGCAATGCCAAAGAATGTTCAAACTACTACACAATTCCACTCATCTCACACGCTAGCAAAGTAATGCTCAAAATTCTCCAAGCTAGGCTTCAACAGTATGTGAACCAAAAACTTCCAGATGTACAAGGTGGATGTAGAAAATGCAGAGGAACCAGAGATCAAATTGCGAACATCTGTTCGATCATAGAAAAAGCAAGAGACTTCCAGAAAAACATCTACTTCTGCTTCACTGACTATGCGAAGCCTTTGACTGTGTGGATCACAACAAACTGTGGAAAATTCTTCAAGAGATGAATACCAGACCACCTTGCCAGCCTTCTGAGAAATATGTATGCAGGTCAAGAAGTAACAGTTAGGAATGGACATGAACAACAGACTGGTTCCAAATTGGGAAAGGAGTACGTCAAGGCTGTATGTTGTCACCCTGCTTATTTAACTTATATGCAGAGTACATCATGGGGAATGCTGGGCTGGATGAAGCCCAAGCTGGAATAAAGATTGCCAGGAGAAATATCAATAACCTCAGAAATGCAGATGATACCACCTTTATGGCATAAAGCAAAGAAGAATTAAAGAGCCTCTTGATGAAAGTGAAAGAGGAAAGTAAAAATGTGAGTTTAAAATTCAACATTCAGAAAATGAAAATCATGGTATCTGGTCCTATCACTTCATGGCAAATAGATGGGGAAAAATGGAAACAGTGGCAGACTTTACTTTTGGGGGCTCCAAAATCACTGAAGATGTTGACGGCAGCCATGAAATTAAAAGACACTTGCTCCTTGGAAGAAAAGCTGTGACAAACCTAGACAGCATATTATAAAGCAGAGACATGACTTTGTCGACAAACATCCTTATAGTCATAGCTATAGTTTTTCCAGTAGTCATGTACGCATGGATGAGTTGGACTATAAAGAAAGCTGAGCGCCAAAGAATTGACCCTTTTGAACTGTGGTGTTGGAGAAGACTCTTGAGAGTCCCTTGGACTGCAAGGAGATCCAACCAGTTCATCCTAAAGGAAATCAGTCCTGAATATTCATTGGAAGGACTGATGCTGAAGCTGAAGCTCCAGTACTTTGGTCATCTGATGCAAAGGGCTGACTCATTAGAAAAGACGCTGATGCTGGGAAAGATTGAGGGCAGGAGGAGAAGTGGGTGACAGAGGATGAGATGGTTGGATGGCATCACCAACTCGATGGACATGAGTTTGAGCAAACTCTGGGAGTTCGTGATGGACAGGGAAACCTGGTGTGGTACAGTCCATGGGGTTGCAAAGAGTTGGATGCGACTGAGCTGATAATTGACTTAAAATAGTATGTTTCAGATACTCAGCAAAGTGGTTTAGTTATACTTAAAAGTATATTCATTCTTTTTCAGATTCTTTTCTGATATATATGTTACTGCAGGATATTGAGTAAAGTTTCTTGTGCCATACAGTGTTTGTTCTCTGGTCACTAAATCCTGTCCAACTCTTTTGTGATCCCATTGATTGTTGCCCATCAGGGACTGTAGCCCACCAGGCAAAACTCCTTTGTCCATGAGATTGTCCAGAGAAGAATACTGGAGTAAGTTGGCATTTCCTTCTCCAGGGGATCCCCCCAATCCAGGGACTGAACCCACGGCTCCTGCCAAATCTCCTGCATTGCAGGTGAATTCTTTAACTCTGAGCCACCAAATCTTTGCTATACTGAATGTCCTTTTTAATTGTCTATTTTATTTATAGTAGTGTGTATATGTTAATCCCAAACTCTTAACTTATCCCTCCCCTCACCCTTTTGCCTTTGGTAACCATGAGCTGGTTTTCAGTGTCTGTGAGTCAGCTTCTGATTTGTAAATGAGTTCATTTGTATAATCTTTGTATATTCCACATATAAGTGATATCATATTATGTTTGTCTTTCTCTGTCTGACTTCATTTCATGTGATAATCTCTAGGTCCATCCATGTTGCTGCAAATGGCATTATTTCATTGTTTTGAATGACTGAATAATATTCCATTATATAAATGTACTACATCTTCTTTATCCATTCTTGTCGATGGACATTTAGGTTTTTCCATTTCTTGGCTGTTATGCTGCAATGAATGTTCGGGTACATTTATCTTTGAATTATGGTGTTCTCTGGATGTATGTCCAGAAGTGGGGTTGCTGGATCATGTTGTGTGTGCTAAGTCGCTTCAGTCATGTCCAACTCTTTGCAACCCCATGGACTGTAGCCCACGAGGCTCCTCTATCCATGGGATTCTCCAGGCTAGAATACTGGAGTGGGTTGCCATGCCCTTCTCCAGGGGATCTTCCTGATTCAGGGATCGAACCTGTGTCTTCTGTAGCTCCTGCACTGCAGGCAGATTGTCTACTACTGAGCCACCGGGAAGCTGGATCATATGGTAGTTCTACTTTCAGCTTTTTGGGAAACCTCCATAGTGTTCTCTGTAGTTCTTATACCAATTTACATTTCCCATAATAATGTAGGAGTAACCATAAAATTTTTATTGTTTTGTTTTTGTTTAAGCTTTAAAACAATTAGGATAGGACACTAAAGCATTTATAATTGTTGAATTATTTGATTTCCTATGTGAGTGCATAGAAATATACTGTTCTCTCTATTGTTTATTGTTTAAAATTTACAGTAGAAAAGTAAAATAGGAAAAATTAAAAACATAAATATGGTAATTAAATTTATTTTTTTAATTTTAAATTTTCTTATTCTATTTTATTAATCCATCAGTATAATAGTAAGTTTTGTGTTAAACTGTTCTTACTGGATAACTTCATTTATATTTTCTGAAGAAGAAAATTCTTACTCTCTTACCATAATCTTAGAAGATTAAGAGGCTGTTTAAGTAAGGAAAGCATTGAGAAATGTGAGAAATCACAGGAAATTTTTAAGGGGTAAAAAAAGCACATTCATGTCTGAAAATTAATTTAAACCCAATATGCACAATTCTTTTCTGCAATCCAGTTGGATGATATCTCATCATATTAAATGAGAGCCTTAAAATTGCACTTGGAGAAATAAAGGTGGTCATATAAGTCAGTCTATGTATTTTCCATAATGTTTAGGTTAGTATAGCAACAGCACAAAATTAACTATTGACTTAATTTTTCTTCTGCTCCCTAAACTTCTCTTTTTTGTATGTTTGTTCAGTAAATATTTATTGAGGCTATAAATTGTGTCAGGTACATGTCAAAGCACTAGAGGTAGAAGTATAAAATAGATACAGTTCTTGCCTGGGCAAGGACACAGTCTTATCGAGGAGGCAAGCCCCCCAAAGTAATTACAATACAATATGCTATTTTACAGATATGCTGTTTACATATCTGCAAACAGACTAATTTGGAAAAGCTTAGTAATGTGAAATTGGAAGTAACAAATTGATGATTGAAAGTATATATGTAGAGTATTAGACATGACTTAGTGACTAAACAACAATAAAACATTAATCAGGTACCTGATATTTGCAAAATATATATATATATGTATATATACATATATATAAAGTTAACTATGTTTGTCACACTGAGGAATGTAAAGAAATACATCCTAAATGTACATATTTTAATATGTATGAGGACTTCACTTGTGGCTCAGCTGATAAAGAATCCACCTGCAATCTGGGAGACCTGGGTTCAATCCCTGGGTTGGGAAGATCCCCTGGAGAAGGGAAAGGCTACCCATTCCAGTATTCTGGCCTGGAGAATTCCATGGACTGTACAGTCCATGGGGTCACAAAGAGTTGGACATGACTGAGCGGCTTTCATTTTCACTAATATGAATGAAAAATATAACATTTAGTCTTTTTACATCTAAAGTATCTTTCTAAATAGTGTACTCAGTTCTCTATTGCTGGAAAATGGAATTGTATATATAACAGAGAAGATAAAACTTTAATTAATTGCAGAGTATCAGTTATTCTTAAAAGACTAGGTTTGTCCATGTATAAACCTATTGAAAAGAGAATAGAAGGGTGGGCAAAGTCAATTTGGTTACTGTTTTCATTGCCTAACATATTGGACTGTTCATATAAAGTCTGTATCATTTTATGTAGCATTTTTAAAACAATAGCAGTTTAAGGTGGCAGTTTGATTAACTTAAAAATAAAGACAGCCATCATTTTTTATGGCCTTAATGTATTCTGTGGAGGCTTGGATTTTTGTTTGTTGTTACTGTTTATAGGATTTATGCTATTAAAATCTATCCAGCTGTTATCAAATCTCATCCTAAGAATAAAATGCTAAGACCTTATTGAGAACCAATTTCATATGTGGCCTCAAAATTGCATCTCTATAAACTGTTACTTTTCTGAAACTCCTTAATTATTCTTCTTCAGAGGAGTACCTAGTTTGAGTCCCATTTTTAGGTAAATTTTAATTTCTTATGTTATGTCAATATCTGTTGTAAAACCCAGTGTACCCATAGTCATGTAAATTGTTTTCATTTGAAGATAAATTTTTTTCTAATAACAAACACTCTAAGAACTATGCATCTCTTATAAACCTGTTGGAAAATTAAGGCATGAAAATTTGAGAAGTTTGGTCCTATGCATTAATTTCATTCATTCTTCAATACTTATTGAGCAACTATGAGCATCTGGGCAGTTGGGAAATATCAGTGAATAGAACACACTAATATACCTGTCCTTTTGCAGTTGCATTCTAGTGGAGAGAAAGAGATATACAGTAAGTGATAAATGTGGTATATTAGATTATGTTTTGAGGCAGAATTCCTTCTGCAGTTTATCTTTCCTCTCACATTCACTATAAGCAGCAAGGAGAAACCAAGTTGTGCCTTCCACACTTTGCTTGGAAATCTCCTCAGCTAAATATCCAAGTTCATCACTGACAAGTACCCCTTGCCTTCCAGCAGTAGAAATAATTCAGTCAGCTCCTTTGCCACTATATAACAAGGGTCACCTTTCCTCCACTTTTCAACAATACGTTCCTCATTTCTGCCTGAGTCCTCACCAAAAGCACCTGTAACATCCACATTTCTATCAAAAGTCTCTTCAAGGCAGTCTAGGCTCTTCTAATGAAATGCCTCAAAAGTCATCCAGCCTCAACCCATTACTCAACTCCAAAATTATTTCTGAGTTTTTAGATATTTGTTATGTAAGCCCAGCACTTCTTAGTAGCAAAATCTGTATTAGTTACCTAGGGCTGACATAACAAAAGACCACAAACTGGGTGGTTTACAAAAACTGAAGTTTATTCTCTGAGTCCTAAAGGATGCAAGTCCTAAATCAGGGTATTAGCAGTATCGATCCTTCTGAGGGAAAAGCTGTTGCCTGCATCTCTCCCAGCTTCTGCTGCAAGCTAGCAATCCTTGGTGTTCATTGTAGACACATCACTCTGGTCTCTGCTTTTGTCTTCACTTGGCATTCTGCCTGTGGCTCTGCTATCATCCTCTGTAGGTGTCTGTCTCTGGGCCCAAATTTCTTTTTATAAAGATACCAGTCATTATTGGATTAAGGTTCACTCTAGGAATATCAACATAACTTGATAACATCTGTAAAGACCTTATTTCTAAGAGATCTCATTCATAGGTACCAGGGGTAGGACTTGTGTATATCTTTGCGAGGGACACAATTTAACCCATAACATGATATACTAGTAAATTGTGCAGCATATTAGAAGGGGATGAATGTATACTTGCTAGTACCCTAGTACAGCCAGGTCAAATTAATTTTTGTTAGAAAATTTGAGATAAGCTGTAATTTCCCAAAGTGTGCTCTGTGAAGAACTGTTCTATCAAGATACTACATAAGAAAAAGATACCATAATCAAGTAAATTTATTTTATGTAAAAATCCAATCTCCACTCTTAGGTGCTTCACAGTGTCCCTTAACCTATCAAGGATTCGATGAATTCCTACAGTAAGTAAAATAAACTTATTTTCCAAATTAATTTGACCATGAGAGTCTTTTAATTTAAAACTTCTCTTAGAACTAGTCCATTACTTGGAAAATAGTTGGTAAAAACACTGCAATAAAACTATAGCTTTTGTTTTCTCTTTGTGTGTTTTGGACATACTTAAGGCTAACCAAATAGGAAAACAGGATGACTCCAATGTAGAATTTACACATCGACAAAATGGAAACCTCTCTCTATCATGTCCCATATTAATGTGAAGTCTCTGGTATCTTTAAGTGTGTTTCTGTAAGCTAGTTCAGATGTCTTTGAAATCATTTATGAATATCCTAGTACTGATAATTAGTTTGGAATATTATCTAAGTCTAAATCTCAAGTATTATAAATGTTAATTTTGTGCACATATCTGCCCACAACTTCATCTTATGTAGTTTAATTTCTAAGTGCTAGAAAGAAAAATGTCCAGGGGAATTACTGACAAGTGTTTCTTATACCTAAAGCTTGCTTTGAGGGCAGGAACATGATCCTGGAAATATACACTCTACTTAGCCCACTTTACCGAGGCCCTTCTAATCTCAGGGCAATTAGTAACACATTTCCATCTAAACCTGCTTTAACACCGAGTTTTACCTATTATGGACAACCAATTCTAAAACAGCCATTTAATGAAGCCTTATTTCATGGGTAATAGAAATCTTGTTGTTTGTGTCTTAAAAATCCAGCTTCTTGTACAAGCATACAGTTACAGCTAGAGGTAATAAAACACTACCATTTTAGCTTCATACTTTCCTCATCCATTTCCCCAAATAACCTAGGGCATGAGAGAAGAAATCATTAAAATGACTGATAACTATCCAGAAGCTTACCAGTTTTACCAGTCTCTGAAGAAAATCCCATTAAGTCGGGCTGTGCCCTGTTTCCCCAAATAAAATAAGACCAGCAGAGGCTTATCAGCGCTTATCATTTTGAGGCCATTAATTAAGTAAATTCTACTCCTGGTGAAAATGTTTCCCAGAAATCTCTCTTCGATTGACATTTATTTTGTGTTAACCATTCTGCCTGACTTGGCTTCATACCACATCTAGAGGCCATTTAAACAATATTAAGATAACAACATTAATTCACTGTTCTTTCGTTAATCGTATAGAAGCAGATCAGCTTGTTATAAATAATGATCTTTCCTTGCCTGAAGCTTAGCTCTTTGAGCACTTGTTCTTAATGCAAATCCCTGTCCTTTTGTACTAGCTGCAAAGTAATAGTATTTAATACTGTTCCATTCTTTTCTAATGTTTCAATACTGTGTGTAGGGAGGTGGGGGTAGCTTCAGTTTTGAACTCCAGTAGGATCACCTTTCAAAAGAATATGAGGACACAACCTTTTTGACTTGCTTTGTCAAAAGTATTATTTTTCTCTTTTCCGGTGATGATTACTGGAATTGAGACTCAAGCATGTATCTGACACATGATGTAATATGTCATAACTTTTCCTTATCTGCAAAATAAGTATATTGGGTTGAAAAGTCAGGAAGTTTTGTCAAGATTTCATTTTTTATATTTGCCTCACAGTCACTAAAAAGGAGATATAGCTACTCTACTCCTGGCAAACCACAGTTAAAAGATTTGTCATTCCCTTAGGTGGAGCATTTGAATTTCTCAGGCTGATGGGGAGAAGGCAGGCCGACGTACAATTGGATTCCAGCGACTAGAGATCCTTCTGTGTTTGCGTGTATAATTAGGCATGACTTTTGAACAACTTTCTCTCTCCCTTGGGGAATTTCAGGAACCTATTATAGAAGGTGGTGCTCCTCTGTGCTGGTGCTGCAGCTTATTGCTAACCAGTTGCTCATTTAATAAAATTCTGTTCCTTAAAAGAATTTCAAAATAACACAGGTATAACCTGAAAGAAGCAATTTGGCAGTATGTTCATAATCTCAGTGCTCTGTTTTTCCTCCTTGGAATCATCAGCATTGTATTCAACCTGGACTTGCCCTGAGCCAACAAACTGCCCAGTGTCATCCTGGGTATTGGAAGATACTGATGAACAAGGCTAACTTGTCCCCTTCTCCCACATTATGGAATTCCCAGCCATATAGTGTAGATATATGACAAGGCATTTACAGTCAAATGAGATACATATTACTGCAAGAATAACCACTGGATGCCATGGGGGCTTACCTAATTCAGAAAGGGCAGGGAAGGTTCCTCAAAGAAAGTTCTGGCTCACTCCACATAGAAAGATCTGAAGCTAAGCTCAAGGAGTGAGGAGAGAGTGGGGAGGGAACTCTAGATGTGGAGAACAACTTGAAGAACACCTGGAGGCTAAAAGGAGCATGACATTCTTAGGGATTAAGGTTCACAAGGGTGAGAGACCAGAGAGTAGAGGAATGGAAAAAATGGGAGCTTTACACTGAATCAATAAGGATTAATTACCTGGAAGGACTATTTAATTCCAAGGTTATTAAAGAAGTGTACATAGTTATGTATCTAGTCCACAACATAATAATTCCAAAAATATTCACATCAAGTACATGATATGATTTGAAGAACCTGTACCAAATTATCTTTGTTCCTTGGTGTACCATTAAAAATTATAATCTTAACCATAGAGGAATTTCAATATTGTACTTTTATTGAACAGGACACATATTGGGTATTTTTAACATAAACCATGTTAGTTTGAATTACTTTATCATATTATTTTTAAAGCGATAATATTAAGGTCAGATTATGGAAAGGCTGTGAAAAGCAGACAGAGAAGAATATTAGAAATAGAGGAATTGCTCAAGGGAAATTCAAAGTTGTCTGAGTACATGAACGGGGTTTGAATGAAAAGGGTTGGCTGACAAGTAGTGGAGTGTTGGAGCTGGCTTGCACTACTCAGAAGATCCATTTGTTTAAATTTTCATAAATTTTGAAAGCTTAATACTAAATAGTCACATTTAAAAAATAATATAAATGTATAATAAGTAAATTATATATATATTTGAAAGTACTCAAAACTCATTACTTTCTAACCACTATATTACATTTAGTATCTTTCCTCTTGGAGTTATTTTAAGCCCATTGTAATTGTGTGATGGAAAACCTATGCAATAATGTTCTCCTGTGCATATTTTTTCCAGTGTCTTATTTGACATCATGTTAGTCATGATGGGAGTATTTATACCATGAAAATTAAGAAACAAAATAAATCTGAGTTTGATTCATTTTTTTTGGTTGATTGTGTACTGTAGACTTAGAATAGTGAAGAAAAAATAGTTAAAATGTAAATTGAACCTAAAAGTGTGTCATGGCTATACTTGCTACATTGTGAATAACATAAGAAATTAAGATAATATTGTGCATGCTTCAAAAACTACTATAGAACTCAACTTCTTCATTAGTTGTATCCATTTGTTAGTTACAAATCCAAGGGTTTGGCAAAATCAACTGAAGCATTTTATGTAAACTGATTGGCTACAGGGAATTTATAAAAAATAGTATTGTATATTTTTTATTGGTTACATGGGTGTTACACATCCTTTATATCAATAATATTTATAATAAACTAAATCCTTATATTTTTTAATTAGGTTCATTAAGTATTTATTTTCACCACTGCACCCAGTACACCAAAAAAAAAATCTGCTTACAGTTTTGCCCATGTCTGGCCTTTGCTTAAAGGATTCTATACATATCATTTCTATGAGCATACTACATATTTAGCCTTTTAACTTAGTTGCACTGAACAGTGGTGGTTGAAATCTTCTAACACTACTCTGTCTATCATAGCATATACTGAAGACTAACAAGAGAAATTGTATATGTGATGGGCTCAGGAGGAGGGGTTGTTCATTTAACTTGGAATTGTGTACTGTTGTTCCACTCACTACTCATTTCTCTGATTTGTGCCATTTGGAGCATCTAGTGCCTTAACTTTTGAACTGCCTCTCTGGAAAAAATCTAGAACATTTTTCAACTATGGCAATGGATTTTATCAAATTATTTCTAATGGATTTCTATATTAGCTTCTCATCAACACTTTGGGGCAATGTATTGAAGCTAGAGTAAATGGGGATGAGGAGGAGAGCGACCTCTAAAGAAAATAGAAATCCATCCCTAGAAATTGTATGTGGCTACTATCTAGTAGTACTGCATTTCAGACTCTTTTGTTGACTATGAGGACTACTCCATTTCTTCTAAGGGATTCCCACCCACAGTAGTAGACATAATGGTCATCTGAGTTAAATTCACCCATTCCAGTCCATCTTAGTTCGCTGATTCCTAGAATGTCGATGTTCACTCTTGCCATCTCCTATTTGACCACTTCCAATTTGCCTTGATTCATGGACCTAACATTCCAGGTTTCTATGCAATATTGCTCTTTACAGCATCAAACCTTGCTTCTATCACCAGTCCCATCCACAACTGGGTGTTGTTTTTGCTTTGGATCCATCCCTTCATTCTTTCCGGAGTTATTTCTCCACTGATCTCCAGTAGCATATTGGAACAGAACGACAGAATGATCTCTATTCGTTTCCAAGGCAAACCATTCAATATCACGGTAATCCAAGCCTATGCCCCGACCAGTAACACTGAAGAAGCTGAAGTTGAATGGTTCTATGAAGACCTACAAGACCTTCTAGAACTAACACCCAAAAAAGATGTCCTTTTCATTATAGGGGACTGGAATGCAAAAGTAGGAAGTCAAGAAACACCTGGAGTAACAGGCAAATTTGGCCTTGGAGTACAGAATGAGGCAGGGCAAAGGCTGATAGAGGTCTGCCAAGAGAATGCACGGTCAAAGCAAACACTCTTTTTCAACAACACAGGATAAGATTCTACACATGGACATCACCAGATGGTCAACACCAAAATCAGATTGATTATATTCTTTGCAGCCAAAGATGGAGAAGCTCTATACAGTCAGCAAAAACAAGACTGGGAGTTACTGTGGCTCATATAATGAACTCCTTATTGACAAATTCAGACTTAAATTGAAGAAAGTAGGGAAAACCACTAGACCATTCAGGTATGACCTAGATCAAATCCCTTATGAGTATACAGTAGAAGTGAGAATAGATTCAAGGGACTAGATCTGATAGACAGAGTACCTGATGAGCTATGGATGGAGGTTTGTGACATTGTACAGGAGACAGGAATCGAGACCATCCCCAAGAAAAAGAAATGCAAAAAAGCAAAATGGCTGTCTGAGGAGGCCTTACAAATAGCTGTGAAAAGAAGAGAAGCAAAAAGCAAAGGAGAAAAGGAAAGATATTCCCATTTGAATGCAGAGTTCCAAAGAATAGCAAGGAGAGATAAGGAAGCCTTCCTCAGCGATCAATGAAAGAAATAGAGGAAAACAATAGAATGGGAAAGACTAGAGATCTCTTCAAGAGAATGAGAGAACCAAGGGAACATTTCATGCAAAGATGGGCTCGATAAAGGACAGAAATTGTATGGACCTAACAGAAGCAGAAGATATTAAGAAGAGGTGGCAAGAATACACAGAAGAACTGTACAAAAAAGATCTTCATGACCCAGATACTCATGATGGTGTGATCACTCACACTCACCTAGAGCCAGATATGCTGGAATGAGAAGTCAAGAGGGCCTTAGAAAGCATCACTACAAACAAAGCTAGTTGAGGTGATGGAATTCCAGTTGAACTATTTCAAATCCTACAAGATGATGCTGTGAAAGTGCTGCACTTAATATGTCAGCAAATTTGGAAAACTCGGCAGTGGCCACAGGACTGGAAAAGGTCAGTTTTCATTCCAATCCCAAAGAAAGACAATGCCAAAGAATGCTCAAACTACCACACAATAATGCTCAAAATTCTCCAAGACAGGATTCAGCAATACGTGAACCATGAACTTCCAGATGTTCAAGCTGATTTTAGAATAGGCAGAGGAACCAGAGATCAAATGGCCAACATCCTCTGGATCATCGAAAAAGCAAGAGAGTTCCAGAAAAATATCTATTTCTGCTTTATTGACTATGCCAAAGCCTTTGACTGTGTGGATCACAATAAACTGTGGAAAATTCTGAAAGAGGTGGGAATACCAGACCACCTGACCTGCCTCTTGAGAAACCTGTATGCAGGTCAGGAAGCAACAGTTAGAACTGGGCATGGAACAACCGACTGGTTCCAAATAGGAAAAGGAGTACGTCAAGGCTGTATACTGTCACCCTGCTAATTTAACTTATATGCAGAGTACATCATGAGAAATGCTGGGCTGGAGGAAGCACAAGCTGGAATCAAGAGTGCCAGGAGAAATATCAATAACCTCAGATATGCAGATGACACCACTCTTATGGCAGAAAGTGAAGAAGAACTAAAGAGCCTCTTGATGAAAGTGAAAGAAGCGAGTGAAAAAGTTGGCTTAAAGCTCAATATTCAGAAAACTAAGATCATGGCATCTGGTCCCCTTGCTTCATGGCAAATAGATGGGGAAACAATGGAAACAGTGGCTGAATTTATTTTTGGGGGGGCTCCAAAATCACTGCAGATGGTGACTGCAGCAATGAAATTAAAAGACGCTCAACTCCTTGGAAGGAAAGTTATGACCAACCTAGACAGCATATTAAAAAGCAGAGACATTACTTTGTCAACAATGATCCGTCTAGTCAAGGCTATGGTTTTTCCAGTGGTCATTTTGGATGTGAGAGTTGGACTAAAAAATGCTGAACGCCAAAGAATTGATGCTTTTGAACTGTGATCCGATAGAGAAGACTCTTGAAAGTCCCTTGGACTGCAAGGAGATCCAATCAGTCCATCCTAAAGGAGATCAGTCCTGGGTGTTCATTGGAAGGACTGATGTTGAAGCTGAAACTCCAATACTTTGGCCACCTGATGCGAAGAACTGACTCAATTGAAAAGACCTTGATGGTGGGAAAGATTGAGGGCAGGAGGAGAAGGAGATGATAGAGGATGAGATGGTTGGATGGCATCACCGACTCAATGGCCATGGGTTTGGGTGGACTCTGGGAGTTGGTGATGGACAGGGAGGCCTGGTGTGCTGCGGTTCATGGGGTTGCAAAGAGTCGGACATGACTGAGCGACTGAAATGAACTGAACTGAACTGAACTATCTAGTAGTTACCAGTAACTTCTATGTATTGTTCACATGTACTGGAGCTTAATCACATGTATCACAAAGCCACATAAGATGATTTGCTTTGTTTACATATGAGTTTGTTCTTTTACTACTGTAGGAATAATTAGCAGTCTGTTTCTATATAACTCCTATTACAGGGAGGGGTGTGTGTTGGAAATGTTCAGATGGATTCTTCTATTCTTTTTTTCTTGTCAAAGTAGTATACACTTAAAACCTATCAGATTAAATTTTGTAGAGATGGAATCAAGTCATGCTTTGTATACTTAGTGCTTAGGGATTCACAAGGCTGGTCACACTATAGATGTTCAAAAGCCCTTTTTGGAGGAAAAATGAGAGAAAAGGAAAAGGGGAGATGTATAAACAGGGAGGGAGGGAATAAGGGCAAGCAATGAGTTACATAGAACAATTAAAAAAGCAAAAAAGCGTAAAATTCAGGCATAATTTCATCAACAAAATGTAATGATAACAATGCTGAATGATATTCCATGTTATGTATTACTTTGCTAAGTCTGCCCTAAGAAATAGCACAGATTGGGTGGCTTAAACAACAGAAAATATTTAGTCATGGTTCTGGAGGTTCGAAATCCATGGTCAAAGTGTTATCAGGTTTGTTTTCTTCTGAGGTCTTTTTCTTTGGCTTATGTATATTTACCCTCTGCCTGTGTCTTCGTATGGTCTTTTTCTCTGTACAAGAGTCCCAAGTGTCTCTTTGTCCAACTCTCCTTCTCTTAGGACAGAGGACAACAGTCACTGGATTAGGGCCAACACTAGTGACCTCATTTTAATCACCTCTTAAAGTCCTGATCTTTAAAAAAAAAAAGTCACATATTGAGTCTGGTTGGGGGGTGAGGGGAAAGGGCTTCAACATATGAATTTAGGAGTAGGGGATACAATTCAGCCCATAACAGTTGTAACATTCTAGTCTAAGTTTCTCTACTTTTTAAAAATTTCATAGTAAACATGTTATTTTTAAACTGTATTTTTAAGTTACATGTTAATTTTAGATGCTTTACCATATCAGTAAGAGCTTTGCAAATACTAATGTATCAACTTAAATATACTTTATGCATTAACTAATTCCTCCCTTTGGGTCATATACGTGGTTTGCAGTGTCAAATCCTGTGACTAATGGTGCAATGCATATCAACATTTGTTGAAATTTCATATTTAGGTTTCTCAATGTTGGTGAGGGGTTTTTGCAGTTTGAAATGATGTGGTCAACTTTATTTCCCATGGAAGAGTATTATGATGTGCTTAATAGAACGGAGATGTGGAAAGTATCCCTTAGATGGATGTGTATAAAAGAAATACATTGCCCCAGATGTGTACAAAGAGGCATTCACAGGCTTTTGATGAAGTAATATCAAGCTGAAGGTTGTTTATTTGGGCTTGAAGTCTTTTTTTTTCCTTTTACATTTTACCACACTGAAATTGGAGGAACTTTATTATTATAAGAAATACGAAAGCAGCTGAATGATGTTAATGGCTTTAAAAAAAGGAAAACGTAACAGACTATTTTCTGACATTGAATATGGGTAGAGCCAGGACAAGATGTATATCCAGTTTGATGCAAAATAAAACCCAAAACGCTTCTGAACTTGTGGCTGAGGCAAACTTTTCCAAAATCTTTCTTGGCATAAAGAAAGTATAGTTTCCTATTTAGCAGTACAGCTGCTAAAAATGTGCTCAGCCATTACCTGTGTGCTTATGGTGGCACAACCCACTGTATCTTGTAATGGGCTCAATGTTCTGCTGCCAGACCTAGCTAGGCTTCTCTTGGCTCTCCTCCTTAAAGGGACCTGGCTTGAGGCCTAGAGTTCCAGGTGATCTTACTTGACTCAGCTAAAGAGGTCTCAGGTCTTTCATGATTCATTAACCTGAGAATACAGAGGAAATGCAAGTAGAATTTATCTAGTCTTTTACCAAATTAAACATGAAGAATCCATTTAAATCATTCAAATCATTTAAGGGACCTCTTTTTAAAGCTTAAATCATGTGTCAGCATTTTTTTTTTTTTTCTATAAAGGGCCTGATAATATTTTAGGCTTTGTAGGTCACATATATCACCATTTAATATTCTTTTTTTCTTTTTCCTTTTCATTTTATACTCTTTAAACATGGAAAACCATTCTTATCTCCAAGAGTCATACAAAACATGCCATAGGCTGGATTTGAACATAGTTTTCTTTTATCCTTCAAGTTGCACAAATAAATATGGCAAATCTAAATGTTCTCTATAGTAGCACTTTTAAAAAAATGTCCTGTTTATTTTTACTATTTCATGCCCTCTTTTTATAGAGCTTGCCTCATGAGAAGAGCATATTAGAGAGCCCTCTGGCACAACATTTCAAAAGTTTTGAGATTATTAAATTACATGGTTTGTGTGTGTATGCACACACTCAGTTGCTCAGTTGTGTCAGACTCTTCGCAACCCCATGGACTATAACCTGCCAGGCTCCTCTGTCCATGGAATTTTTCAGTCAAGAATACTGGAATTGGTTGCCATTTCCTTCTCTGGGCGATCTTTCCAATCCAGGGATTGAACCAATGTCTCCTGCATTGGAAGGAGGACTGTTAACCATTGAGCCATCAGGGAAGCCCTCATATTGTATCTGATCAACCATTTATGTAATTTATAAAATTTATATAAACTTTGTTATATAAAATATTACTGTTTAAGCTCTTACTACAACTTTTACAAAAGATAGTCCCATGGAAAGCTAATATCATCCATTTATATTTAAGAGTTAATCATCTCAGCTGTTAAAAAATCTGCCTGCCAATTCAGGAGACACAGGAGATGTGGGTTCAACCACTGGGTCAGGAAGATCCCCTGGAGAAGGAAATGGCAACCCACTCCAGTATTCTTGCCCAGAAAATTGCATGGACAGAGGAGCCAGGCAGGCAACAGACCATAGGGTCACAAAAAGTCAGACATGACCAAGCACTCACGCTCAATGCTCAATATGGTACAGGAAAAATTAGGGGGATGAAATTAACATCTAGACTGGTCAGAAGGATGAGGCACAGAAACAATGATTTTTCCATATCATATTCTTCTCTACTGTAATTCCTCTTCTTTCACATGTAGGCCAGTGGTGTTTCCAACAATTTCCAAATATCTATCATCTATATTCACCTACATAAGTTTTTGTTTGCTTGCTTTTTGGTAGCATTTCCTACTCACAGTACAAGGAAGAATACTATATTCATTTGAAACTTCTGTGAAAAATTAGGAAGGTATAATGCAATTGCCTCACTGGAATCTAGCCTAACTCCTAAGGCAATCTCTTTACAAAACTGGATCATAGTATCTATAATGACAATTGGTCAGAACTTCAATTTTAGGCCTCATCCTAAAGAAAATATTTTTAATTGGAGAGTTATCCTGAAGGAGTTTTCTTAACATATTTTATGATTGCTTTTTTAGATGAGTTTTGAGAGAAGAAATTTACTGGAACTGGACTGATAGATCTATTTTTTAAATGAATATAGTGTGCAATTATCAATTATAGATTTAAAATAAGATTTTGCTTCATTGTAGTTTACCTAAAAACATCAAATGCCATGAACTTTTGAGTAGAAGGCATTATTTACTGGTCAGTTATGATATTATAACATAAATATAATAGCTATTAAACATACCAGCCCAGAAAAGGTATAAATGAACTAAATTCTGAATTAATTTGTTGCAATTTTTCTAGCAGGAAAATCCCCTATTATGTGCATTCTCTGGTGACCAACACAGGCAAATGAAATTAGAAAATACTACCCATCAGGCATTAACTCCAAGGACAAAGCACACTTCATGTAGAACCTAGGGTTGACTTAAAGGTTTGTAACTATGTTAACCTTTTACACATACACATTTGACTGAGTTTATTGTGCTGTACTCATTTGCTTCAGTTGTGTCTGACCCTTTGCTACCCCATGGACTCCTCTGTCTGTGAGATTTCCCAGCAAGAATAGTGGAGTAGGTTGCCATGCCCTCCTCCAGGGGATCTTCCAGATCCAGGGATTGAACTTGTGTCTCCTTTGTCTCCTGCTTTCCTGGCAGATTTGTTACTACTGAGCCATCTACTGGAAGAGTTTATTGGGACTCTCATAATTCTTTCAAAAGTTCAGTAACACAGATTTTCTGTGAAATGATATGTTGCCTTCTAGCCAATCACTTCTTCATCTCTTGCCTTCCAATAGGAAATGCTTGAAAATTTTCCTTGGTGAATATTTTATTCACTTAATTTACTTGCTTGAATCAGGTACTGGTCTTGCTTCCAGATGTTTAAAAGTGATACAGATCTGCTTAACGTTGAGACAGACCAATCATAGACCATAGCATTTGATCTAGATTATTCCATGCCCTTTATCAGGAAAAAGAATCCTACTCTTCTGGAATTTGTATAACACAATTAGTTTTCTTAACTTGAGAAGGCATGTCAAAATACGTTAAAATCAATGAGCTAATTTATATTCACTGCTTTGTAGATAGAAAGTTCTCAACAAATATTTGACATTTTAATCTGTGATAAAATGGGTAATACATATTAACAACCAGTTAGTTTGAGGTCTGTCAAGCCTCACTTTAACCTGTACTTGTTTGTGTATGTCACTTACAGATTGGATGCAATGATTTTCTTTTGAAATTAAAAACACTTAATGTGAGAATATTTATAGGCTTGGGCCTTGCTTGTACTTCCTTTGAAAACAATGAAATACAGGTGGAGGAGAACTGGAAAATTAGAAAACCCAAATAGGTGTTTTGAAAAGAGTTTAAGGGAGTTGAGCAAGGGAGAAGTATTTTGGGAGCTCTGTGAGAACATGAAGATAGCTAGGGCAGAAATTTGATATGTTATGCATAGAATACACTTTATAATATTTTGAGAGGATGATAAAGTGTTCAAATTACTTTCTAACTATCTTTGCCTGTTTGACTTAAACCAACAGGAGATTGTGAGGACCCATGACTAACTATAATGTGGATTATTGACTAACTATAATGTGGATTATATTTGTGGGGCCAGGTTTATAGTTCAGGACTTAGCTAGACTTGAGGCAAAGTCAATATCATAAAGTATATTTTCTTGCTGGTTACAATCTCATTAGAGTTATGGTCCAGAGTGTGAAAATTTACCCAGGGAAACATTTCTTTGTTAGCATACTACTACAAGGGAGCACTGGAGACCCCTCAGAGACATGATGGAATTCCTTATGAAATTGAAAGCTAAAAACATGTTTGAAACTCAACCCTCATGGGCATAGATGTTCTTAACTTGGAGCCCTTTGTGGATAATAGCTGTAAGTCAAGGTAGCTATGCTTGGGCTGATTCAAGGCATTTGCTTGCTCCAGTGATAGTAGCTTCCCTGGAAAATTGACTGCAACTCTGTGTTGCTTCAGAACTGATGTCACTGGCTATTTGTTATTAGAGACTTGAGAAATCTGGGTGGAGTTCCTTGTGGAGGCTCAGAAAACTAACTCACAGAGTCCTGATTAGAGCATGGTACTTAAATTGTCTAGAAATGGTATTCAGTTCAGTCGCTCAGTCGTGTCCTACTCTTTGCACCCCATGGACTGCAGCCCACCAGGCTTTCCTGTCCATCACCAACTCCTGGTGCTTACTGAAACTCATGTCCATCGAGTCGGTGATGCCATCCAACCATCTCATCCTCTGTTGTCCCCTTCTCCTCCCACCTTCAATATATCCCAGCATCAGGGTCTTTTCAAATGAGTCAGTTCTTCACATCAGGTGGCCAGAGTATTGGAGTTTCCACTTCAGCATCAGTCCTTCCAATGAATATTCAGAACTGATTTCCTTTAGGATGAACTGGTTGGATCTCCTTGCAGTCCAAAGGACTCTCAAGTCTTCTCCAACACCACAGTTCAAAAGCATCAATTCTTCGGCACTCAGCTTTCTTTATAGTCCAGCTCTCACATCCATAGCCTACTGGAAAAGCCGTAGCTTTGATTAGATGGACATTAGCAAAGTAATGTCTCTTCTTTTCAATATGTTGTCTAGGTTGCTCATGGCTTTTCTTCCAAGGAGCAAGCATCTTTTAATTTCATGACTGCAGTCACCATCTGCAGTGACTTTGGAGCCCAAGAAAATAAAGTCTTGTCACTGTTTCCATTGTCTCCCCATCTATTTGCCATGAAGTGGTGGGATCGGATGCCATGATCTAAGTTTTCTGAGTGTTGAGCTTTAAGCCAACTTTTTCACTCTCCTCTTTCACTTTCATCAGGAGACTTTTTTGTTCTTCTTCGCTTTCTGTCATAAGCATATCGGATAGTATTGAAATTTCTCTTGGCAATCTTGACTCCAGCTTGTGCTTCATCCAGCCCATCATTTCGCATGATGTACTTTGCATATAAGTTAAATAAGCAGGGTGACAGTGTACAGCCTTGACATACTCCTTTCTCAATTTGTAAAAAGCTGTTCCATGTCCAGTTCTAACTGTTGCTTCTTGACCTGCATACAGATTTCTCAGGAGGCGGGGTCAGGTGGGCTAGTATTCCCATCTGTCTAAGAATTTACCACAGAAATGGTATTAGAGCCAGGCAAATACAACAAGGTGAAGGTCTACAGTTCAACATTAGGGATAATTTGTGTTCTGAAAGTCACCCAAGATTCTTTTTGCTTTAGAAGCTACTTTATTGTCATGGAAACTCTAGAGAGCAAGATGATTTGCCCTCATTCATATGCTGAATGCATATTTGTATGTCAACAAGATATGGTACTGATAAGTTGAAAAAGAAGCTTCAAGAGCCTTTCAGGGGGAAGTGTATCAGGTTTCTGTAAACATTTGTCATGACTAAAATCCTTTCATGTATAGTCACTGAGATAGCTAAAGTAATTTTAGTATCTATTTTATTTTGTTTGTAGTATCTATTTTAAACATAAGAGGACACCTGAATTCTCAGTGTTGTAACACTAATCAATTTTGAGTCACAAAATGGGGAAAACATTGAGGTACTTGGGAAATTAAAAGCTAAGACCAAATTACAGAGTTCATATTTAAGGTGGGAGGAGAACGTATAAATTCAGATTGGCTTCCATCTCTTGATGGGCTTCCCTGATAGCTTAGTTGGTAAAGAATCTGCCTGCAGTGCAAGAGACCCCAGTGCAATTCCTGGGTAGGGAAGATCCACTGGAAAAAGGATAGGCTACCCTCTCCATTATTCTTGGGCTTCCCTTGTGGCTCATTTGGTAAAGAAACTGCCTGCAATTTGATAGACCAGGGGTTTGATCCCTGGGTTGGGAAGATCTCCTGGAGAAGGA
The DNA here is from genome assembly GCF_054371585.1 of Giraffa tippelskirchi. Classification (NCBI taxonomy): domain Eukaryota; kingdom Metazoa; phylum Chordata; class Mammalia; order Artiodactyla; family Giraffidae; genus Giraffa; species Giraffa tippelskirchi. Next base: position 116,099,634 of record NC_137277.1, read on the forward strand.
AAAGGCTACACATACCCTAGTATTTTGGCCTGGAGAATTCCATGGGCTCTAGTCCATGGGGGGGTCACAAAGAGTGACTGATACCATGATTGATATCCAGCTCTTGAGAGCTGATTACTGACAAAACAGATTCTGATTAGTGTGGATGAGAATGCACCTCACCCATCATCAGAAGACTCCAGCACCTAACTAACCCTGGGTACTATTTGGAGGCCATGACTTAACTCAATAGCTTTCCTTTAACAGTGTCAGATACAATGGAGAAATATAAGTGTTTGACCTTCTGCTTCTTATTTTTTTTTATGTCCTTCTATATAGGGGTACAGACATACCTGTGTGTTTACTAGAGGGCTATCTAATTGCAACCTGAATCTGTAAAGAAAAGAATCCAGTAAACAACAAACCTTTCTTATTTCATGGTAGAGCCTGAATTAGGTATGGTTACCTGATTCTTTTTCTGCTCAGGGTGTGCTAGTCAGAGAATGGGGGAGTGACCTGGGATTTAATGGTAACTGAAATGTGCAGGGGACACAGATAACATATTTTTCTAGTTTACTTTTTCACCTTAAATACTGATGCCAAGAATTGCATACCCAGGACAGTTGGAACTCACCATCAGTTGCCTCTTCTCACCAGTCCTCTCACCACCATTCCTCTATGAGAAAATCCTTTAGAAAAAAATGCAGTGCTATTATTTGTGGGACACAACAGATCTCCAAACCATTCCAGTGATTCTCAGCTTTGGCTGTGCATTAGGTTCATTTGGAATATGTTTTAAAAATTGTCTAGGCTCCGCCCCAGAGAAAAATTAATTGAAGGTGGGGATTAGGGAGGGTCTTAGGCATTGCAATTTTTTAAAAAAAATTTCTCCAAGTGATTCCAAAGCATAAGCAAGACTGCCGTAAACAGAGCATTTAAATGGGAAGAAGGTAGGGTTATGGAGGAGTCGATGACTGTTTAAGCCTCCCCTACCTTCTGCCTAATTGACTTTTGCTTCTTTGTAACATTGATCAGAGTACTGTGATGTAGAAATTTAGAGATCCTAGAAAGGGAAGATTGATTTACACTGGAATGAGACATCTGCTTGGAGAAGCAAAAATGAATAAATTGAAGGGTGATTATGGGTGAGAAATGTAGATAAAACCATCACTCAAATGGCCCAGGCTAGAAAGTTAGAAGTTCAGATAGAAGAGAAAGAATTTGGGACATTTCTAGGCATGTGGGTTACAAAGAGATAAGGAAGTCAGATTTCAAGAAGGTTTACTTTGTTTTATGAATAGAAATTCCTTAGATTATTCTTTGAGAAATTAAGAAAAAATAAATTGCTAATGTTTCTTCAAATGGGATACAGGCTTGACATGGAGCCATAATGTAGTTCACCTAAAGGTGATATAAGGTATAGCTTATATCTTTGTAATATTTGTCTCTGGATCTGATGTTGCAAAGTGTAAAAATAGGTTCAAATTAAATGCTAAAGCATGTCCGTCTCTCTGAGCACTCTGGTTATAATAGTTGCAAGCTCCAGCCATAGCGATCCTATACTAAAGGTTTAAATGAGAATTCAATTGAAATAAAATTTAATGTTCAAGCTTAAAATTTCCTGCACTGGCCAAGGGTTAGATTTTATCACTCATATGGGAGCTTTTGGACCTTGACATCCTAAAATTTGCCTTATCAACACAACCAATAGGGAAATTCTTTTCTGAGGCAAAACAAACTATAGATCTGAAATGAAATAGATAATCAAACTGCTGAAGAGGGAAATAAAAAACCCAAAGGGGAAATAGGATATACATATTTTTTTTTCATAAGCATTACTTCCAATGCTGTTTTTCAGTATCCCAGACCAATTTAGAAGTAACATAGTAGCTATGTACAAAAGTGATATGACTGCTTGAATTGCTGATTGCAAAGTGACAAAACTCAGCCCTCTGTGGAGATAATCTGAAATAGTGACTTTCCAAAATTAGAACACTTGACTGGAGAGCTAGGGAGAAAGCAGGAGAAATTGAGCAAAATAAAAGCAAGTGGATTTTTTGTGGACTAGGTTTCCTTTTGTATTTGAGAGTGCCATAGCCAGAAGGGCTATTACTAGTGTGACTATCACATCTGATCTAGTTTGATCAACTGTCTTTTAGTTGAGTTTCTGCTTCTAAATTTGCTAGTGCTTTTCACCTTCTGGGGTACATGGTAACTTTGCTACTTAAAAGAAATTGTATGCTGGAGTTTCCTCTGTCTCCTATACACTTCTGTAAAGAACAATATCTCCTCATCTTTCATTCAGTCAACCATGTTTAATTTTGAACTCACTGTTTGAAAATATACCAGACCACTATTCTAGGCTCAGTTTTAAGGCTACAGTCAGTTAAATAACCAATTATTTCTGCACTATTATTTTGGTGTTTGTTTACCTAGTGTTAATGGTTGAGATTTTTCTGGAAGGATGCCATATAGCTAAATTATCCTTTGCAAGATTAATGCAAGACATATTGCAATTCAGTGGATAATAAGATACCTGTTATCATTACTGTCCTTAAGGAGTTTTCAATTTAGAAAGGAGGTAAGGCAAGAGGTAAAGGACTCTTTAACCATATAAGCTTTTCAAAGATGTATAAGCTCTGTAATCAAGTTCTAACATAGTCCGTTTGTATTATTTTTTATAAATTATCAGATCTCCGTGGTTGTTTTCCACTTGAGATTTTATGAACTTTCAAAAAAGGCTTACTTACTTTTATTCAAAGTAACAAAAATATGTGTGTCAACTTTGTGTGAAGTACTATTAAGGACAGAGTGACATTCAAAGATGAATAATCTACCCTGATTGTGTGCTCACTAAAGTAGTGAAATAGAAATGTGTATGACTGGATAAGTAGACTCTTAGTTGGCACTCAGAGTCAGAGATTAACATGGAAATTGTAAGATTCATCTTTTAAAATTGCACAAACGCCCATGAATTTGTGTGCATGGCTTTGTGAATATCCTACTGTATTTCTGCAGATCCAATACAGCCTATTGTCTTTTGAACAGAATACTGTTTGTTTGGTTCGATTCCAGAGAAGCTCGTTGGATATTTATAATGTCTTTAGTACCGAAAACAAGCAAAATAAAACAAAACAAAAAATAAAGCAAAACAGAAAATAAGATACAAATTAAAAAAATAAAACACACAAAGTATCCTTTTACTATGTTAGGCCTGATATGCTTATTTGAATGTCCGTAATTTAAATGCTGTATGATATATCTTCATTGTATTAAAATACCGTGGCAAGAACCTTAGAAGAAGTACAAACAAGGGGCTGTGGGGTGTAAAGGAGAAAAACAAAATCATACCATAATAAAGTGTATACAAAGAAACTTCTTAAAAGAAATTGAATTTGAGATTTTAAGAACAGATTTAATTTGACAAACTTAAGGCTTCCAGTACAAGTACATACTGTCTGGGCTAAGCATACAGAGTGTGTGTATGTGTGTGTTTTGTAAGCAGTCCTTTCTATTAGAAGTTTAGAATATGAGTTGGGCATTAGAAATTTATTACGTCCAGAGGACCGGTTAGAAACTGTTATGAGAGAGAAGGTTTCATTTAACTCGAAATGCCACTGGGAGGAGAATGCCTTAGTTGTAATTTGCTTGTTACAGTCAACTGAGTGCTCATGAAACCAGAGATGAGAAAGATTTGAGACAGAAGCAGATTGTACTGGATTATGGAGATAAGGAGAACTGAAACTGGGAGAATGGCATTGGAAACAACAGAGGAAAGAGCCAAGAAATTCTGTTGTGTGGATTTTTTCTGGTACTGATATGATTGGTATTGACAGTGGGAGAATTTGCATCTGATCACTTTGGGTCAACTAAAGTTTCTAGAGCAATGGTGTGTGTGTGTGTGTGTGTGTGTGTGTGTGTGTGTGTGTGTGCGTGCGCGCGCGCGCGCTTTGTTGTTCAGTCTGGTCCAACTCTTTTGCGACCCCGTAGACTGTAGCCCACCAGCCTCTTCTCTCCATGGGGATTCTCCAGGCGAGAATACTGGAGTGGGTTGCCATGTCCTCCTCCAGGGGATCTTCCCAACCCAGGGATCAAACCCACATCTACCCACACTGCAGGCAGATTCTTTACTGACTGAGCCACAAGGGGAGCAACAGTAGACAGATATGTGAATGAATGGGTACATATAGTATATAATACCCACGGATAACTACCAAACTATTCATAAATAACCCTTCATAATATTTTTCCTTTACTTATAATACATTTAAAACATGGATTAAGTAATGTTCTAAATGTTTATCCCTTACTGGCATATAGTACATTCCTTTGGCCATATTACAAGCATCTCATATATATTAACTCATCTTACATCTGTCTATATATTGTGTCTAGGTTGTATATTTCCACTGCAGTCTCTTCAGTGAAAAGAAGTTAAGTTCCTGCACAGGAACTTCTAATCCTTTTTAAGTGATGAAATTTGCTAGCAAGCCTTTTAAATCTAGAAGGTAATTAAGTTCATCACAATTACTTTAGATCAATAGTTCATCTGTGGTTATGTGGAATGTGCTTTAGAAGGGTATTGTCTCATTATTGTTATTAATTTTGTATATTACCTAACAGAGAAAGAAAGTCATTAAGAATGAGTGTTTGCATCCATCTATACATCTGTCCAAATTTATCTCATCTTTTGACTTTTGATCAAATCAGTTTTGTTTGGGTTTTTCAACAAAAAACTACACTAAATTAAAAACAGCAAACTTTTCTCATTTTTTATGAAGAATATAAGTCCTCACAGTTTCATTAAGATTTTTTTTAAGAAATTCAATTCAGGATCCTGTTTGAGTCTCACTCCAACTCCAAATATTTTTTTTTTCATTTTTAATAATAATACTGAAATTATAATGCCTTTAAGATATAGCCATTGATTGAATAAAATCAACTTTGTCATTAGTTTCTCTTAGACAAAACAGAGTAAAATACAGATACCCTAGAGAAGGTATCTCTAGGGTACTCTATTGGAGTAGCCAATAATAGATAGTATTTTAGATAATACACACATATATATAATAAGATAGATAAGATAAATAACTATCAAGATAACTAGCTGTTTTGATTTTCTGTGATTTGGGACATCAGGAAAATGCAATCATTTTTATGTATGAAAACATTTTACATATGCCTGTTGATAGTTCTTCATTTAGAAGTGCTAGACTACCAGTGTTCAGTTAAAAAAATTAATATAACCCCACAAATAATAAAATGGTACATACAGTATATTTCTTCCTGACCACTATTCCAATAAATATAGATTGTCCATAGTTGGATTCATGCAGTGTCTGAGTTGTAACTTATTACTCCAATTATCTTATAAATGGATACAGATAAATTTTGACTTTCAATAACTAGTTTAATCTCAAGTACCTCTAGTACTTGCTATGCAACACTAGATGTTCTTCTGACATGAGCTAAAGTTTCTAATATATATAGGGCACTTAAATAACATATTTTCATGAATTTGTTGCTTTTCCAGTGCTGTGATGGCAGTGGGAACCTGTGACTTCTGTTTAACCATATGGCCATTAAGTAGCAAATGCTTAGAAAAATTGATGAAAGGTGTGAGTCATATTATCTGAAGAATTTTCCTAATTTTTTTTTTTTTGCAGTTTGTCAAAACATTACATAAAAGAATGATATCTTATGAGTAACAAAACAAAATCTACATTTCAAAAGCCTGTCATATTTTTCTGCTTAGTATAGTATCTTTTCTGCCAAAGACTTAACACTTAAATTTAAAAGCTGATAGAGTGCTGTCTTATTGTTTACAAATGTCTAATATATGAATGGAGAAGGAAATGGCAACCCACTCCAGTATTCTTGCCTGGAGAATCCTAGGGACGGCGGAGCCTGGTGGGCTGCCGTCCATGGGGTCGCACAGAGTCGGACAAAACAAGCGACTTAGCAGCAGCAGCAGCATATATGAAACCGACTTGGATATTTTCCCATCTCATTATAAAATTTCCTGTAAACAAATCTAGAGATCAACATATTGAAAGTATGTTTCATTGTAATGTAGTTAAAGTGGCTCTTAAACGTTGATTGTGACCCTCAGTAAGAAACATATTTTAACATTGTGATCCTGACAATACATGTATATGTTTTCAATAGATATCTGCAACTAAAACGAAAGTTTCACAAAGATTTCACAAAGTAATGTTACTAATGTGATGTTTTATTTTCCAATTTTATTTTTTAAAATTAATATTTGTAATCCTATTTTCTGTGTGCAATTTAATCAAATTAATGGGTAAGTATGTGTTCCTTTGTTAGTGTTCCATATTTAGCTTAAGTTGTTTGTACTACTACATCTATCATGAATTAGGGTTTTAAAAATACATATTAAAAGAGAACACAAAATATGTTAGTAGTATTCATAGTTCGTTATAATGAGGTAAAAATATCTTTTTCACCTCATAGACTTCTGTAATTCACAAGAACCCTGGAAATTCCATAAACAGAATTTTCAAAGCTAGATATATCCTTGAGAATAAAATGATGTACATTTCTTCTGGACTATGTTTAAGATTGTTTGTCACATATGTAATATCAGCATGATATAGAAATTAAATATTTAGCTTTTTTTTATCTTGACTTGTATCCAATTACAATAGGATGACTTTTGTTTAAATTTCTAAAGCAACAATTTTTTGTTTTGTTTGTTTGTTTTAAATTAATTTATTTATTTTAATTGGAGGCTAATTACTTTACAATGTTGTAGTGGTTTTTGCCATACATTGACTGGCTGTCTGCTCAGTGTAGCCACTCAAGTGACAATTTTGATGTCAAAAATTGTTCTTTCTGAAATAACATTTTGTAATTACACTTATTAAACTGGTCATCTATAGTTCAGTCTGATCATAATTCATTATGTTGGCTAGACATATAGGAGAAAAGTATAGTTCCTTTTATCAGAATTTCTCCAAGTTTTAAGTCAATGCTAGATTTGAGGAAACCTTTGGGACATCATGGATGCTTCAATTTTTTTAATCTATAAAAATGTGCATATTTTCAGTGTTTTGTTCAGTGCTTTTGATTTATCAACCAGGTTAGTCTCTCTGAAGAATTACTAATACATAGTCTTGTCTTATTCACCATCTCCCACTCCAAGTCACCATTTTCTTCTATTTCCATTTTTAAGAAAATGAGACGTTTCTTAAGGAAAAGATTCAAAACACCCCATTTAGGCCAAAGACATATAATGTGAAAAATAAACATGTCTTATCAGAAAAAAAACTATATCTATATATATGTGTATATATATGAGTGTGTGTGTATATATATATGAGTGTGTCTATGTCTGAAGAATACAATGAAATATTCCCTGGCAGAATACACTATGGGCTGTTTATCCTGCACTGGTCTAGGTTTCTTCTATACTTTTCTCTTTGAAAAGGCCCTTAAGGGTTTTACTGATTCCCTAGAATGTAAAATTTCCTTCGCCCTCTGAAATCCCTAATAATATCTATTTGCAGAAATAATGTTATCTGGCCTTATGTTGCCTGTTATCTGGAGTATTGTTTGTGCAACAGTAGATTTTCTTGTTTCATATATTCTGGCAGAAGTTTACTCAGAAAACATGTCCTCAATTGACTTTGTAACATGCCTATATATACAAGTAACACTCCAATTATAAGGATGAAGGAGGCTCTCTTATGAAGATTTTAAAGGGTTTTTCCTATTATACACTCTGAAAATAAAATGTCTGACTTATGAAGCAAGTTGCTTGATTTAAATAGACTTTCCTTGGACATTATAATATGCTCCGAAGGTCAATGGATTCTTCCATCTTATGAAATCAGTTTCTAATTATGTGAGTAAAGCCTAGTGTAGGATCTCAAAAGTGGGCCTGTGTAGGAGGAATAAGGAAATTTCATAAGTTACATTAAAAGTAATAGTATCTCTTATTTAATTTTTAATGAGTCTTCCCCCCACAATTTATACCTTGGAAGTTCTAAAGTGCAATATTACACACATGCAATTAAACCATATATTTTGAGTTGGCCAAAAAATTCATTTGGGTTTTTCAAAACATCTTACCAGAAACCCAGATGAACTTTTGGCCAACCCAATATCTTGAAATGCATTAAGATAAACAGAAATCTTGTCTCCAGGAGGCTTGTAAGTCAGCCGCAAGAAGGCAACATAACATGAGCGACTGACTGGGAGAAAAGAGAACCACATTCAGAAGATAGAGACTCTCACTGTTGGTGGGAAAAGGGTAGAAGGTGAGGTTGAGGTGAGTAGCAGAACATCAGAGAGGTCCTTCAGGAGACTCTCTAGAGGAATTTGTGAATGAACTGTAATGGAATTCAGGTCATGGAATTTGACAGTGAGAATTTTTTATAAATCTGCATAGACCTTGAAAATTTAGGTTGCTGTAAGAGTGTAGATTATGTATTTAATTTCAAATATCCTTGCTACCAATACTAGTACTGTAAACAACAGATGGGTATTATATCCCAAATGCTCTCACACATATACACACACACACACACAAAATTACAAGAAGGACAATCTAAATGATATAGTCAGTATTTTCATGGGCTTGATCATTCACATAACACTATGATTGTATTTTAAAATAAAGTCTACACTTATGCTGCATAAATTGAGAAATATATTTGATCTGTCTGCCTAAATTGCCTCATATCAACTACCTCACATACAAACGTGCATGGGGACACACACATATCACTCTGCAGCAGTGGCCTACCAGGGACCATACAATTTCCTCCCTGATCAAAGCCTTAATTAAAATATTACATTGCTAGATAATCCCTGCTATAGTATATCTGCATTACCTGGGAGTAGTGACACAAAAATACATTTTCACTTTTAACATATAATAATTAGTTGACATTTTTTCTCTTCCCTTGTCTGGGAATAGACTCACATCATAGGACTGAAGAGAACTGAAACCAAATTTTTAATAGAATGTAGTGTTTTAAGATGTTTAGATCTTTTTTATGGGCGAAGGCCAGGTAGAAAGCTATTTTTAGGGAGCTGGGGAAAGCGGGAAGGTATTGATTTGGCCAAAATGCTCATTCTCTTTTTTTTCCCCCCATTACCTGTTATGGAAAAACCTGAATGAACTTTTTGGGCAACCCAATACATAAAGATTCGGAGTGATTAGGAAGCAGGAGAGAGGGGAACAAAGGGCATGAGGTGAAACTAATGACCTACTTCTTGCAATTGCTTCCAGTTAATCCTCTCATTATCTTTGGAGAACTGCTGCCAAATTATAACTTGCAGAGGGGCCGAGGTGGGATGAGTCAAGCTGTAGACTATTTACCATGGCTTTTACAGAGGGCTTCCCTGGTGGCTCAGTGATAAAGAATCCACCTGCCGATGCAGGAGATGCAAGAGATACAGGTTCGATACCTGGGTCTGGAAGATCCCCTGGAGTAGGAAATGGAAACCACTCCACTATTCTTGCCTGGGAAATCCCATGGACAGAGAAGCCTGGTGGGCTACAGTCCATGGGATCTCAAAGAATTGAGCACAACTGAACATGCACATACATAAACAGCCAAATAAGTAGAGAAAGGTTAAAAAACAAAAGTCAAAGGCGTTGTTTTTGAATATGTTTGTGGATATGTTTGTGGAAGGACACAGGAGTGTTAAGGGAGGGATGGGGGTGGTGGTGAAGGAAACTTGGAAAGGACTTTGGTACTTTGGTACCATTTAGTTGGTGTCCTTGACTCATGAGTTAGGGAAGTGCAGCCCTGAGCCGTTGCTGTTATGTAGCAATGATTTTAAATCAGCCTCCGACATATCTAGTAGCAGCAGGAGGGCAAAATAAAATCCTTCCTCTGATTGAAATGGTTAGGGGGTTCAGGGAAGAGGAGCACAAGTGCCCAAATTAGAAGGAGCCTGGGATCATCAGTTGAAATCCATTCTCTTTAGGGAGAAAAAAAAACCCTCTGATGAGTGCAAGTAACTGAGGTCTTTCTTCCCTCTTTTATCGCTCATCTTAGAAATGATACCCTTGCTTGCCTATTAAAAAAAGAAAGTTTGAGGCTTAATTCAGAATGACATCCCCATTTAGGCCATAAATGTTTGAAGCTTAAACTTAAAATCAAACTCGTTTTCCGACTCTCTGCAACACGAACAACCCCTGGGGCGCCCCAAGTATTTTTATATGTATAAATTGCTTTTGCTGTACAAAAGTTTTAAAAATTCAGTCTTTGTGTCACAAAGGAATAGGCAAAGGTATTAAAAGGGTTGTAATCTCTGCTAGAGCTTTAAATTCAGCTTATATCAGGCAAACGCAGTTTAGTTCATATGTCTCATGCATCTAAGTCTCTTAAAAAAAAAAAAGAAAACTCATTATACCTCATGGAAAGCAGTTTATAATGAGACCATCACCAATAATTGTTAGTTTTAGGCTGTGAAGTAGTGGGGAACGTTCCTGCCTAGATGGAATCGATTGAAAATAACCAATTTTTTTTCTGGTTTCCCTACATTTGCAAACACGGTAGGTTGCAGTGAATAAGCTGCCAATATAAGCCATTCCAATCCAAAGCCAACATTGAGTTGAAGAATGACATTGGGATATGGCAGTATTTTCAAAATTGAACAACTTGTGCTATTGAGTGACTTTTACATCAAAGTTTAGAGTGCTCTTTAATAATACTGTTTAACTTTGAAAATCTGTGTTGCCTCTCTCCAAGATATGCAGCCCAACTTTTCCAGACATGATTTAACCTGTCTGCATAACATACCTGATATAGATGTGGCAGTCTTTCTACTTCATTTAATAGACAGTTAATGCCCCACCTATCTGGTTTCAGCTTTGACAGCCTCCCTCTCTTGACAGACTGAGAAGCAAGAGTTAAACAATAAAATATACACAATCAACATTACATCCTACAAAGTCTAAAGAAGCAAATGCATTCTTCTCTTAGAATCTACAAAATCTGATTTTACTGACAATTTTAACAAGCTTAGTTATCTGGTTGCCAAACCTACTGCCTATTAGGAGGAGGCAAATTAGAAAAAGGATTGGGGCTGTGAGGACCAGCACAATGATAGCAGTGAAAAGTGACAACAAGGTTGCTGACAGAAAATCTATAAAAAGCCCACACAGAAACTCAAGAAGCACAAGAACTGAGTATTTAATAAGGGTAAACAAACCTACAAATTTTTATAATCCCTAAGAGCATCCTCATACCCTAACTGCTACCCCTAATGATGGCCATAGGTCATTAAGAAATGTTGCATTAGGTTTGGTAGTTGACCAATTATAAGGAAAAAAAAGTGTATGATTCATTTAAGAAAGATTTTCATCCAGAATAGCCATATTTAAAAAATAAAATTGTAAACATTTAGTCGTCATGCTTTTTTGGTCCATTTTGCTAATTCATTATCCAGTATTACAAGTGAGTCCCACTTAATTAAGAAACTAGCATAAAAATATATTTGGTAATGAGATGGTCAATGCTCATTTGGTATACTGTTGTTCAGTTTCTAATTCACGTCTGACTCTTTGCTGACCCCAGGTACTGCATCACGCCAGTTTCTCCTGTTCTTCACTATCTCCTAGAGTTTGTTCAAGTTCATGTCCATTGAGTCTTGATACCATCTAACCATCTCATCCTCTGCCATCCCTTTCTCCTTTTGCTTTAATATTTTCTAGCATCAGGGTCTTTTCCAGTGAGTTGTCTCTTCGCATCATGTGGCCAAAGTATCAGTTCAGTTCAGTCACTCAGTCATGTCTGGCTCTTTGCGACCCCATGGACTGCAGCATGCCAGGCTTACCTGTCCATCACCAGCTCTTGGAGTTTGCTCAAACTAATGTCCATCGAGTAGGTGATGCCATCCAACCATCTCATCCTCTGTCCCCTTCTCCTCCTGCCTTCAGTCTTTCCCAGCATCAGGGTCTTTTCAAATGAGTCAGTTCTTCGCATCAGGTGGCCCAAGTATCGGAGTTTCAGCTTCAGCATCAGTCCTTCCAATGAATATTCAGGACTGATTTCCTTGAGGGTGGACTGGTTGGATCTCTTTGCAGTTCAAAGGACTCTCAAGAGTCTTCTCCAACACCACAGTTCAAAAGCATCAATTCTTTGGTGCTCAGCTTTCTTTATAGTCCAACTCTCACATCCATACTTGACTACTGGAAAAACCATAGCTTTGACTAGATGGACCTTTTTTTGGCAAAATAATGTCTCTGCTTTTTAATATGCTGTCTAGGTTGGTCATGGCTTTTCTTACAAGAATGAAGCACCTTTTAATTTCATGACTGCAATCACTATCTACAGTGATTTTGGAGCTCCCCAAAATAGTCTCTCACTGTTTCCATTGTTTCCCCAACTATATGCCAAGAAGTGATGGGACCAGATACAATGATCTTAGTTTTCTGAATGTTGAGTTTTCAGCCAATTTTTCAGTCTTCTCTTTCACTTTCATCAAAAGGCTCTTTAGTTCTTCCTTGCTTTCTACCATAAGGGTGGCCAAAGTATACCATTTGGTATATACCTATCTTCAAAAATCATCATTTAAAATAAAGTCAGAAAATGTTTTAACATGGCTACTTCTGTTTAGGTGGCTAAATGTATTGAAAAATGTCTCTGATATAACTCAGATTGCTGGTTCATTCCCATATGGGTTTGTTGTCTTCATCTTCTGCCTACATTTACACCTCAAAATGGCACAAAAAATTAAATCCCACTCCACTTCTAGAGAAACAACCACACAGAGACTGGAATATAAAATCTTATTATTTATCTACATACTTTAACATGAAATAATGAAAATCCATTTTTTTTTTGTTCACTGAGTTATTTCATTTTCACAGCAGAGAAAGGAAGAGAAGAACTAGCCCACCTTTTGCACCCAGTTGTAGCAAACACAGGGCTAGTGGCACACTTACATTCTCTTTCACTAAACCTACGTGACCACTTTTCATATGAAGTTGAAGCCCACAGAGGTAGCCTGTGTCAAATGCAGGATATGTCCAATCCTTTTAACCCACAGCTAGGGAGGCACTAACACAAACCCTATGAATAAGCTACTTGTTAACATTATGATAAAAATTAGCTTGAGTGAGTTTCAGCATGGTACTTTGTTCCCAGTTCAATTAATTTGCTGACTGAGACATTGAAATAAACTGAGCAAAAGTACATAGCCATAGTTTCAGTTCTTTCTCTAGTTCTCTGATCTTGGACCATATTAAGTTATATTTTCTAGTCCTTTGAATCTTCTTTAAAAAAGAATAGCCTTCAACTACCTCTACCTAGAATTCAGCATATGCTTACTTCGTTATAAACAATGAGCAAAATTATATATTTAATAATTAAATTCTGTAATACTATTAATAATTACCAGATTCTCTCTGAGACATAAAATTGAGTTAAAATCAAATAAAGAACTTTCTTTTACTTATAATGCTGAATTTTAATCTTGCCTGTTATGTCTTTTTTCACTATTCTTACATGTCATGTTGGTATGGGGGGAAGCTACCAGTTCCTAAGGAAGAGGTTAATGAATGTGCACTTCGACAGCTTTGTTCCTTGGGATATCATGGACACAATGGGACAAGAATTGTCAGTGTTTGGACAAGGATGTACATCCTGAGAGAAACTATATTTTTGATTCTCCATAAAGAAAGAAAGATATTCTATGGAAAAGAGATTTATCAGATACTTATATAGTCAAATTTGAAGATAAGTCAACTTAATGAAAGAGTTTAATTTAATACACCTATTTTGGTTTAACATGGTATTAGCATTTAGAGGACCAATTTGAATTTCTCACTTGTAAACAACTGAGCAAGAGAAAGTGAATATTTAGTGTATTATGATTTAAACGTTGTTATCAAATACTATGGGTTGTAACTCAGTTTATAATAGTTGTAACACATTATATATTATTTTCATTAATTACTTGTTTCCTTTTGTTTTGTTATACATTTTAATTATATGACTATTAAGTACTTCTCATGAGTTGGAACTATTTAAATAATTACCTACTGTTGATCTCAGTGGTAATTGTGTTTTTAAGTTCCAATAATTACCCCTAGGATTTTTAGAAATGAATTACTCTGAAATGGAGAGAACATATAGACATTTCAGGGTATATTTTGGTATACTATGTTTAAAGGGAGAGAAATTTCATGTTATTCAAAGAATAACCTAATTGAAGATGGAAAGAATACTAATATTTATTGAGAAACTAATACACACCATACACTCTCTAGTTGGTTTACAGATTCTATTTAATTTTTTTCTTTATAACAGTTATTTTAAATAGACATTATTCTGCTTAAAAAGATTCAGAAGTTCTATTTATAGAAAGTAGCACATTTAGGATTTAAATCCATGTCTGTCCCCAAAGCAGGTGCTTTTTCAGCTATATAATGCTGTCTTTTGACATTAATTGTTAATTGTCTTATGTGGTAGTCTGTTGACTAGCATAGTTTAAATTATTCAGTATCTCTTAGTCTGCTAGTTTCAGGGAAAGAGGTTAGATGACACTTAGGTAATTTTTGCTAATAAGACAAAAGTCATCACATGTTTCCTTTGCTGTATAGTTCAAACTCTGCATATTTGTTATTTATTACACATTTCTCTTTCTTTCCAGTATACAAACATTTGTAGTTGTGTTGCAGAATGAGTTCTTATACATGCTGTTTTTGCATATAGTTTTTCATGCAGTCTGCATAACACAACCATTTCCTCTCTCTTTCGTTAATACATATCTAAAATTTGTCAGTGGCATTTGAGCATGTGTGTTTGGGGAGTGTGAGTATAAATATCATCATATAGATGAAATTTTCAATCATTTCATTTGTTCTAGTGTACACTAAGCTGTGATTTAATGGGAAATTAAACTGCTTTCTTATGGTTTAGCCCTAATATGCTTTAGATTTATTTCAAGGCACAGCTTGTGCTAGACCAAAGCTACCTCTAGACCAGTGGAGCCCAGTCTTTCATTTTATTTTCATAATCCCTTCACATTTCTACAAAATAAGAAAACTAAGTATTATTACAAGGAAAATTGAATATTTCAGTAATACCAATTTTGATGGTAAAAATATCCAAAAGTGTTAGAAGTATTGGTCTTGAAGGCTTTTAGTCTTTTATTCTGTATGATTTAAATATGTTTATAATGCAAATATAAAGGGATCTTGATAAAAGGATCTATATCAGACATTTTCATCACATCTAATAATTCATTTTTTTTAAAGGAAATGAAGTGAAAAATTATACCATGAACTGAAAAGGTTTAACGGTTTAACCAGACAATTCTATTTACAGGATATGCTTACTTCCTCTAATACATTTCATGTTATATCAAAGCCCATTTTAAAGTTATTTGCTTCAAAGAATAGAGTGGAGAACATTTCACTTAAAATATCTTGATATTCATCTGCTAGTTTTGAAAGGAGTTCCAGATATTAAAGGTAAGCTATTTTATCTTAGCTTCTTTGGGCCATCCAGTAAGGTGTACACACACACACAGACACTCACACACAACACATTCACACACATTTAATAGATAAGCACATATTTAGAAGGTACATGGCTAGAATGCCTTCAACATACAACCCCTTCAGAATAAGGTGACTAACCTAAAACCCATACTCTTCCAAATAAACCGACCAACACTTCCTCCAATGTCACCTCATCTTTGCACATGCTCAGTTTTGAAGGATGCTCACAAGTACTTCCCTGTGTGTGTGTGTGTGTGCGCTTGGTCACTCAGACGTGTCCGACTCTCTGCAGCCCCATGGACTTTAGCCTACCAGGCTCCTCTGTTCATGGAATTCTCCAGGCAAGAATACTGGAGTGGGTTGCCATGACCTCCTTCAGGGGTTCTTGCCGACCCAGGGATTGAATCTTCATCTTCTGTATCTCTTGCACTGCAGGCAGATTCTTTGACAACTGAGCCATCTGGGAAGCCCAGTGTTAACATTACCTGTACGTAAATCATCTGACTTGACTTATATCTTGTTACACATCCCATAGTAGCTGTTTGTGTGAATCTGTGAATGCTGTACATTTAGCTGTTGGTAATTTGGATTATAAACTTTTCATTATTAAAAAATATATAGTACTAAAATTTGTAAACACTTAGTATACTTTCCTCCTCTAAGTTCTGAAATATTACTTGTAGATAAAACAGGAAGGGGTTGTATCCACTTTGTATAAATTAATGTCAATTTTTAACATTGTTTCTGCTTTGCCTAATGTGACTCTTTTATTACTGAATCTGCTCCCATTCTGTTCTCTTGGAAACATTAAGGACAGGCTGTCCCATCTCACTTTATTTTTACCGAATCAGTTGGCAAATCCATCCCAACTTTATCCTCATCTGTAGGCAAAAAAATTTCTATAATGACTTAACCTGTTCCAAAATCCTAAACCCATAATATTCTTTAACTTGAAAATATTTTCATTGATCTATATTTATTTTTTCTGATATAAAAAAGGAAACCACAATATTAGGTAAAGATTCATCAGAGTCAACAGCATTGGTAACAATAGTTTTATTTCTGTCTCATTCTTATAAACTCCCTGCTGATTTTCTTATGCTGGTCCTCTCAGGTCTCTAGTTATTTCTTTGTTTCTTGTTTCTTCCACTGCTTGAATATAGGTATTTAATTTATTTTGCCATGAGCAAAGCCTTTTGTATTTCCCCAGCACCATCCTATTCAATACCTCTGTTTGTAACCCCTGGGTCTATGTTATGATTTTTCTCTCTCCTTAAAAATGTTTGCAATATTTACCAGCATGTTATCATTTGCTATGTTCATTTGTATTCATCTGACTACCTATTTCAAATTTCCATAAAATTCTTAAGCTAAAAATAAGTCTTTTTCCAAACTGATACCAGAAATTCACTTGACTAGAATTTATGGATGTGATCATTTATTGTTAACAGATTATGATCAAGATTTCAGACACTGCTTTTTCGGTCAGAATCCTCAAAGTAATTTTTTTGAGAATATTTCACTAAATGTTTGCTAAATTCCCTTTGCTGCGAATTGCATTTTACTTAAATTATTATCATAATTCTTTAACACTCATAATGTACTTCGTCTTTCAACCATCCCAAAATGAAGTTCGCAGAAAAAAAGCAAACAAAAAAACAACATTGACCATTGTGTTCATGATAAGAGTTCAGAGCCTAACTATGTACCTACTTTGTTGTTGAGGATTAGTTTTTTCTAATTTTCTCTCAGGTAAAATTGACACATCTATTTGCAAGTGTCCAGGACCAATCTTCACACACTGTCTACTGATACTAGAAACAATATAGCCAAACCACAACATCATACATGCACCACACCAATACAACACCACATAATATTACCCACAATGACAAGACACACAGCAGCAGCAGCAACACTTGTGGGTCACATTTATTTCTTTGTTTTCCTTCACATTAATTCTTGAGTGCAGAAACCCTATCATTGCCTCAATACCACTGAGGCATGGGAAATAAAATCAATGAAGATAAGAATATAACCTCACTCCTTAGATAAACACCATCTTAAAAAGCTTGCTGTATTAATTCCTGAGATAAGTCTATGAAGAAATCTCACCTTTCATGCCAGAACATATTTTAACTCTTAGATTTCTCTTTGGGGAAAGGTTGAGGAATAAACGTAGTTCATATATTTAACATTGTTCTTTGCAAAAAAAAACTTTATAACAATAACTTTAATACATATTTTCTATGCTATTTCTTTATCTCAAACCATCATTTTGGTAAAAATTTTGCTAGCAAATCAAGTGATAAAATATTTAAAATGTAAAACAAATTGCTATGGAATAGTCTTATTTGGCTTTTTTGAGCTAAGAACAGTTATAAAGCCCATTGCCCTACATAGATTGTATGACACAAATGTTTGGAATATAATGAATGACAAAGGAAAGGGAAAAACTGCTGAACTTAGTGTCTCTGAATGTCATTATAAAGACATGATACACCAAGCATATGAATTAAAGGCTAGAGACTCCTTGGAGGGTTGAAGCAATGTAATTATCTATAACCTAGTATTAAAAAAGAAGGCTATTTTTCAGACCCAATATTTTTGTGAATAGATTCTTTTTAATAATACTTCATGTTTTAGGAAATCTATTTTAAACTATTTGCTATTTGATTGAACTTGAAAATTTAGTTATTTGCTTTCTCTCTCCCTTGACAATATTTTAGTTGGTTTATTATTTTAAGGTTAACCTATCCACCCATCCAGGTGGATGCTTTGATATGAAACATATCAGGTAGTCAACATCTGCATGTATTATAAAAGTATAAGCCAAGAAATGAGGTGGGAAATGTTATGTGGGGAACTTAAAGTGTATTAGTTAGGGCACAGTTGTTTTTGAACAGTTCTCACATGTAAGTAGATGAGCTAGAGATCGAAGATTGTTCTAATCAGTAGAAATATTTTTCATTATCAGGAGCATTATTAGGGAGATAACTGAGAGGTTTCCATGGAGAAGGAAAAATAAAAGTTTGTGAAAGTTCATAGAGAGTATTTCAACATGCAAAATAAAAAGCCACATTTGCATATGATGCTTGTTGAAGACTCTGAATAGCATTCATCCCATGACCCTTATCAGTGCTCAAACAGTTTCATGTGACACCTGTGCATTTATAATAATACCTGGTACATTTTAGAGGAACTGTGTTAGCTCTGAGCAGAAGTGTTCCAATAACCAATAAACAGTCATTCCTGATATGTTGATATGTGTTTGGGGAGCCCAAAAAGCTAATCTTTTTACATTCCAATGTGTACTCACTACTTTCCCCATTTTGATAAGCACCATTGAAATCTAGAGAGCAATTCTTTCTCTTTATCTGTGGAACTTCAGTGACTTTAGTATAAACCACAAATGTCTTATTTTCAAAATTCAGTGATGTTTGCTTGGCAGTGAGGTTTTGTGCTTTGTACAGTCTGTTTGTTGTGTTCAGGGTTGATGTTTAGAAAATCCTTAATAAGAGAAATGGCTTTTGTTTGCTCAAGCAGTGTACTCCTCTTGATGTTCCCATTTATTTTTATACAGTGTTTCAAATGTCTAAACATTAGTTGGCACCAACTAGGGACTAGAAAGCAGAGAGATTCTTAGTTGAAGGTATCTCAGGTTTATTCTGACATATTCGGGATATCATCATTCATAGACATCACATTTCCACAATGTTATCCACAACAAAATACTCTAAAATGTGCATAAGGATGAAAAATGCTTATTAAGTCACATTACATAGAGAATATGCATTTTCATGTTTCTTTGGTAAGAAGGTCGACAGTGCTTTACATATTGTGGTTTAGTTACATCCAAGAAGTTGCCTTTGTAATTCATCAATGACATAGTTTTAAGTATTCACCTAATGATGGAGAAATGGTCAAGTCTGTCCATAGTGTATTCATGTGAGTTTACCTTCAAAAACTGTTCACATGAATTTTTTGTAAACAATAGGTCTAAATTAGTGTTAGAAATATTAAATTTTTAGTCTTGCAGTTTTTAATTATTGAAGTTTTGGAAAGTAATTGAGGATTCCTAAGCAGAATATCTTGAACATTCTTGCACTAAGCGAAAGGAATTTGGTGACAAAGTACATTTCCTGTTTGTAAAGTGGAAACATTAAAGAGAAAGAAGCAAAATGAACAATAAAAGCTTATTAATTTTTCCCATGACACACTTAAGCAAACAACAGAACTTAGAAGAAGATGACTAAATTCAGTACCATTTCAAGTTCTAATTAATTTAATTACTTGTCCAATGAAGGCAAACCATTTAAGGTTCGTACAAAGGAGATTTACGAGGACCATGCGTGTGTTGTATGTGGAAACAAAAACATGAGATGAATAGTCTTGAGTTTACAACTGTTAAAACAACAAAAATGATTTTAGTTTAGTTTTATTTTTGGTAGGGAAAGAAGCACACATGGAGATTAAAACTTGGCAAGAGGTACACACCAAGTGAGAACACAGTTGATATGTAAAAGCTTCCCACAGCTTTATGCTAGTCTACTCTCTTACCCTCCACCACCCAGATGTTAATATATCCATTGATCACCATGTTAATGAAGCCTTAAGACTCATATGATTCGCAGCTCTGAACATACTATGGAATGTCTTTAGAAACTGTCCATCAACTTCTCTGGAATTTCTGCTTTATCTCAAGAAAATAGAGCCTGGAGATCCTCTGCTTATATATTGAAATATTTGGTGGCTCTCCTGGAGGGGAAGGAGTGAGCCAGTGTCCCTTTAGTTGATGATTTCATTTTACTATGGTTGTGAATGTGATAAATGCACCTGTCTCTAGAGAATGAAACTGCCAGCTTTGGAGAGTGCAAATGCGACTGTAACTGCCTCAATTTCAGTGAGTTATTATTCTCTGAATCTGGTCTGCTTGTACCGGGATAAGTTGGTACAGAGATTGTTTACAACTATATTTAAAAACAGGAAGAGTAAATAAAATGGCAATGGTGGAAGGGAAAAAACTGACCTATCTATAGACAGGTCCAAAATTGTTTTGTTTCTGGTTAATATTCAGAATACCAGTGATTAAAGAAAAATTATAGCCTCATAATTTAATAACCTACATTATTTCATGGCTACACCATAAAAATGTTCTCTTGGGACTGATCTGGGTTTTCTGGAAACTCACACCAACATGTGTTACAAATATCTTGCTTGCAAACTTAGTTCCCCAATATGTTGTCCTGGGAATTATGAAATTACATTTCAACACATTGGTTCATTTTACTTATGGCTACTTTCACATATACACAGAAACATTTGCCTAGGTTTCCTCTTGTCTCCAGGGTTTCTGTTTCAAAATGTTCTTTACTTACTGCTTCTTTAGAGAGAGTGTACTTTGTTCTTCCTGTTATAATCTAAAATTGCATCAGTCAATAGGGCATTGAAGTAAATGCATCTGAGTTCCAAAATAAAATATTTTAGTTATGGAATTTTTCATCTTTCTACCATAGCTTTTGAGTATATATTAATATAAATTGTAAACATTCTAATATTTCACTTATGAATTCAGTAACCCAGGTCTTTGGGTACATATATGCATAGAGGTAATGGAATAAACAGTGACTTCTTATTTAGCCATTCTCCATACTATGAAAGATTTTCTTCTAAGCAGAGATGAAGGGCAATAACTGATTTCTTTAGAGTTTTTTCCATTCAGCTAAACATCATTTGAGTAGATGGTCAATTTCTCTCCTCTGGGTATGCTATTAGTACTAAAAAAAAATGAGTTTCTATACTCAATAGAATTGGCAGAAAATTCATTTATAATATTTGTATTCTGAGGAATATATTGTGAGATCCTGGAAATTGTTATGACTAAGACTGAGAAGTAAAAGCATTTTGCAGTTCCTTTCTGCCTTGGTTTTGCTACCTATAAAATGAATATAACAATAATGCAATGACTTATGGAGCTTTACTAAGAAGCTGCTAATGTGCTACCAGCAGAATATGGAAATCATGCTTTAGAAGCACTTAATTCTTTCAAGTTACAAAACTACAGTTTAATCTGCAGATGTAATAAATTAGTAAATGGTTTCTTTATGATTTGCAAGAGGTAATATACCTCAACATATCCTCTGTTTTCATAGGAAAACAATCATAAAATCTCATAGCTGAAAGGGACCAGAGGGAACCTACATAAATGTCTGTCAGGTGCTTAGATACCCTCAATGGCATCCAATCATGAGAAGTCCTCCTGGTATGGCAATCTTTCCTCCTCAGTGGAGCCTAATCAACTCGTAGAGTGTTCTAATTGTAGACATATTTTATACTTAAAAGATTCCACCTATTAAGTTATAAGGCATTTATTAGAAACTGACTATATTTAGGAACTGGGTTAAATGCAGAATAAAGATGCCACCTTTGACTTTGTGAAATACTCACTGTGCTAGTATAGGTCATACCTCTCATGGTGATAAGCCCCCTAGTCAGACATCAGAGGAAACAAGTCCTCATTCTTTCTTGAGTATTCCCGTTACAATTTGAATGATCTTCCTTGTTTCAAAGAATCGGGATAAACCTGAACATTTCTTTATTCATTCATCAAATCTAGGTTATGCTGCTACCTTTTAAGTTGAGAACAATCTACTAAAAAAAAAAAAAAAAATTCCCAGACTTTCAGTAGCCATCAATGATCAGTATCCCAGTCACAGGTAGTTCAAAAGGCACTTTAAATTTACCCTCCAATTAGTACATTTTGAATTGAATGTTTAATATAAAAAATGAGTGACTAGATTCTGTAGTATTAGAAAAAAAATTCCCAGTTATTTAACAAATGCTTAGCACTATTCAAAAACAAGTGAGTCTCTATTTATTTGGTTTCCAGCATCTCTACATGAGGGCTTCCCAAGTGGCCCTAGTGGTAAAGAATCCACCTGCCAATAAGAGACATAAGAAGTGCTGGTTTGATCCCTAGTTTGGGAAGATCTCCTGGAGTAGGAAATGACAACCCACTCCAGTATTCTTGCCTGGAGAATCCCATGGACAGAGGAGCCTTGTGGGCTACAGCCCATAGGGTTGCAAAGAATCAGACAGCAACTTAGCACACACGCATGCATCTCTGTATGAATAATAAATGTCTCCCAAACTTCATTCTTTCATATTTTACGATACTACTTTTTGCAATATATGCATACTACTGACATAATAAATTTCTAAGATTTTGATTATGTCAATTTATTTTAATATATGGAATAAAATAATATATATTACAGGTTTTAGTTACTAGTTATATTTTATGTTTTAAAATAATACATGAACATTAAATATTTTAAAATTTCTATTTTAGTTCATTTAACATATCACAGTGTGTAAAACACTGGGCTAGATGCTTTCTAATTCTTTTCCTACACAAGCGTTCGGAGACTCAGTGTCTTTCATTGTCTCTAGCCCTTTCCATTTAGGTACTATATAAATTTGCACGTTATATGTTAGGAAGTTGCATACATTTATGATAGCACCTATTTTTAAGCATTTTTCTATAACTGTAATTAAATACGCCTCTAAAAAAACCTGAAAATTTGCATTACTCTTACTGTAACTGCCCATAAAAATTCAATCATTTTACCTTATATTAGACCTTGAAAAAAAGTGCATGTATGTGTGGTACTCTATGGGGGTTATATTCTTAATAGTACCAGAACAAATAAACCTCAGTTTGCATTCAGAAAAATTACCTTTAAATGACTGAAGGTTAATGGGTATTTTGGTGTCAAATCGTTAGACTGAAACTTTTAAAATATATTTTTAAATACCATTTCGAAGGACATATTGAAAAATTGAATAAGAAAAATTGTGTTATTAATTTATATCACTTAGATTCTCAGATGTACTTTGATCTCACAAGCCTTTCAAAGTAGCTCTTGACTGAAAAATAAGAAAGCATGATAACATCAAATGAGAGGAAATAAATTTCAAACCACACTAGTTAATACTTTTTACTTTGGCATTATCTAACCAGCCAACTTAAAAAAGACTTTGAATTAATAGCACTAAAAAGAACAAACCTAACTTGTTCTTCTGTAGTATTATAATATTGCTTAAAATATAGTTCTGTTATGTAGTGTACAGGACATTTTGCATCATATAATAAAATTAGCTAAAATGTCAGCCATCCATTTAATCAGTCTCTCTGTCCTTAGACCCAAATAATCCTTACCTTGTATTTTAAGAATGTTTTGAGGTTTCAGGAAATAGTAACTTTTGTTTTTCAAGCATATTATCTATAATCAACACTTCATTTTCTCCACTAAAGTACCTTCCACTTCCTTTCTGAATATGCACTTTTATTTGTTGTTGTTCAGTCTCTCGGTTGTGTCCGACTCTTTGAAACCCTATGGACTGCAGCACGCCAGGCTTCCCTGTCCTTTACTATATCACTATTATTTTTCTAAGGCCACACAAAACTCACTTCAGTGAAGTCCACCCTCTCCCGACATAAGTTAGAAATAAGCCCCCCTTTTTGAGATACTGTAGTAATTTATCTCTCTCTCTTTTACAGCCTTTGCCATTTCCTAGTTTTTTTTTTTTCCCAGATTACCTAGAAGACTTCTGTTGCATCTTTTGCTAACATGAACTAATAGGGGACCAATGATGTTTGTCCAAATTTGTTCCTGGTATTTGTTGGTTGAGCAGTTTATCCCTCAATAGATGTCAAAAGCACTACCTGATTTACTTTTTTGTTTCCTAAAGTAGGCAGCACAGTGACTTGTGCTTTTGTGGTGGGTGCCAAATAAATATTTGTTGATTGACTGAATGACCAATTAAATAAACCAACATATGAAGGGAACATTTTCCTTAATACACATGTGTGTTTGTTCAGGTTTTCTTTTCACTTTATTCCATGTTATAGGTCATCTACAAAGACATGTATATGAGTTAATCAAAATCTTGTTGTGTTAGCAAAGTCTATACATTAGTTTTGTAATGTATAACCTAATGTCATTCCCTGATGGATATATTGTGAGTCTCTATTTTCTGATGGGTAATAGTCTTCCTAGTAAAGAGCTCTTAATTCCATTCAACCCGCTTATTACATTCATTAGATTATTCTATTCCTTTTGCTTTTACTTCTTGAGACAGGTAGAAATAGATACACCTTAAATTTCTTACAATGGTAACTAGCTTTTCTGTTTTAAATGATCATACACCCAGTGATTTTTTAAAATCTGTTTTGAAAACCATCTTTAACTCTCATGATAAAATGTATGCAAAATTATTGTGAAACTCTTAACTGCCATAAAATTATTATATTATTGGTAACCAATCCTTAATACTCCAAGTTTATCATGCACTTATATCAAAGTTTATATCTTTATTTAGTCACATCTTTGTTTCCACATATAATACAATGTTAGGTCCTAGACAATAGTATGTGCTAAATATTTGCCTTTGTATCTACAACATCTAGCATAGTGCTGGCTAGCTGTTGTGCTTTTAATAAATGGTTGTTGAATGTCTGGGTAGTGAATAAATACAGGGGGGCTTTTGAGGGGTAAATGATTCAACCAACAATACCAAGCATGAATTTGGATAAACATCATCAGTTCCCCTATAGTTTACTTTAGCAAAGTGAAACAGAAGATGAGAAACTGCCATAGAAATTCTCACCTCCTTCATTGCTTCCATTACAAATTCAGACCAATCTTATAATGATTTCCTAATGACCTTTCCAAAATTAACCCTCAAGAGATCTTAACCTTTAACAGTCCACAATAGTCTTTTTAGTTTAACAGATAAAAATAGCAGAGTCTGAAAGAGTTCATATTCAAGGTTTGCACATACCTAATATATTAACACAGCAGAATCTAGAAAGTCTCATAACATGAGAAAACAAGTGATGACTATCATGTCTTTTTATATTATCTGTCAAGTAAAATTGAACAGTAAGCAATGACTTCACTACAGAATATTTTTGCTTGTTCAAATATGAAAATTAATCCAGATTAGAGTTTGGATGCTTTAAGAAATTATTATAAAACCTAAAAATAATTAGAAACGTAAAAAACATAAAAACAGAAATATAACTAGATGTCTTGAAAATAGTTAAAAATAGCAAATATTTTTCATATTTATTTGTTTTCATTGTTTGAAAACAAAACACCTTAGCTCATGATGAAAGTATTTTTAAGCACATGATTTCTTCCCTAAGCATTTATACACACAAATATGGAAATTCCCTTTGTGTGGTATTGTCATAAAAATGGAAGCAGAAATTTATATCAGTTTATGAAGCTCTACAATGATAGAAACTTGGTCTTCTTATAAACTGCCTTTATTTAGACTTCTGATAATATTGAATACTTAAGGGATCAGAAATTTTTTTCAGTCAAATATGCCTTTTTTAATGTTTAATTTATAATAACAAACTAAATGGATTTATGATTGAATTATATTAAAATAATTTACTATTTTTCTTATTTGTGAAGTATTTCATGATCTGTTTACCTAAAAATGATAGATATTACTGGACAGGTTGATTGAAGTAAATAAGATAATCTTTTCTGAACTATAATTGTAAACAATACTATGACTTTAATGTTGAGCACATTTCTTTCAAAGTGTTTTTATATCTAGAAATTTAAAAAAATTTAGGTTTATCAATACCATTTTTGTACCTTCCATATATATGTATTAATATATGAAATTTGTTTTTCTTTTTCTGACTTACCTCACTTTGTATAACAGGCTCTAGTTTTATCCATCTCACTCTGACTCAAATGTGTTCCTTTTTATGGCTAAGGGATAGTCCATTGTATATAATGTCACAACTTCTTTATCCGTTCATTTGCCAGGGCAGGAATAGAGTCACAGACATAGAGAACAGACTTTGGACACAGCAGGGGAAGGAGAGGATGGGGTGAATTGAGAGAGTAGCATGGATAAATATACACTACCATATGTAAAATGGATAGCCAGTGGAAAGCTACTGTATGGACACAGAGAGCTTCAGCCCAGTGCTGTGTGATAACCTAGAGGGTTGGGGGATGGGAGGGAAGTTCAGGAAGGAGAGGACATATGTGTACTTGCAACTGATTCATGTTATTGTATGACAGAAGTCAGCACAATATTGTAAAGCAATTATTCTCCAATTAAAAAAAAAACAAATATTTGAGATATATGAGAGGAGGGTTTGATATTTCTGTTTCTCCTAGATGGGTAAATTAAATTAGTGAGAGATTGGGGATTTATATTTGTAAGACAATCACTTTTTAATGTGAGGCTGGTCACTTTTTAAGCTGCTCATACTTGATGGTTACACGTCAGTCAGTTCAGTTGCTCAGTCATGTCAAACTCTTTGCGACCCTATGAACCACAGCACGCCAGGCTTCTCTGTCTATCACCAACTCCCGGAGTCTACCCAAAACCATGTCCTTTGAGTCGATGATGCCATCCAAACATCTCATCCTCTGTTGTCCCCTTCTCTTCCTGCCCTCAATCTTTCCCAGCATCAGGGTCTTTTCAAATGAGTCAGCTCTTTGCATGAGGTAGTTACACATAATTCAACAAATATTGATAAAGAATAGTGTATATAGTTGCATGCCAGTTAAACTGGTAGCAAATATACAGTTTGCCATTGTTCATTGTTCCAGGTTTAAATAATACAATTCTTGATTAATTTTTAAATGTTCTAGGAATACTCATATTGATGTGTGCAATGACAAAATTTCTGCTTTATGTTCTTGCTATGTCTAATTTTATTATGCAAAAGTTAATTGTTTTAAAATTATTAAAAAATATTCCTCTTTGATTTATTATGTGCATATATGGGCAAATCTCTAATTTTCGAATCTGCCCGTTTTTTCTGTAGTTTCCCTAGAATTTAGCAAGATACTGGTGGGTTCACTTTGTTAGTTTGTTTTCTATTGAAATGTGTCTCAGTGGGTTGTCAACACTAGCTTGAAAGTATTTCAGTACCCTTTTCTGCTTAGCATATTATTAGTGTAAATGACGCTAGTAGCCAGAAAGATCTAAATTTGAATCCCTATAAGACCTTAGACAAGTTATAACCGCTTTCAGTTCAGTTCAGTTGCTCAGTCCTGTCCAGCTCTTTGCGACCCCATGAACTGCAGCACACCAGGCCTCCCTGTCCATCACCAACTCCCAGAGTTTACCCAAGCTCATGTCCATTGAGTCGGTGATGCCATCCAACCATCTCATCCTCTGTCGTCCCCTTCTCCTCCTGCCCTCAATCTTTCCCAGCATCAGGGTCTTTAGAAATAACTCACAACTTCAAGAAGTGGTGTTAAGAATTAGATAAAACAAAATATAAAGTGCCAGACAGAGTGCAAAAAGCTGGGGCTTATTAAAGTTAGTTATATTTTCAATTACTGTTGGTCTTAATGAACTGGTATTTCTCAAAGCAGAGCAGGAAAAAAATGAGAGGAAAGTCAACAGTGAATTAAGATTTCATTTACTGATTAAGTGTGATAAACAGTGTACCTATTAATTTATCATTATGTAACTTTCTAATATCTTGGGTTCTGTTTGTTTATCCTTGGACTGTTATATTTTGCCAATATATACACACATATGCATAAAACATAAAATAGTACAAGAGTGTGAAGAAGTGAGGAAAGCCATTAACTTTATTACTAAAAGTTTAGGGTAAAAGAACTATATAGGTAGAAATATGAATAAGATAGGATGTTCATCCCAATAAAATGATAATAAAATCTTTATTGCATCCCACATCATTACTTGCTGTATTTTGCTTATATTGGATATAAAGAAAAAAAGTTATTGCTGATTCTTTCTCTGTAACACTTAAAGCCATGATTAATTGCCTCTTTACCTCTTTCCACTTATAATGGCATGTTCCTTAGGCTTCAGATGAAAGGACAGAGAAGAAAAATGTAATGGAAAAATGTGTCCTAATTTCACTTGAATTGTGTACCCTGGGGTGGGGTAAATAAGCCAAGCCCTATAGAATACACTGTAGATATAAGCAGCCCAGAGATATTAATACTAACCAGAAATATAAGAAATGTCCTCATTCATTCTTGCTATGCTATTGCTTGATCTCACAGCATCCAACATTACATGCACTCTGCCTAAAACTTACAACCTCAATGAATTCTTAATTTATTAGTACACTATAAATAATTATTTAGGTGTTTAACATTACAGACCTAGGCAATAGAGTCAAGTGTAGCAGCTTCAGGCTGATAAGCTTTGCTCAGTACAAAACCTCTTTCAGACTGTCTGATCACTACTTTATTGCATGTAAATGACTTGTTAATTTAAAGTCTTTGTTCATCCTATTTTTTCATATTTTTATCAATCATTAATACAGTTACATATATAATAAATATTATTACATCTTCATTGACATTTTTATAAACTAAAAACACATGTATAATTATTAGTGTAAGTGCTATTCTTTCTTATTAACAAAATGGATTCATTTTCTTTTTACCTGTTGCTATAGTGTAAATTATTAGAGGGTATTACTCATTGCTCTCTGCTTGATTAAACTTATAGGAATATCATCTGAAACTGTCTTTCTCTTCTAATTATATCTTCTCTCATGTCCTTTTCCTGACACACAGCATTAGCAGCTCCTATTTGTGATGTCCCATCTTTCTTTCAAGTACATTGGGCATATGCCTTTGATACATGCCAAAACCACCAGGATTATGAGAGGAGAATTAACATGAATAAAATGATGCTTAAGAGGCTTACAGGGTGCACCAGAGAAGCCACATCACCTTGATTCAAACCCCAACAACTTCTACTTAGTTTATGCCCCAGTTGAACTCTTAACCCCTCACTTATTCTGAAGTAACGGCCTCTTTTCTTATTCCTTTGGAATCGAGACTTTCTTAAATAAAATCCTTCAATGTACTTACCCTCCAATGAATATTTGCTCTGTATCTTGATTCATTCTTTATTTTTGCCTTCTCAGTCAAAGAGAGATATTGATTTCATTTTCCAAATTTCCCCTTAACCCATATTCTCCACCCTGACCTTTTCCATTATCACCTTAGGAAACATTCTATATTGTCACCTTGTTTACCATTTTCAGTTTTGATTATCTACTAGATCCTCCTCCAGAAACTATTAACCTACTGAAGACTTACATGTATCAAAGAAAATCTTCACTCAGTCGTTTTCTAGGTGTATAACTTCTTTTTTTCTCCCTGAATTTGATAATGGCAGCATACATTCCCAAGTTTATTTTATTCATCATCACTCTACTACATACATTTAACTTGTAAAATTTAGGTTCTTCCTGAGTTATTCTATAGAAACTACAAAGATTATTAGCTTCTCTCATACTTCTTTGTCCTTGAGTCTCCCCTTTGGTAATTTATTCATCTCCACTCCCAAGTCCATGTTGCTAATTCTTATTGCAAAAGCCCAAGTGCTTATTTCTTCCTTCAAATCAAAATCAACATTTCTAACTGAATGATGAACATTTCCATACAGATGTCTAGGACCTTAATTTAACCACAACTCATTTAGAAAGTAATGCTTATCAAAACTTGGAACTACTCTGCCGTTTCTATTATATTATAGGCATTGGCTTTATTAAACAGTTCTAGCAATGGCACCCCACTCCAGTACTCTTGCCTGGGAAACCCCATGGACAGAGGAGCCTGGTAGGCTGCAGCCCATGGGGTCGCGGAGAGTCGGACACGACTGAGCGACTTCACTTTCACTTTTCACTGTCATGCACTGGAGGAGGAAATGGCAACCCACTCCAGTATTCTTGCCTGGAGAATCCCAGGGACGGGGGAGCCTGGAGGGCTGCCGTCTATGGGGTCGCACAGAGTCGGACACGACTGACGCGACTAAGCAGCAGCAGCAGCAATCATCTAATATCCAGGCTTACTTAAAACCTGCTTTAACTTCCCTCCATGTCATATATCCAATTATGTCCAGCCAAAATTTCTAAGTCCTTCCCATTCCTTCTTCAATCCAATTTCCTTTTCTACTACCACTATCGTCATCTCATATGATGGTGTTGTCATAGCTTCCTAATTAGTCTTATTGTTTATATTGATTATTTCTCTAATGTTTTCAGACGGTTTTAGGAAAAATATCCCATAATTCTAATGGTGGAATTTCCTTACTTAGCAATGTGCAGTATACATTTCCCAGAATTCCTAGTTGTCTACAGAATGGACCCTAATCTCCTTGCCTTGAATTTAAGGTACTAGAATCTTTGAAATTCACTCCCCTTGTGGCCTAAATATTTAGCACTTACCTACCCTAGTCTAGAACTTGAAAAAAGGGGTGATCAGATTCCCTTATGGAAGGACCCCAGTATACTACCCAAAATGGATACTGTTGATCTTTGTTTCAGTCTTCTCCAATAGGACCTATGGCTTTTTATCAGAATAACTATGCTATTTGGAAAAGGAAATAATCAGAACACTCCTGTACTACTAGACACTGACTCTAAACTGACAATTCAGGAGACCCAAAATGTCACTGTGGCCCTTCAGTCAGAAAAGAACCTTAAGGAGATTAGGTGATCGATGGAGTTTTAGTTCAGATTTGCCTCACAGTGGGTCCCATGGGTCCCCAAGCCTGCCTTGTGGTTATGTCCCCAATTTCAGAGTGCATAATTGCAATGGTTATACTCAGCAAGTGGCAGAATCTCTCAAACTTTATTTTGAACACTCATTATTTATTGACTTCGAGCCAGTGGTTACACAGTTTCTTCTACCTGGAATGCCCTTGTGGATGTCCATAAACATCCAGTCCACATTTTAAGGTCCGTCTTGCCTTGCCCATTATATGCAGTTATGTTGAGATTATCAGACAGAGTATCTGGGTATGCAAAAGCAGGTATCAAGTTTAGTGATGAGTCTGCCAAAGAACCATAAACATACAGCTGAAAGAAGGTCAGTCACAGGGAATAACAGAGGTAGTTAGAGCCATACTGAGGGAGTGAGAAAACATAGTCCATTAGTCCCCTTGAGTTTACTTGTAAAAGTGCACAAGTATTAAAGATGGAAAAGAAACTCATGTTTGTATCAGCTACAAAACCTCTCTCCATATCACTTGATTATTATGTAGGTTGGTTTCTTCATTTTTTTTTAATTAGAGTGTAATTACTTACAGTGTTGTGTTACTTTCTGCTGTACAATTATGTGAATCAGCTATATGTATACATACATCATCTCCCTCTTGGACCTCCCTCCTACCTCCACCTCATCTCACCCATCTAGGTCATCACAGAGCACCAAGTTGAGCTCCCTCTGCTGTATAGCAGGTTCCCACTAGTTAACTGTTTTACACATGGTTTCTTAAAAGAGAGATACCTCTCAGCCTCTCACATTGTTCATTATTCACTTTGTTCACAAACCCTCCCCTGAAACTTCTTGGTCAGTTTCCTAACCTCCAAAATATGACATGCCCCCTCTTTTATATGACTGACAGTGAATTTGACCCAGTGTGAAAAATATTTCTGTAACATATCTCTTTAATTAAATTATAGGTTCCTGGAGATTGAAAGCTTTGTTTTATTTATTTTTGTATCCCCATCTCCACTCTATATAATCCTGTTGCAAAGTAGACAAGCATGAATAAACATTTATAGGTAAACTATGAACAGCTAAAGTTGAAATTTACAGTGGGTAGATTTTCAAGAATGCCCTTACTCTTTTTGCCTAAATACCTAGACAAGAATGATGCATGTGGTGTATATTAGAAGGGAATCGTTATATTGTAGAATGTAGTTATTATCAATTCAGTTACAGATTAGAAGGAGAAAGCAAGATTTGTGAAAGGTGAGGAAAATTGGCAATCTGTGATTTCAGCTTCAGACTAAGCTATGAAATGTTCAAAAAAATATTTTTATATTTTTACTGAAAGAGTTTAGTGTACATGTATTCTGGGGAGTAAAAATGGCCAGATTATTACCAAAAAAAAAAGAAAGAAAAGTGAAATTGATCATGCAGAGAAAGGCTAATAAACAGAATATTCACAGAGAAACTTGTTTAAATTATCAAGATTCACATCTTCGCTATCTTCCTACCCTGAGGCATAAGTTGTCCTAGTTTGTTATATAAACTTTTAATTTTGAACACAGATAAATCAACATATTGAGATAAAATTGGCCCAGATCTATCTCTATAAATGCTAATTTTTTTTTTGAAAAAATGTTTGGGATATATGGAAGTTGGTACCAGTTCTGATAAACATAATTTTAATGTTAGTAGATATTGTATCATATGGAATTCCATTTCAGGAACATAGTGACACATAGGATATCTAAATCTATGCCATAACAAATAATGTTATGGATATCATCCAGTAAGAATTGTATTTAATAATTATTGTCTGGTTTATGGTGTTAGGAATATTTAGAAGTAAAACAACATTTCTTCATTTCAAAAAACTTGCAAGTATTGACCCAAGTTCTACCCTACTTTTGGGCTTACGTTGTGGCTCAGCTGGTAAAGAATCCGCCTGCAATGCGGGAGGCCTGGGTTTGATCCCTGGGTTGGGAAGATCCCCTGGAGAAGAGAAAGGCTACCCACTCCAGTATTCTGGCCTGGAGGATTCTGTGAACTGTCCATGGGGTCGCAAACAGTTGGACACAACTGAGCAGCTATTACTTGTACTTTCACTACCCTACTTTTAACCCAAAAAGTAGACCATTTAATTCAGTTTGATTAAGAGGTTTTAAAATGACAAATGCCTACCTTTTTCTGGAGTTCTTAGCTGAAGTAAGCTTATCCATAAGTGGGAAGAGAAAGAAATAGGAATCTGCATATTCCAAAAACACTATAATGAGTTCCTTATAACTCAGGAGTTAATGATTATAAGCACAGTGTAGCTTGTATTTCCTGATGCAATATCCTGACTCATAGTCACATATACTAATTATATCCACGTATACTGATTATGCTTGATAATTACTCAATCTCTGATCTTCAGCTAGTTGGTGTTTTCTATAAATTATCCTAACCAACATTTACTTTATTTTTAAAGAATGTATAGTTTCTGTAATGTCCACATCTTTTTTTTGGTTTTTTTTTTTGACTATACCATGCAGCCTATAAGATCTTAGTGCCCCAACCACGGATCAAATTGGACCACCAGGGAAGTCTGTTCACAGTTTATTAAATCATGTTCATGACATCATCTGGAAAAATATTTTTCCTTTACTCACGTCCCTTAAAGAATAATCCATCATCAGTGTGCTAAAACATAAATAGACTTTCATTTAGATTTAGGCCTAAATTCTCTGTAATCCACTGATCAAGCTAGCTAAGTGAGCCCAAGGAAGGATCAGTTGAATTATTACATAAATTCCCTTTGGAAAAGTTGAGTAAAATGCAATGTCTACAGGATGTATATTCTGCATGAGTATTGTAGAAAACCCACAACCTAGTAAATTGGAAAAGCAATCTAGTGGCTTAGCTGTTTAAGTACTAATGCAGAGAAAAGATTGCTTTTAAAAAGCATCACACCCTCTTCCCAAGTGCACTTTTGTTTATTTCCTATTCAGGTTGCCTTGGAGAAAGGAGAATGAAGTTAATGTTCCTTTGACATAAGTGCACCATAATGTTGAATACATTAAATATCTTAAAGTAGATGGAATAGTTAGGTAGCTAATTTACTATATCATGAATGGCTAGGGATAATGCATCTTCTACTGTTTCTGTTAACCATCCTTTTACCTTTTTGCATGTCTCAGGTGTCAAAGAGTAAACACTAGAACTCAAGGCAGTTAAGAAGGCAGAATGGTTTAGCAGGGAGAACTTGGCCTGAGCCCAAATTTGCCAGTATGTTTCAAGGTTTTGACCTTGGAAAATCAATTTAAATCCCCTGAGCTCTGTTTTCTTACTTTTAAAAGAGGGAAACTAGACTAAAGTGTCTTGTTTCCACCTTGATCTTTTTATGTTTTGATAATGTGCTAACTCATCAACAAGGCAGTCATTGATAATTGCATTTTTCAGATGAAGTTATTGTTAAATTCTTAGAAAACAGCCCAAACAATTGTGCCTTAAGTTCCATTTACTTTATTATCCTCAAGGTCACTAAAAGTTACCATTAATGATGCACCTACAGTGTTCAGTGCATTGTACTGGCAGTGATAATGTTACTTCCCATTAGGAACAAATTTACATTATGATACCAAGGCAGTCCATCATAACATCACAATGGGTATCTACCATACAAATTAATGCTGATTTCTGACCACAAGAAAACATTTTAAAAATAATGATATGACTAATTGGATAAGGTAATATTTCTGCTATTGGTATCTGGTAGCAAGAAGAGGCACAATATAACCTGATATATAATGACATCTCATATTATCAGCTTCATTTTCATTTGGCTTGAATATGTTCTTTCACTTCTGATAATGGGCACTTGGTTGGTATTCTTACTTACCAACAAGCGAACCAAGAAAAATGTTGTCAGATGCACTGCTGATGGAAATCAATGATAGCCTTTTGATAGAACTAATATTTGTATCTGAGAGTATTTAACAACGTTTTACCAAAAAAAAAAAAATCATTCTTGAAAGAAGCAAAAATATTTAAGTGAAAATGCCATGATAGTGATGAAGAATAATTTTTTAAATCACCATTTAAAAGTAATAGACCAGACTTCGAATGTTAATTCTTAAATGATTTTCCTATATATTAATTATCAAAACAATTCAAAAATTTAGTTTAAAAATTAGTATTCCCTTTTCTCTCAAATTTTTTTAAGATCAATAATAGATCAGTTAAGTCACTCAGTTGTGTCTGACTCTTTGTGACCCCGTGGACTGCAGCACACCAGGCTTTTCTGTCCATCACCAACTTCCAGAGCTTGCTCAAACTCATGTCCATCGAGTTCGTGATGCCATCCAACCATCATATCCTCTGTCATCTCCTTCTCCTCCTCCCTTCAGTTTTTCCCAGCATCAGGGTCTCTTACAATGAGTCAGCTCTTCGCATCTGGTGGCCAAAGTAAGAATTTAGGGCTAAATTTAAGAGTAAGAATGTTGACAAAAAATATTCAGGTCTGTAGGCTTGGGACAAAATAAGTTAGCTCTGTTTGTCAGTTCTTGATATTTTATCCCCTATGGCCTTGACTTGGTTCATAGAGCTGTGTTAAAAATATAAAACTGAACAGCATATTGATTTTTGATATTCTGATCTTATGCTGAAGACAATTTGCTATTTGTCAGGCTGTTGACCTACTTAGGTCTTAAAGATATTGAGTAGAGATTGCCTGAATCCATTAATGCATGAACTTGATCAGATTGACCTTAGCTAAGTTCCTTCTTGCATTACTATTGTATCTGTGCTTCAATTTTGTATGTTGTAGCCATGATGTAATAGGACAAAGTGCCTTAAATTTAAATGTTTAAGGTTGATTTACACTACAAATGAATGTACTTATATAGGGCTCATGGAGACTTGGCTCATAAATAATTAGAAAATTTCTTGTTGAATAGGTAATAAGAATCCATCTTCTGTGAAAAAGAAATGAATGTGATTTAATTTTCTAGGGTGATAGTACTTCAGTTAGTAAGTATTTTGACACTTTGTGGCTGACCTGTTTTAGTTGCTGAGGGAGAAAAAAGTTATCTGCCTTATTTTCTTAACAAGTCCTATTGAATGGTGTGAAGAAGATGTCAACGGACCTTTTCAATAATAGCATCAACCCTAACATAGGTTTCTGAAGTAAATTACCACCTTAAGATGATGAATCTCCTACTAGTTCATATCTATTGAACCGTGGAGACCTAGGAGTTCACATCTATTGCTTCTCTTTAAAAGACTTGAAAGGCCAAGAACACAGTAGAAGATGGTTAGATTAGAAAAGAAAGTGCTGGAATTCCAATCAGCAATGGACTCAGGAAAGATAGCGTTTTGATGAGCAACAGTTACCTTTGCCAACATGTAAACCTCACATTTCCAGATTCCTGGTTACTTTAGGTTGCAGGCCATGCACAGAGAGCATCCTTTATAAAGCAGTTATATCCATTCCTAATCTCCTTCCAAAAAGAATAATTTTTAATTCTACTCTGATTTTTATCTCTATTTTGTCGTCTTGCTTATTAGAAAAAAGAGGAAACACACTTCAGTATTCTGGCCAAAAGCAACTACAGAGCCATATAGTGGCCATGGCTAATTAAGGGTCATGTTTCCTCACTGCCTACAGCCCAACTATCAAGTTTTGATTATGGGAGTTCTCTGTCTGTAGGTACCTGTCTGCATATTAATTCTGGTAAAAGCACAGCTTTTACAATGAAAAGGTCAAAAACTTTAAAAGTTCGAATACAGTAAAGTTTATTTCTCTCTTGTGCAACAGTCCAGAGCTAGAATGGCTGTCTTGAGAAGATAGGTTTATTAGGCAAGGTTACCCCAGGCTCCTTTTCTCCTGTACCTCATTTCCAAGGGTTTCTCGATCATGCATCTGCCTTCTAGCCCATGGGTAAATGAGGGAGAAAGTAAAGGACATGGCTGTTCTTTTAATGAACTGATGTGGAAGTTGTGTGCATCACATTTAGTCACATTTCATTCATGAGAATTTAGTTGTTGCCACATCTAGCTGCAAAGGAGACTGGGACATGTAGTACTTCTCTGGAAATAGTCATAAATACTTTATTAAAACAACAACAACAACAACAAAAATACTCTTGGATTTTTACCCCAAAGCTTTCCCAGTATGTTATTAAAGTGAGCTATGCAATACTGCAATGTTATTTGATGTATCATCTTTATAAAATGTGGACTGTTAGTCCAAAAATTTTTGTTCTGGGAACATACTTCTGCTTTTTTTCTGAGTGGAACCATGGCAGTGATTGCGGATTTATTTTTCTTTCTTATTTATTTTTGCCAGTTCAGGCATTTTGATGGAAACAGAATAAGACCCCTCTATTACATAGAAATCGAGTCTGCGAAACTTTCACCCAAATATCCCCCTTTTGTGTGTGTGCTCAGTCATGTTTGACTCTGCAACCCTGCCAGGCTCCTCTGTCCATGAGATTTTCCAGGCAAAAATACTTGAGCAGATTGCCATTTCCTCCTAGAGTGGATCTTTCCAAGCCTCAGGGATCAAACCTGCATCTCTTGCATTGGCAGGCGATTCTTTAACACTGAGCCACCTGGAAAGCCCATTCCCCTTTCACTGTGGGTATTTGCAATTTAAACTATTTATTTTTTGTTGTTGAATAATATCAGCAGAGAGTGGAATGTCTGAGAAATAAGCATATAAGCACTCTGGAAAAAGGAATAGAATAAAAGGGAATAGTATGACAAGAAGAAAATGGTGGGTGCAGAATAGTACTCCGCGTAAATGGTACACTTTTACCCATCTGTTAATGGAAAAAGTCTAAAGATGTACCCCCCTCCCTAGCAGAGTTTTCTTATTTTGCGAACATCTGATATTTTTCATCAACATGTACTGTCTTTGTCATTTTTTGAATCTCAGTAGTTTTCGAAAGATACAAGTAAGTAGCCTGGAAAACAGAGTCCAAATGGTTTCCTATACAATTTTTTCCCCCCTAACTGAGATGGCTGCATTTCTTTTTAACTGCTTAACTATTTGTCCCTCCTTCTTGTTTTGAAAATTTTGTCCCTCTTTTTTACTTATGGGTTTTCAGCACAGTGTTGTGGAAGTAAGAGATAGAGTAAAGAGGTATTGAGAGTCAATTAGAATAGTCTGTAGCCTAGAACTTCTGCTTGCTTACTTGATTGCTATGGGGCCTGGAACACATTATTTAACTTTGTAGACTTAGGTTCCACCTCAATGAAATGGAGATACCATTGAGTGCTTACTTGTGCTCATAGAATATTTACAACACCCTTGGAAAGAAATGAACCTTTCAAAGTAAAGAACAGAACTGAAAATTGAACCCATTTTTGTCTGATTCCAAATCTCATCTACTTAACCAATATCAGCCTCTGAAGGTTTATTGGAAATTTTGTGTTTGTTTTTGAAATATATAAGGGTGTATTCCCATTTAATTGTAGGAGTTTCTAGTAAATTTTTGCCACAGCTGTTAATAAATACAACCAATAAAATCATTAACATAATGACTGGGTTTTTGTGAAGTTGTAACAGAGTCTCTATGAAGATTCATTCAGTGTCTTGAAATGGAGACTGTACCTCTTTGGGACAGATTATTTGTTTTTCAAACCACAACAATCAGAATATTTATATGACTAAATTTCACTAACGGTGAAGTACCTTGTTCTAAATTCTACCTGGAAAATGGTTGATTTCCCAGAAGATACTTGCCAAACTGGCATTATTATGAATTTGTTCTGGCTTCAAATTGAGTAGCTTCGCTCAAGGAACTAAGTGTTGGCGTTTTAATGCTTGTACATTCTTAGAAGTAAAGCTAATTATCTTCAATTTTACCTAATATAATCCTGGCAAGAGATGCATAAACCTATTTGTGGTGGTCCCAAGTGAGCCACAAGAATTAATATTAATGGATGACATGAAACCATTGAGATTATGCCAGCCCATTGGTCATCACTAATAATGATTATTATGATAAACATTAGTTTCGATAAAGATGTGGATTAGGCTATAAAAATCCAGAATGTGCAGTGGCCACAAACAAACAGAAAATGGAATGGCTTCACTTAACAAAAACCCTGCAGAAATAAGAAAATTAAGCACTAGTTTACTTACCCTTTAACTCACTTTAGTGTTCTGCTATAGAAAGTATTTTAGAAAGGGCCCATGACTGGAATGCTGAACCTCCTTTTCAAACACTGTTACAGTCTATATAAATACACAGCAAACATATAAAATGCAATGTTCTGCACCCAACAAGAACTTCATAAATGTTGCTTACTATAAAGAAGTATAGGAGATTTTTAATAAGGGATTTTAACAGTTATTCAAAATTTTATAAAACATGAAGGCAATATTTCAAAATACACACTTAATACAGATAATGGCAAATTTATCCCTTTTGATTTCAGGATTTCTTGCAAGAGGACATTCTAAAAATCCTTCTCTTTTATGAAGAATCTAACCAAATATCTGGTATTTTCATATTCACTTCTTGAATGCCTAGGAGATTTATTAGATGCCAAGGGTGTGATTGCTTCTCTCCTTTGGCCTGGACTAATTGTCTTGCATATTCAGGCCCAGGGACAGAGCCTCAGAAACAATGCTTCCCACATAGTAAGTGCTCAATAAGTATCTGCTTCAATTTTTATTTACTTACTTTTACACGTAGTGATGGCTGAATTTTTTGACAATACTTGGTTTAAATGTCACCACTACTTGGAACATTTTTTCACCTCCTATTATTGACCCGATCTCTACAGTTTCTATGCACCTCCCCATCAGCTCCTTATTTGTACTTAAAAAAGAAAAAATAATGTTTGTTTGTTTACATGCATTTCCTATAATAAACTGTAAGTTTTCTTGGGGTGTGCATCTGTATGTATAGGTATCTTTTCATCAGGCATTCTGTCTATTCTGTCGCTTTAATACAGCACGTGAAAACTGATATTAAATGGGCATATTCTCCTTTGGGACTTTGTGTCTTGATTCTGGGACAATCACTACCAACAGATGGTGCTGTTAGTTTGTCAAGTTCTCAAGAATAATTCTCTCATAGCAGTGTTACTCAGACTAAAGTATTCATTGGAATAACCTGAGGGATTTGATAAAAACAAAGATTCCTAGATCCTGCCTCCTAAAGGTTCTGATTCAGTAGTTTTGGATAGGTCTAAGAATCTGCATTTCTAACAAGCATGGAGATGCTTCAGGTGATATAGTTCTGTGGACCATATTGTGTTACCACTCCATTAGACTTTACTGGTTGAAAAGTAAAAGGATATTCTTTCAGTACAGTTCTTTTTTTTTAACTAAAATAAATCTAATTAGGTGTTTGTAAGGCTGTTTATCTGTTTGGTGCTTGGAGAGATTATAGGCTATAGGAAAATATTATCTTTTAGAGAAATTGAAAATACATAATTAATGCATTTTGAAATATCCTTGTAGTGTTCTTGATATTATCTACACAATTTGTGTTAAACTAAGTATACCTGTCTTTTCATAAATAAGTGGTATAACAATAAAATCTTACTTCGCAATCCTCCATTCCATTTTTCAAGAAAACCACTGTTAAATTTCTTAGTCTTTCCAGGTATAGTCTATGCATTACAAATATATTACAGATGCATTTCTTTATGCAATCAGGATGGGCAATTTTATTATCACACTAAGCATATCTTAGATAAATTTCAGTATCAGTATTTGAAACTCTTGTGCATAAGTTAATTTTAATCAGTTTTGCTCATGAGTTCTATTATATAATGACTTAAACACACTGCTAAACAGCACTGCTAAACGTAAGACATAACTGCGTACTGGAGAAAGGCATATAGTAAGAGAAATGTCATTTGGTTTGAGTTCCAGTGAGAGAGATGATTCCTCTTTCTCTCCTTCCTCCTCTTACTCTCTTTCCTTTTCTCCTTAAGGTATAAACATGCTGTGTGCCTACTCTATGCCAGCCAGTATATTAGACATTGTGAATACAAAGAAATGAGGATCCTTCCTTGAAGTAGATCTATAAACTGGAGTAGAGATAGACATAAATAATTATGATGTATAATATGTTTTTGTTGTTATTCACTCACCCAGTTGTGTCCAATTCTTTGTGATCCCATGGACTGCAGCACACCATACCTCCCTGTCCCTCACCATCTCCCCAAATTTGCCGAAGTTCATGTCCGTTGCACCAGTGATGCCATCCAGCCATCTCATCCTCCGATGCCCTCTTCTCCTTCTACTCTCAATCTTTCCCAGCATCAGGGACTTTTCCAGTGAGTCAGCTGTTTGCATGAGATGACCAAAGTCCTGGAGCTTCATGTATAATATAGCCAGATCCAAGATATTTTAGAATGGTTAGCTCAGCTTCAGAGGTAATGAAAGTCTACCCAAAAGAGAAATTACTTGGGATTGCACTCAGAGGTCAAGCATGAAGGCCAATAGTGTTCTTCATGGAAACCCAGACATGACATTAATAGACTCCCCTCTGAGTGTTGTGTATTTATGTTGGACCTTAAAGTTGTTGTTGTTGTTCAGTTGCTCAGTCATGTCTAACTCTTTGTGACCCTGTGAACTGCAGCTCAACAGGCTTCCCTGTCCTTCTCTATCTCCTGGAGTTTGTTCAAACTCATGTCCCTCAAGTCAGTGATACCATCCAACCATCTCATCCTTTGCTGTCCTCTTCTCCTCCTGCCCTCAATCTTTCCCAGCATAAAGGTCTTTTCCAGTGAGTTGACTCTTCATATCTGGTGGCCAAAGTATTGGAGCTTCAACTTCAGCATCAGTCTTTCGAATGATTATTCAGAGTTGAATTCCTTTAGGATTGATTGGTTTGATCTCCTTGTTGTCCAGGGGACTTTCGAGTCTTCTCCAGTACCACAGTTTGAAAGCATCAGTTTGGCACTTAGCCTTCTTTATGGTCCAGCTCTCACATCTGTACATGACTATTAGAAAAACTACGGTTTGACTAGATGGACCTTTTTTGGCAAGTGATGGTTCTGCTTTTTAATACTTGGTCTAGGTTGTCATAGCTTTTCTACCAGACCTTAAAGAGTGAGTGGAATTCAAAAAGATTAAGAAGGTTTAGGGTAATTACAAGGAGAAAAAAAATTAATAAATAATGGAGGAAAAGATATTACCTTCATGATAAGTAGTTCTGTGATTCCAGAGTTTATTTTAGGAAGGGG
Organism: Giraffa tippelskirchi; assembly: GCF_054371585.1. NCBI lineage: Eukaryota > Metazoa > Chordata > Mammalia > Artiodactyla > Giraffidae > Giraffa > Giraffa tippelskirchi. The sequence goes on from NC_137277.1 coordinate 116,141,844, forward strand.
AAAGACCAGAAACCTGGACAGAGGCTGAGTTATACAGAAAGAAAATTATTGCAATGAGAAGTTTGGGTTTTATCCTCAGGAAGCACTAGCCATTTTAAGCAGGGAAGTGATATGATCTTTTCTAGGTGGTTTTATTGTTGCTGTTTTGTTTTTAAGAGTTATTTCTTCCATCTTTGTAGAAAATAGACTGGAATTGGAAGCACTTAAAAGAATAAAGATAGGTTTGGTAGATAAATGTTCCAATAATGGAAGTAAAAGTTTGAGAGAACATGAACTAGACTACAAGTCCTACAAATGTGTGGGTGGTGTCTGTCTTATTTCCCTGTCAGTATCAAGTACCTAGTGTAGTATCACCTAATATCAATTGACTAAAATGATAGTGAGTTGCTAGTTGAGTTTTGAAAGACAAGAATAGAAAATTTGGTAGTAGGAGAAGTCTTCAAAGGGAAGAGAATGAATTTGCTGTTGTCCTTGTTAACTCTGGTGTAGCTATGGGCCATCTAACTAGAAGTGTTCTTAGAATGGGTTATTTCTCTTTTAGTAGCAAGCTTGTAGGTTTCACAGTTTCTCCTCTCTTTTAAACTGCCTTCTTCTATGGAATAAATAGAATGTCCTATGTCCTCTGTATGATTTCTCACCAATGTGGCTCAGTTTGAATGTCACTCTTACCATTAATTACTTCTTTATTCAGCCAGGGAGACATAGCTCAATTCAAAATAATGGTGTTCACTCATACTCATTGTATATCTGAAGTTCTCTGTGGAACATTGTTTCTCCTGTGTGAAACTTAGTTTCACATCTAGAGATTTGCTCATCAAGGATAGTATCATTTTCCTTTCAGAAACATGGCTTTTGAAACCTTAGCTAGTTTCTCAAAGTAAATTGTTTTAAAACATAGCACTTTTGAGCTCACTTAATAACCTACCAAAATGAACATGGCAGGCTAATTTTAAAATAGCAACATGAATGTTTCTTCAACCATACTGTCCTATAATCTGAATTTTTACTTGTTGACTGAGAGAATGCTTGAGATAATTTGTCCAATAGGCACGTATGGTTGAGTTTTTGTATACTTAGAACTAATGAAGATAGCCTGGAGACATTATTTTTAATACCCTTTGTCTACTATGCATCTTACCCTTGGTACTCATATATTAGTATTTAATTTCCCATATAGCCCAGATACCCTCAAGATTATATTACCATATCTCTGCTCAGTAACATGGACAATTATGCAGCAGCACTGAACTCCTTAAAACTCAAATAGATTTTAGAAAACTCCCTCTTCTTCATGCCTCATTTTGCCTCAGCTTGTACATTATCAGTTACAGGCAGCACTCTAAATGAAAAGGGAGGTAGTCACTTTCTTTGGGAATTACTCCACATTGAGCTAATAGTGATGATTCTGTAAAGTGAAATTCCTAGTGTTAGACTGGCTTTAGACAGGGTAAGCCTGGCACTTCCCAGGGGAATCATCACCTCGTCTCCCACTCCTGTGACCTTTCGCCATTCCTCTTTGTACACTATGTTGTTGTTATTGTTTAGTCGCTAAGTTGTATCCTACTCTTTTGCAATTTCATGGACTGACTGTAGCTCACCAGGCTCTTCTGTCCATGGGGTTTCCCAGGCAAGAATACTTGAGTGAGTTGCCCTTTCCTCTTCCAGGGGATCTTCCCAACCCAGGGATCGAACCAGTGTGTCCTACACTGGCAGATTCTTTACCACTGAGCCACCAGGGAAGCCCATATTTACTTTAATCAGATCTTCTTTCAGTGTTTCTTATATGACACAGTTTCTGAATTCTTTCATCACCGGAGTAGTCTTATCTTCTTGAATATGTTATCATTCTTTTTGTGGTACCATGGAAAAAGGGACTTTCTCCTCTTTTCCAAATACTGTCTCCTCTCCAGCACCCCAACAGATTTTTTTCAGTTAGTTAAATAAACCTGAGGAATCCCAGGACACTTTCTCTTCATAATCCCACACAGATTTTGTTTTCAAGCCAGTTAATTGCATGTATTTTCTCAAGAAGAATATTTGTTAAATACAAAGGAAATTTCTAAACTGCTACAAGTAATAATGACTGTGTCCACTGTATCAATAGGTTGTACATCTATCATGGGGCATGTTAAGGCATGGACATATAGGCAGATATAAGATAATTTGGAGAAAATATTTGTGTAGCAGCTATTTAGTCCAAGTAGGTAACCTTTGATTTCTCCTCTGATTAAGCTATTCCTTCAAATTAAATTTTGAGTCTATAAAGTGTTTTAAACCCTTTATTAAGACTATCTTAGATTCATGGAAAATTATTCCATTTCAACACCCGCAATATGAGAGTGCATTATTGTGTCACTCAGAGATGCTGAGTCACTGGACCTTTGGGACCCCAAAAATGTCAGTGCTTAGGAATGAAGCAATTGTTATTTTTCACTAGAAATAATTCAAGACACCAGTATAGGTCTTCAGTATAATTTGGAGGAATTAAAAAAAAAATCTTTGTTCTCTATCCTAATTAGTTTCCTTGATAGCAAAGATACTGCATTTCTCAGAAAGACACAAATGATAGGAACATAGTTATCCTGATAATAAGTTTCTAATGAATTACTGATCTTCATAGTAAGAAAGAAAGACTTAGAATCTTGTATTAAATGTCACACTGTGATTAGACTCATAATAATTACAAAATACATTGAAAGCCTAGTTGGTGCCAATAGCCAGATTATGAATGAACTATTTGAGGATCAGAGACATCTTAATTTTAAGTACTTTTAAGTTATAAGTGCACAATCTAATCAAGAAACTGAGGATTATTTCTGTACGGTAAATTAGATCTGGGAGTTAATGGGTTGTTTATCATTTTTCATTAAAAAAGAGTATTAGGATATCAATGTATAGATTCCATAACCAGTATCTTCCCATGGTATTGTCATTTTTTACCAAAGTATTTTTAATAGGGTCAAGCTTCAAGTGTTAAAGTGATGTGCAGGTGTTGATTTAATCTAAATGCTCCTTTCCACAAATTTGAAAGTGCTGTAGTCCATTGTAAGTATGGCACAGTTAGGTTTTATTATTTTTTGAGGGGAAGTAACAGACCTTTCTGTTCTTAATTTTGCCAAAAATTTTTACTTACTAAGTTTATATTTTGGTGCTTGTTTGGCAATTTGTGATAAAATTTTTTAATTAAGTCAATATGATCATAAAATAATAAAACCTAACTACACCATACGTACAGAGAAGGCAATGGCACCCCACTCCAGTACTCTTGCCTGGAAAATCCCATGGATGGAGGAGCCTGGTGGACTGCAGTCCATGGGGTCTCTGGGAGTCGGAGACGACTGAGAGGCTTCACTTTCACTTTTCACTTTCATGCCCTGGAGAAGGACATGGCAACCCACTCCAGTACTCTTGCCTGGAGAATCCCAGGGACGGCGGAGCCTGGTGGGCTGCCGTTTATGGGGTCGCACAGAGTCAGACACGACTGAAGGGACTTAGCAGCAGCAGCAGCACACCATACTTATAATGGACTACAGCACTTCCCTTACTAAGGGAAGTAGGTTGTGCACTCTTACTTTCGTGGGATAAACAAGCCTATTTAAATTGGCTTTGATTGTTTCGAAGTATGAAAAGGCTTGGACAAAAAATTGGAAGACAGTCGGGAAAAAAGACAGGTGAGATGTTAATTTAACAAAGGAAAAAATTAAGTTAAGGAGGTGGAGAGGTTGAAGAAATAACCAAAAGATAATTATGTTGAAGGGCTCTCTTAGTGGCTCAGCAGTGAAGAATCCAGCTGCCAATGCAGGAGACACAGGTTCAATCCCTGGGTTGGGAAGATCCCCTGGAGAAAGCAATGGCAACATACTCCAATATTCTTGCCTTGGCAATCCCAGGGACAGAGAAACCTGATTGGCTTCAGTCCATGGGATCTCAAAAAGAGTTGGACACAGTGACTAAAGAACAACTATATTGAAGAATAATTTGAAGTTTTTGAATCATACAGAGCCATTAATTCTAATTCTACGTCCACTCTTCTCTACATTACCATATTTTTTAAGAACCACTCTCTAAAGTATTATGAGAAATTCCAAAATGAGTTTGTGTCTGACACTTTTCCTAGTGGAAGAACTAAAACCTGTTTACAAATGACAGTATTTTTACATATAATGAAATGAGAAGGATTAATATGATAAAATGATACTAAGAACATCTTCCAGGGGGGTGAAATGAGAAAGATTCACTTCTAGAGAATTTGGGGATAGTTAAAAAGTACAAATTTTTTAAAATTCTTTTTGCTAATGCTTTTTCTTGTTTCAAAAGTAATATATGGCTATTTAAAAATTGTAAAACATAGATAAGTCAAAAAGAATAAATTGAAGCTACTCATAGTTTCATTATTCAAAATAAGCTAGGGTAAATGTTTGAGTCAGGGTGGAATGAGAAATTTCAATTAAACACAAAACAGATAAAAAGTAAAGACAAAATATAGGTAGACGGATTATTTTGTATCATTTCTAATTCAAATTTGTATATTTAAAAGTAGCTTACATATGATTGGAAAGAAGATTGTTTTGTGTAAAGGAACAACGACCTTTCTGTTCTGAAGTTTTCAAACAATAGCTTTTGTGATTTTCTATAAGATTAAAGAATAAACATACTCAGTAAATGTCTATAAATTCAATATGAAAAAGCAAACTTGGGAGTTAATTAATGCATAAGTTAGGCAAATGATCAAAAATGTGTAAGCCACTTTTCAGTGTTTTATTTACTCTTTTGTTAGTACAGAACAACAGCAACCACTGCTTCTTGAGTTAAGAGAACAACTATTGATGAAAAGCAGTGTAATTGTTAAATCCCTCATCCTAGAAATAGCCTTAATTTGAATAGTAGGTGAATGATGCCTGGTGTCCTTTCTTCTGCATCTTTCTCACTGACCTGTTAGATTTAAAAATGAGGAAATGAGTAGAAATAATAAGAAAGAAAAGGTTAGAATTTAGAGGAATTTATTGCGAGTAATCCTCTGTTGTTGTTCAGTTGCTAAGTCACATCCAATTCTTTGTGACCTCATGGACTGTAGCCCACCAGGCTCTTCTACCACACTGTAAAATCTTAACTATAATATCCACATCAAAGGAGAGGCATGCTGCTAAGCTGCTGCTGCTAAGTCGCTTCAGTCGTGTCCGACTCTGTGCGACCCCATAGACGGCAGCCCACCAGGCTCCGCCGTCCCTAGGATTCTCCAGGCAAGAACATTGGAGTGGGTTGCCATTTCCTTCTCCAGTGCGTGAAAGGGAAAAGTGAAAGTGAAGTCGCTCAGTTGTGTCCGACTCTTAGCGACCCCATGGACTACAGCCTACCAGGCTTCTCCGTCAATGGGATTTTCCAGGCGAGTACTGGAGTGGGGTGCCAATGCCTTGTCCCAAAGGAGAGGCATGCAGTTGAAAAAAGAACTCGGCATGAAGGTTTGGAAATAGTCCAAACACCGTAAATGTCAGATCAGGCACACAGGCATTGGCATCTGATGATATCAATGATTTGGGGTTTTAAAAAAAATTATTTCCTCGGAAATTTCTCCAAAGTCAGTTTTAATAAGTGTAGTTATTGCTTTCTGTTAAATGTATAAAGAGAATGGGCTAGGACTCTATTACTGTACACCTTGCCTCAATTGAAGAATTAGCTAATACCAAGTGCCTACTCTGTGCTAGATTCTATTCTAAGGGCTTAATGTGAAATATCCATGTTATACTCCCAAAAATCTCATGAGTGTGGATTTTTGGGGTATGCATACTGACAATTTGTGCCTAAGATCTTGCAACTTCCAGGTTCAGGATTTGAACCTTTTTTGTCTAGTTGCAAAGCTTGTGTTTGTAACTACCCTACTATATTTCTCCTTCTAAACAAAGCAATTGATTTTATATAGCAAATTTTTCAGTGAATATGTGCAATTCCATCTTTCTCAAGTACGTGATTTGAGAATGCATAATTGCAATAAACCATGACCCTACTGCTATAGTTGGTGCCTATATATCTTCCCAATTGCATGTTATTGTGTTTTTCTTTAACTCATCATTGCTTCAAAAAATACCAAATACATCATGTTTCAGGAAAGAGCTCATGCAGCATTATTTTAAAGACTAGGTAGAAATTTCTAAGATGTTATAACATGCAATCCAAAACAAAATGTTAGTTATTTGTTATCACAACCAGCCACATAAATATAGTATGTCTTATTCAGCAATACCATGGACAGCATCACCAGGCAGTATTTATATATGTACCTACGTAACAAAGGCACCTGGCTGGTACCTAAATCAAATGATTTGCTAAGTCAGCATGGTGGTATAGATTAACAATCAGGCAGAACAAGTCCAGTGTCATGTACCAAAGAAATCCTACCCAAGGTCAAAGATCTTTATTGGAAGTACAGAGCGGAAGGATTTCACTGAATTTTGTTATCTCAGCAATACACTAACAATGAACAAAAGATAAAAAAAAAAAAAGAAAAACCTCAAAGGTCATCATGTCTTTGGGTAGCTAGCAAGCAAGTGAGCATTTGAGAAGCAAGATAAATGGCTGGCTCCAAAGCATGACCATATCTAACCCCTATCTAATTCAATGTCATGCCTAAGTGCCTTTGCACATACTGCCTTTAACAGAGCCCACTCCATTTTATCTACATGCTTAATTTCTAGTCGTTCTTCAGTTATAGTAGCAACATGGTAGGGATGATAAAGGCTATAACAGAAGAGATGGCAAAGTCATGTTTTTAGACACTAATGCAGATGCTTGTGAAGTTGCATCTCACTGAGATCACTTAACAACCCAGAAGGGGCATAATATAATCACTGTTTTATAGATGAGGAGATTGAGTTTAGGAGAAGTGAATAATCTGCCTAAGGCTGCCTAGCTGATATGTACCAGATCTGGGTTTCAAATACGCAAGTGTTCTTTGCAGCTTTGCAACTTTTTTTCCTTTTATGTACCTTCAAGTCCAGTTTACTCAGTTGTGTCTGACTCTTTGGGACTCCATGGACTGCAGCACGCCAGGCCTCCCTGTCCATCACCAACCCCCAGAGTCCACTCAAACTCATGTGCATTGAGTCAGTGAAGCCATCCAACCATCTCATCCTCTGTCATCTCCTTCTCCTCCCACCTTCAATCTTTCCCAGCATCAGGGTCTTTTCCAATGAGTCAGTTCTTAGCATCAGGCAGCCAAAGTATAGGAGTTTAAGCTTCAGCATCAGTCCTTCAACTGAATATTCAGTGCTGATTTCCTTTAGGATGGACTGGTTTGATCTCCTTGCAGTCCAAGGGTTTCTCAAAAGTCTTCTCCAACATCACAGTTTGAAAGCTTCAACTCGTCAGTGCTCTGTCTTCTTTATAGTCCAGTTCTCACATCCATACATGACTACTGGAAAAACCATAGCTTTCACTAGATGGACCTTTGTTGGCAAAGTAATGTCTCTGCTTTGTAATACACTGTCTAGATTGGTCATAAATTTTCTTCAAAGGAGCAAGTGTCTTTTAATTTCATGGCTGCAATCACCATCTGCAGTGATTTTGGAGCCCCCCAAAATAAATTTCTCGCTGTTTCCATTGCTTCCCCATGTATTTGCTATGAAGTGATGGGACCAGATGCCATGATCTTAGTTTTCTGAATGTTGAGTTTTAAGCCAAGACACAAAAGCAAATATCCTTTCTTTGGGATTGGAATGAAAAGCAATTATTCAGGACACAAAAGCAAATATCTTCTCTATGAAGTCTTCCTTGGTTTCCCTCCAAGTCCCAGAGCTGGGATTCTACACACTCCCCATTTTGTGCTCACTAATATATAGTGCTTTTAGAAAATATATTAAATGCAGTATATATTTTTTCATTTCTATCCTTCTACTAAAAAGTGTCTTGAGGGCAGGAGCCATCTCTTATCTTTGATCCCTAATTACTAAAATAAAATAAGTAAATGATGGATGAAGGGTTGGTTAGAGGATTCAAGGAATATTTTTAAAGAGAAAGACCTTTGAGAAGAACATGAAGATAAAGATACAGGGAAGGTGATGTGGAAGTGGTGGAGTAACAGATAAGAAAACCTGAAAGACCTGAGGCAAAGTACAGAGTCTAGAGAATCCATTGTGCTTGAAAAGTGCTGAGTAACTTTGGTGATTGAAGTGGGAATGCTAAGAGATAGGGCTGGATGTTGGACCTTGGACCTGCTTATGAAGAAGCTTAAATGCCAAGCTAAAGACCTGGGATATGGTTATGTTGACAGAATGAATCACAATTACTTTTGTGTTGGAAAAAGATCCAGACATTCAGACCATTGTTTTAAAAGACTATCTTTCCTTGCAGTGTGCAAAGAATGAATTAAAGCAGGTTTGGAGACCAATAGCAGGCTACTGTAGAAGTTTATTTAAATAAATATATATATATATATATATATATATATATATATATATATATAAATAATTGAGAGGTGAAACCAAAACATTAGGAATGAAGATGTAAGGATTCTACTGATCTGAATGACATTGCAGGGGTGAAATCAATGGCATGTATAGGGAAAATAATGCATTTAAATTATCTCTGGTATAATCTAGTCCATGATGGAAGATAATACACTAATCAAAAACACTAGATAAAGAACCAGTGTGTGAGCCAACAGTACAGTTTTGGATGTCTTTGGTTCATGCTACCTGTACGACAACCGTGAGAGTATACCAAGAGAGTGCTGGGAATTCAAACTTAGGCAACAAAAAACTCAGAACTGACTTGGGAGCCATTAGAAAATATGAGTTGGAACTTTGGGCATCAGTGAGAAATACTGAGAAGAGGCTACTGAATTTGGTGCTTCAGATATCAGTGCTAATTTTCTTTATTATTATTTATTAAAAAAATGTTATTGGTGTATAATTGTTTTACAATATTATGTTAGTTTCTACTGCACAGTAAAGTGAATCAGTAATACGTATGCATATATCCCCTCTTTTTTTTGCATTTGCTTCACATTTAGATCACCGTGGAGCATTAAGTAGAGTTCCTTGAGCTATACTGTATGTTCTTATTGAAAGTGAAAGTGAAAGTGACTCAGTCGTATCTAACTCTTTGAGACCCCATGGACTCCATAGTCCATGGAATTCTCTAGGCCAGAATACTGGAGTGGGTAGCCTTTCCCTTCTCCAGGGGATCTTCCCAACCCAAGGATCGAACCCAGGTCTCCTGCATTGCAGGCAGATTCTTTACCAACTGAGCCACAAAGGAAGCCCTCTGAGAACTAATAATGTTCTCATTAGTTATCTCTTTTATACAAAGTATCAATAGTGTATATATCAGTTCCAATTCATCCCAGCCCCCTTCACATCTTGGTATCTATACATTTGTTCTCTACATCTGTGTATCTATTTCTACTCTGTAAATAAGATCATCTATACCATTTTTTTCAAATTCCACATACATATGTTAATATACAATATTAACTCTGACTTACTTCACTTTGTTTGAAACTCTCTAGGTCCATCCACTCCTCTACAAGTGACCTAATTTCATTTTTTTATGGCTGAATAACATTCTGTTGTGCATATAGATATATACACACACAAGATACAAAATACCACATCTTTATCGATTCTTCTGTTGGTGGACATTAGATTGTTTCCATGTTCTGGCTGTTGTAAATAGTGTTGCAATGAATAGTGGGGTGCATGTGTCTTTCTGAATTATGCTTTTCTCTCTAGTTGTGGAATTGCTGGGTCACATGGTAGTTCTACTTTAGATTTTTAAGGAACCTCTACTGTTCTCCATAGTGGTTTGGTCAATTTACTTTCCCACCAACAGTGCAAAAGGGTCCCCTTTCCTCCACACCCTCTCCAGCATTTATTGCTTACAGATTTTGTAATGCTGGCATTCTCAGCAGTGTGAGGGGTTATCTCATTCCCCATGCTAATTTTCAAGAGAGAAATGTTCTACTTAGGAAAATTTGATATGCTCCCTTACCTCATTCATCATTGCTGTATGTCTAGCAAGGGTTATATAATTGTATATAGTACATAGTAGGTGCTCAATATATATTTAGAGTGGCTGGACTTAATTAGTTTTGAAGACACTGAACACAAGTAATAGATAAAAATAATGGTGGAATTGGAGAACATAAAAGTAGTAAAAGATACAGGAGAAGATGGGATCCATGATGCAACTAGAACAGGTTACAGTGCCCAAGAGACAAGACCTTCTGAGAGGAGATATTGTGCTTAGGATCTGGAGTTAAGACTGCTTGGGTTTATATGCTACTTCCCCATTTACTATCTTGAGCAAGTTATTAAAAATCTTTGAGTATGAGTTTCCTCAGCAGTAACATGAAGCTCATGTGGCTCCAACAGTGAAGGGTTGTTGAGGTGAGGATACTGTCAAGAGTGAGCTCAACTACAAACGACTCCAGACTTGATGACAGTGGCATAAGTGTAACAATGGTAAATCAAAATTTATCACGTTCAGGCCTAATTTTTCAGGATCAGTGTAGAGTAGAACTTACCTAGGTTTGTAGCAAGGGTTGGTAGGTCTCAGGAAATGTGAAGGAGGCATCAATGAGGTGTGTGTGTGTGGGTTCAGTCGCTTCAGTCCTGTCTGACTCTTTTGAGACCCTATGGACTGTAGCTCGCCAAGCTCCTCTGTCCATGGGATTCTCCAGGCAAGATTACTGGATTGGGTTGTCATGCTCTCCTCCAGGGGATCTTTATGGCACATGTCTCCCATATCTCCTACATTGTAGGCAGATTATTTTACTGCTGACCCACCGGGGAAGCCCATCAGTGAGAGGTCTAACTACATTATGTTCCATTGCTGTTGTAACAAATGACCACAGACTTAAGCAACATGTATGAATTATCTCACTGTTCTTCAAGTCAGAAGTTTGATACAGGTCTCACTAGGCTAAAAACAAAGGTGCCAGCAGGGCTGTGTTCCTCTCTGGATGATCCAGGGGAAATTTGTTTCCTTGCCTTTTCCAGTTTTCTGAGGGTAGCCATATTCCTTCACTCTTGGCCCCTTCCTTTCATTTTCAAAGCCATCATGCCACATTTCTCTGACTCTTTTTCCATTGTCACATCTCTATATGTTCTCCCTGCAAACCCGACTCTTCCCCAGGAGATAAAAAAATCTTTCTAATATTCCCTTTTAGAGCTAGTTATTACATACATGGGAAATAAATGTTTAGTTCTTACTCAAATGGTTACAGTCTGACACCGTTTTATAACCCTGTCTTATTACTTAGTGCAGTAGCTTGGATGTATTTATCTTCTTCATTTGCTCAGTTGTGTCCAACTCTTTGTGACCCCATGGACTCCAGCATACCAGTCTTCCCTGTCATTCACTATCTCTTGGAGTTTGCTCAAATTCATGTCCATTGTGTCGATGATGCCATCCAACCATCTCATCCTCTGTTGCCCTCTTCTCCTGCCTTCAATGTTTCCCAGAATCAAGGTCTTTTTCAATGAGTTGGCTCTTTACATCAGGTGGCCAAAGTATTGAAGCTTCAGCATCAGTCCTTCCAATGAATATTCAGGGCTGATTTCTTTAAGATTGACTGGTTTGATCACTTTGCTGTCCAAGAGATTCTCAAGAGTCTTCTTCAGCACCACACTTCGGAAGCATCAATTCTTTGGTGCTGAGCCTTCTTTATAGTCCAACTGTCACACCTGTACATGACTACTGGAAAAATCATAGTTTTGACTGTATGGACCTTTGTTGGCAAAGTGATGTTTCTGCTTTTTAATATACTGTTTAGGTTTTTCATAGCTTTTCTTCCAAGGAGCAAGCATCATGGCTGCAGCCATAGTACATAAAATGCATCCTCATTCTTTTTTAACATATGTATGGTAATCTAGCAATTTTAACCTTTCCCATGAAAGTTCTTGTTTTCAGCAGGGTTAGAAATAGGTGGGAGGAGGGAGGGAGTCAGTCTGATTTAACAGAGGTATTATAATGTGAGTAAGTAGGAAAAAAGGCACAACAGTTATTTCCATGGTCTTCTGCCTTAAAAATAAGAGAACACAAAGTTTGGAGATGCTCTACCTTCTCCACAGTCACTGTTAACTGTATTTTAATAGTAGATATTTGTATACTTAGCACTATTTAAAATTATGCAGCAATACTTAAAAGGTGTAATTTTTATAATATCTTCTTATTTAGGGAAAAAGCTCAAGTGAATAACCAAAGCACACCAATCTCTGATACCAGAGGTATGGTAAAGATCTATTATTAAAAGATAAACATTTCAGACAGTCATGTTTCTGTTGACTTAAAGTTTGTGTTAAGAGAAAGAAAGCAATATATTTTAGCTGCAAAATCTTACATTTAAAAATAAGAGACTTGGGACTTCCCTGACAGTCCAGTGGTTAAGATTCTGTTTCCACCACAGGGGATTTGGGTTTGATCCTGGGTCTGGGGAACTAAGATTCTGTGTGACATGCAGAGCAGCCAAAATACTAGTAACAATAATAATAGTAAATAAAAATAAGAAGTTTGGCTAGAATCTTTAATGTTTTTCTATATATGAAATTATAATAGGATGGAAAAGTTGACACCAAAAACCATGGAATGCTTATTGTGTGTGAGAATGCATCCTGATTTTTGAATTATTGTATTTAGTATTGTATAGTATTTAGATAATTTTTAAAGCACAGTTACCAGGTGGCACAGTGATAAAGAATCCACCTGCCAATGTTGAAGATGCAGGTTCAATCCTTGGGTTGGGAAGATTCCCTGGAGAAGGGAATGGCGACCGACTCTGGTATTCTTGCCAGAGAAAAATCCCATGGACAGAGGAGCCTGGTACGCTACAGTCCATGGTGTTGCCAAGAATTCAATGTGACTGAGTGACTGAGCATGCACACAATTTTTAAAGATGTGTGTTATTATGTTTATTTTATGTTAAAAAAGCTTTTGATATTCATCTTTGACCATTTCTAAAGTATTTATGCATGTATTTTATTGTTTTTTAAAATACTATACTATACATTCATTTTAGCCACAGAAGTTCTGCAAAGTAACTCCTCACTATAGTTGCAAGGAAGAACAAGAAGATCTTGTTTGAATTCTTACACTCACGACATGTGTATTATTGAATATACAAGACCAAGAATTAAAATTGAACTACCAGGACTGTGCTCAATCTGGATGTGTGAATGTTTATAACTAAAGTGAACAAAAGAGATGAAATTTGGCATGGTTATTTTCACTTAAAACAAACATATTATGAATCTGTAAAACAGAATTTGGTGGTAGCAACTAGAAACAAAGATTTTAGGTTAAATAGGTTTTTCCTAATTACTGTTCGTAAGACATAGCTCAAATGTCATTTTGTCTAAGGCCGCAAGCAGAATTAGTCACCTGTCCTCTCCTTCTATTGCATGTTAAAATTGAAACATAAATCTCTTTGTATATCTGTCTCAACAAAAGCTGAGTGCTTAGATGGCAGGATCTACTTTCTTGATTGTTTCTATCCAAATGTAGCAAAATACCTGGGCCTTGATAGTAATTGTGTGTAGAAGCAGTGGAAATCATCTGGATTATAATATTTCCCCCATAACCTAAGGTATTTAATTCCTTTTAGTATTTAAGTACTAGGTAGCCTGTGTCTTTATGCCTTGAAATCAAAAAACTTTCTTTTTTTTGAGAGAAGAGTTTGAATTGAAAGGTGTTTTTTGGAAATTAAAAATGCTCTATTGGATATTTTTGAGCAGCTACATAGGTTGTCTTGTTTACATTTTAATTTTATGCCAACTCTCATTTTATTATTAGTCTCCTTTAATATTAGTCTTTGTGTAAACTAAAAATTCAGAATAATTCACCACCTCTGGCATGTCATTTTAACATTTCAGAAGAGTGGTAATGGCAACTTAATATTTGAACACAAGAGAATTTTTAGCTTAGGAAATCTTGGAAAAGTACAAGGAATCCAGGTAATAACTGTATCTCAATGATCCCATAATAGGACAAGTCCATGATAATGGCAGTTGTTATAATAATGTTTGTCTCAAATTTTATGACATTAAATGCATTGATATACAAGTTAGAAATTCCAGATTGCTCTTCAGTTAAATTAGAAGTCAAGCACTGCTTTATAACTGAGTTCTCCTCTAATCAAGAGCACTTCAATAATGACATTGTCTTTGGTTTCCTATGGGGCTCTAGTTTTTAGTGTAGATGACTAAACATTTTTCTCGCCCAACTCAGTTGTTAATTTATACTCTTGGAAATTCAAAAATTAAAACTAGCCAAATAGAGCCACCTTTGAATTTCCCTTTAAGAAAACTGAAATCAGGGGACACACTCTAACACACTTATAAATACACTTCATAATAAAGATAATATTTGTTCAACACAAGCAATTGTGTATTGTTAGTCACTATGAGAGTGTGATGTTTTTGTGGTTCTTATACACAACAACCTGCATGTTTCCAACACGTGTTGAATTTCTATTGGTTCTTGGCCTCTTTCTCCTCTTAAATTTGCATAGATATTAGTTGTGTGACTTTAACCATATTGCTAAATGCTTTTGAGTCTCCATTTCTCCATCTATAGAAAGAGAAGATTAAATGAAACAATACATGTGCTAAATTGTTGTAGGTCTATTAGGCAAAAAGAAAGATTTAAAACAAATACTAGTTCATTAGTTGAGCCACCTAGCTATAGTTAGGGACTATTTGTAAAATATATATTTTTGTCAAAATGGTTTTGATATAGTAATATACTTTTTTTTGGTCTGGAAGTCTCATTTAATCTCTATAATTTTCTGTTTGTCTCACATACAGCTTGCTATGATTTGTAGCCCAAATCTGGCCTGTGGCTTGCTTTTCTGAGGCTCATGATTTTATGTTTTTGAATGCTTAAAAAAACTCAAAATATTTTTGTAATATATGAAATTCAAATTTTGTTATTCATAAATAGAATTTTATTGAAAAAAAGTCATGCTTATTTTCATGTCTGTGATGATTTTCATGATACGATGGCAAGGTTGGATTATCCAATAAAGAGTATGCTCTACAAAGCCCCAAATATTTATGACCTTGATCTTTAGAGGAGAGGTTTGCAGATCCCTGGTCTAATCACTTGAATTATAAGATAGAAATAACAGATATCCTTATTGGCTTTGATTAAAAAAAAATCAGATAACTAAAAATTTGGAAAATGGGAACAATGGAATTACTTAGACAGTTTGAGAAAACTAGAACTACTGAAAGGAACGATGTCATCAAGTACACAGTGTAATTCATGTCGTGAGTTTCTACGGAAGTATTTGTTGTTCAGTCAATGAGTTGTATCCGACTCCTTGCAGCCCCATTGACTGAAGCATACCAGGTTTCCCTGTCCTTCACCATCTCCCCAGAGGTTGCTCTAACTCATGTCCATCGAGTCGGTCATGCCATCCAACCATTTTGTTCTCTGTTGTCCCCTTCTCCTCCTGCCTTCAATCTTTCCCAGCATCAGGGTCTCTTCTCATGAGTCAGTTCTTCACCTTCACATCAGATGGCCAAAGTATTGGAACTTCGGAAGTATGCCCACTTTCAAAAGCAAAATGGCCAGAAGAAAAGCTGAATCATAATACCTATGTTTCCTGTTTCTCCAATTGCTGGGAATGTATCCAAGTCTACTCCCTAACTACATCCTGATCTAAATCTGTGAGAGCAGCTTCCTGTTGTTGTTCAGTCACTCAGTCATGTCTGACTCTTTGTGACCCCATGGACTGCAGCACACCAGGCTTCCCTGTCCATCACCAACTCCTGGAACTTGCTCAGACTCATGTCTATCGATTTGGTGATGCCATCTAACCATTTTGTTCTCTGCCGTCTCCTTCTCCTTCTGCCTTCAGTCTTTCCCAGCATCTGGGTCTTTTCCAATGAGTCAGTTCTTTGCATCAGGTAGACAAGGTATTGGAGTTTCAGCTTCAGTCCTTCCAATATTCACTGGAATATTCATTCCAATATTCAGGATTAATTTCCTTTAGGATTGACTGGTTGGATCTCCTTGCAGTCCAAGGGACTCTCAAGAGTCTTCTCCAACATCACAATTCAAAAGCATCAATTATTTGGCACTCATCAATTATTTGGCACTCACATCCATACATGACTACTGGAAAAGCCATAGCTTTAACTATACAGACTTTTCTCAGTAAAGTAATGCAGCTTCCTGAGGCACCACTGTCTCTCTCCACCAGATTTGTGATAATCATACACAGTTGGTGTTTCAACTAGGAAATGCTGGCATCACATAATCATTAATAAGTTTTTCCTGTTTTGATCATAATTCATTCAGACTTATTTATATAATATACCTTGGATACCAGGAACTTGAAGCTTACTGAACATACCTCTAGTGAACACCTAAGTCTTATTTCCGAAATGGTTGCTTCTAGAAAAAGATTTCTTCCAGTATGTCTTTTTCTGTAATCTATGAGTCTAATGAACAAAAGACACTTTTTGTGAATAGATGTGGATTCATCACTGGCTCATTGGTATTTAGTGTTTAAAATGAACCATATCTCCAAAGTCTGAATGATCTTTGGTTTCATAACTCAGTTGTAATAGGTTGCTAGAGTAATAAGTGATGATTTTGTAGAATAAAAAAGCTAAAAAGGCTTTTTAGTGGTTATTCCAGGAAAGGGCTGTTAAAGCTTTGCACTTTACCAATCATATTCTTGTCATTTACTATAGATGCTAGGGAGGGAATTTTTGAGCTGAAACTTACATAATAATAATTGAAGACAAATGGACATATCAAGTTATTATATAAAATACCTTCTACTTTTTGTGCTCTTTGACACTGAACATTTTTGGGATTCTCTGAGATACTGGAGCTTGCAAAGAAATGCTCAGAACAACAACTGCATGGTGGTTGCCTGGATTCTTTGCACAAACACACCAGGATTTTTCATTCTACATACATGAACATGTATGCATAGATGTGTGTGGTCAGTAGACACAAAGACACTTTCACATATCACCATGATCCATTAAAATTTAGTAAAAGACCTCAGAGAAAATAGATTACTGTGAGGAGATTTCAGGACATCAATTTTCTGAGAAAGCTTACATTTCAGAGGGTTTTGCAGTAGGTAGTGGATGTCTTGTGCTGATTAGACGCAGTGTTAAGGATGACATTGGGCAAAGGGATTGCTAGGGAGTCTGAAAAGGTATATATTTACTGAGTGAAGCCAGGCTTATCTTTTTACACAAGCCCTGGCCCCAGTCTAGACAAATGAGTTCCTGGAACATAAATATTAAACCTCTCCTTCTCTCTCAGTTTGATTCTTTACTATTCATGAGTACATATTCAGTCACTCAGTCGTATTCTGCCCTTTGTGACCCCATGAAAGCCCTCCAGGCTCCTCTGACCATGGGATTTTCAAGGCAGGAATACTGGAGTGGGTTGCCATTTCCTACTTCAGAGGATCTTCCCAAATCAGAAATCAAACCCATGTCTCCTGCGTCTCTGGCACTGGCAGGTAGATTCTTTACCACTGAGCCACCTGGGAATGTAATGTATCATGCTGCTGCTGCTGCTGCTGCTAAGTCGCTTCAGTCGTGTCCGACTCTGTGCGACCCCATAGATGGCAGCCCACCAGGCTCTGCCATCCCTAGGATTCTCCAGGCAAGAATACTGGAGTGGGTTGCCATTTCCTTCTCCAGTGCATGAAAGGGAAAAGTGAAAGT
Organism: Giraffa tippelskirchi; assembly: GCF_054371585.1. Taxonomy (NCBI): domain Eukaryota; kingdom Metazoa; phylum Chordata; class Mammalia; order Artiodactyla; family Giraffidae; genus Giraffa; species Giraffa tippelskirchi. The sequence continues at coordinate 116,159,540 of NC_137277.1, forward strand.
AAAGTCGCTCAGTCGTGTCCGACTCTTAGCGACCCCATGGACCGTAGCCTACCAGGCTCCTCCATCCATGGGATTTTCCAGGCAAGAGTACTGGAGTGGGGTGCCATTGCCTTCTCCGGTAATGTATCATAGTGGCAGTAATATCAGCCTACATTCACATAATATGATAAATCTCAAAGTACTTATGACTATATAATCTAATTTTAAATTCAGTGAAAACCTATGAGATGCATAGAATGGCAGTAAATATTTATTCTTTAAAATTTAAGAAGAGAGATTCAAATAGATCAAGTTATTTAACTAAAGTTGTGTAGTTTTATGTAGAAGTGAAATTCACATCAATATTCTTTGATTAAAGGTCTTTGTATTATAAAGCAATAATTAAAACCAGCTGGTCTCATTTTCCCTTTTTAAAACCCTGATTCGTATCTGTCCACACTGAGATAATCATAATAAATAAAATCTAGTTATTTATTCCATTTTGTTTTGTCTTGTTATTGAATATTAAAAGTGACCGGCTTCTCTGGTGGCTTAGAGGGTAAAGCATCTGCCTGCAATGGGAGACTCGGGTTCAATCCCTGAGTCAGGAAGATCCCCTGGAGAAGGAAATCACAACCCACTCCACTACTCTTGCCTGGAAAATCTCATGGATGGAGGAGCCTGGGTGGCTGCAGTCCATGGGGTCACAAAGAGTCAGACACGACTGAGTGACTTCACTTCACTGAGTATTAAAATATGAACTATTTTTATAGCTCCAAATAAATAATGATATTTCCTGCTGACAATGCTTTATTTATCTATAATTCCTACAGGCCATAAAGAAAACAATCAAAATTTTGATACATGTTCTCTTTAATGCATAGGTTTTCACTCATTACAGTTCTTTCACATATACTCTCAATATACTGATAAATCAGACTGCATTCAAATGAATCCATACTATACTCAGAGAAGTTAATTTTCTGTAATTCTATGATAAAGCAATGTTTAAAACAAGACAAAATGTACTCTTATCTACCCGTTTGTGATTCTTACCTTCGGAACAGTCATTTTCTTATTTCCCTTGAAAAGAAATCTTTTTATTCTTTTTCCATTTTCTCTTTCTCATTTTCTCTGTTATAGATTATAGCAAGAGGATGGGTACAAGGATAACTAGTGACAAGATTTTGTTTCAAAAATGGGTGTCCTACTGACAGTTTAATTTCCTGGTCTCTGGCACAAGATACTTTGATCATGTATTTTCATCGATTCAAATTAAATGTCAGGATCATAATTTACTCACATTCCCCCCTCTTCTATGACATGACAAAAATTTTTTAAAGTTGTATTTCCTTTAACCTATCTCTTAAATGGCAATCAATTTTGTTCAATGCTGGTCAGATAAATCTCTAAGTGCTGTATGAGCATCCCCAAATAACTTCCAGAGGAGCTTCTAATCAGCATTTTTAGCAACTTATTCTAAAAAATTGTGCTAGGGCATAATTGGATATCAAACTTGACCCTCCCATGGACTTCTAGCAAACAATGTTTTATTTTTATTGATGATTTCCATTTTCTTTACTTCAGTTATGTGGCTGCTTGATTTTGGTGTTTCATTACTATGGCTTCCCTAATTATTAATACAATTATTAGTTTGTTAGAGCACTCACATTTTTTGTAATTGCATTACACAGTCTTATAATGTCTCTTAGAAATAAATGAGGATCCATTTAATTGTGACAAGTTAAAACTGCTATCAATGGAAAAACTACTGGATTCATTTCAGAAAACAAGTATTCTAATGGTAAAAAAAAAAAAAGTTAAAGGACATGAACTTATAAAATTGTTTTCTCAGTATTATTCATTGGAATTTATTATTGATACTTATTGATATTTTAATTTAGTGATATTATACATTTCTTAAAACGTTAGCTATTAGATAAAAATGTGGAGAAATGTAGGTCAACAATGAATGATCAAATACTTCAAACAACTTAAAGTAATTAAACTAGTTAGTTGTTCATGAAACATCACTCCTAGTTCATGAAATCATGGCTTAAATAAAAATGTAAATTGTTGTGCTTTTGGATCAAAGCAGGTCAAAGTATTCCATCTTCATTTACCATTTATAAAGAAGTATTATTATACCCAATTTGAAACAATCTTGCATTTGTATTGGAAATTCTGTTTTGTATGTGTAAGTTTCTGTGAGATTTATAACTTGATATATCAAGTAAGTAGATTTTAAAAAGTAATAGGAATATACTTAGGCTATGCAGTTGCCAGTGTTGATAAAGTAATTCATGATGACAGATGTAAGAATGCAGTTCAGAAATAAACGGGATTTCACATCTAAAGAAGGGGGTTTCTTAGAAATTGTCCATTTGGGTTTTGAAGTGAAGAAATAGATACTGTTGGAGGCTCATTAACCTTTTTAGACTACTGGGCATCATTAAGAATTTCAAGATGATAATGTATTAAATTGTCCCTATGAGTCATGTAAAGTTGCTTTTCTGTGTAAAAGTATCAGACTTTTACCTGGGGAATAGTTGATTGGACAGGAAAGTCTTCCTTTCATTTTGATTTCAATTAATTTGCCCCACTTTTCCTCTAAAGCACTGAAAAAGCCTTAATCCTACATCTCAGTCCAATTTACTTGCATCTTCTTTACTACCATTTCAATTTCAGGAATCCTAGAAATGGCAGTTCCCTTGAGTAGCAAAGGCTCGCAGGAGAATCTAGAATCCTCTCTCTCTGAATTCCAGCATATTTAAAAAAAAAAAGTAATAGTCTAGCTATTCCTCCATTATTTTCCTCAGAGGCAGCTTTTATTTTAGCCATGAGCAGATACCATATTGCAGAGCTTATAGATAGTAAGTTTTGCTAGATTTTATGCATATAAGGAGTTGGAAGGGAAGTATTCAATGACTATTGTGAAAATAGATTACTTCCAGAGGTGTGTATTAGAAAATGCAGACCCAGTTCAGGAAGGACTGCAGGTCACAGAAAGGTCTGCTCCGTCAAGCCTGAGTATTTAAAGCGTTACATGCAGACACTAAGAAGAGGGATGAACTTGAAAATAGAGCAGTCAGATAATTATTAGATGATGGACTGGCAAAAATGATTGGGAAGCGCAGAGCCGTGGTAGAGAGCCTCGGCAGGAATTGATGGCTGTATAAAAGTTAAAAACAACCCAGACCTTGAAAAGAGAAGTCATAATGCTAGAAACCAATTTTAGAAACTAAAAGAAAAGTGTTGGTGTTCAAAAAGGTACACCAAACTACCAGAGACAAAAAGGGAGTGAAAAAAAAAAAAAATTGAAAGTACAGTGCTTCTGTGAAGAGGTCATATTTCTCAGCCTCCTGCCCTGAAGCGTTCTGGGTTTAGGACCACAAAGAAAATGCCCTATTTGAAACCTGAAGGGAATTAAAATGCTGTACAGCATTCTCTCTTCTGTTTTCAGTTTGTAGCCACTGGGCAACTGCCAGCCACCAGTAAAATGCTCTCTATCTCACGGTACGTAATTCTGATATGAAATAGGCAACAAATACAAATGAGACCTTGACCAGAACTTGTATGTATCTATACAAATCTGTTTCCCTGTTCTGTGTGTGTTGAGTTGGAAAGACAGTGGCTTATTTAGACCTTAGGAGTAATGATTTGTGTTGTTTAAGAATTTGGAATTAATATGCTAATAGCAAGAGAGATTTAAGTGCTCCTGAAAAACTGCCAAATGCTTCTCCCATTGGGTTATTTACTTAGTAGTCTTAAAAATGGACTATAAAAGCTTTTATAATGTTTTGATATTTGAATATATGAGAGAATGATTTGAATCTTCTAATAGAAATGGAAACCTAGAAATAATTTTTAAATAGTTTTAAAATAATTTTAAATGTAGCTAGTGCCCCTCATCAGACAGCACAATTTCCATTGCATAGTTTCTGGTGAGTATTCATTCCTCATTTGAACTGACCAGCTCCATGTCATAGTAATATGCGTAGCACAAATGTGTTTTGTGTATCCACAACATCTGTTTTTGAAGGACTGCTCTGTGATGCTCTTTTAATCCTGTGACTCAGAAAGTGATTGAAAGTAATAACTTTGGTTTGGAATACAATGAAGTTAAGTTTAATTTCTTCTGTATGTGTATGTGTATGTGAGAGAGGGAGAGAATAACTAACCTCCCTTGATGAAACACTTCTTGCTTCTATCGACTTCATATATAAGATGCAAATTGAGAAAATGTAGCTAAAAAGAAAAAAATATTCATACAAGTTCTTTAGCATAAACCTAGGTAGAAGACAAACATTAGATCTGTTTAAAAGGCAAATGGTAAGTAAAAATTAGGATGTTGTTTACAATCATGGAGTAACTTGATCACAAGAGGCAGACAGACAATTAGGTATCAAAAGCCCTCAAAGCTGAGCCATTGGAACAAAGAGGAATAGACAGTGGCCCATACAGACTTCTTTCTAAGCAAAGAGACTTGAGGTGGTTAAGACAATTGTAATAATAGCCATTTGTGGCAATATCAGTTTTCATTCCAATCCCAAAAAAAGGCAATCCCAAAGAATGTTCAAACTACTGAACAATTGCACTCATCTCACACGCTAGTAAAGTAATGCTTAAAATTCTAAGCCAGGCTTCAACAGTACATGAACTGTGAACTTCCAGATATTCGAGCTGGATTTAGAAAAGACAGAGGAAAAAGAGATCAAATTGCCAACATCCTCTGGATCATTATAAAATCAAGAGAATTCCAGAAAAACATCTACTTCTGCTTCAGTGACTATGCCAAAGACTTTGACTGTGTGGATCACAACAAACTGGAAAATTCTTAAAGAGATGGAATACCAGACCACCTGACCTGCCTCCTGAGAAATCTGTATGCAGGTCAGGAAGCAACAGTTAGAACTGGACATGGAACAACAGACTGGTTCCAAATAGAGAAAGGAGTACATCAAGGCTGTATATTGTCACCCTGTTTATTTAACTTATATGTAGCGTACATCATGAGAAAGGTTGGACTGCATGAAGCCCAAGCTGAAATCAAGATTGCTGGGAGAAATATCAATAACCTCAGATGTGCAGATGACACCACCCGTATGGCAGAAAGCGAAGAAGACCTAAAGGGCCTCTTGATGAAAGTGTAAGAGGAGAGTGAAAAAGTCAACATTCAGAAAACTAAGATCATGGCATCTGGTCCTATCACTTCATGTCAAATAGATGAGAAACAGTGGAAACAGTGACAGACTTTATTTTGAGGAGCTCCAAAATCACTATAGGTGGTGATTGCAGGCATGAAATTAAAAGACACTTGCCCCTTGGAAGAAAAGTTATGATCAACCTAGACAACTTATTAAAAAGCAGAGACATTATTTTGCCAACAAAGGTCCGTCTAGTCAAAGCTATGGTTTTTCCAGTAGTCATGTATGGATGTGAGAGTTGGACTATAAAGAAAGTTGAAATGGCTGCTATCCAAAAGTCTACAAGCAATAAATGCTGGAGAGGGTGTGGAGAAAAGGGAACCCTCTTACACTGTTGGTGGGAATGCAAACTAGTACAGCCACTATGGAGAACAGTGTGGAGATTCCTTAAGAAACTGGGAATAGAACTGCCATATGACCCAGCAATCCCACTGCTGGGCATACACACCGAGGAAACCAGAATTGAAAGAGACGCGTGTACCCCAATGTTCATCGCAGCATTGTTTACAATAGCCAGGACATGGAAGCAACCTAGATGTCCATCAGCAGACGGATGGATAAGGAAGCTGTGGTACATATACACAGTGGAATATTACTCAGCCATTAAAAAAAAACACATTTGAATTGGTTCTATTGAGATGGATGAAATTGGAGCCCATAATACAGTGAAGTAAGCCAGAAATAAAAACACCAATACAGTATACTAATGCATATATATGGAATTTGAAAGATGGTAACGATAACCCTATATGCGAGACAGAATAAGAGACACAGATGCATAGAACAGTCTTATGAACTCTGAGGGAGAAGGTGAGGGTGGGACATTCTGGGACAATAGCATCGAAACATGTATATTATCATATGTGAAACAGAACACCATACCACGTTCGATGCATGAGACAAATGCTCAGGGCTGGGGCAATGGGATGACCCAGAGGGATGGGATGGGGAGGGAGGTGGGAGGGGGGTCCAGGAAGGGGAACACATGTAAACCCATGTCTGATTCATGTCAATGTATGGCAAAAACTACTACAATATTGTAAAGTAATTAGCCCCCAACTAAAATAAATAAATTTATTAAAAAAAAAAAGAAAGTTGAATGCCAAAGAATTTATGGTTTTGAACTGTGGTGTTGGAGAAGACTCCTGAGAGTCCCTTGAACTGCAAGTATCCAACCAATCCATCCTAAAGGAAATCAGTCCTGAGCGTTCATTGGAAGTACTAATGCTGAAGCTGAAACTGCAATACTTTGGCCACTTGATGAAAAGAACTGACTCATTTGAAAAGAACGTGATTCTGGGAAAGATTGAAAGTGGGAGGAGAAGGGGATGACAGAGGATTAGATGGTTGGATGGCATCACTGACTCAATGGACATGAGTTTGAGTAAATTCTGGGAGGTGGTGACGGACAGAGAAGCCTGGAGTGCTGCAGTCCATGGGGTCACAAAGAGTTGGACACGACTGAGCGACTGAACTGAACTGTTGCAATATCACTTAATGTTATAGTCATTTGATAGTGGCTGAGATGCTAAAGAGTCTGCCTGCAATGCAGGAGACCCAGGTTCAATCCCTAGGTCAGGAATATCCTCTGAAGAAGAGATACTCCAGTATTCTTGCTTGGAGAATTCCATGGACAGAGGAGCCTGGCAGGCTATGGTCCATGGGGTCACAAACTGTTGGACACGACTGAGCATAGCACTTTCATATTTGCATAGGAGTTTCTGATACTTGATTGTTTAAAATTTGGATTTCAGGTTTTCATGTAGTTTATTAAATTTATTGTTTACTCATAATTAACTTATCAAGAAAATTTATAAATGTATACTTACATAAGTGTACTTGTGCCAAAACTGATTGCTTGCTTTTAGCATTTAATTTTCATGAAAAGATGCAAATGGGTGGAGTATGACTACATATAATTATAAGGGGAAAAAAAAACATGAAGGAGGCTGTTGCTTGTTTTCTCTATAAAAATGCTCTATATTTCATACAGTAATGAATTATGAATGTATTAATAAATAGCTTTCAATAAAATAATTTGAATTCAATAATTCAGTATCCTAATATTGAAATTTCCTCAGGTTTCATTTTCAGTGAAAATGTTAGCCAGTTATTTTCAAGTTTTGGAATCTTATTTCTCTTTTAACCTGTGTTTTCAGCCTTAGGTATATGCCTTTGAATCAGTCAATTCTTGACTCTGTTTGATACGGGCTGGGGTGGGGACTGGAGTTCACCTGGTTGAGAGACTGCTTAATAAGGTGAAGTTCATATGCTTGAACTCTGCGTATGCCTCACCTTTACAATATTTTTTGAAGGCAGGCTTTCAGTTTCTCATCGAAAACAAAACAACTGTTCTGAAAATGTATGCCACAAGTTATGAGGGGTTCTGGGGAAGGTAGCATGTTGTTCTAAAGAAAATCTATTAGTATGAGAGAATGATTTGGTGCTCTATTGAGAGTAAAGAGGTATATTCATCTTTGCATGTGAACAACTCATCCTTTGTGACAGAATATAATACTGCTTTATCTATGCTCTGATATTACTTAAAAGACCAAGAGTATTCATGCTGGGAAAAAGAAAAAAAAATCAGTTTTTAAAATGATTCTTCTATCGTCTAACTTGAATATATTAATGAAATGTATCTTTCAAATCATATAGATAATTCTTGTGATTTATTAGACTGGGAAATATTTGATCAGGCATAAATCATTGATTAGTGTGGATGGCTTTATTAACTATGCTTAAGGGCAATGCAGTTTACTTATTAAGTTCATCAATTATAATATAAACTAGAAAGAAGGTGTTCTGAAAACCTGAGAAAATGAGTTCCAATCATGGCTACATTTTGAACTCTTAAAATTCTATTTGATTTTTATACAGATGCTCTTATTTAAATGTAAAAACCAATAAAAGTGGTATAATCAACTGTTAGAGTAATGAATGTTTAGTTTGAGCCATACAACTAGTTGAACACTCTAAAGACATTTATAAGTTCACAAGGGAAATAGTACAGGTATTTCAGACTCTTTGAAGTCACTCTTCTTAAGCTAGTCCAATAAGCTTATGCCTGACCAGATGTGTTTATTAGCCAATATACTCTGTTAACGAATAACTAAGGATAAAATTAGCACAAACCGTGACTTTCTAGTCTGTTACAATCCAGTGAGGGGCTAGCACTTTCATTTTAAGTTTTCAACAAAAGAAATATAATTAAGTATAGTGAAATGTCAATATAAGATCTATAACATGTCTCCACACCATGCACTTGTGTTGTGCTGCTACAAAAGATTTTGACATCTCTATGCTCAACACTTTTTATTCTCTTTGCGTTTGATTTTTAATTACAAACTTGAGTCTGTCAGAATAGAAATGGCTCTTAATGGTTTGACTAGGCTGAGTCATTTACATTGTCTAATCCATCCTCATGTAATGTGTCCAGCTTGCTTTGCAAAATAGATCAAAATTTAATTTCTTTCAATTGTCTTTCTCTATTGACTTTGGTGTGCTCTTGGTTAAGCAGAAATCTTTTCTGAGAAATGGTTTATTGTTGTAACATTTTAAGCAAATCAATTACCTTCCTGTAATGCAATAATATTACAATATGCAGGCAACCATAGCTTCCACTGTACATGACACAGTCAATTTTATGAAGCTGTAAACATTCATATCAGTGCTATTTAGTCAGTAGTAATACAATTTGAAAAGGAGATATTGGCCAACTTATGTTAATACGTTATTTTGAAAGGCTCAAATCAGGAGCTCTTTGACAGATATACGAGATTCAGGTTTAGAGGTTATAGAGTCAAAACTATGTGGGAAAATATGGCAGTGGTGATAAAAAAAAAAATATATTGAGTCTTTCTTCCACTTGGCTAGAGAGAGAGCTTTGCTACTCCTTCCTCAGTGTGCATTATTTATTCATGGATTAAGTCTCTCGGGTATATATCTCTATTCTACAGCTACATCCACCCAATAAGGCTGTATTTACCACCTTCTCACCCAAGTTTCTTAATTTTTTTTTTGGGGGGGGAGAGTGTATGTCTTGGTAGAATGCTTAACTACAATTTTTTACAGATAAATTGTTTCTTTTCTTAAAAACTTCCAATGTCTTCCCATTGAATTTAGGACAAAATCTAAGTATCTTGAGGCCCCACATGACCCATCTGGTCCTGACTGCCTTTCCAAACTTCTCTATTGTCTCTTCCTCCATCCTTTCTGTGTTCCAGTGGGCTTCCTCTATTCTTCACATGTACTGTGTTCATTCCAACCTCACGCATATTGTATTTCCTATTCTCTAGGCTTAAAATATGCATCTTGACACCTACCCCACCAGTCATAACTTGGACATCAGTTCAGATGATACCTCCTAAGAGAGGGCATTTCCTCCTCATCACCCTATCTAATTCTTGTCCCCTTCCTAACTCTTAAACTTCTCTGTATTGTCATTCACTGTGATTTTCCACAAGGCTGTTGACATTATATGAATGTATTGTATTGGTATTTCTCCTTGTTTATTATCTGATGAGAGTAAGGACTTTGCTTTTTTCACTGCTATATCTTTAGCACCCAAAAGTGTGTATAGAAGATATTCAATAACCGTTTGTTGATGGAGAAATTAAAGAAGAATATATAAATATTCAAGTGAGCATTTGAAGAGACCATTACATAAGGGACAGAGATAGAGTCACTTGGCAGGTGGAATGAACAATTCTCTTCTGTTCTGTCACCTTGCTCCGATAAAGGCAATTTGGTGGTATTGACCTTTTGAATACAAACCTCCTTATCCATCCTGCATGCTTTCATACTCCAGAGAGGAGAAAAAAAATCCAACCTATATCTGTATTAATGAATCATCCTTATTTGGAAAACAGTCATAACGTTGCCTATACTTAGAGCTACTTCAAGCCACCACTGCATTACTTATATAATAGTGCTTTCTGCTAGAAAATCAATATCCCTGGACTATTATTACAAAGACCTTGGTTTCCTGTTATATAATTATAATTCCATGTAATCAGATTGCCATTATTAGAATGACAATATTTATGAGATTTCACCTTATAAGTTCAAAATAACTCTTTTCAGTGGTAGTTTAAATGGTGTTCAGGCAATATATCATTATTTTTCACAGTAAATTGCATGAGATCTTACGCAGTAGCTTTGAAATTACTGCTTGTCGTCACCACTATATACAACCACATAAACAGTATGTGGTTTGTACAGTAGATCATTTTTCTTGTTTATATTCAGTGAGCTCTCAGTGCTACACACTAACACCAGCTGTTAAAAAATGACAGTAGTATTTTATCTCTCACGACCAAGATCTTTTATGTAAAGTTTGTTTTTTCCTAAACAGTATATGTTGCTGAATAATAATAAAAGCTGGTTTGATAAATAGTGGTATAATTTTTAGTATTCATTTGCAATGTAAAATGGAATGTAAATAGAAAAATTACAGAAAGATTAAGTATAGGGGAACTCAGATTCCAACCTAAATCCAAGTCACTTATCCACCAATATCTGAAAGCTAGAGGAACGATTCTCTTATCTCATAGGTTGTGTAAGGTGAATCCTATAGAAATATATGTGTATATTTTATATACAAGAATCTAAAACAAATTTCAATATCCCAAAATATTTGACTACTTTCAAGATTCTCTTGTTTTCTGATATTCTTTCTTTTATTTTTTTTTTTCCATGAGAAAGCAAAGAGCTAAGGGACAAGGACCATTTCATCCACATTAAATATATAGTAGATTCTGAAAAGATACATGTCAGCTAACTGAAAATGAAATAACTTTCATGAAACAATTATCTCTGTTCAGGAAGCACAGATATACTTGCTTATGTGCTATGCTCTGCTTAGTCTCTCAGTCCTGTCTGACTCTGCAACGCCATGGACTGTAGCCTGCCAGGTTCCTCTGTCCATGGGATTCTCCAGGCAAGAATACTGGAGTGGGTTGCTATGCCCTCCTCTAGGAGATCTTCCCAGTCCAACCCAGGTCTTCTGCATTGCAGGAGAATTCTTTACCAGCTGAGCTACGAGGGAAGCCCTATACTTGCTTGACAAAGTGAAAAAGTCGCTCAGTCGTGTCCGACTCTTTTTGACCCCATGGACTGTATAGTCCCTGGAATTCTCCAGGCCAGAATACTGGAGTGGGTATCTTTTCGCTTCTCCAGGGTATCTTACCAACCCAGGGATCAAACCCAGGTCTCCTGCATTGCAGGCGGATTCTTTACCAACTGAGCTATGAGGGAAGCCCCAATGCTATACTTGCTTATACTCCTCACAAACACGGAGTTGGGAAATTTCTTCAAGTCTTTATATCTCTCTGGTACTTAGGTACCAACATCACAGTATTTAAAGTGAGAGACATGTAATCAACTGACACAAGGGCAAGCCACAGGCAAGCCTCAAGATCAAAGTCATTAAACATATTTCAGGTTTAAAAAAGTCTAATACAGTTCTACAGACAGATTGAGGACTTTCTAGATCATTTAAAATATCCTATCAGGATCTAAAATATTTTGTGCTTTAGACAAACAGTTTGAGCTAAGAGCTGTACACACTAAAAATGCATTGGAGTTATTTGTTATTAAGTGATATATATATATATATGTGATTGCGAATAAAATATAACTAGTACTTGAATTCAGAAAACTATTAATTTGCTTTATATATATTTATTTTTCTCATAACTATAGTCCTGGGTCACTTTCTAGCTTCCAGTAATTTAGTCAGTACTTGCGGATAAACAACAACTTGATTTCTGTTGATTTAATATTTTCAGGGATAGAGTCATATTAGCTTTTACCACAATTCTAACTCAATCCTGACAACAAAGAGATTTCTTGACTTCTTAAATAGACTATGTTGAATAAAAGTTAATCCAATATTGATAACTCAGGGCTATGATCTAATTCTCTTCATAGTTATATGTAATGTACATAATGTACGTCTCCTGAGTATATTCATCTGTGGTCAGTGTGAAAAGCTCAGAAGTCTAGATGAGGTCTACAAGGCTATTGGTCCTTTTTCTAAAATAGATATACCCTTTTGAAATCTGTGCTACTGGCCTCCAGCATTTGATTCTCTTCCTTCTTAGTCATCACTTCTTACTGCTCACAGCCCTAGATTACTCTAGTTATCCTTTCATTTTCTGACTTCTTTCTGGGCCACTTTGACTTAGAGCCAAGAAATCTACATATGTTAGTTTTGGGTGTATACTAAACAGGTATGAATGACAATCTATGTGATTCTCCTATAATGTATTAAGTAGAATTTCTAAATATCTGCTATGGTTGCCCAGGGAAATCTGGGATACATTTGCAATAGAATAACTGGTTAGGAAACCTCTGGATAAGTTAAGTGTTACTTAAAAACGTATTGCATTTCATTGAATATCGATAGAATTTCACAATAGAAGGTAGAGAGTATATGTTTAAATATATAATTAAAATAGATATAAAAGAGCCAGAGTTTCTCTAGTGAGCCTTGCCTCACCAGTGGAACAGCCATTGATCTTTGATAGTTTTTATATAAATGCATGTATAAATTCATTTACACATTTGGTATACACAATATTTCATTGCAGTGACAGGTGATTTCACTTTAATAAATGTAATTTTGAAACTTTTGATTAGATACAATTTTGAATCTTTCTGGTTTTCTTTACTAAGTTCATCACACTGACCACAGATGAATACATTTAGGAGACATATACACTATATATAAATATGAAGAGAATTAGATCCTAGCCCTGAATTATCAAGATTAGATTAATTTTGATTCAATATAATATACTTAAGAAAGCCAGAATGGCTGTATTATAATATTTAGAAGTAATTACAACAAAATCAGGTGCACATTTTTTAAAATTCAGTCTTCGAAAGATCCATTTTAGTTACATGTACAATTTGGTTTCTAGGAATAATGTTTATTTTCTGGCCTAGTATATTATTGTTCACACTTTTTCTAGGTAGAAATACATCATTTATTCATTTTGGTACGAACAACAATTAATAGAGTGTTTGGCATGTAGATCTCCAGTAATGCTTGTTAACTAAGTTGACTCTTACAGAATTCCATTTTTGTTGGCAAAAGACAGTTGTGTTTATTGGCAGATATATGTGGTTCAATATAACAATTCTGTAATGATGGTGAATAAATGAAGAATTACTAGTTTTTTTTTTCTCCTGATTGTGTATAAAATTGGAGGATTTGTATGGAAAATGCCCTCATTTGTCTGCTTCATGATATGAAGGCCAGAAATGATGTTTTTCTGTATGTCACATCTTTACATGGGAGAAACCACAAGTAGAAGCTAAAGTAAATAACAAATCTGCTTTATTATATCCCTTGCAAGATTACTAGAAGATAAACATCTTAGAGCTTAAACAAAGAATATGGCCATCTTCATAGGTGGTGAAGGGGTTATTAGTCTTGGTTGGGAAAGAAGCATAGCAGTCTGCTTAAAAGAAAACAAAACCAGAAAAAAATAAATAACCTTCCATACATGGTATCTATTTAATGACTACATATAATCAGTTACTGAGGTGGTTTTTTATAATGTATTTATGATTCTATCTGTAACTGTTAATAACTACCAGTCCCAATAACTACAGAAATCAAAAAGCTGAGATCACGTTTTTCCTTGGTTCTGGCTTCTAAAACCTTCCAGAAACTGTACACATACACACACAAATACAAATTTATTATCTCTGAACTGTTCATATACTCTTCACTCCCATTTCTTTTTACTCATTCAAGGAAAGGCAAAACATGTAGATAGTAGCAAATGTGTAAAACAATACTGCTCTGAGCAGCTTGGACAAAGAAGTGTGGTGATTTATTCTTCCAATAATCACTTACCAGACACTGATATTGTTTTAGGTACTTTAAAAAGCATTCTCCTAGTGGTTTTATAAAACGTTAGTCACTCTGTCGTGGCCGACTCTTTGAGACCCCATGGACTGTAGCCCCCCAGGCTCCTCTGTCCATGGGATTCTCCAGGCAAGAATACTGGAGTGGGGAGTCATTCCCTTCTCCAGAGGATCTTCACAACGTAGGGATTGAACCTGGGTTTTCTGCATTGCAGGCAGACTATTGAGGCCTACATTACAATTAAATCATCAAACAAGAAAACAAGTAGAAAGCAGTAGAAGTAATATTTTAACAGGCACTGATTACCTTAATTCTATGCTACACACAGAATCTTTAATTCAGATTCTACACACTCGGGGGCAATAGCAGGGTGGGAAAAGTGGGCAGTTTAATTGCTGTCTTTCTAAGGTATGATCAAAGAACAGGGTAGAAAATAGAGGAATTAGAGAAAGTAAATCAATTTGTGAATATTATAAAAGAAGTTAAGAGAAATGAATTGGTAGAAAGCAGCTTATATTGAAAAATTCTGCAAGGCTCAGAAAGACAAGAGAAGGAATGATAAAAGCAAAAGAATAAAGACAATAGTTTAGCAAAGAGAGACATGAGCCATACCAGACTGTGAAAAGCAAGGCTCCGGATGTCAGGATGAAACATAATCAAAGAAAGGATGAGGAGTTCTGAACTTGTCAGAGTGACAAAGGGCTTTGTAGATCACAATAAAGATAGGGCAGGTCTCTGCAGGATGAAAAGTAGAAGCAGAAGGAAGTTCTGGAGAATCTGAGCTGAAATTAGCCACTCTGTTAGTGTCATTGTCACAATAGAGTAATGCATATTAAGTTGTGTTTAGGTAGATAATCAGCTTTTATTGGATCACTAACTTGAAAACTTCAGTGTAGATGAAATGGACTTGTGGTATTTTGCCTTTATTCTGTGCGGTGTGGAAACTGAGGAATATCGTTGCTTAATTTTTGTCTTGCCTTTAGGCTGAATCTGACTCGTACTCATTCTTACTGGGAGATAGCATTTCCTTAACCTAAAGAAATGGCAGGAACAGTGGTTAAAAACAGAACTTTACAGCCAGACTACTTGGTTTAGAAGACTAGCTTTGACACATACCAACCATGCAGCTTTAGAGTAAATACTCAAACTCCTTCACATTAAATCTATACAATTGTGAACAATAATATTACTTACCTCATTAAGTTTTAGGAAGAGTAAATGATGTAGTATTAGCACTGCCAGATTTAACAAATGAGTAAAATAAAACAAAGAAAACTCAGCTAAACTTAAATTTCAGATAATCTATAGACATTTTTATATAAGCAATAATTAGTATGAAACATCATTATATGAAAATACTACTTTGTTGTTTACCTTATTATCTGAAATTAAAGTTTAAGTCTTCTTTGTTTATTTCATTTTATTTGCTAAATAAACCTTTGATATTTTATTTGATATATTTTATCTAACAATTCTGCTTAATATATGTAAAGTACTTGCAAAAATAGTCCTCATACTTGGCATTTTTTGTTTTCTCATGCAATCAGTAAAATAACTTCATATGGCATGTCAGTTTCTTTGTATTACTCTATCCAGGATCAGTCAAACATAATTATTCTTACATGCCTTTGCTCTGACAGGGCTATGAGTACCAATAAATTCATAGGTGTTTAATATGCCATTTCCAGCTTCCCAGAGTTTTTTGTCAAAGTAACTTCACAGGAGGATAAATTTAGTATTAAGACCTCAGTATTCCTACTGGTGACAATGATAGTGATATTGAGAATCTGCTAATGTTAAAAAATATTCTACACAATTTATTGCACAAGTATAGCAATAAAGAAGGAAAAATATTTGAAATGGAAACGTCTACGAAGTAGTCGATTCTAGTAGCATATGCATGCATGCTCAATCACTTCAGTCATGTCCGACTTCTTTGCAACCCTGTGGACAGTATAGGCTGTCAGGCTCTTCTGTCCATGGGATTCTCCAGGTAAAAATACTAGAGTGGGCTGCCATGCCCTCCTCCAAGGGATCTTCCTGATCCAGGTATCAAACCTGGGTCTCCTCCATCACGGGCGGATTCTTTACCACTAAGCCACCAGAAAGCCCTCTGTTGCATACTCAGATGTAATTCCCGGATGCTTTTTAATTTAATGCTAGTTGTTCCTTAGATAAAAATGAAAAAAAAAAAAAAAAACTAAAGGTTTCTTTTTTTCTTATCATTTTTCTTCTCTTCTGCTTTTGCCTTCATTACTGAACTTCAGTGTTTTATCTCATTTGAACATCACGTCAAATCCACTAATATGCCAGAAGTTAACTGATTCTGGGTCAAAGTGTTGTTAATTCAGGGGCTATAATTTTATAAGGGATTCTTAAACATGTAAAGTGTTCAAGAGTCAAAGAAAGATGTTGATATTGGTAAAAAGCTGGTGGCTCAGATGCTAAAGAATCTGCCTGCAATGCAGGAGACCCTTGTTCCATCACTGGGTTGGGAATATCCACTGAAGAATGGAATGGCTACGCACTCCAGCATTCATGCCTGGAGAATTCCATGGACAGAGGAGGCTGGAGGGCTGCAGTCCATGGTGTTACAAAGAGTCAGATACGAGCAACTAACACTTTCACTTTCAAGGGATTCTTATATATGAAAAGTGTTCCAGAGTCAAAGAAAGAAGGTGATATTGATGATAAGAAGGTAGGTATTTTAGGCTACATGACCTGCCTGTATCCTTTTAGATGGGCACAAGATGTGTTTATAAGTATCATATAAAAGGCCAGCTCATTACTAGGTTATTTCTCTCAAAAGCACAAGAATACCAGAATAAAACCAGTATCACCAGTTTTCTTTTTTAAAATTCCTTCAAATAATATTTTATTGTTTTTATAGCCATGTGTGGTAAGTTGCTTCAGTTATGTCCACTCTTTGAGACCCTGTGGGCTGTAGCCCGCCAGGCTCCTCTGTCCGTTGTATTCCCTAGGCAAGAATACTGGAGCGGGTTACCATGCCCTTCTCCAGGGGATCTTCCCAACCCAGAGGTCAACCTGTGACTCCTGTGACTCCTGCATTACCACTGAGCCACCAGAGAAGCCCCCTTTATAGTCATAATCCCTACTTTTTCTCTAAGGAGAACCAATGGTTTTATTTCACATTTATACATGGAGAAATTTAGATGTAGAGAAGTGACTTGATGATGACTGCCTGCATAGAACCAAGATTTAAACTAAGTTATAGTGAATCCTAGGGCTTTCCTGCTGGCTCAGTGGTAAAGAATCTGCCCGCACCTGCTAATGCAGGAGACACAGCTTCTCTCTCTGGGTTGGGCAGATACCCTGGAGAAGAAAAAGACAATACACTCCAATTATTGCCTGGGAAATCCTATTGACAGAGAAGCCTGGTGGGCTACAGTCCATGGGGTCCCAAGAGTTGGACATGATTTAGGGACTAAACAACAACAATGAATCCTAGCCCTATGGCAATAAGCATTTCCCCCATAGGTAATGCTTCACTGTAACAACAGAAGTAATAGTTTATTAGTAGGCCACTCAGTTGCTAAAGTAAAAAAAGGCAACATAACATGTCTACAAACACAGAGTATAATAACATGTCCTATGGCTTCCAAGGGCAGATTTCAATGGAATACAGTCAGTATTTATCAAGCTCCTACTGCACATAAGGCTTTGAGATAAATTTGAAGAATGTAATAAACACAGCCTTACCCTGATGACTGCACAATATAGTGGGGGAAACAAAAGTCGAAGAAAACTATAATATAATTCAAGTGCCCTTAAATTATGCTTTGAGAACTTAGAGATCACATTTAAGATATTTGACAATGCGATGAAAAATTTTTACTGAAAAATAATTGATACTTAATCTATTTTACCAGATAAATGATCTTATTGCAGGTTTCAATGGTGACAATTACAAGTGACAGTCATTGGTTTAGTTTTTAGAACCTGTGCAGTGACAGCACACAGTGGGTGTTCAATTAGCATGTGCTAAATTTCTGCAAGGACCCGTGAATCATAAGACTCAGCTATTGTGGAAGCAGAGGAATATGTCATTCATTTTTCTTGACACTAACAAAATGTCCTTTTGCTTTCTTGAGTAGCCACTAAAATGTATAAAACTTCTCTAGCTGAATACTTAGAGTTCTCTCAACCAGTTCTCTTCTTTTTTAAGTATGCAATAATTTATGATAAAAAAAGAAATTAAAAAAATTATAACTTGTCATCTCTTGGTTTTTATTTTGGTGTAGTTTGTCTAAAGAGCAAAATATGTCCATACATATTTTTATGGTAAACAATTTGTTGATTTCTTATAAGTGTTGGACCATATGCAAAATGCTGGTTTGTGTTAACTCATTGACTCATCCTAACTGTTGGTAATTACTTATTATTAGGATTCTACAAATTAAAAAAAAAAAAAAACAGGTTGAGAGAAAGTAAGAATTAGAAATTGGTCTCAAGCTGGCAGACTCTAACAGAAAAGTCAAGATCTTAATTACATTGCATTGCCATGAAAAAAAAAAAAAACAAACAGAACACAGTTTAAAATAGTTATATATTCAGGGTCCCTGTACCATATTAAAATGCACTAATCTTATTTGGAATTGTGTTTAATCTCATTATCATTTCTCTTTCATGCCCTAAGCACTTTTAAATTCTAAGAAGATTTACAGTACTTATAACATTATGTTTTCTAATAACTGTTTTAGATTTGATTTCTACTATCACCTTATTGGAAAAGAAGTTGGTTCTTTATTAAGAGAAGAAAGCAAGATGATGGGCCAGGGATAGTGTTAGTACTCTCATGTCATAGAGGAGTTGATCTCCAGGGTGGAGGAGATTGCTGAAGCCTGAAAAAAAATACTGATTCCTGGCACATCCAACAGTCATTTGGAACTCTGTCCCTGGTTCATTGGTGGCAAGAGGTGCTCTGGCTGGATGGAAGCAGATGTCAGTTGCTCTTGGGGTTACTCACAGTTAAGTTGAAATCACTCTCAGACTGCAAGCAGCTTGCAGAAAGGAAAAACCTTTGCCAAAGATGGACTTTATTTAAAGCAATTTTTTTCATTCATTCAGTCCTGGCTCTTGACTCTACCTCATCTTAGACTTCCACACATGTCCTCATTCTGACATACTTGACGTTTTCAGTATTTGAACCCTGGGTTTCTTCTATTGATCCTCTTTACCTTTCAAAGATCTCCTCAGGTTTGACTCTTTCTTAACTCACAACTGGTTTTCTAAATGTCAGCAGTTCCTCTGGCTTAGGAGACAAGTGAAATATTTCTAGTCCAAGGTAAGATAAGGTCTGACTTTCATATGCACCTCAGTGAATGAATTATTACATCCTATTTGTTTAGAGGTCTGGTGGAACATAATGTGTTGGCAACATTCCCCTTCTGCCATATCCTGGTTCTCCTTTCATCTTCTGCTCAAGTCTGATTTCTGTTCTGGATCTAACCCAAATTCTCAACTGAAGAAAGACATTTACTTAAGGTACCTGAAGCATCTATGGAAACAGTGTATCTAGTCTAGACTTGCATTTATTTCTCTAGATACAAATATGTTAGAACATTAGTTCTAAGATTTGAGAATATTGCCAGAAGGCATCAGTCTTATCTGGAGGTATTGTTAAATCACAGATTGCTGGGCTTCACTCCCAGACTGACTGGTTTAGCAGATCTGTAAAGGGACGTGAAAGTGCATTTCTAACAAGTCCCCAGGAGGTGCTTGAACCACACTTCGAGAAATTCTGATTTGTAGTAATGTATATAGTGATCTCGTTTTCTACTTATTAATCAGATGACAGGAACCCAATCCAAACTGGCTAGAGTGAGAGAAAGAATTTAGTGGATCATGTAAACATGTGAATCTAGAAACTCAAAATACATTATTAGCAATTGCTTCTTTCCATCTTTGGATTCCTCAGGTGTGGCTTCCTACTGAGGCTGGTTCTGTTCAGAGGGAAAACTTACAGTCAAATAGTTTTTCTTTCTTTTTCTTTTTTCTTTTGACCTCACAGTGAGGATAGAATCTCTTTCTCAATATTCTCATACCAAATATTCAAGTTGACTTTTATTGTAAAATCTTATAATTCTTAAATCCCGAGGCTGAAGAAATGAAATTATTTTACAGACTTAAAAAAAAAAAAAATGGCAGAAGGTACCAAGTGAAAACTAGGGAATATTGTCACAAATGGAATTGACTTATGATGTTGGACATGCAAAAATAACGAGTATTTACTCCATCCTAAAGATGTAAATTCTTTGAAGAAAAGTAGCGAATATGCAGTTGAGTGCCTATAAAATTCAGCATGATACAAGACATATAACTGCCTAGTAGCATATATTTCGGAGAAGGCAATGGCACCCCACTCCAGTACTCTTGCCTGGAAAATCCCATGGACGGAGGAGCCTGGTAGGCTACAGTCCACAGGGTCGCTGAGAGTCGGACACGACTGAACGACTTCACTTTCACTTTTCCCTTTCATGCACTGGAGAAGGAAATGGCAACCCACTCCAGTATTCTTGCCTGGAGAATCCCAGGGATGGCGGAGCCTGATGGGCTGCCGTCTATGGGGTCGCACAGAGACATGACTGAAGCGACTTAGCAGCAGCAGACACAGAGACACGACTGAAGCGACTTAGCAGCAGCAGTAGCAGTATATATTTGTTAGAAATGTATTATGTATAATGGTGTAAAATGCACTATAAAATTCATGACTAAAATTGTTGTCCTGGACCTAGATTAAGGACCTTGTCTTGAATGGAAACAGACTTGGAAAACAGGTTAAAATTACATACTGGACTGGAAGATATTCCTGATGTCTTTATTCAGCTTATACACATAAATGTTAAAATTTTTATTCGGATTCAATACCTTATTTGATGCAAAGTAAATAACAAAATAGACATTAGAAGAAAGGGAGAAAGATTATACACATACTTGTACATATATATCAAATATATATATATGTATAAATATCAGATACATGTTTCAGAAACAATAATTATCTCGATCTGCCAATCCATGGAATTGGCATAATCTATATTTTGAGTTTAGTCATTGGCAATTTAAGTAAGAAAGCAATTATTTCCAGATAAACATTTCATTTGTTTCCTCAGTCTTTTGCACTGCTGGCTCCTGTCTCTGAAAATTTATTTAAAAAGATACAGAGAGAAAAGAAAGAGTGAGAGGGTAGGGAAGAAAGAAAACTTTTAAAAAACTAATTTATATATTTAAAAATTAGATAAAAATGTGAAGAATTCATGAATGTTATTGAGGTTGTCCTTTGAGATTTCTGAAAGCCTGCTACCAAAAATCCGTGTACACAGGGCTAATGAAGCAGAGGGGCAAAGGAACAGGGGCTGTATCGTGTCAGGTCCAAGAACACGAAACCACCTTCTTCAATGTAACAATCCCATAACGTTTCCACCCCTGACTCATTCTGAGCCCAGAGGTCCTCACTTACTTATTTTTTCTGTTAGGGTCAGTTGTGTGCTTAGGGCACATCTAGTGACAGGTGGGAAGAGAGAGTTGCTGAGCATAAATTGTGCACTTAAGTATTAGTACTTTAAGTCCCCTCCATCTTTTACTGAATTAAAAAAAAAAAAGGAAAGAAGAAAAGTCACCATTGCCAAGGGAATCACATAAAGAATTAGGGGAGAAAAGCCTGCCAACAGCATACTGACCTGCTTTTCTCCTAGAAAAGCATCCGGACAACAATATCAAAAAGGAAAGCAAAAGAACGAAGAAAGGAAGGAAACCTCAAAACCACACTCCTTTAGGGCTGTGTTCTTATAAGGAGTTTCAGGTACTTCGAGTTCACTTTTCTGGTTGCAGTTTATGATCTCTATCATCAAGGAGAGCAAAAATCTTTTGAAAATACAAAGCAGGGTTAAATTTATCCTTTTAGGTCCTCTCCCCTTCTGGTTTACTGTTCCCTTAATAATTGAGTCAGTTGGTTAAGGGTCAGAAAAGATTCTCTCTTGAGGTCTATTCTGAAACCAAACCCAGGACTTGAGTTTTTTTTTCAACAAAACTGGCCTGAAAAACACAACGTAGAATGAATAGACAGTTAAAAAGACAGGAATAACTTTTCAACTCGTCTCTCTTTCCTCTGTTGAAATATATCTATTTTAAATGGCTTTCGTTCAAGACCTTGAGTTTTACAAGGAAATGGTGATTCTGCTTAGTTTTGATAAGGATGTTCCGACAGACTCTTCCTGATTCTCTGTGGAGCAGCCTTTCACAATTAAGCAAGCTCCTTGCGGTGTTTCTCTTTCTTTGAAATCATTGGTTGGCCTTTATCAGAATCCACTTGCCTTATTCTTATTTAGCAATTCCTATGTTGCTGAAGTCTCAGAATCTTCCAGACTGAAAGAGCCCTGAATGAGTTTATTGTCCAAATCTAAATGGACCCAGTTTCTTTATTCTCCTCTACACTGGTCTCATTGTTGCAGCCCCAAAATGGCAGCTGTACGGGGCAAGTAGCAAGGGGGAAAAAAAATGCAACAAACAGTCTCTGAAAATCAAATGGAAAATACTTTCAGTTTCAGGATGTGATAAATACTACATATACATATTTTGCTTCTTCTTTTGTCTGACTTTCTTACCTGAAAAAATTTAAGATGATTCTTTTTCCTGCAAGGATTTTGTTTGTTTTTTCTTAACAAGACCACCTGACGTGGAAATATCAAGCATTTAGCAGCCTCCATGTCTTATTGCTGACGCTGTTTCTTTGCTTAGGAAGCTCTAGAAGAACTAGTAGATGAGGCTACTGTCAACTATAAATTGCCAAACTATGGTAAAACTAAAAAGTTACTTATCTTCTATTCAACCTGTGTTTCAAGTATGCCTGTATCCAACTGCCCGATATGTGAGTACACATGTGTGCACTCAAACATACACAGAAATTCCCAATTATTTTCCAGGTGTGTCGAAAACTTCTAAATTTGAGTTTTATTAGGTTTCTCTTGGTTTTCACAACTTGAGTAAATAGAATTGAAATATTGCTAATAAAGCATTGCTTAGAAACTAAATTCAACAAATATTGCATCATATCATTGCTTGATGCCCCACAAAGAGTTGGACATTTTCCACCTGTTTTTGATCACAGCCATTCTATTTGACATGGAGAAGCTATAGCTTTCAGCACATCCTGATTGATAGGTATCCTTTTAAAACCAGTAACTATTAATTAAGTTTCTATGGCTGACTGGCTTATTTAAATATTTTGAATGAATCATTTTAGCACATGTAAAAGAAACAGTCTTGACAGGACTGTTTTCTCATTAGTTTTCTCTCACTGCAGACAAAAAAAAAATCCTTTCAATAGAAAAGTTACGAAAAGCCCATCGCTTCATGACAGGAGAGTTAAAAACAAGTGTAGTTCCCCACATTCTCTTCATCTTATTTGCAGTGAAAATGTCTGTTTCACTCTCAGCTGACTGTGGGGAAGAAACTCTAGAATCTTAACTCAATATTTGATCAGAGAGAGGCTCACACTCCTTTTCTGTCTGCGTCTCTATCTCTCTGTGCCTCTGTCTGTCTCTCTCAGTCTTTAATTATATTACTACCCATGATGCAATAGATAACTCTAAGAACATTACAAAATTATGGAATAAGACCCAAGCACTTTAAAAACAAAACAAACCAACATCAAACTTACAGCCTTAGTTTTAAGTTTCTTAAGTATCTGCAGTAACATATTTTTGCCTGAGGAAAACTTCCAAAGTCAACTATCTTCACTTGAAAAATTTTTTAAATGCTCTATGAGAAATAAAGTAGCCTATTTCCAGAGAAAAATGTAAGAAATTATTAACATTTTAGTGATTATTTTAAGAAATTTAAGTTTAAGAAATCATTGAGTATGCTTAGTATATAACGTTAATTTGGACTTCCCCTTGTCTGAGGACAGAGTCTTTTTTGGGGGTGGGTAGGGGGGGTCTCTGTACTCCTCTTTTCCACTCATCCCTACCACTCATCCCTAAAATTTTAGCTTCAGACCTGTATGGAATTTCCAGAAAATTTTTCTTTGACTGACCTTGCTTAGTTTATAACTACATTCATCCATCTGATGATTTAGTGTTTGTCTTTCCTACATATTTGAAAGCATCACATACCATGTCTTATTTTGCTTACCTCCTCACCTCAAGCAATGGCATATAGTAGGAGCTTAGTAAATATTTGTTGAATGAACACATGGGTCATCAAACAATTTTTATCAGTACCACAGTTTGATCCAAAAGAAGTAGGTTTATAGTTACTTTTATTTTTAATTTATGAAAAAATTCCTACATCCTTTACATAAAATTTTCCTGTTATTGTGATTGACTACTTCACATCTTTATATTCCTTTGCATTTATGAATATAAATGAAACATCTTGGTTTGAGCCTCATAGTTCTCTGCGATCATCATTCCATGTATTTATTTGTGTCTAGAGTGGTAAACATTGTAGAACACGTTTTAAAAACTTTTATATAAATACAATGAGGTGACATTATTGGTTTGAAGTTGTTTTTAAACAAATACACAGATTGTTTTTTCATATTTTGACTCAGGTTAAAAAGGAAATAAAAATTAAATTTAACTGAGGCTTTCAGAATATGTTTATAGGAACATTTCTATTATCATAACTGGAACATGGAATATGTTGATGTTCTACATACACAGTGATTTCAGCAAATGCATCCTCTGCTTTGTGAGAATTTACAGTGAACACTGTTAAGATGAGGAGCAGAGCTGCAATAAAGCTGAGTATTTCAACTAAGAGCTTGACTTGGGAGGGGAGCTAATTATTGTTTGGGACATAGAATCTGAGATCTTTTCTTTATACCAATCTGAGTGCTTATGTCCGTGTGTGTGTGTGTGTGTGTGTGTGTGTGTGTGTGTGAAGTTCTCATTCTTCTCTAAGATATGGTCAATAGATAGGTTAAGAAAAAAGAAATGTGGCTGTTAGTGCCATGATTTATTTGTTACCTTTAGCATTGTAGTAAAAGTAGCCCCTCATGTAAGTACAAGGTGAAAGGGTAGATATTTTTATGCTATAGCTATACAAAGTTGGGAAAGATCGAAGGTTGGAGGAGACAGGGATGACAGAGGATGAGATAGCTGGATGGCATCACCAATGCTATGGACATGAGTTTGAGTAGGCTCCAGGAGTTGGTGATGGACAGGGAAGCCTGGCTTGCTGCGGTCAATGGGGCAGCTAAGAGTCGGACACAACTGAGCAACAGAACTGACTGACTGATACAAAGTTGGAGAGAACAGAAACTTTGGCATATATTGAAGAAAAAACTAAGTTGAAATAAATTAATGCACTAATTTTACTTTGCTATGGATAAATTTTTCAGATTTTATGAAATCAGTCATACTAGATTCAGCTCATTGTTTTTCATTTTGATTGGAATAAATACATTAAACAGCAAGTACTCTGGGAATATAATAGATGGGCTCTTTGTAATTTAGATCTAACCCTAAAGGACTTGAATGATCTAATACTATAATTAGTGTTTAAGACATCATAATGGTTCAGTTAAATAATAAGAATAGTACATCATCACACATACATATAAACAGGAGATCTGAGCATAATCAGTACTTCATATTTTATGTTGCTATATGGATTTAGGAGTTGAAATCACACCTTTGAAAAGCTTCTGAATGTTACATTCAGCAAATGTCCTTGAAGGCCATCAGAGCTTTGGGAAATTCCTCAGACTAAATCATAGAAACCTGGCTGCTGAGAAACTGATGTCTGATGGCCTAGATTTTAGATGAAATCTCTCTATTGGTAACTTAAATATCACAAAACTTTAAATGATACAGACCCTGAATTCTGGTATTTTCATTTTTATATTTTAAAAATATTACCACAGGCAATGGGTTTTTTTAAAATATAAGTGTTCTATTGCCAAACATGAGTCTTACTGCACATTGAATGTAAGTTTATTCCTCTTTGTTTTCACAATCTAATAGATATGAATCCACAGGTCTACACATGAGAACATGCTTAAGTACAGTTCATTTTCGTGCTTATATTGGTAAGACTTCTCACTCATTAACACCTTGCTAAGTTATCCATGATAGACCCTTTGAATTCCTTTTATAGACTTCTTGCTTCATTCTCTTCTTGTCCCTTGTATATTGACTTTTAGAACTTACAAAATAAATATGTTAACTCCTGACTAGTCTTACTATTTAACATTTAAAGTCACAGTCAGACGTTACAGCCAAAATTTTAAAAATCAAAATGTTTCCTAGAGGAAGTGTTTAGATAGCAAAGCTTGTCCATATTTCTTACTGTTGACATTTTAGTAAATATCTGTTGACTTTTTTAGTACTTTGCATTTTTTATAAAAGTACCAAGAGCTGATAGCCTACTGTCAATGAATTTATGCAAATAAACACACAAGCTTACCTTTCCACAGTTTGGAAATCAATGATTGTTTTCAGGGTGATATGTAAAGAAGTCCCTCCATGACACCCTAAGCAGGTTACAGGCTATCCCTAATAGGTCTGAATCAAAAGACAGTTTTCTTTATGAAGTAGGCCTCTTCCTGAGAGGCTTAATCTAGAAGGGTTTTTTTTTTTTTTTCCGTATTATATTTATTTTTGACCACAGGGAGATCCTGGGTATCCCTGGACCTCCTGTCTCTCTCCTTTAAAAAAAAAGAAAATCCAAAAATCAAATAATGGTCTTGAATTCTCAGAGAATCATCGTCATCCTTCCTGTTTTCAATTGTGTGCTTGCATACCTAGTCATCTGTCATGATTCAGTCAGTATCAGTTCAGTCGCTCAGTTGTGTCGACTCTTTGCTACCCAATGAACTGCAGCATGCCAGGCCTCCCTGTCCATCACCAACTCCTAGAGTTCACCCAAACCCATGTCCATTGAGTCGGTGATCAAACCATCTCATCCTCTGTCATCCCTTTCTCCTCCTGTCCTCAATCTTTCCCAGCATCAGGGTCTTTTCAAATGAGTCAGCTCTTCGCATCAGGTGGCCAAAGTATTGGAGTTTCAGCTTCAACATCAGTCCTTCCAATGAACACCCAGGACTGATCCCCCCTGGGATGGACTGGTTGGATCTCCTTGCAGTCCAAGGGACTCTCAAGAGTCTTCTCCAGCACCACAGTTCAAAAGAATCGATTCTTCGGCACTCAGCTTTCTTTATAGTCCAACTCTCACATCCATACATAACTACTGGAAAAACCATAGCCTTGACTAGATGGACCATTGTTGACAAGTAATATGCTGTCTAGGTTGGTCATAACTTTCCTTCCAAGGAGTAAGTGTCTTTTAATTTCATGGCTGCAGTCACCATCAGCAGTGATTATGGAGCTGAGAAAAATAGAGTCAGACACTGTTTCCACTATTTCCCCATCTATTTGCCATGAAGTGATGGGACCAGATGCCATGATCTTAGTTTTCTGAATGTTGAGCTTTAAGCCAACTTTTTCACTCTCCTCTTTCACTTTCATCAAGAGGCTCTTTAGTTCTTCTTCACTTTCTGCCATAAGGGTGGTGTCACCTGCGTATCTGAGGTTATTGATGTTTCTCCCAGCAATCTTGATTACAGCTTGTCATGGTTCATTCGGATAGCAAAATGACAAAATCTTGATTTTAAACACAATCAAAAAAAAAAAAAAAAGAGAGAGAAAAGTGGTTGCTTAAAACTAGTGGTATGTTACCATGACTAATTCACTTAAATTTTTCAGTGAAACTTATACCTTATTTTTAGTATGAACATAAAATATATATGAATTTGTCAACTTTCATAATTTTCTTTATAAAGTTCTTTAATCTTTAACAGTTATTCATTTAGAAAAATCATAGCTTAAAATTAAGGAACTAACTTATTAAATAATAACTTAATTCTGGAAAATTTACATAGACATAATCAAATTAAAGCTAATAGAGCAGATTTTTCTATTATGAGTTAGCCTATGATTTTTGATTTATATAGTCAATTATAGATATTCAGTGATAGTAAATTATTCTTTCAGAAGGAAACAAACATTTATGAAGGATATCTTATGTACAAGATTATGTGTTAGTTGCTGAGGTAAGGAGCTTCGACAATTATAATGGTAGTGAGCACATTGTAGGAACAGATCATCCCAGAAGTGGATTTTTAATTCTGACAGTTTTAGGACTGTCCCAGTTAACCTTCAATATAGTAATTTATCAATCAAAATTAGGTTGTTTGACTATTCTGTGTCCTAGAATACACAGGTACACTATGAAATTGTTAAAAGTGATGAATATAAAATTTCATGTTAACCTGAATCAGATCTACTTGTGGACTATGTCTGATCAGTTACCTAGTCAAAAAAATGTTTTTTTAAACAGAGCATATGCAGTGTGATCTTGAGCAGGTATCTACAGTTTGTCAATTTCAATTTTTCTCATGGGTAATATCAATTATAGTCACTAAGGTAAAAACTAAGCTAGTATAAATAACAAAGAGATCCTAGATTAGAGATTCAAATCAAATATTTCCTCTATTTCCTTTCTTTTGGCCGTACCATGTGGCATGTGGGATCTTTGTTCCCTGACGGAGGAATAAACTCATGCCCCCTGCATTGAGAGTGTGGAACCTTTAACCACTGGACTACCAGACATGTCCCTCAAATATCTTTTTTTTTTTTACATAATAATTTGGGGGCAGACTGGTCTCAATGAAGTCATTCAGGAACCTGGGTTAATGGAGTGGCTCTGTAATTCTTAGCATATTATTCCAATAACACTCCAATCATTATCATTTTCTGATACTGCAAAGGAAGTCGACAGTGAGTCTGGTACAATAATTTTTAGAAGATGCTTGAGAAGTTACGTATATGCTTTCTGTTCACTCTTGTGGGAGCTTAGTAGCATGACTGCATTAGGCTTCAAAGGGGCTGGGAAATGTAGATGACCATGTGCCCAGGAAAAATAGGAAAAAAGATGTAGAAGAACAATCATCAGTCTTCTGTATTAGTATAAAAATATTCACCTCTACTGAACCATCATACAAAATAAGATGTTATATTTTAATCATTCAGGGCAGTTTATAGTACATGGTAAGCTCTCAATGCCTGTAATGTTTTTTATACTATCATTATTATTAACGTACAGATGCAGAGAGAGTAGAGCATAAGCTAATGACTCCTTGTTTTACCTATAGAGTACTTTTCAGAGTAGAGGAAAAAAAAGGAGAAAACTTAGGAATCATGCATTGTTGGCATTTATTCTTTATTTTTAATGATTACCTATGTGTTCTGTGTTCTGTTAATCAAAATGTTTAAGTGTGACCAACTGGCTGGAATTTTGCTAAGCAGCTAATTTCCTCCTTTGTGAGTTACTTGGGGGAGTAAAAGACCTCATAGCAAAATTTATTTTTAGTAGAGTTCACAGGAAAATAAGTTGTTAGCTCAAAGTCAACTGGAAATTATAAAATTATCTTCCCTTTATTATAGGAACACAGAATGAAAAATAAACAGAGTTAAAGTAGTTTTTTGGCCAGAAGGTATTCTCCTTTTATTTTCTAAAATATTCGTTAGGACTCAACACTAATATTGTGAGGCCACAGTAGAGATGCTACAAGAAGTTTATGCACTAAGCAGACACAGGAGTTTGGAATAGCAGCTAACTAAATAAAAGCTATAACTTACTCTGGCAGTGGAAATTCATCATTTAAAGTCTCCCACCAACATAACATATTTTATAATAAATCAAAATTTAGAAATATATCTTCTGCATCCCCGAATGGCCTTGGTAAGTATTTGAGTTTTTAATTTTAAATTGGAGCAGCATTTTAGTGAAATTCTCTTTAAAATATTGATACGGGCAGCTGCTAGTAATTTCAGTCATAAATCTAAGAAAATATACTTTGCATTGTGATTAACTCAAAATCCTTCTCTGGTTAGGATTCTATCTGTGAGGAAGATGGATTATGCTAGATAAGCCAGGTGTTTGAGCTCATAAAATTGTGGAATTTCTGTTTTGATTGAAGACAAAAGATTGTATCCCTAATTAGTTAGTCACAAAATACATATTAGAGAAATATAAATTATAATTAAGTCAGTGAGAAAAGATGTTATATACTTTTATAACTGCACCACAGATTTTTATTTTCTTCCTAGTCTAACCCCTTGAGGCAAAGACAGCTCTGTATGACATAGTGGAGAAAATCTTGAACTCGGAGTCAGAAAACTTAGAGTCAAGCTGTAGCTAGTTTTACTTTGTTATCTTATAAAGACAGTTCATTCAACTCATTTACTAATAAATGAATTAATATGTACCAGCCTCTATTCTCTGAATTAAACTAAAATGAGAAGGCTCTTAAGTCTCATGGAGAGTTAGTCTGTGTGTGTGTGTGTGTGTGTGTGTGTGTGTGTGTGTGTTTGGACAGGGAAAGTATGGTAGAGAAAGATTGGGGTTATATGCATACAAATAAATATCTAATTATAAAATGTTTAAAGTGTTAAGAAGAAATAAGTCAGGGGGAAGGGGAAGCAAGAAGCTGAGAAGATAATACGATGGAAATGCTGTTTTAGTGAGGGTAGTTCTAGAAAGCCTCACACCGAAGGTGACTTTTGAGCAAAGCAGTTTACTCAGTATACTCTGGGCTAAGAGTGCTGGAAAATGGATCTTGTGGATATAGGAAGGGTTTTAGATTTTGAGACACATTCTTCTCATTCATAAAATGAAAAATATCTCTGACTTCCCCACAACATATATTGGTCAAAGGGAAAAAGAATGTGGTAATATTTGTAAAAATAAAATACTGACTAAACTTAAGGCACTGAAGAGTTGAAAAATCTGTTTTTCTGTGATTTCAACTGAAGTATTTAAATGTTCAAATGGAAGTTTGTTCTTTTAAAAGAGATCATTTTGTGGGGAAGAAAAAATGTCTTAGGAATAGTGATGAATGAAATTTTATATATAACTATATGGTATATATATACACATGTGTGTGTATTGCAGAACTGATAACTAGGATTATATTTTAATCAAATAAATTTCTAACACAAATTATCTTTTGCTTTATGGTTGAGATTTCTGACTTAGGTATTAACAGAAATATTAGCAATGTAATATACTTTTATAACTGTACCACAGATTTATATAGAAGTATATCCATTTTAATTCTTGTATAGAATATAGATATATATTCCTTTAGTTCATGAAATATTTGTTTGCTAAATTGACATTTCTTATCTTAAGTAGTTCTTTGAATGTAACCTTTCTCTATAGCAACTTTCTGAATTATAGAGAGCAACATATTGATATAGTTTGTGAAATTGGTCCTAAGTTATAATACTTATTGTTCCATGAAATCCTTTAGTGGTTCTAAAAAAAAAAAGTCTAATACAGTGCAATTTCAGGGACCTGTTCCTTAACAGGCTATATAGCATCACTGACTCAATGGACATGAGTTTGAGCAAACACCAGGAGATAGTGGAGGATAGAGAAGCCTGTGCTACAGTCTTTGGGGTCGCAAAGAGTCTGACATGACTTAGCAACTGAACAACAACAAAGTTCTTCAGCATCTTGTATAAAACAACATTTGCATTATTTATGATTAATTTTCATATAGAATGTAAAGAATGGGCATACGTTCTTGGAGCACACAATTCTACAACCATTACAGTGTTCATTTGCTTTATTCTCTATTTCTGAACACTGTTGCCTGTATTTTCCAGTGTATTTGCTCTTAAATTAACTGTAGATTTGTTAGACTATTTTAGACTAACATAGTTAGACTATTTGTTAGACTAAATCCAAAGTTCAATTTAGAAAAGCATATGTTAAGCTCTAGCACCACAATTTAAGATTATCTGGATATTGTTCAGTTTGGACCCTCTAGAAAAGATTTAAAATTACAATCACAGTGGACAATAAAATAACAGAGTAGCCATGAGCATCACTCATGGAAGCGCCAGTACAAGGAGAATGGGTATTATTTATCCAATCCTGGCAAAATGACAGTGCTTTCTATTTAGTAGGCTAAGTAGCACAACCACGAAACAATGGCATAGCTTCACAGTTATCTGGCCTTCCCATCCCAGTTTTAAATGTCTATGTGTTATTTTTAAGTGAGACTTTATTATTATATTTATCTCAACCTATTTAAAATGTGCCCTATCTCAAGTTTCTATAAAATGAAACTAGGTTATATTTCCTGTTTGAGGCACTTTTTTTTTTTTTATTTCTCTTTTTATACTCTTTCCTTCTCTGTTACAGCATGTTTTTTCCTGAAAGTTCCCTAAATTGGAGACACAGACACCCAGAGTCACAAAAACATCCATATCACTCACACTTTTCTGTGCAATAAATGCCTTTTCCAGCTCTATCAAATTCCAACTCTGTGATGCATCAATAAATGCACTCTGCATGTCATGCACTGTGAATCAGAATCTCAGGGGAAGTCAATGCCATTTTACGCTTTTCTAATTGTTAGAGAGGGTGCTTTTTATCAGGACAAATTATCTTCCTATTCACCATGATGGATACAATTTAAGGGGGAAAGTGAAGCAATCATTGTAATGGTCAGTAAGATGTATTTTCCCCTTCAGAATACACAAAGCCTGCTTGGGCTCTGAAAATAATGACTGTGGTGTTCAGTTATCTCATACTCTCTGAAAATAAAGTGTATGCTTTTTCCTAGTAGTTAAGAGCTGACTCATTTGAAAAGACCCTGATGTTGGGAAAGATTGAAGGCAGGAGGAGAAAGGGACCACAGAGGATGAGATGGTTAGATGGACTTGATGGACATGGGTTTGGGTGGACTCCAGGAGTTGGTGATGGACAGGGAGGCCTGGCGTGCTGCAGTTCAATGGGTCGCTGGACTTGATGGACATGGGTTTGGGTGGACTCCAGGAGTTGGTGATGGACAGGGAGGCCTGGCGTGCTGCAGTTCAATGGGTCGCAAAGAATCGGACACAACTGAGCGACTGAACTGAACTGAATGATGATTTTCAAAAAGTATTTAGTTGTCCTTTACTTTAAAAATCTATGTGACAGGATAATTGTCTTTTTGTATTTACTAGACCAAGAGGCAAGTAAGTAAGTGTCTGAGAAGCCCAGAGTAAACTTGAAGTATAAAGAAAAACCTGCATGGGTCACTCATTAGCTGTGTGAACTTAATCTTTTTTCTTTTGTTAACTATTTTGAGCTTCAGTTTTCCATTTGTGTACTGAAGAGGACAGAAGCTAACTTGTGGTAAACTAATTAAATAAGTTCTGGAAAAATGCCAACCACACTGAATGACACATAGTAGGTATTCAAAAATGTAGTCCTTTTTTTTAAGCTACCGCTAGGATTTTAAAATCCTATAGTTCAGATGTATTCATATAAGTCCCATATTTCCAGTGCAGTTTAATATATGACATGATAGAATGGCCTCGTAATTTTGGAAGGCTAAATTTGTACTCTCCCAAAGAGAATTTGTTGTCAGCTTTACTACATGACTGCACTGGAAAAGCAAATCTCATATATTATTTTAATGAACACAAATTTATATTAAATATCCCTTCCTTACACAAATATGAATATTTTGTATTTGGATAATTTTGTAATTGGAAAACATGTATATCATTTCTAAAACTGTTGCTTGCAAACAGTCATTACATGAAATTTATTGTAATTGTTAACATAAATTGATTTTTTGATTTAATAATAAAATCTTTATTCTGTGCTAAACAAATATCACTGCCAATAAAAGTCTGGGCCACAGTAATCTATATTTCTGTAAATGTATGTTTTAAAGTTTAAAGATCTTCTGAAGTTTTGTTTACAAATCCATTGTCGAATTTTTTAGGCAAGATGGTATAAAATTTCTGTATGAGTAACAGACTGTGTTCTTCAAAAATAATAGCCTAATTTCAATAGCTTTTACCTGTCTATTGAACATCCAGTTTCAGATGAGCTGAACATCTTTGAAAGTAACTTTTTAAGCTAACATTTACTGAGCACCATCTATATGCAGCCCATGCCACTAAAATTTGCAAAAGAAGAAAATGAAGTGGGGGTTGGATTTCAAGGTACTTGGAATCTTCACTGAAATACTGCACATTTCAAAAGCAATTAGAAATATGTGTTTTAACTTTTAAACCTATTATACTCAACAGTGTCTTTCCCTAATTTCACTATTTAAAAACATAAAAAGACAATAAATGTGTTAAGATTTCAAAAAGGATGTTTTGAGAAGAAAATAATATTTTCTCTGTTGTATACAGTCAAAAAATATGGTATATAGCAAGTCTGTATCATTACATGCCGATACAAACAACTTGAGTGAGCATATTGCTTTACACAAGTTGACTTGCTAGATAGAAGCTATGTAGACACAGCCTATAAGCCACACCATTATCTTTCTACCATAATTTAACTTTTAAGATATAAATAGTACCAATAGGCATTCTCAGTTGAACATTAATAGCCATTAGAGATGTAAACACAGTAGAGTGTTACACTGGTGCACATAGAAGCCACTTTAACTGCATAGGTAATTAACATTTCCATTGTTCTTCTCATTATCATTTTGTTCCAGTTGAAATGCTTGTTAGCAACCTACTCTGTAGAAGGAACAGATAGCATGTCATTACAACAGTTGACACAAGGCAGCTTTCAAGTATGTGACACTAATTAAATTAAAACTTCAAATTACAAATAGACTTCTTTTAACTAATGATAAATGACCATCTTCACAAAATAGCATTCACTTCTTTATACAAGAATCATAAGTCCTGCTTTTAATATGTTGTATTAAATCACAAAGAAATCCATTAACAAAGCTCTTATGCTTCCCTTTCCAAAGGGAAAGAATATTAACATTTTGCGGCTTTTCTGCAGACTAAGAGAATTTTCTTCTCCCTTTAATCACAATGACAAATGATTATGGATTTCTATCATCAGCATAAGTAGGAATGTCACCCTTCTCAAGAGACTAGGTTATGAGATGGAGTTTTTAGCAAGGCAGATCAATGTTTTAGAAGTTTGGAAACAAGTATTCTCTTCCAGCTAAGGACAATGGTTGGCATACAGAAAGTGCTCAATAAATGTGTGCTTAGTTCCTCAGTCTCGTCCAAATCTTTGCAACCCCGTGGACTATAGCTCACCAGGTTCCTCTATCCATAGGATTCTCTGGACAACAACACTGGAGTGGGTTACCATTTCCTTCTACAGGGGATCTTCCCAACCAGGGATCAAATCCATGTCTCCTGCATTGCAGGCAGATTCTTTACAGTCTGAACCACCAGGGAAACCCATACAAATGGTATCAGTATATGTGATTATATACTTAGCTGTACTTGAAAACATGCATTGAGTCTTAGTGACCACAATATACTCTATGAACTGCAGTTGCACAGGGACCAGGTGCATAGGGAAGCTTCTAAGATATTCCAGGCAAGATTTTATATGAGTGCAACGCTTTGATATGGTGAGAACGTTCAGAGAATGCAGGTAGGTTCCTTAGGAATTCACTTGCTTTACAATCTTAAAAGAGATTGATCTACAAAGCAGTGTGTTATTAATTGTCAAAAAATAAATACAGACTAGATCATGTGCATTGACTGACTAGCACACCTGTTTTAAGTTTACTTTAATAACTAAAAATCTAAAATAACATTTCAGTTTTGGTTGGTGAGGATAAATATAATAATAGTAATTATATTACAAATATATGTTGAATAATATGGCTCTTATTCTAAAAGTTATAAAGCCTACTACAATATTTTTCAATCAGCAGATTTCAACATAAACCATCAGGGTATATTTTACAGGTATGGGAGCAACTTTGATCAGTATGTATATGTTTATTACATACTGTAATAAACGAATATACATTCTCTTATAGCCATGTATGTCAGACGTATGAGTTGAACAGATATTAAAATATGTTACTCTGAGAAGGAAGTGAGTAAAAGAAACACTATTGTAACATCAGGAGAGGAAATAAAAATAGCTCACTGGAAGTTACAGATATTTTCCTATGAACATATAAGAATGATTGAAGGGAGAAAGGGGGAATTCCCTGGTTGCTCAGTGGTAGAGAATCCATCTGCAATGCAGGAGATGCAGGTTTGATCCCCAGGTCAGGAAGATCCCCAGGTCAGGAAGATCCACTGAAGAAAGAAATGACAATCCACTTCAGTATTCTTGCATGGAAAATCCCTTGGACAGAGGAGCCTGGTGGGCTACAGCCCATGGAGTCACAAGAGTCAGACATAACTTAACAACTAAAGAACTACAATACAAAGGGAGAAAGAGCAGGGTTTAAATGAAGCTGGAAGAATATATGATCACCACTGGAGCTTTTATAAACTCTGAGAGGCATTGCTATACTGCGTCATTGTAATAGTAGAGTATTTAAGTTATTGTTGAGGGACTGAAAGTGAGAGAGGATTTTATTCTTCTCAACATGACAATACTAATTCTATTATTTAATTGTTTGCCACTAATACAAGTAATTCTAAACCTTTGGTCTAATGCAGCATTGTCCAGTAAAACCTTCTGTGGTGTGGGATATGTTCTGTGTCTGCACTACTTGATATGTTTGCCCCTAGATATATTTGGCTATTGATCATTTGAGACGTGGTTATTGAGATCAAACTAAATCTTTAATATTAATAAAATAGCCACATGTGCCTAGTAGCTACTATATTGGGCTACACAGGTTCAAGGTATCCATCTCTACTGTAGGAACTCAATGCTATGGGTTCCAGAGTGTTCTTGATCTACTGGTGATAACAGTGTGTGTCTGTGTGTGTCTTAGTCATTCAGTTGTGTCTGATCCTTTGTGACCCCATGGACTGTAGCCCACCAGGCTCCTCTGTTCATGGAATTCTCCAGCGAAGAATACTTGGGTGGGTTGCCATTCCCTTCTCCAGGGGATCTTCCTGACTCAGGGATCGAACCTGGGTCTCCTGCATTGCAGGCAAATTCTTTATGGTCTGAGCCACTAGGGAAGCCCCAGTGATAACAGTATGGACAGGTGATTGCTCCTTGGGTACCCATTTTACAGCTCCCCTACCAATTGTTTCCCATGTGGTAACACATTATTCTTGACTATACATTTCTAACAGCTTAGTTACAAACTTTGAACTTTAACTTCTTACAGGTTTATCCCCTGGTTGGAATTTCTATTTTCAAATTATCACTTACTGTGAGTTATTTATAACCATAAGTGATTTGGTTAATTAGAGTGTTAGTGTGTTTTTTATGGAGACATTTCTCACAGAATAACCTTATCCTCTACTTTTAATGGGATTTAACTACCAGCCAGAGTTGTAAATCAATCACATACTAAATAATGACTAACTGAAATCATTTGTTAATATTTAAGGATTGCTGAATATTTGCATCCTGCGCCAGCCACTAGTGATTCAAAATGATACCCCTACTCTTGAGGAACTTACAGTCTTCAAATGCACAGGACTGGAAATAAGCCAATTCCTTTTCCAAAGCAGGTTTATTAATATGAGGCCTCTGGGGAATTATCTACAATAAATACAATTTTGCTAGCAAGCAGAAAGTACTCATCAAAGAATGTCTTTTCTTTGGATATACTAGTCACTGGGACTATTATTAATTTATGAGATACTATTTAGGATTGGCAGTAATCCAATAGCCTAAATTGTTTCCAAGGTGGCTTTTGGAACTAATGGCCTCAGGGGGAAAATTATTTTCATGTAAACAACAAGGAAAGTACTTGGAGTTAGGATATACCTGAATACTTGAATATATTAAACAAACCTATATTTTCTTTGTTAGTGTCTTTTTTCAAAACTTTCAACATGACACAGTTTGCCTTAAGCATTTTCTCTTTCCTCCTTATGTCCTTTGAGTTGCCCAGTTCTCCAAGTCTGTGTTATTTGGAAGAAGAAAAGAAAGTGAAAGAACTCATTTATACTAAGTTAGAGTGAGTTTCAGAATGTAACACTTTAGAAGAAGTCAGAGTAGGGATCTCAATTAAAAAGTAATGACAGGGGGTTGGAGAAAAAAAGAGTCTCTGGCATGATGTATAAATCTTACACACAGGAAGAGGATGTAATTCAGAGTACAGTAAGTCTCCTACATATGAACCTTCAACTTATGTACTTTCAAAGATGCAAATGTGCATGCCAGGCCTTGTATGCTAGCTGTTGTACTGTATTACTGTACTTTTCAACGTACTGTACAGTAAGCTTTAAAATGTTTTCTTTATTTTTGTTTTTTATGTACTTATTTATGTGATAAGTATTATAAACTTATTATAGGGCAGTACTACATAGCTGCTTGTGTTAGTTTGGTGCCGAGGCTAATTTTGTTGAATTTAGAACAGATTGGGCTTACAAACATGCTCTCAGAACAGAAATCACTCACGTGTAAGGGACTTACTCTATAGCTGGTGTTCTATTGTGCATTGTTACTGCATTACATGTGCAGGTAGAGTTTTCATACATAATTGCATTATTATTATTTTAACTACCAACGATATACCAGATTCTGCCATTACTAGTTGAATTTCCTATTTCTTATGTCACCAGGTGTTGAAAGTAAGTTGACCACCATAATAACTACAGAAAACTTTATCAGTTGTTTGTAGGCTTTTTAGATTAGAGAAAAAACTTAGATGTATATATAAATATAAATCTTAATATACCTTCATCATAGAGGAAACTTTTTTTCTCTCTTTGAGATAAAAGTCATATTGATATTCTTCTGTTGATATACTTTTAAAGACATGTTCAAGGGAATTGTGGGTGGGGTCAGTCTATTTTTATGGTACCACCCCTAAGATGCAGAATAAGCTTAATGATTTAAAAAACATCTTTGCCTTTTTTCATTGGAATATATTACTTTGCAGTATTATGTTAGTTCTACTTTACTGCGAAGGAAATCAGCTATATGTATACATATATCCATTTCCTCTTGGACCTCCCTCCCCATCTCCCCATCCTACCCCTGTAGGTCATCACAAAACACTAAGCTGAGCTCCTTGTGCTATAGAGTAGATTCCCACTAGCTATCTCTTTTACATATGGCAGTGTATTCCTGTCAAACATAGTTTCCGACTTCACTCCACCTACCCCTTCCGTTTCCGTGTCCACAAGTCTATTCTCTATGTCTGCATTTCTATTCCTGCCCTGTAAATATATCCATCTATGTCATTTTTCTAGAGTTCACATATATGTGTTAATATACAATATTTGTTTTTCTGATTTACTTTGTTCTGTATGGTAGTTTCTAGTTCCATCCATGTCTCTACAAATGACCCAATTCCATTCCTTTTAATGGCTTACTAATATTCCATTGTATATATGTACGACATTTTTATCCATTCATGATGGACATTTATACTGCTTCTGTATCCTGGCTGCTGTAAATAGTTCTACAGTGAACATTGGAGTACATATATCTTTGAATTATGGTTTTCTCAGGACATATACACAGTAGTGAGCTTACTAGGTCATATGGTATTTCTATTTTTAATTTTTTTAAAGGAATCTCCATACTCTTCTCCACAGTGGCTATATCAATTTACATCCCCGCCCATTGTGCAAGAAGATTCCCTTTTCTCCACACCCTCTTCAGCATTTATTATTTGTAGGTTTTTTGATGATGGCCATTCTGACTGGTGTGAGGTAAAATCTCAAGTGTTGTTTTGATTTACATTTATCTAATAATTAGTAATATTGAGCGTCTTTACATGTGTTTATTAGCCATCTGTATGTCTTCTTTGGTGACATGTCATTTAGGTCTTCTGACCATCTTTGATTGGGTTGTTTATTTTTTCAGTATTGAGCTACATGAAGTATTTGTATATTTTGGAGATTAATCTTTTGTCAGTTGCTTTATTTACAAATATTTTCTCTCATTCCACGAGTTGTTTTTTTGTCTTTTTTGTGGTTTCCTTTGTTGTGCAAAAGCTTTTAAGTTTAATTAGGTCCCATTTGCTTATTTTGTTTCTATTTTCAATACTCTAAGAGGTGGGTCATAAAAGACCTTGCTGAGATTTATGTCAAAGAGTGTTTTCCCATAAGAATTTTTTAGTGCCCAGTCTTACATTTAGGTCTTTAATCTATTTTGAGTTTATTTTTGTGTACAATGTTAGAGAGTGTTCTAATTTCATTCATTTATATGTAGGTGTCCAGTTTTTCCAGCACCATTTTTTGAAGAGGCTATATTTTCTCCATTGTATATTCTTGCCTCCTTTGTCATAGATTAGATGACCATAAGTACATGTGTTTATCCCTGTGTTTCTATCCTGTACCATTGATCAATATTTCTGTTTTTGTGCCAATACTATGCTGTCTTGTTTACTGTAGCTTTGCAGTATAATCTAGAGTCAAGGAGCTTGATTTCTCCAGGTCCATTTTTATTTCTTAAATTTCTTTGGCTATTTGGGAATATTTTGTGTTTTCACACACATTTTAAGACTTTTTGATCTAATTCTGTGTTGCAGAAAACTTTATAAGTAGTTAGGGAGAACTTAAGGCTTCCCTAGTGACTCAAATTGGAGAAGGCAATGGCACCCCACTCCAGTACTCTTGCCTGGAAAATCCCATGGATGAAGGAGCCTGGTAGGCTGCAGTCCATGGGGTCGCTAAGAGTCGGACACGACTGAGCGACTTCACTTTCACTTTTCCCTTTCATGCACTGGAGAAGGAAATGGCAACCCACTCCAGTATTCTTGCCTGGAGAATCCCAGGGATGGCGGAGCCTGGTGGGCTGCCATCTATGGGGTTCCACAGGGTCAGACACGACTGAAGCAACTTAGCAGCAGCAGCAGCAGTGACTCAGATGGTAAAGACTTTGCCTGCAATGCAGGGAACCCAGGTTCAATCCCTGGGTTGGGAAGATCCCTGCAGAAGGAAATGGAAATCCACTGCAGTATTCTTGCCTGGAAAATCCCATTGACAGAGGAGCCTGGCAGGCTACAGTCTGTGGGGTCGCAAAGAGTTGGACACAACTGAGTGACTAGCACTTTCACTTTCAGTTGTTTTTTAGGCTTGTAGACAAGAGAAAAAATTTACATGTATATATAAACATACATATATATCATCATAAAGCAAAGTACTTTTTTCTCTTTGAGATAAAAGTCATACATAATTGCTATAATTCTGGTCATATACCCTTAAAGAATTACATTCAAGGGAATCACAGATGGGGTCAGTCCATTTTTACACTTTAACCTTTTGGTTCAGAATAAGCTTAAAGATGTAAAAGTCATCTTTAAAGTTAATTTGAATGTAATCATGAGCTTCATGACTTTGAAATTTTACTGTTCTATTTGTCATATTTTTTTAATGATAATGCTAGTAAAATATTTTCTCACAGGAAAATTTTTTCTTAATAGTGAGTGTTGAGACATATATCTATCTAGCTATAGTCCAGTGCAAAATAACATTTTAATTATTATTATTTTTTTTGATCAAGTAATTTTTGAAGTCTCAAGTGTGCTGAAGTATTTTGGAAAAAAATCATTCGAGGTTAAGATAGAAATACTCAGATGAAAACAAATACCTAAAACTTGGGAGATTTCTCCATTTAATTCAAGGTGACCAGTGTATTAGAATAATCAGCCTTGTTGTGTCAAATGCAGATAAACTGCTTGTCTTCCCCTTGGGAAGAATCTATAACTATTATCTTGCCCTTAAATTCTATTACTTTAGAATATTTGAAAAAAATCCTGCAATTAGTATTTTATTCTGTAAATTATGGGATATTAGAAAATATTTTGAAGTCAATTCCCCAACTGGTCAGATTTACTATTTGACTTGTATAATTAAATACCCCATATTTTTGAGATATTTAGATATTAAATAAATTGTTTCACATCTGTTATTACACTTGATCCACACAGGTCGGGCTGTGAAGTTAGACTGGTGTCTGTCTCTGCCCTTGCTCTACCAACAATTAACAGATGATAGGATGAGACATAGGTTGTTTAGATGACTTTCTTAAAGTCATACAGTGGGAAAGTGCCAGAGCCAAGCCTCAGCATCTAACTCCAGGTCTGTAGCTATTTCTATAAGACCGTAAGACGGAGAATATATGTTTCAGAGACAGCCAAAATTTCCCAAAATTGTAACTTTGTTTGTCACTGTATACAAACTATGTTTGTAACGTTGTTTGTCATATTTCTGTCATGACTGCATCATGAATGCGTCTCATGCATTTGCTAATTTCAAGACATAGATTTACTTGTGTAGAGAGCTTACAGGTAATTCTGAGGCTTAATTTGCAGGAAATCTTTTCAAGTTAACAGGACTGCCTCTTCAACAACAGTAACAAAAACTTGTAACTTTTCACCTCTAATTTAATTTGCATGGGTCATTAACTCCGAAGTCCACAGTGACTCAGTCATACTGTAGCACTTGAAATATGAGCCAGAATCAATGACACTGCTTTATTGGACACTGACAGT
This sequence comes from Giraffa tippelskirchi, assembly GCF_054371585.1. Lineage (NCBI taxonomy): Eukaryota > Metazoa > Chordata > Mammalia > Artiodactyla > Giraffidae > Giraffa > Giraffa tippelskirchi. The sequence continues at coordinate 116,202,021 of NC_137277.1, forward strand.
TATTGCAGGCTATTGCTTTTTTCCATGTAGTATATATTATGATTTCATCTCTCATTCACTCAGAAATCATGAAAGGATTAAGTTAGTGATTTTGAATTCTCTAGATTTTTATATTATGGGACTCTTGGAATCATTTTATTTTACCTTGAATTTATCAGTGCATTATAAATAAAAGTAAAATATTTGAAACATAAAATTTATGTGCTTCCTGAAATTTGTCAAAGAAAATGAGTTTCTTAAGTGAGGAAGGAGTGGTTTTTTTGTTGTTGTTTGTTTTTTAATATTGAAAAAGAAAGAGACTAGGGTGGATTGTTGTCATTATTGGCCATATTTGTAAGAATCCTTGTTATGCTTAAGAGATTTAATAAGAAACATGTTTTTGTCTCTACTATTTGAAAATAAGAATCTCTTTTAGAATGAATTACTGAATTGTTTTGTATAAGTGCATCATCTGTAGGAAATGGAAATAAAATAGAAGGGCAATGTAAAAACCAAAGAATATATGAAGAAAACAGAAGCCCCACAGAATCCTATTATTGGAAGGAACTGCAATGACCATTTTGTTCATCTCAAAATGAACAAAGGAATTACCTCTAGATCATCCTTAATATTGTGCCCCCTTCTAACTGAATTTGTCAAGAAATGGTAAATTTCTTCTCCACAAAATTATCTATACCTTTATTATAGATATCCAGTTGTTTACAAATCTTATCATATGTGGATCACAAACTGAAGTTCTGGAAGAACCACTGGCCTAAGTTCCCTTCCACTGTGGATCCTTCATATAAGAATAATCTTCCTTCAATAATAATTCTCATGACAACAGTTTTCCTCAGTTTTTCAACTGTTAAAATAAAAACATAATCCCCTGACTCTATTCATTTTGTTTGCCTTTTATGGAATGAAAAGTGGCTTTTGGTACAATTTTTAATAGGGTACCTAGAACTCTAAAGGTATTCTGAAAAAAGAGGTTGCTTTATCTTTCTTACTAATAAAAAAATCAATCATATATATATATGTCTGTTAAAGGAAGTTAATAATGAGTGCTAAAACAAATTTTGTATCTATTATGTTTTTAAATTCCAGATTGGAACTTTACCTTATTTCTTGTTAATTTTTCTTTTTTGGCCAGTCGTTACCATTTAAAAATAACTTACTTTAATATCCAAAGTGTTAGCTGTATTTCCAAGCCTCTTCCATTTGGTGAACTCTAAAAATGTGACATGTAAGTCCTTGTTTAAATTATTGATTATCATGATGTCTTGCACAGAATCCCACCCAGACCTTTCTCCACAGTGAAATTAAGAAACTTCCATTTGTTCTTAATTTCCCTTGTCAGGAAGATCCCCTGGAGAAGGAAATGGCAACCCACTCTGATATTCTTGCTTGGGAAATGCCATGGACAGTGGAGCCTGGTGGGCTGTACTCCATGGGGTCTCAAAAGTCAGACACAACTTAGCGACTAAACAACAACAATTGGGATAAGTTTTAAGGGAAATAAGATATTCTGCTCTGAACTTATGGTTTCATAGGCAGTAGATCATTGTGGATAACAATGAGGACCCTGAAGCCGAAACACCTGAGTTTGAATCCTGATTCCACATGATGAAAGCTGTGACTTTGGACAAGATATTTAATTTCTAGGTCTCTGTGTTCTGACCCATAAAATGGGAACTCTAATTGTGCCCCATAAGATTGATCAGAAGATTGAGTGCAGCTAATTCCAAAGAGCTTTGGAACACTGCCTGACATATGGGAAGCAATCAATAAATATTAACTATGTCATTTTCAAGGGAAAGCATTTCTTCTCAATTATACAATATATTCTCTTCTTTCAGTTTCTCAGGCCAGAGTAGATATATGAAACCATGGGAGGAGACACTGATGAAAGTGAAATCTGTGACCACTTTGCTCAGGGCCTGGGGACATATAGCCCAGATGGAACAGATTGGGTGTTAGTATTTGCTTATCTAAGCCACTGCCAATTTTGTAGATGCCGTAACTGAATTTTCGGGACATTTGCAACAGAAATGTATGCAGTAGAGTTTCTACTCAAAGGCAGACATCATGCAGCGTTGTGGCTGACATGGCCATGTACCAGTGGGAACCGGTTAATATATAAGAGTGGTTTGGAGAGGTACTTTCCATGTTGCTCTCCCTAGAATGATTGAGAAGATACTATCTTTATGCAGTTGCTCTCAGTGCCAGCCAGGAAGCAGCCCTTTGGCAGGTGGGAGCCAGAGGTTTAGACATGATTTGGACTCGTTTTGAGAGACTGAATCTTTGGTAAAACTTTATTTCCTCTGCAGTTTCACTGATGCCATAATAGATAGTGAAGGATATAAAGGGATACCATTGTGAAAGTTATTTTACCAGGTAGGAAACTTGCAAGAGGATTTATATTTCAAAATGACAGTGACCTAAAACTCACATCAAAAAATGTCTTAAAGAAGAAGCATCCAGAATTGTAGCCTCTGGAACTATATTACTCAGAATCTCACCCAACAAAATGACAGACTTTAAACATCTGGGGGTTTTATCCCTCAGTTCAGCAGAACTTTGTATGCAGAAGAAGTTTTCCTCATGCTGCAGATACAGACATTAATTTTTGACTAACAATATCTTCCTGTTTAAAAAAAGAATTGCATTTTATTTCACCAGCCTTTCCAGCTATTTAAGACATTTAATGGATTTTTTTTAAATTAGGATCATAAATTATATATGTTTTGGGCAGTTTATAGTATTTAGCTTAAAATACTAATGTTAATATTGGCATGTTTGGTTCTGAGGTACTCAACTTTTCCTTTTACGTTGTGCAACGAAAATTTCAAGCATTTAGAGATGGACTGTGTAAAAGTCACAATATTTAATAGTAATATAAACTTTGAATAATTGTACATTTTGTTGTACTATAATAGGTTATTTTTCACTTTCAGAAGCATGTCTTAAACATTCAAAATGAGTTTACCTCCTAAATATTAATTTTTAATCTATTTTATTTTCATAGAAGTTGAAATTTAAATTAAATATTGTAACAGTAGAAAATTTGTAACTATGCATTGCCAACTTTTAAAAAACCTCCACAGTGACCAGCTTTCTATTTCTTCAGTGGCTCAGAATTTGTAGTTTGTTCAGTAAATTTACACTGGAGCCCAGGCCTAACAGACAGTTACTGAATTCTTCAAGCGTTTTCGTAGCAGTTCATTCTTAGGGAAAAGTAAAGAGAAGTTTGGTCTAATAGGAATCACCTTGCAGTGTGTATTCTTCTGTTATCTCCTTACTTTTTTCTCCTGGACCCTCATCTCTGCCCTGACTTCACACTAATATGTGAGTAAGAGGAAAAACCTACACTTCCTTAATTAGCTATTCTAGGATGAAACTTTAAACTAGGACACCAAGTAAATTCAGATGACTTCTCTCTAACAACTTAATTAAAAATTGAAGAAAGTGCAGTTGTTATATGCAGAAGTAGAAGTGTAAGCAGGTAGCAGCACGAACAAGGTAGTTGGTCTAAATAAAGTATTTGAAATGTTTTTGGTGTCAGTTGCCCAGAGATCTAAACTAGCCGTTTCACTTTCCCAGGAGTAAGTTTTGCAAACTTAAATGAAATGGAGGTGGGATGTAGAAGGAAAATAAGTGGGAAGAAATTGTGTGTGTTGTCATCGATTTATTTATATTTATATTATGCATATAAATATATATTATATATGAGAGCTATAAATAAAATGGAAGTTGATCTTCTAACTTAGCATTTCTTAGGTCTCAAATCTGACTCACAGCTGTAAAGTTTGTTCATCCTTGACTGATCATATGTAGTAAATTGAGAAGTGACTAATACAATTTTAACTAAGCTGTCAGATTTGACATCATATGATCAGTTCTTCATTTGTACTTTCATGCTATCAATTTTCAGTTTCTAAAAACAAACAACAGAAAACGTGAACTTTTTGCATAACTTTTCCCATTTTATACCTGGTATTTTTTGTAGCTCATGACTTCTCTTATTTTTTGACTGTGCGAGATTCCCAAGCAATGTTGAGAAAATTTTTTTCTATCAAGATGTTAACACATATGCTGTCCCAGAGACAAAATCTTGCATAAGAATTTGCTGCAGGTCAGGATTTCTAAAAGGTGAATATATTAATATTGGTAAAGAGTTAAAGATAAGATACTTCTTCCCTTTCTTAAATGATATTTTGTTGAGTTGTGGTTGACCAAACCTAGGTGCTTAATTTGTCTAGGCTCGTTTTCAGTGAACAGGTTTCCAGAAACTGGGCACTGTACTTTAAAGCTATTTTTGGAGGTGTTTGCGCATTGCTCCTCAGTGTACTCTGTGTTGTAGCAGCACTGGCACCTCTTGGGAACTCAAAGAAATGCAGGATTTCAGCCCCAACCAAGGTCTACTGCATCAAAATTTACACTTTAAGAAGATGCAAAAGTGATTCGCATTGAAGTTTAGGAAGCATTATCTTAGACTATATGGTGTGGTTCTGACCATACCAACTGTTTAGTAAATGTTGACCAAATGTTCAGTATGAAATGTGGGGGAGTATTCATGATCCAGAAAAATCAGATCAGAGTAGCAAAATGGTGAACTACACTGAACAGCATCAATGGTGATGGAATCCTTCATATATTCAGCATAAATCATCAAAATGTTGACATTATCTTAGGGTAATTTTATGTTTATATATATATATATTTTTTAAGGAAACCTGTAGATATATCTTATTTTCAAATACAATACTCTAATGAGACAGCATTTCCTTTCCAACTTTACATGTAAATGAAGCATCCCTAAAGTCTATGGATTACTCTTTCTATCTTAAATAATGTGCTACTTTTACCTTAATTGTGGTCATTAATCAACTTCATCAGATAGTACCATAATGAGGACAGAGGTGAAAGCAATAGGAAATGCTATAGTAAAGGATTTATATATTTTCTCAAATTTATATATTTCTATATATATATATGTTGTTGTTTAGTCACTAAGTCATGTCTGACTCTTTGTGACCCTGTGAACTGTAACCCACCAGGCTCCTATGTCCATGAAATTCTCTAGGCAAGATTACTGGAGTGGGTTGCCATTTCCTTCTCCTTATATATGTGTATACGTGTGTGTGTGTGTGTATATATATATATATATTATATGTTTATAATACATATATATTATATATTTATAATACATATATGTAGTTTTGCTTTAATAGAATATTATTCTTTGTTTCACTAAATTATTATGTGTAAGTCTGAAAAAGCCTATCTTTGACAGACTTTCAGAGTCCACGTAGTAAACTTATTGAACCAACAAATGGATTGTTTAACTAATTTAGAAAATAAGTATTAAACTTAAAAGTAAAGAAAAAAAGAAGGCTTTTGAAAGATTTTCATTTGCATGTCCCTGTTAAAACGTCTATAGAAAAGACCATCTTTAAAAGCCATGTTATAAATTTAGGGTCAGATAAAAACTTGGTCTGTTCTCTTACCCAAAGCCTGATTTTCCATTGCTCGAACTTCTGTTGAACTTTGTCCTCTTCCTTTCTGTTTCAAGTCCCATTGACCATTTTTATGTCCATTACCATGGGTATGAAGGTCAGAAAGGGCAGATGAAAAGAAAATGAATCACTGGTTTTCTTTGAAAATATATCTAACCAAAACAACAACAAAAAGATTTGGTGGAGATGAGACTCACTAAAATCTTGATACAGTGGTATTTGTGTGTGTGTTGTATGTGAGTGCTAAGTTGCTTCAATCCTTTCCAACTTTTTGCCACCCTATGGACTGTAGCCTGCTAGGCTCCTCTGTCCATGGGATTATTCAGGCAAGAATATTGGAGTGGGTTGCTGCTTCAGAGCATCTTCCTGACCCAGGGATCAAACCCACGTCTCATTTCTCCTACATTGGCGTGTGGGTTCTTTATCACTAGTGCCACCTGGGAAGCCCGTCCAAATAGCAGACCTCAGTAGTTCATTCATTTTTTCAAACTTTTCAGGTATCATTTAGTAGGGTGGTTTCATTAACATTACAAACAGTCCCTAATTTGTGGTGGTTCAACTTATGATTTTTCAAACTTACGATGATGAGAAAGCAATACACATTTGAGTAGAAACTGAAAACACACTTTAAGTGTTAATCTTTCCCTGGACTACCAATAAGAAGTATATACTTTGTTTTGATGCTGGGCAGTGGCAGCATGCTGTGATCATAGGGGTAAGCAACTTACAATTATTCTGTACCCAGAAAACCATTCTGTTTTTCGCTTTCAGTACAGTTTCAGTAAATTACTGAGATAGTCAACACTTTAGTATGAAATAAGCTTTTTGGAAATTGATTTTGCTCATCTGTATAGCTCAGTAAGTGAAGAATCAGCCTGTAATGCAGGGGACACTGGTTCAATTCCTGGGTTGGGAAGATCCCCTGGAAAAGAGATAGGTTACCCACTCCAGTATTCTTGGGTTTCCCTGGTGACTCAGATGGTAAAGAATCCACCTGCAATGTGGGATACCTGGGTTTGATCACTGGGTTGGGAAGATTCCCTGGAGGAGGGCATGGAAAGCCCATGGACAGAGGAGCTGGTGGGCTCTAGTCTGCGGGGTTGCAGAGTCAGACACTACTGAGCAACTAAGCATATGCAAATATAAGTATTCTGAGCACATTTAAGGTAGGTCAGGCTAAGCTTTGATGTTTGGTAAGTTAAATGTATTAATGCACTTTTGACTTAATGATATTCAACTTTAGATGGGTTTGTTGGGATGTGACCTATTATGGGGGCTTCCCAGGTGGTGTTAGTGATAAAGAATCTAGGAGCAGCAGGTTTGATCCCTGGGTCAAGAAGATCCCCTGGAGGAGGGAAAGGCAACCTACTCCAGTATTCTTGCCTGGAGAATTCCATGGACAGAGGAGCCTGGTGGGCTATAATACATGGGGGTGCAAAAGAGTTGGACATAACTTAGTGACTAAATATGCATGACTTCATTGCAAAGGTGATCTGTATTGATAATGTTGCCATTATGTGTATTAGTTTGTGTTTCAAATTCAGTCTCACTGTTTTCTGTATTCTCCTTTCACTAGGCATAAACTTACATCTCCAGAATGCAGTAAGAGGAGTAGTTGTTTTTATAAAATTTGGAGACAAAGCTATTGCCAGAAGATGATTTCCATGAGGAAATTATGGAGAGCCAAGGTGCTATTTAATGAAGCAAACAGTTAGAACAGTTAGAACACTGAAAGGTTCTGCAGCGATCCCCTATAGGGCTTCCCAGGGAGAATCTGGCTGAGTATTTAGGGTTGGCATGTTGAACTCAAACTTAACCCTGGCTAAGGCTCTATCTTTTTAAATATACATTTTAATCCTTAGTGTGTCCATTTTTCCCTTTAGGAGTTTGTGTTGCTTCAAAGCTATAGACTTGTACTGTGTCAGCTCTAGCATGAAGAAGAAATTAACATGATGGATAGAAGAGAGTATGAGTAGCAGATGTTAGGAGGTAAAACCTGTGGCTGAAAAATGGAAAGAGATCATTTTACCATATGGTATTTGAACTTGTGATATTGGCCTCCTTCCTGTAGTATTCCATCCTGCCAAACTAACCAGGCGTTGAAGCTAAGTGGCAGAAGTAGCTGGACTTTACCAGAAAGAGGCAGCAATTGACAAATGGCCCATTGATTTGTTCTAAAAGATGCTCCACCAAAGCAGAAATAAGTACACGTTGAAAGACTGATCAAATGGTTCAAAGTGCGGATTTGGGGGTATGATTTAGAAGGTTGATCTTTTAGAAGACTTGAGCTTTACTTTAGCAATATGTACCATTGAAAACCACTTTGTATTTAATGAACACAACCTAGAATCATAGTGAATAAGGATTCTGTCATCAAGGCCAAGCATACGGAACCATGTTTACAGTTAGAATTTGTTGGAGAAGTGGTGCTAGTGGTAAAAACCTGCCTGTCAATACAGGAGACATGAGATGAAGATTTGATCCCTGGGTCAGGAAGATCCCCTGGAGGAGGGCATGGCAACCGACTCCAGTATTTTTGCCTGTGGAATCCTGTGGGCAGAGGAACCTGGCGGGCTCTAGTCCATAGGGTTGCAAAGAATTGGACATGACTGAAGGGACAGACGAGACAAATTCCTCTAAGAACAATAGCTATTTAGTTGGGTATGCATGGCACAACAGTACTGGTTTATAAAATATTGGAATGCTTCTATTCTGATTCTAAACTGCTGCTATCTGGTGCCTTCTTGGGACCTCTCAAATAACCCCATGCTCCTTCAGGCCAAAGTGGGCAAAGAAATCAGCTATCCTAGCACATCTCAGCCTATTCACCTGTCTCTCAGCCTATCTTTCCTCCCCTTTGTCTTCCCATCCCTACCTCTCTCTCCCTAGTCAAACAGGGCTGGACACCTGGCCAAGGTTCCCCTCAAGTTACTTGCTTATGGCTACTTGTAGAAGCTGTACCCTCTATTTCAACTGTTGTTAAATATTCAGTATCACCCCTGACTGTAAGAACTGTTTAAGTATTTATGTGGCATAGCTTCACAACCTTATAATATAATTTTCTTCCCTTTTCTTCAAGATCCTTCATCACAAAGGAGGAGAAACAGACAGAAATGCATAATTAGGCATCGTGACTTGTCTGTTTCTGTGTTACATGGGATTGAGATTGTTGCACAATTTAAGATAATAGTAAAGAAACAAGTTTTAGAAGATATGAGACATGAATTCAAAGAATAGCATTTCCATTCTGTGACCTTGAGGAAGGTATTTAACCTCTGCAATCTTCAGTATCATTTGTATACTAGCAATTATAATATCTAATACATGATATTCTTGTAAGAATTTAATAAGATAATGGACATTATGTGCTTACCTCTGTGTTTACAGAAGCTAGAACATAGGAAGTACTCAATAAACAGCAATTATACAATAATATAATGCTGCTTTCAGAGAATGCAATAAAGGAATTTATTTTCATTTAAAGTGACTCCTATAACCATTTTCTGAGTTAGCATCATTTTAAATGACATAAAAATCAAATTTTAAAGAATATCTTTCATCAGTAGTATTTCATTTTTGGTCTGAAATACACAATGTATCTACTAATGATTCAACCTTGTTAAATTTAAGAATGCACCATCCTATGGCTTTTAAATTGGGCTGCTTAACATTCTGTCTTCCTCTCAAGTATAAATTGGCTTATATAAAAATCACCATGTCATGAGACATGGCTCTTCTAGTGAAAGACTATTAGGTATACATGCTCTAACCAGTCTCTCTCACTGTAAAACCATTTGTATGCTAATCAAGTTTCTCAAACAATTGCTTATTTTCATGCATAGCAAAGAATTTCTTTTCCAAATGTGATGGAGTAATTCAAGGCATATGTTTATTCCTCTTCTCCCTTGTCTATTTTTCTCTTATCCATCCCTTCCAACTAAATATTAGGTTTTCCCCCAAATGGAATGAGTTAATAACTCCTATTATATAACTTTTATTTTAATAAATGTACCAGTGAAATTAGAAAAGATGTTTCTACTTTTTATTACATATATCACAGTGAATCTGGGTTGTTTGACCAGGGCTCATGGAGCAAACTTTTCTTTAAATCAGAAAGATAGTTTTCTTTTAAGTCACTGTGTATAATTTAATGTTGTCTCGAGGGAGCCCTGTAAAATCAAAAAGCTTGTTCTCCAGTTTTTGTGGAGCTGTTTTTGTGTTACTTGAATTATAGTGAAGAGTTAATTTGATGAAAAATGATGCTTGTCACCAAAAAGATCCTCAAAATAGTTCTTAATTTTTCTTAATCTGAACAAAAGTATAGAGACACATTGACTAGCTGTCTTATATATTTACTCAACAAATGTTGGCTTTGTTATTTAGTGGTTTTGGGGCCAACTTAATGTCTTTCAAGAGGTCTGAATGATTTATATATTTAGAACTCCTTGATCTTTGACTATTATCATTTGGGCAACATATCAGCAAATCTTTTCTTCTATTATCTCCTGACATTAACCTGCCTTTGGTTTTTAGACCTTAACTGGGGACTTACATCTAACCTTTTATTATCTTAGCCTATAGAGGAAGAAAGTCTTCCTTTACAGATTTCTAAGAAAAAGCAAGCAAGGAATTTCTGTTAAGAGTGACAATAGCCATGCCTCAGTGTGCATAGCGGTTGGCTCAGAAGCAATCTCTAACACATGTGTGGAATGAAAGATTGAAAGGCTTTCAGCTGTCCTGACATGTGGATGAGCCAGTTGGCTGTTCCCACTCATTGTCTCTTTGTCATAGTAAGATCTTCTTCCTCTGGAGGATGTGCAGCGCTATCTGATTTTGGCACTTTTTGTTTGTTTTGTTTTTCAGTAGGCATCTGTCTTTCTACCAGGGAGTCCTCCCTGTTTCAAATTGAGTAGGCTTTCCACACTGCTCTGGAATTCAGAACTGGTGTCAGGAACTGTCACCTGCTTACAATAGGTAGACCTCAGAGAACAAGAGGAAAAAGCACTGGCTTTAAAGTTGAAATACTTATCTTCTACCTATATTTCAGAAAGAAAGATACTCCCAGATGGAACATTTCATCTTCTGCTTCCTTGGTTATCTTATCTGCAAGTTGAGTAAATCTTTTATTCTCAAAAGTTTTAAGGTATGACTGGAACGTGTTTTACTTCTTGAGGACTCAGTAAGACTTCTACAACTATTGATAGAAAAGTATCTTCTTTGTGGTTCATTGATTAATACATATTCATTCATTCATTAAATACATATTCATTCAGCTGAGAGTCAAATACAAATCAATTCATTTGCCAAGAAATATGATGTGTGTATCAATCAATGAAGTATCTCTTTTCTCTCAAACAAAAAGTACCTTTGTCATTTTAACAGAAAGCCTAAAATTCCAGTATTTGAAATTAATTTATTGTTTCTGTGAGAATCTTGTTTAAATGTAAATATATTACCTCTAAGAAATAGCACTTAGTATTTAGGTTGGCTAGCAAAGAGAAAGACTCTAATAAATTTTTAAAAAGCATGTAAGTGTGTTTTAACAGAGGTGGAGGGAAGAAAAAGCACATTTCTAGACCTTTTGACAGAGAGTGGGGGTTATCCAGAAATCAAACAGCATATAAAGAATAGATACACAGAGAGAAATAAAGGAGCATTTAAAATACCTAAAGGACAACAACTGTTTAATCATCCAAGCAATTTCCCCTGTTAGCACTGGGTTTAATAAATGGCAATGCTACAATGAAAGTCACTCATAAAACAGTGATTTCATTTATTTTCTTATCTATTTGCCCTTAAGGGGAAAGTCATAAAGCAAGACAGTCCATTGGCCTGGTAAAGTTATTTCAAAAGCTGTAATTAATGGTACCAATGCTTTGGTTATGTCCACACAATATTTTCATTTACCAATTTTAACTGTATTCTAAATGTTCACAGTTTTAGTGCAAGAGAATGTTATGACTTAACCTATATTTATTTGTTGGATTCAGAGGTTGACAGTCAAATTAATAAAATTTGTTTGATATATTCTAAAGTTAGCAGTGCACACACACAGAGAAATTCAGAGCTCTCTATCTTAACAGTTTTTCCAGATATGATACAGAAGTTTTTAGTAAGAATCTTAACTAACCATCTGTTTATTCATACTCATAATAGCAGACACAGTGGCGTCTTTGGTTGTAGCAGAATTGCTTTAATATTGTACAATCTTTCATAGGTGAGCAGACATGCTTTTCATACATTAAATATATAAATAAAGCTGTGTACATTAGATGTAAGGAATTTTCCTATACTGAGAATTCTGAAGAGTAAGGACTAAAGAAAAAGGATTTTTAAACCTTAGAAGTTATCAAAGCTGCAAAATATCCTTCCCCAAGGCCTTTAAAAATAGGACAGATGTCAGAGATGGCTTGGGGTTAGTGCAGCTGGACAAAATCAATCACCCTTACATCTCTTCCAGTTCTTGAATCTTCACAACATCCATTTGAAATATGTAAACACACAAACCATTACTGGAACCTCTTTTACAAAGAAATTACTTAATTTGAGTGAGTTACTGGTAGAGAGAGTGCACATGTATCTTTAGAGGTTCTTATTCATATTCCTGCATCCTTGATTTTAATCATAAAGATTACTCTAACAAATTATATCAATTAATATTATTTTATTTAGAAGTTGAAACTCATAAATCCAATTTTAATTTTCTTTAAAAATACTATAAATATTATTTCTTTGAAATACTATAAATTTCATTCATCCTTTCTATTTAAATTAAAATATCAGTCTGTCAGGTGAAGTAGCTCTTAAGCAAAAATAAATTATCCCTGAAAATAAAAGTAGTATCTTATGAAATATAGTTCTAGGAAAGTTGTATTACAACTGTAAAGGCATCATGCAATCTGATATTATGCTTAATATTAAATAGATATATGATATTAAACACATTTACATTATGTACTTGTTTCCCAAAATAACATGGAGCAAATAATGTGGTTAATGCATGCTTTACAGTTTCCATAAGCATGCCATATTGCTGTTAGCTATTTTGATTTCTCAGTTGTGAAAATTATAATAGATGTTATAATGTGCTACTTTCATACACTTAATTGCATAAAAATCACCTTTCTTCTTAAAAGATGGTTGTCTGTAGCATTTCCAGGAAAATGGATACAATTGTATGTAAATGCATTCTTTTAAAAGTTTTTTATTTAATAGAGATAGAAAAGTTTAAGTATTTGCAATCACATTAATAGTATTCAAGAAATCTCTGTATATTGCTTAAAGACACTAATTTTTTGAAAAAGATTCTAGGAAAGTTAATTTAAAGATATTTTAATTTGTTTATATTTTTCATGGTTTTATTAATATATAATTGACATCCAGCACTGTATATATTTAAAGCATACAGCAAAATGATTTGATTTATATACATCATGAAGTGAATATCACAGTGTATAAAGTTCTGTATTCTAAATTGTATTTTATATTATAGTTGATTTACAGTGTTGTGTAGGTTTCTGATATACAGCAAAGTGATTCATTTTTACATATACATATATCCATTCTTTTTCAGATTCTTTTCACTTATATGTTATTATGTATACTGATTAGAGTTCTCTGTACTATATAGTAGGTCCTTATATATATATATATACACACACACACACACACACACACAGTAGGTCCTTATATATATACAGTAGGTCCTTTATATATAGTAGTGTATATTTGTTAATCTCAAACTCCTAATTTATCCCTCCCTGCCAGGTTTCCCCTTTGGTAACCATAAGTTTGTTTTCAAAGTCAGTGAGTCTGTTTCAATTTTGTAAATTAAATTCATTTGTATAATTTTTTTTTTAGGTTCCACGTATAGTGATAACATGACATTTGTCTTTCTCTGTTTGATTTACTTCACTTAATCTGTAGATCCAACCATGTTACTTCAAATGGCATAATTTCATTCTTTTTTATGGCTAATATTCCATTGTATATGTACCGTATCTGAGGGTTCTTTTTTCTCCACAACTTTGCCAACATTTGCTGTTAGTTGTTGTTTTTTCTTTTTCTTTCTTTTTTTTTTTTTTAAAGCTCTGGTCCTTCTCACAGGTATGAGGTAACATTGTATTGTGGTTTTGATTTGAATTTTTCTGCTTAGTGAAGTTGAGCATCTTTTCATGTGCCTTTTGACCATCAGTATGTTTTCCTTGAAAAACTGCCTATTCAGAACCTCTGCCCATTTTTTAACCAGATGGTTTGTTTTTCTGATGTTGAGTTGCATGAGCTCATTTTATATTTTGGATATTAATTCCTTATTGGAGATATATTTTGCAAATATTTCCTCCCATTTTGTAGGTGGTCTTTTTGTTTTGTTGTTAGTTTCCTTCACTATACAAAAGGTTTTAGGTTGATGTAGTCCATTTGTTTATTTTTTCCCCCCTTGCTTGAAGGGACATGTTCAAAAAAATATTGCTAAAGGCTGATGTGAGAGAGCATACAGCCTATGTTTTCTTGTAGAAGTTTTATGGTTTCAGGCCTTACATTTAGGACTTTGATCCATTTTGAATTTGTTTGTGTGCAAGGCATGAGACGGTAGACCAGGTTGAGTCTTCTGTATGTAACAGTCCAGTTTTTCCTAACACTGTCATAGAAGCTGTCTTTATCTCATGTATATTTTTGCCTCTTTTGTCATATATTGATTGACCATATAGATGTGGGTTCATTTCTGGGCTCTCTATTCTATTCCATTTGTGACTTTTTGTTTGTTTGTTTGTTTTTGATTTTGGTACCAGTAACATACTTTTTTGGTTATCATAGATTTGTAGTATACTTTGAAAGATTCCATATTTAAGGTAGTTGTCACAAAGTCTTAGAAGTGATGGGGTCTTACTATTTAGCAATAGAATATCTTCACCAGGTTCATTATTCAAGGGTCAAATATTGTAAGGGTGCCTATCAATAGAAGTGATTCTTATGTTCCTCTATGTTTTGTGTTTTAATCAATACCAGACTTTACTAGAACTTGAGTTTCAAATAATTCTTCAAATTATGATCATGCGATCCTTAGGAAATCATGTGATGTAGGCACTAATATTACTCATGTTTTTCAAATGCAAAAGAACAATTTCAGTGAGGTTAACTACTTCAGTTCAGTTCAGATAATTTCAGTCACTCAATCTTGTCCGACTCTTTGCAACCCCATGAACTGCAGCACCCCAGGCCTCCCTGTCCATCACCAACTCCTGGAGTTTAATCAAACTCATATCCATTGAGTCAATGATGCCATCCAACCATCTCATCCTCTGTCATCCCCTTCTCCTCCCACCTTCAATCTTTCCCAGCATCAGGGTCTTTTCAGATGAGTCAGCACTTTGCATCAGGTGGCCAAAGTATTGGAGTTTCAGCTTCAACATCAGTTGAACACTTCCAATGAACACTCAGGACTGATCTCCTTTAGGATGGACTGGTTGGATCTCCTTGCAGTCCAAAGAACTCTCAAGAGTCTTCTCCAACACCACAGTTCAAAAGCATCAATTCTTTGGCATTCAGCTTTCTTTATAGTCCAACTCTCACATCCATACATGACTACTGGAAAAATCATAGCTTTGACTAGATGGACCTATGTTGGCAAATTAGTGTCTCTGCTTTTTAATATGCTGTTTAAGTTGGTCATAATTTTCCTTTCAAGGTGTAAGTGTCTTTTAATTTCATGGCTGCAGTCACCATCAGCAGTGATTTTGGAGCCCAAGAAAATAAACTCAGCCACTGTTTCTACTGTTTCCCCCTCTGTTTGCCATGAAGTGATAGGGCTGGATGCCATGATTTTAGTTTTCTGAATGTTGAGCTTTAAGCCAACTTTATCACTCTCCTCTTTCACTTTTATTAAGAAACTCTTTAGTTTGTCAGTTTTTGCCATAAGGGTGATGTCATCTGCATATCTGAGGTTATTGGTATTTCTCCTGGAAATCTTGATTCCAGATTATGCTTCCTTCAGCCCAGCGTTTCTCATGATGTACTCTGCATATAAGTTATAAGCAGGGTGACAATATACAGCCTTGGTGTACTCCTTACCCAATTTGAAACCCATCTGTTGTTCCATGTCTGGTTCTAACTGTTGTTTCTTGATCTGCATACAGATTTCTCAGGAGGCAGGTCAGGTGGTCTGGTATTCCCATCTTTTGAAGAATTTTCCACAGATTATTGTGATCCACAGGGTCAAAGGCTTTGGCATAGTCAGTAAAGAGGAAGTAGATGTTTTTCTGGAACTCTCTTGCTTTTTTGATGATCCAGTGGATGTTGGCAATTTGATTTCTGGTTCCTCTGCCTTTTCTAAAACCAGCTTGAACATCTGGAAGTTCATGGTTCATGTACTGTTGAAGCCTGGCTTGGAGAATTGTGAGCATTACTTTACTAGCGTGTGAGATGAGTACAACTGTGCAGTAGTTTGAGCATTCTTTGGCATTGCCTTTCTTAGGAGTTGGAATGAAAACTGACCTTTTCCAGTCCTGTGGTCAAGCTGACTTTTCCAGATTTGATGGCATATTGAATGCAGCACTTTCACAGCATCATCTTTTAGGATTTGAAATAGCTCAATTGGGATTCCATCACCTCCTCTAGGTTTGTTCATATTTATGCTTCCTAAGGCCCACTTGACTTCACATTCCAGGATGTCTGGCTCTAGGTGAGTGATCCCACCATCGTGATTATCTGGGTCCTGAAGATCTTTTTTGTATAGTTCTTCTGTGTATTCTTGCCACTTCTTCTTAATATCTTCTGCTTCTGTTAGGTCCATACCATTTCTGCCCTTTATCGACCCCATCTTTGCAGGAAATGTTCCCCTGGTATCTCTAATTTTCTTGAAGAGATCTCTAGTCTTTCCCATTCTATTGTTTTCCTCTATTTCTTTGCATTGATCACTGAGGAAGGCTTTCTTATCTCTTCTTGCTATTCTTTGGAACTCTGCATTCAAATGGCTATATATTTCCTTTGCTTTTTGCTCCTCTTCTTATCACAGCTATTTGTAAGGCCTGCTCAGACAGCCATTTTGCTTTTTTGCCTTTCTTTTTCTTGGGGATGGTCTTGATCCCTGTCTCCTATACAGTGTCATGAACCTCAGTCCATAGTTCATCAGGCACTCTGTCTATCAGATCTAGTCCCTTGAATCTATTTCTCACTTCCACTGTATAATTGTATGGGATTTGGTTTAGGTCATACCTGAATGATCTAGTGGTTTTCCCTACTTTCTTCAATTTAAGTCTGAATTTGGCAATAAGGCAACTAATACATGACAGATAAAAACTCTAATTCAAGGTTTTTGTCTCTAAACCACATAACCTTTCCACTATTTGCTATTTTTTTTCCAAAAAAGAATCTTGATAGAGTGGCCAGATCTTGAAGGATTTTACTGGGTGGGTGAAAAAAAGAATGATTTTCACATGATTATATTACATACCAAAAAATTTATAGGTGGGAAAAATTTGGTGTATTTTAGGGAGTTGAATGATCAAAAAAAGAATCAATAGAGTATGTTGTTGTTCATTCATCCAGTTGCATCTGACTGTTTGTGACCCCATGGACTAAAGCATGCCCACCCTCCCTGTTCCTCACCATCTCCCAGAATTTGCCCAAGTTCATGTTCATGCATCGGTGATGCCATCCAGCCATCTAATCCTCTGACGCCTCCTTCTCCTTCTGCCTTCAATCTTTCCCAGCATCAGGAACTTTTCCAACGAGTCAACTATATAGAGTTTAAGTACTGAAAATAACTGTATATAATGTAATGGTGATTAATTGTAAATAATGCTAATTAAGTTTCAACTAGAACATGAAATCAAGCCAAGGAGTTTAGATTTCATGTGGTCAGTAATTAGAAAAATCAAGAGCTTGAGAGAAGTCTTTGGGTAAAATTTGTTTTGTTTTGTGAAATCAATTCTGAGAATGCACTGATGATTTAAAAAGGTAACTTCTAGCATATTAAAGAAAGTTCAATTGCTAGAGACTTCATTCACCAACTGTATATTGAACATTGTTTATTCTGTATCAGGCAGTATACTAAATGTTAAGGGAACTAAATGTTCCCTTACTGGAGAGAAAGGGAAGTTTATAAAAGAGCATCTATGAAATGCATCTAAGTATGTTCATGGAATGGTATAAATAACAGTAGTGTGACAAGAGTTTTCAGTGCATGAACAATAATGGTGGAAAGTATGGCTAAGAGAGTAGAAGTCTGCTCAGCTTTTGAAGGATGCTGTATGCCTCTAGCTTAACTGTTAGTGGTACCATCAGGAGGACCTGGGGAGTAGCTCAGCAGGGTTGGAAGTGGAAGCTGGAGTAAGAGGGAATGCAGCAGGTGCAGTTTAGCACTTGAAATACATATATATCACCTCAAGGAACATTCAGCCAGAAAAAGCAAATTTATTCTTAAGGGTAGGTTTAAAATAAACTTAATGAGATTGCAGACAAAAGTTAGAACTATTGGAAAGATAGACATGGGAAATACAATTAAACAAAACAGCAAGTACTGATAGGACAGAACCCCCAAAGTGTAATGTGACATAGTGTAAGGTGTGTAGTGTGTGTGTGTGTTACCCACTCAGTTGTGTCCAATTCTTTGCAATCCCATGGACGGTAGCCCACCAGGCTCCTCTGTCCATGGAATTCTCCAGGCAAGAATACTGGAGTGGGTTACCATTCTCTGCTCCAGGAGATCTTCCCAACAAAGGGGTTGAACCCAGGTCTTCTGCATTCAGACAGATTCTTTACTGTCTGAGCCACCAGAAAAGCCTGGGAAAATTAAACTTTAGAGGAAGAATTGATACAGATCCTGCTAAGATATGATGATGCAGTGACAAGGGGAGATATTTAACCATATCTGTCATTATAAAAGAAAAACCTTCACTCCTTCATAAAATGCACCATCTCAATTATTAGTTAGAAAGGACATTTGATGAGATTTATGTCTTCCATTATCACTTTTTTTTTGGAACAGAGTAAATGTTTATGTTTAAAAATAATTTGAACATTCAAGAACATGCAGATGAATCATGCTATCTTGCCTTATACTAGAAGGTTTATTTGTAAAATGAGGTTTAGTTAAAAAAATGAAAGCTATTTCAGCTAGTTGGGTAAAGCTTATAAAAATTTAAGATATGGATACTATATTTCTGTGTTATATATTTTAAATCCTACTCATAATAGGGTTTTTCTGTCTTATATTTAAGTATTATATTTTAAATTCTGCTATATTGCTCTGGTTACCTAAAATTAGATTTGAGGGACTGGGAATGTTTTCTAAATGTGAATTACTGACAACTGAAGTGATTTTCTCACCAGGATGCCCATCCTTGTTAAAATTTTAAGAATTTATACTATTTTGAAATTTCTCATGTGCTGCCCTGTTATCACAGCACCTCTCTCTTATCCCCCCCACAATCCTCATAATTAGCAGTTAGAGAGATAATTTTGGATACCTTTGATAGCTGCTGACCCTCCTCTTTGCTATGTCCAGATTATAATTGCTGGTTGTAAAAAGTTGTGAGTGCCCGAAAGTCCTCATGAGATGAATTATTTAATGCAACATTGACATATTCTGGGAAGTCCATACAGCCGCCATGTTGCTTCTTGTCACACAGGTATACAGGGAGAAGTAGCGATCAGAGTGAGTTTTCTAATTTTCGAATGGACTAAACGAACCTCTAGTCTTTCCAATCTGTTGTTTTCCTCTATTTCTTTGCATTGATTGCTGAGGAAGTCTTTTTTTACCTCTCCTTGCTATTCTTTGGAACTCTGCATTCAGATGGGAATATCTTTCGTTTTCTCCTTTGCTTTTTGCTTCTCTTCTCTTCCCAGCAATCTGTAAGGCCTCCTCAGACATTCATTTTATTTTTTTGCATTTCTTTTCCCTGGGGATTGCCTTGATCCTTGTCTCCTGTACAATGTCACGAACCTCTGTCCATAGTTGATCAGGCACTCTGTCAATCAGTTCTAGTCCCTTAAATCTATTTGTCACTTCTACTGTATAATCACAAGGGATTTGACCTAGGTCATACCTGAATGGACTAGTGGTTTTCCCTACTTTCTTCAATTTAAGTCAGAATTTGGCAATAAGCAGTTCATGATCTGAGCCACAGTCTGCTCCCGGTCTTGCTTTGCTGACTGTATAGAGCTTCTCCATCTTTGGCTGCAAAGAATATAATCAATCTGATTTCAGTGTTGACCATCTGGTGATGTCCATGTGTAGAGTCTTCTCTTGTGTTGTTGGAAGAGGGTGTTTACTATTGTTCTCTTGGCAAAACTCTATTAGCCTTTGCCCTGCTTCATTCTGTACTCCAAGGCCAAATTTGCCTGTTACGCCAGGTGTTTCTTGACTTCCTACTTTTGCATTCCAGTCCCCTATAATGAAAAGGACGTATTTTTTGGGTATTAGTTCTAGAAGGTCTTGTAGGTCTTCACTGAATCGTTCAACTTCAGCTTCTTCGGCGTTGCTGGTCAGGGCATAGACTTGGATTACTGTGATATTGAATGGTTTGCCTTGGAAATGAACAGAGATCATTCTATCGTTTTTGAGATTGCATCCAATTACTGCCTTTCGAACTCTTTTGTTGACCATGATGGCTACTCCATTTCTTCTAAGGGATTCTTGCCCACAGTAGTAGATATAATTGTCATCTGAGTTAAATTCTCCCATTCCAGTCCATCTTAGTTTGCTGATTCCTAGAATGTCGACATTCACTCTTGCCATCTCCTGTTTGACCACTTCCAATTTCCTTGATTCATGGACCTAACATTCCAGGTTCCTATGCAGTATTGCTCTTTACAGCATTGGATTTTGCTTCTATCACCAGTCACATCCACAGCTGGGTATCGTTTTTGCTTTGGCTCCATCCCATCATTCTTTCTGGAGTTATTTCTCCACTGATTTCCAGTAGCATATTGGGTACTTACTGACCTGGGGAGTTCAACTTTCAGTGTCCTATCTTTTTGCCTTTTCATACTGTTCAGAAGCAGAAGATATTAAGAAGAGGTGGCAAGAATACACAGAGGAACTGTACAAAAAAGATCTTCACGACCCAGATAATCATGATGGTGTGATCACTCACCTAGAGCCAGACATCCTGGAATGCAAAGTCAAGTGGGCCTTAGAAAGCATCACTATGAACAAAGCTAGTGGAGGTGATGAAATTCCATTTGAGCTATTTCAAGTCCTGAAAGATGATGCTGTGAAAGTGCTGCACTCGATATGCCAGCAATTTAGAAAAACTCAGCAGTGGCCACAGGACTGGAAAAGGTCAGTTTTCATTCCAATCCCAAAGAAAGGCAATGCCAAAGAAGGCTCAAACTACCACATAACTGCACTCATCTCACATGCTAGTAAAGTAATGCTCACAATTCTCCAAGCCAGGCTTCAGCAATACATGAACCATGAACTTCCAGATGTTCAAGCTGGTTTTAGAAAAGGCAGAGGAACCAGAGATCAAATTGGCAATATCCGCTGGATCATCAAAAAAGCAAGAGAGTTCCAGAAAAACATCTATTTCTGCTTTATTGACTATGCCAAAGCCTTTGGCTGTGTGGATCACAATAAACTGTGGAAAATTCTGAAAGAGATCGGGATACCAGACCATCTGACCTGTCTCTTGAGAAACTTGTATGCAGGTCAGGAAGCAACAGTTAGAACTGGACATGGAACAACAGACTGGTTCCAAATAGGAAAAGGAGTACGTCAAGGCTGTATATTGTCACCCTGCTTATTTGACTTATATGCAGAGTACATCATGAGAAACACTGGGCTGGAAGAAACACAAGCTGGAATCAAGATTGCCGGGAGAAATATCAATAACCTCAGATATGTGGATGACACCACCCTTATGGCAGAAAGTGAAGAAGAACTAAAGAGCCTCTTGATGAAAGTGAAAGAGGAGAGTGAAAAAGTTGGCTTAAAGCTCAACATTCAGAAAACGAAGATCACGGCATCTGGTCCCATCACTTCATGGGAAATAGATGGGGAAACAGTGGAAACAGTGTCAGACTTTATTTTTGGGGGCTCCAAAATCACTGCTGCTGGTAATTGCAGCCATGAAATTAAAAGACGCTTACTCCTTGGAAGGAAGGTTATGACCAACCTAGATAGCATATTTAAAAGCAGAGACATTACTTTTCCAACAAAAGTCCATCTAGTCAAGGCTATGGTTTTTCCAGTGGTCATGTATGGATGTTAGAGTTGGACACTGAAGAAAGCTGAGCACCACAGAATTGATGCTTTTGAACTGTGGTGTTGGAGAAGACTCTCAAGAGTCCCTTGGACTGCAAGGAGATCCAACCAGTCCATCCTAAAGGAGATCAGTCCTGGGTGTTCATTGGAAGGACTGATGTTGAAGCTGAAACTCCAATACTTTGGCCACCTCATGCAAAGATTTGACTCACTGGAAAAGATCCTAATGCTGGGTCGGATTGGGGGCAGGAGGAGAAGGGGACGACAAAGGATGAGATGGTTGGATGGCATCACTGACTCGATGGCCATGGGTTTGGGTAGACTCCGGGAGTTGGTGATGGACAGAGAGGCCTGGTGTGCTGCAATTCATGGGGTCGCAAAGAGTCAGACACAACTGAGCAACTGAACTGAACTGAACTGAAATGAACCTCAGGGGATACGCACAGCATTACTTCCTAAATGTTTGCTGGGAATCAAGATAGATTATTCTCCAAAGCACCTGCACTGTATACCCATGTTGCCTGGTTTCAGTTGAGAATTTGAGGCAAGCATTGCTATTTTTCAAACTGCCCCACCTCTACTGCATTTTCAAGAAAGACAGCAACAACATTCTCTGTTTAGTAGTTTTCCAACTGAAGTATACCAGAGCTGGTCAAAGAGGTTTAAGATATTGGTTCCCTCAATTTTGAGAGTAATTCTCAAGGTCTGGGGCAACCTCTATAATTATTCTATGAATAGTTTCTGCTCTTTATTTCAGTGTAATATCCAAATTTTCTTTGTCTTAATATGTTTTGGTATGAAACTTTGGGGAGAATTGATGTAAGTGCAGCCCATCTTGCAGCTGTCTTACCAGTTACTGAGCATTGATGGGAACCAAGACAAGAGCATATCGAAGATGAGGAAAGCAATTATAACCTGTCTATGAAGAAATCAATTAACTCTTTCATTTTTCTAAATAATTTCTCTTTTGTCTTTACATGTTATTGGAAGGAAGAATTAAATAGTTCTATATATTCCTTTTGAGAATTCCAGACATTTTTTTGTATTTTCTCAAAATTTTTAAATAGCTGAGCCTTTCTTCTTGATACCAGATATGGATTTCACTCCTTCTGTTATATTCATCAGTTATCTGACAATCTTAAAATTGAAAACTCACATGTATTTGAGTCAACAAACGCATTGCTTTTAGAAAAATCTTGCTTTTTTAGAACTACTTAGTAATTTTCGGTCTCTAACTCAAGATTTTTTGTCTCCTGGTTTATAAAATGTTCTTTGATAGGGTTATTTTTGAAATTTTTACACAGATCTAAATATAACTGTCCTAAATACTACTTTGCCATTTATGCAAGAATGCATTTTTTCAAATTTTAAGCATCAGCTTATTAATTAAAAAAAAAGAAGCTTTTTTGTAACTACTGGTCATAGCTTTTCAAAACTGTATTAGTTTTTAAATTATAAAAATGATTTATATTTAAAATTTTTATTTTAAAAATGGATTTATATTAATCTTCAAATATAAGATTCAGTAGGTAGAAACCCTCAGTGAAAAGAGTTTCACTTGCTTTAGTTCCTATAATTTGGATTTAAATATATATATATTTTTAAAAATTTGTGTGTATACGTATATATGGAGAAGTATATTTTAAAAATATTGATACTCAAGTTACAGTGACATGTTTCAGTAAAATGAGTTGTACATTTGTATTTGACAGAACTAATACCTTTGTATAGTAGTAATTGTATAATATACATGAAGAATACAGGGAATCTACTAGTAGTAACATTTCAGCTAGTGAAACTACATCAGAAAAATTTGTTTACATCTGCCAAACACAAATGGTTGAAAGCTGTTTTAGCATCAAATAAAAATCACATATACCTAGAATTCATATTTGATAAGGCATTTCAAAAAACATATATTACTTTTGGCAACTCCAGCTTTCTTTTTTTTTTTTTTTTGCTTACATAATGTGTTTACTTTCTTTTTTCTTAGTTTTCTAGTGCTAGTAAATAACTATCTTCTGCAATTCTTATAAGTTTTACACATCCTAGAAGATGTTAGATTGGCCTTTTCATTATTGTCATTATTCTGCCTCACTAAATAAAGTAAAACATATTTTGAGCTTTTTTTTTTTTCTTTAGGGCCTTGCAACAGAAAAGAAAGTTATAAGATATGTGTTTCCAAAAGGCAACTCACCTTCTTAGAACATTATTAACTACGTCAATATCAATCACTTATTTAGTGCTTGCCAGGTAAAATACTAAGAACTTTTGATATACTTCTTGTAACAACCTGGTAAAATAAAAAGTATAACTTACCCAAGTTACTCAACTAATAGAACCAGAAACTGAACTCAAGAATCTGGCTCTAGATTCTCCTCTACAAGAATCTCGACTACATTGCATTTATTTGCATGATTAATACATACGGAATTCCTCCTCTGAGCCTACATCCCATAGTGTTCAGTGCTTTGCCATGAGTAACTATTCATCCTTGCAACCCAACTAGGTAGACTCAGCTGGCAGTTCCATTTACAGATGAGAAAACTAATGCTAAATTTATTAAATAATGTCCCATGCTGCTGCTGTTGCTAAGTCACTTCAGTCGTGTCCAACTCTGTGAGACCCCATAGACGGCAGCCCACCAGGCTCCTTCGTCTCTGGGATTCTCCAGGCAAGCATATTAGAGTGGGTTGCCATTTCCTTCTCCAGTGCATGAAAGTGAAAAGTGAAAGTGAAGTCACTCAGTCCCATAGATGTTGACAAAACTGATTATAAATCAGAAGTGTGTCTTGACTGAAAAATCTGGGTTATTGCAATAATCAGTGTCAGATTAATACACGATTGCAGTCTTATGGTATGACTGCACTTTGGGTTTGAGAGAGCTTGGCAAAATTAAAAATCATTATGGGAAATTTGGAGGATGCCTATAAAACAAGTATAAATAGGAATTTTAGCAACCTGAAATTGGATATAACAATATACAGTGTGAATGTTTGATAAAGACTTGTAATTGATGAGCTTGAAGAAAAATCTTGGGGTTCTGAGTTAAGTATATGTTTAAAAACACAAGGGATGACTATATAAAGTACAGTTACTGCCAGTAGGTAAACTAAATGAATGCACCCTGTTCATCTGCTCTTTAGAAAATTCTATTGCGTGATAGTTACTCAGTTTTAAGACTTTTTAAGAACAAAAGACTCCACATTGAAGTATAAAGTTAGCTGTTCTCCATATTCCTAAAGATTAAAAGTATAAAATAACTCTAAGGTGGACACAGTTCATTTAAATTCCACTGAAACCTTTTTGTTCATGTTACTTGATATAATTCTAAAAAGAGCCCTGCCAATAAGTTGCCATTATATATATTTCACATTTGAGGTAATTGAAACTTACATGGTTTAAGTATCTTTCCCACTTATCTAAGGATAAGAGATAGAACAATGAGTCAGATCAACCCTTATATTTTCATTTCATGCCTATTTATGGGTTGAAAGAATGATTGTGTTTTTAATGCATTATTTGAGAAAAATACACCTTTTATTTCCTATGCAGCTTTTAAAATTTAATTTTTTAAATACATAAGCTAATTTTGATGTCTCTGATAATCAGTACTGCTCTCTGGTAGGATTTTTCATTGTTTTGTTTTATAAATTTATGCTAGCAATTTATTGTGCTTAATAGTTTTGGTATTGAAAAACTTAAGCTAACCCAAATCACTGTGTTCCTTCCTACAATTTTTCCAGGTCCTGAAGAGGTAGAAATCAAGTGCCCCTGGAATCACATTGCTTGCCTTGGTGCCAGCAAATGTATTCATTTATCCCAACTGTGCAATGGTGTCCTGGACTGTTTAGATGGATATGATGAAGGAGTACACTGCCGTGGTGAGTCCATTTGCAGAAAAATACAACTGAAATACTGAATTTTTCATAGTTTTATTGAAAGTTCAAAGAGAACCTATAACCTGTCTTGTCTTTCAACCACAGCTTTATCAGTTATTGAGAAAGCATGAGTTTTATTGCCAGAGACACTCAATATGCATTTCAAAGCTGTGACTATTGTGCTTCATTGAAAAATGCTGTGAGAAGTGAAAAACACACACACACACACAAATTTAGATTTTGAAGTTGGGCTCTTAAACAATCATATATTTCCTAGCAAGGAGTGCTTTTGAGCAAAGGACAAATGAGAAGTCTTTGTCACAGTAGATTGATACCATACATAAAAACATATTCCCTCTGAACTGTTACTTACACCAGGATTATTTGAAGTAAAACCTCTGCAACCAAATATTTTAATAGAATGTATCATGAGAAATGTCCCCTTAATATTATTTCCATGAAGTTATACTATTAACTTTCTATAATTTTCCTTCTTTTTAAAAATCTACATTCTTCTGTGGTCAAGGGTTTTCCTTATACTCATGATGGGTATAACCAGATCTTAAAACTTATAAAAAGTTAATTGGTTTGGAAAGCAGGGATAAAATGTTAGACAAAGAAACAGGAAAACAGTTGAGGATTAAGGTAAGGATCCTGATGTGGAAACAGAAACAAGCCATCAGTCAAGTGAATCTGTTTTCAACTTGAAATAGAGAAAGAACCCACTGAATCAGAAGTCTCTAACTCATATTCTAGCATGTTGAATGTAACAATATGTTTACCAAAACTGTCAGAGCAACCTATCCTTCATGTTGGAGTCAGTAAAACTATAAGGAGTAGAAAGGAATGTAGAAAGCTGGAGATGCATATCTGGTATCTGGACAGACTTGCTAAATTGATGCCATTTTGGAAAGGTCCTTGGTCACCAAAAGTTATAGTTTTTCAGGAGGAGCTCCACTTCTTTATGTGTATAAAGTGTTCAGACTTAGCTACTGCTTTTTAAACATTGCATGGTGAGCAATGTACGGGCTTAACACAACTTGTCTGGAGAACTGACAGAGCTTACTGGCTGCCATTTTCCCACATTTGGACTGAAATAACCTGGACTCAAAACTGGAGATGGAGAGACACATTAGAAAAAGAGTAAATCTTAGTTTAGAAAGGTAATTCAAAGTGGAAAGGATGTTGAGAAAGCCTAGATCAAGTATGTTGCTAGGTCTTTTCCTTCTTTCTAAAGTAATGTCCAGTTACTCTGGCTCTGTGGACAGATTCAGACTGAGAAGTTAAAGGTCCTTCTTCTTTTCTTTTCTTTTCTTAGCCTTGAACTCTAGCAGGGTCACATAAGAAGCCAGTGGATTCTTAGTTTCAGTTATGAGCATATGTATAATAATAATACGAAATTTTACGTTTATTTAAAGACTGTGACAGGTATTCCTTTTTATGATTGTATAGTTTTAAAGATAATGTTAATAGAAGGTGAATTAGTGAATTACAAGGTAATAGAAGCTAGAGTTTAATTTTCTTTTCAGAAATAAACTATTTTCTAGAACCTAACTCTGTCCTCCTTAGTTTTAATTCAAGTTTCTTATTACATTTAAAACAAAATTCCAGATAGATGTGTGTGACTAAGCTTCTTTAAAGACTGAAAATCATCACATTGCCAAATACTTCCTCAGAGGTGATTATACAGATTTGAATATCTTAAACATATTTCAGTGGCACGGATGATATGAAAGTATAAATGAGTTCTCTAACAAAATCTAGAGTTGTGGTTTAATGGAGACAGGGATATATATATATATATATAAAATATATGTGTGTGTATGTTAATACTAAAACAAGGGATCAACTAAAAACAACATAGCAGTATAAAAATAAAATAGCGTTAAATATATGTTGATTTTTGGAAAAAATAGCATATAATTCAGACTGAGAATTAGGAGATATAGTTGCTTACACTTCTATCTTTTCCTGTTCTAATTCAGGTTTCCAGCTGTTTCAAGTTTCACATCTTTATCACAAGTAGCAATCTTTCTTTTTTATTTCTTAATTTGCCAGTAGGGCACTGATTGTACCACTTTGGCCTTTTTAATATTTCTAAATTTAACCAAATAAAGTATTCTAAAATACCTAAATAATGCATGACTTGTGGTGGACTTAGACATAAGGGAAAGTACATTTGGATCCCTACCTGTTATTTGCCTTAGTAGAGGGACTTTCTTCTACTTCTGTGTCCTTGCGCAATGACCTAGAACGGTAGGATGGAGATGACTGAGTGACACTGTGATTCCAGAGTCAGTGCTTTAACAAAATATTTCTGCCTTGAGAAAAGAAGATTAGGAACATGTTTGTCTGCTTGTTCAGGTAAAGTGTCCCGGACTCCATTACCAGATAGAAGGAAAACCAGCTTTAGCATATGTATGTGGTTTGTGTTTAGAAAAGATGATTGATTGTAGGCAAAAACATATCATGAGAAGTGAGTATTTTCCCACCTTCAGCCTTCCTCCTGATTTTGAGTCACACTCAATGAAGAGATGTTTTCTCATGGGTTAATTAGGGACCTAATTAACATCAAGTCTCAAAGGATTTTTTTCACTTACTAGAGACATAAAATAAAGAAAGAAATCAGATTAATTCAAACACTGCATTAATTTTTAGAAATGCTTTCCTTTGTAGAAAAATTCTGTCTAAATCACTTCTATTTCCATTGCTTTTTTTTTGCTGGATTCTGAGCACATACTCGGGAGAAGGAAATGGCAACCCACTCCAGTACTCTTGCCTGGAAAATCCCAGAGACAGAGGAGCCTGGTGGGCTGCTGTCTATGGGGTCGCACAGGGTCGGACATGACTGAAGCAACTTAGCAGCAACAGCAGCAGAGCATATATTCTATATAATTACAAAGCCTAAGATATAATTCAAAGATGGATATGTTTCCTTTTCCTCATAAAAGATCCTGAGTACATTTGTAATATATTTGTGTCCCTTGTGAAAATTAATAAGGAGAAATGTTTAACAATTTGGAGGTAATAGTTTGGTCTTGGGAATGCTTTTGTATCAACTGAATTGTTTTCTGAATGGTTTCCTAGAAAAATCAATTTCTTCTTGGTAAGGATAATGAAAAGATATCTATTATTAATGATTTTCTATAACAGTGATGTTTTAATTTCCATAATTTAGCTTCATTTAAAGAAAGAAAAATGGACTTTTGTATATGGGTGTAACTGTATGTAGGAATGTGCGTATAAAAATTTTACAATAGGAAAGTTCAAAATCACCACATTGTATTAAAAAAAAATTCACATCTTCCTACATAGTATTTAATATGGGTGGTAATATCACTATCTAAATTGCATGAGCAATGAAAACACATTATATACATACAGTATGATGCCTCTCAATACAGGACGTTGTTGTTGTTTAGTTGCCAAATAATTTGCAACCCTAACTCTTTGCAACCCTTTGGACTGTGGCCCAGTAGACTCCTCCATCCATGGGATCTCCAGGCAAGAATACTGGAGTGGATTGCCCTTTTTTCTCCAGGGGATATTCCTGACCGAGGGATCAAAGCTACATTACTGCATTGGCAAGTGGATTCTTTACCCCTGAGCCACCAGCGAAGCCCTTCAATACAAGATATTTACACAAAATTCCTCACAATCATATAAAGAAGTGAACAAATTCAACTAACAGAGACCAAATGAACTGAGGTGTATCAAAACACTTTTAATATTTTCCATTCTTAAGGTAATTCCTTTTGTTAATATTTAAAGAAGCTGTGAAGAAGAGAAACCCTCTTTTTATTCACAATCCTGGTTAGGTTACGTTTGCAGTGCAAAATGGTCATTTATTTAAATGCTCGTGGGACTGACAATCTCTGTGGCCCTATCTGCTTTTACTCTATTAAAAGAACCTGAGAATTCTTCTGGTCACTGTGAAAAGGGAGTCTATCTTCTGTGGCCCTAGAAAAAGTGATTGAGGTTGTTTTCCAGTAAACATTTCAATGTCCTTTTAAATTCAAGGGGATAAAGTGTGTAAAGAGTCTATTAAAACTAATCAGGGAATGAAACTCTGACATCTGAAAAGCTCCCTACCCAGACACACAAGTATGCATACATAGACACATGTACTGTTCTTTTCTGATCTTTCTATGCTAAACCTGTTCCTACATGATTCTCAGTGTATAGTACATTCATTTAGTGTGTTTGATCAGGAATCAAAATAAGAATAAAATTCTCTTAAGCATTATCTAACTCCTTGAAATAATGCATATCAAGAAATTTAAAAATTTCATTTAATTATTTTACTTTCCAATTGGAATATAAATTTCCTTATATGTGAAATTACATTTTTCTCTACCCACAATCTAACCTAATGTATTTATTTTAAATTCTAGTAATTCTAATGTATTTATTTTAATGTATTTAATTTAGATACCAATTTAAAATTTTATTTATTTTTCTTTCATATTACTCTTCATAAAACTAAATTCTTATGAGAAGATGCCAAAAAATCCTGAATGTGATTTATAAACTAGAGGCTTTATCAAAATGGACCAAGATAAATGGCAAACCTTATTATCTATAATGATTCACCATAGGAAAATTAGTCATCCTTAAAACTTCTTGTGTGAATCTCATATATTCCAAATATTCCAAAAAGGAATTAATCTGGCCCAATTAGTTAAAATTAATAGATTTGACAATATTAAATTTAATAAATATAATAAAATAATTAGAAATTAATTCTTAACTCAAATTCATGACCCTGTTCTCTCATTTTTCCAGAAAGGAAATATTTTATCTTGTTGTGATACTTCATTAGTCATTACAGCACTGACTTCCAAGTAGCACAAGGATAGCTTGTAGCTGCCAAAAGGGGCTTCCCTGGCAGCTCAGTAGTAAAGACTCTACCTGCCAATGGAGGAGGTGTGAGTTCGACTCCTGGGTTGGGAAGATCCCCTGAAGAAGGAAATGGCAACCTGCTCCAGTATCCTTGCCTGGGAAATCCCATGGACAGAGGAACTTGGTGGACTACAGTCAATGGGTTGCAAAATAGTAGGACGTGACTTAGCGAATAACCAAAAACTAAGAAGAAAGGAAGGAAAGAATGAAGTTAGTGAATTTGATAAAGAAAACAAATGCATTTGGTGCATTTTGTTGTTTTTACTTTCATTTTATTGTATGAATGAATCTTCTATTTCCATTTTAAAAGTTCCTGTGAAAAGTATTGCCAGTCTCTTTCTAAATTAAAATGAGTTCACCATGCTACATATAGAACGGAATTTCAGCATGCAGAATCCGATAACAGAGGTAGGGAAAAGAGTGAAAATTGCAAGCAGTGTTTTGAAAAGTGTATCTGTCAGCAACATAAAGCTTGACGCATGTGAAGGGAAATTTCACAGTGTGTACTCAGTCACCTAAAACATTGGCTGAGCTAGAAAACAAGCAAACTGGAATTAGCCAGAAGGACCTGGGTTTGTGTGCTCAGACCACTTTTGATTACTAAAGCTCCTACAACTTAAGAGTGAAAGTGAAAGTCACTCAGTCCTGTCCAGCTCTTTGTGACCCCATGGACTATGCAATCCATAGAATTCTCTAGGCCAGAATACTGGAGTGGGTAGCCTTTCCCTTCTCCATGGGAACTTCCTAACCCAGGAATGGAACGCAGGTCTCCCCCATTGCAGGCGGATTCTTTACCAGCTGAGCCACAAGGGAAGCCCACAGCTTAAGAATAGATCCTGCTATATTCTTTTCTTTGTATTGGCTTGTGTTAAGGTAATCAGATCATCTCAAATCTATCTTAAGTGTAAACATTTCCTCCAAAGAGCTTAGCTTAAGTAATTGAGTTAGTTCAGTGAAAGGCTATGATCCTTAACATTGGTTGGTTTCAGGGCCAAATGAATGCTTCTTTGAAGCAAAGGAATAGTTCTTAGAAAGAGTACATCTTCTACAAGTATATTATTCCTCTGCAAGACTGTTGTAGACATTAATGACACCTATATGAAATTAGGATAGTATACTTCGTACAAACTATTCTAATTATATATATATATAGATAGATGTCTGTACACATATGCGTATACATACAAATACATAGGTACACATATATATGTACATCCTAAGTATATATCGGAGAAGGCAATGGCACCCCACTCCAGTACTCTTGCCTGGAAAATCCCATGGATGGAGGAGCCTGGTAGGCTACAGTCCATGGGGTCGCTAAGAGTCGGACACGACTGAGCGACTTCACTTTCACTTTTCCCTTTCATGCACTGGAGAAGGAAATGGCAACCCACTTCAGTGTTCTTGCCTGGAGAATCCCAGGGATGGCGGAGCCTGGTGGACTGCCATCTATGGGGTCTCACAGAGTCAGACACGACTGAAGCGACTTAGCAGCAGCAGCAAGTATATATATTTATTTTTCAGAGTTTTAGTTTTCAAAATTCTGCTTAATTAGAAAGACACTTTCAACACTGATTTATCAGATATAATTATAAACTAATCCTACTAAAGAAAATTGGATTTCCACTTTCAGCTGTTTGTTTGTATATGTTGACTTCTAGAGATAGTTAACTACCTAACTAGATACTTGTGGCTAAAGAAAATTGGATTTCAGCTTTCAGCTGTTTGTTTGTATATGCTGACTTCTAGAGATAGTTAACTAGCTAACTAGATACCTGTGGGGGGAAATGACTAAGTCATTTTGTTCAGTATAATCTAAGACTGTTTTTTTGGAAATGAATCCTTTTGTAGTGGACTTACATATTTGATTAATGTTAGCATTATTTTTGTAAAATAGAAAAAAATAGTGCATAGACCTAATAGCTTAAAATTATCTAACATTGAAGGATCTAGCTTAAAACAAAGATATTCCTTATTAAAATATCATCTCAAGTTCTGTATCTATCTCTCTTCTTCAAATAGTTTCAAACTAACAAACTATTTCAGTATTTTTTGACCAAACCTTTTCTGTGGTGATAATCCTGGTGCATTATGGGCCTTCAGTTGTTGTTGAATTGTACTCTAGTTTCAGGTGATTTTATTCTATTGAAATAGATGCAAGTCAAACATGGATCCACAACTCACACCCAATAAAGTAGTTATTTTGTTTGCTTCATATCTGTAGAAGAAATGGCAGTTTCTTGACAGACAGCTTTACTCCTTTGTTCAAAGAACTCCTATTATACCTGTTTCTCAAACGTAACAGCCTCTTAGATTGAAGGCCTCATGAAACCATAGTGGTTTCATAACCCTATGAAATGATAGAAAGTCAAAGAATCAGGTTTCCCACTCCCAGTAATCTCTCCCCAACAGAAGAGAGTTGTTAAGAGTTCCCACCAATTTTGGAATTGTTAATTTATATGAATATTCATGCACAGTGGGACTCATCATTTATCTGGATCTTTCCCTCACCATCTTTTTTTCTGATATGATAGAAAACAAAGAATAGTCTGTAAGAAACAATAAAGGGTATGAGGCCAAAATTGGTATTATAAATGTACCAGTAGAAAGACAGTAAAGCTTTCCCTATATTCAATTCATGTATTAACTTCAGTAAATGTTTATTGAGCATTGACAGTATTCCAGATGCTTACCAAAACCCTAGGGATATAGAAAATCCTATTTTCTGCCTTCATGGAATTCACATATCTTAATGGAGGAAGGTAAAAAGGGCTGAGGAAGAATAAAGTGAGGAGCATCTAATTCTGCTTTAGAGGATGCAAGAGAATTTCCCAAGAGAATTGGTCTGCATCTCACTCTAGGAGTTGAGTAGGCAAATGAGGGAAGGAAGAACATTTCAAAAGTCAGGAACTATATGGACAAAGACACAAGTAAGACATCATTGTACACTCAAGACAGTTGTATGCTATTTGCTAAGTTTGAAGCATAGAGTCATGAGTAGATAGAGATGAACTTAAAGCTGAAGAAATACTTGGCCCAGACATGGAGTGGTTATGTTTGAATAAGTATATGTTGATAGTTGTTGTTTAGTTGCCAATTCATGTCTGACTCTTTTGTGATCCCATGGACTGTAGCCTGCCAGGCTCCTCTGTTCATGGGGTTTACCAGGCAAAAGAATGCTGGAGTGGGTTGCCATTTCCTTCTGCAGGGGATCTTTCTCAAACAGGGATCGAACTGGCATCTCCTGAATTGGCAGGTACAGAATCTACCTCTGAGCCACCAGGGAAGCCCAGGAATATTGTATGACTCACTTAAAATGCATTGCATAAAACTGAAAAGAGAAAGACTATGAAAAATGACACTAGGATATATTCTCGACAATATTATAAGGATGTTATATAATGCTATTTTACAATTAAACATATGAAGACTAGCTTGTTGCATATATGTATTAATAGCTATGTAACTTATTCTTCAAAGGTTAAAATGCAATTTTATAATCATGGAACTTTGAGCTATGCAGTCATTTATCACTTCACATTGATCAGTTTCTAAAACAAGGCATGTTAAGTATTATTCTTTAATGTGTCACTTTGATGAAGTTCATATAGTTCAGTTCAGTCGCTCAGTCATGTCCGACTCGGCGACCCCATGAACTGCAGCACGTCAGGCCTCTCTGTCCATCACCAACTCCCGGAGTCTACCCAAACCCATGGCCATCGAGTCAGTGATGCCATCCAACCATCTCATCCTCTGTCGTCCCCTTCTCCTCCTGCCCCCAATCCTACCCAGCATTAGGGTCATATAGTTCAGTTCAGTCGCTCAGTCGTGTCCGACTCTTTGAGACCCCATGAATTGCAGCACGTCAGGCCTCTCTGTCCATCACCAACTCCCGGAGTCTACCCAAACCCATGTCCATCGAGTCGGTTATGTCATCCAACCGTCTCATCCTCTATCGTCCCCTTCTCCTCCCGCCCCCAATCCTACCCAGCATTAGGGTCTTTTCCAATGAGTCAACCCTTCCCATGAGGTGGCCAAAGTATTGGAGTTTCAGCTTCAACATCAGATCTTTCAATGAACACCCAGTATTGATCTCTTTTAGGATGGATTGATTGGATCTCCTTGCAGTCCAAGGGACTCTCAAGAGTCTTCTTCAACACCACAGTTCAAAAGCATCAATTCTGCGGCGCTCAGCTTTCTTCACCATCCAACTCTCACATCCATACATGACCACTGGAAAAACCATAGCCTTGACTAGACGGACTTTTGTTGGCAAAGCAATGTCTCTGCTTTTAAATATGCTATCTAGGTTGGCCATAACCTTCCTTCCAAGGAGTAAGCATCTTTTAATTTCATGGCTGCAGTCACCATCAGCAGTGATTCTGGCGACCAAAAAAATAAAGTCGGACACTGTTTCCACTGTTTCCCCACCTATTTGCCATGAAGTGATGTGACCAGATGCCATGATCTTCGTTTTCTGAACATTGAGCTTTAAGCCAACTTTTTCACTCTCCTCCTTCACCTTCATCAAGAGGCTCTTTAGTTCTTCTTCACTTTCTGCCATAAGGGTGGTGTCATCCACATATCTGAGGTTATTGATATTTCTCCCAGAAATCTTGATTCCAGCTTGTGTTTCTTCCAGCCCAGTGTTTCTCATGATGTACTCTGCATATAAGTTAAATAAGCAGGGTGACAGTATACAGCCTTGATGTACTCCTTTTCCTATTTGGAACCAGTCTGTTGTTCCATGTCCAGTTCTAACTGTTGCTTCCTGACCTGCATACAAGTTTCTCAAGAGACAGGTCAGATGGTCTGGTATTCCCATCTCTTTCAGAATTTTCCACAGTTTATTGTGATCCACACAGTCAAAGGCTTTGGCATAGTCAATAAAGCAGAAATAGATGTTTTTCTGGAACTCTCTTGCTTTTTCGATGATCCAGCAGATATTGGCAATTTGATCTCTGGTTCCTCTGCCTTTTCTAAAACCAGCTTGAACATCTGGAAGTCCATGGTTCATGTATTGCTGAAGCCTGGCTTGGAGAATTTTGAGCATTACTTTGCTAGCATGTGAGATGAGTGCAATTGTGCGGTAGTTTGAGCCTTCTTTGGCATTGCCTTTCTTTGGGATTGGAACGAAAACTGACCTTTTCCAGTCCTGTGGCCACTGCTGAGTTTTCCAAATTTGCTGGCATATCGAGTGCAGCACTTTCACAGCATCACCTTTGATGATTTGAAATAGCTCAACTGGAATTCCATCACCTCCACTAGCTTTGTTCGTAGTGATGCTTTCTAAGGCCCACTTGACTAAGGGGCCTCTAAGGGTCATATAAGGGGAAGTCAAAATAGATGACATTGGGAGCCATATTAAGTGAATTATTTTTAGACAAGAGCTACTTACTGGGAAACTGTACTCAACTACATTAAGCAACTGAAATCCCATCTTTAGCAAACTACCAAAATACTACCTTAGTTGATGCCTAAGTTTTATCCTCTTGTATCTTAACTTTGGGAAATATATGACTGTTTCAGTATTATTCAAAAGTATGAATTACAACAAACTGTCACTCAGTTCTCTAACCAGCCTCAAATGTAAGGCCAAATCCTCTATGATTCATTATTTGGTTTTTGACACAAGCAGCTTGACAATTAAAAAAGTGAGGAATTAAAGCAGGTAGCTAAGGTTGAATGGCGTCCTCAGGAGTCACATAGTTTGAGAGTAGTTTAAATACTGTGACCTTGAGTTTTCATTTGCAGCTTTGACTAGTGGGCCTTAACACATCAACTCAGAGAGGTGCATGAAATCATTATACTTCAGTATCCTTTCTGACCTGTTCTTTAAGCAGCAAGATGGCTTGTAGAAAATCTACTGAAAACCATTTTGAACTAACTATTTGTTCCCTGTCAGTTTTATTAATTGATTGAGCAGGGGAAAAAAAAAATGTGCTGAGTGAACAACAAGCAGAAAAACTATGTAACAAGTTTGCAGAATTGAATGTCTCAATTCCACTCTTAGCTCTATCCCCTTGAGAAAATTTGTGCTTTCATTTGATGAGGAATGTGGAAAGGAAATGCAGAAGTTCATTTTAACTCTTTAAAGTAGTTTTTCAATATTACAAATAGAAAGTTTTTTGTTTAACTCTTTAAGAATTTGACTTTCATAGTGGAATCTGGAAGGAAAAAGGAGAAACTTTTCAAAGTCATTCAGTGGAGAAAGATTACATTTTGAAGTAAAAATCAACACTGTGCCATTCCATGAGAAGTAACTAATAAACAGATTTGAGATGTGTTAAATTCAATCTGAAATTTTAAGAAAACTTACAGAATTCTATAGAAAGAGATTTTCACATTTTACAGCCAGTATTTTCAATTCTGAATTTCTAATCTGTTCAAAATTGCAGAACAAACTATTTCAGTTGCCTTTTCTTTGATCCATTGTTATCACTTATACAGAAAACTCTATTCCACATAGGTGTTAATACCATGACAACTGAATATCTAAATTTTAAAACAACATTCAGAGAAACAAAATAGCCATGGGAATTGTGACTTCAGAGCTCCCCATAATCAGTCCATAATCAAGTCTAACTATTATTTATTTTTTACTCATGTGAATATATAGAGAAATACACATTTGTATTTTAAATTTCTCCAGACCTTTCTACATCTATTTGTATATTTGAGTTGTGGCACAATAAACTCAGTAAACATTAAGCTTTGTGAGGGAAAAACACCGCCCTGTTTTATTTATACTAATGGAGAATTTGCATTCTAGCTTCCCAATTGGTTTTTGATTAAGAGAAAGCATGGAATTTGAAGTTTTATTTCAAATGAGACCTCTCTATGACACAAGGGATTGTACACCAGGACAGACAACCCGCTGTGGTTGTAGAAACCATAAAATGCCAACCAAAATGAGATCACTCTGATCACAGGGCTTCTTCTGAATTAGGTCAGTGTGACCAGAGCCAAGCTTGAGTGTTAGATCCAAGGAGAATGGGAAGGACAAGCCCCAAAGTGCATTTTCAGTTCCATTAGCTGAAACCTGTGATGTGTTCTCATTCACACTACAGGTGCGAAACCAAGTGTGCCAAGAAAAAAATCTATACAGTTCAATAAACAGCTTTGAGCTTTATCCCATATTCTAAGAACAGAAGCACAGAGAACCTAAATAGTCTAATTTTTAGTTAGCCAAATTAAATATTATTTAAGATATCTCTAAGAAATTTGGAGAGATATATTAGTACGTATAAAATGCTCTTAAATATAAGTAGTTTCTATAAAATATGTGAGTATTATACACAAATTATATATAAATTTATTACCTGTAAATACACATAGAAATATTAATATAAGCATGTGAATATATATTATATTAGATTTCCCTGGCCTGTGTCTATTGGACATCTAATTGAAATGCTTATTTTAGGAAATTGTAAAAAAAAAAAAAAAACTGTATCTTTATGCATTCCACCTGTGTTGTAGTCCACTTGTTCTTGTTTGTTAAAACCACTGTAATACAATGTTTACTTTGAGTGCTGTGAAGAAAAGGGAAAGTTGCTCAGTTGTGTCTGACTCTTTGTGACCCCATGGATTATGTAGTCCATGGAATTCTCCTTGCCAGAATACTGGAGTGGGTAGCCATTCCCTTCTCCAGGGGATCTCCCCAACCCAGAAGACAAACCGGGGTCTTCTGTATTGCAGGAGTGGATTCTTTACCAACTGAGCTACCAGGAAATCCTGGCAATTGAGTGTTGTGTCCTACTCCCAAATAATGTCCATTTCCATTCTTATAAATCAGATTTGGATTCTACTCATTTAAACTAATTAAGCATTATGAAAAGCTGCAATGCAGTATAATTAAGCATAATGCCTGAGATGCAGGAAACCCCAGTTTGATTCCTGGGTCAGGAAGATCCTCTGGAGAAAGGATAGGCTAACCACTCCAGTATTCTTGGGCTTCTCTGGTGGCTCAGCTGGTAAAGAATCCTCCTGCAGTATGGTAGAACTGGGTTTGATCCCTGGGTTGGGAAGATCCCCTGGAGAAGGGAACGGCTGTCCACCCCAGTATTCTGGCCAGGAGATTTTGGGCAGGACTGAGCAACTTTCACTTTCAAGTATATTTGTGATCAGAGCCTAGTAATTTGTCCTAACACAGTATAACTTACCTTTTCAGGGTAATTTTTCAATGTACTTATGTCTTAGTTTAATTCATCTTTTTTTTTCCCCCTATATACATGTCTTGCACCCCTAAGAGACTGCAAGCAACTAAACAAACTTATAGTGGTGCAATGGTAAAGAATCTGCTTTCCAACATAAGAGACAAGACAAAAGAGACACGAGTTTAGTCCCTGGGTGGGGAAGATCCCCTGGAGTAGGAAATGGCAACCCTCTCCAGTATTCTTGCCTGGACAATTCCATGGACAGAGGAGCCTTGTGGGCTACAGTCCATGGGGTCACAAAGAGTCGGACATGACTGAGCAACTGAGCACACACACAAACTTATATTTAATTTGTAGCTAAATCATTTCCCGACAAGGACACAATCAACTGGGCAGAGAAGACAAACACAGGAAACAGAGTGATGAAGTGCAGAACTGCATG
Organism: Giraffa tippelskirchi; assembly: GCF_054371585.1. NCBI lineage: Eukaryota > Metazoa > Chordata > Mammalia > Artiodactyla > Giraffidae > Giraffa > Giraffa tippelskirchi. Next base: position 116,241,110 of record NC_137277.1, read on the forward strand.
GGGCTGTGCAGAATAACTCACGATGTGTACTTCACTGTATGACGGAAATATTGACCTCAGTGTGCTCTTTGTCAAGAAGGTTCACTCCTGCATTTTACCTAAAGTAATTTTCTCTTTTCAGTTTTGTTTCTTATTTACTAGAAATATCTGCAAAATGCAAAAGGGATGCAAAGGTCTCCTCAGTGATTATAACTACAAATAGAGAAGCGGCAGTAACTTTTTCTCAGTGTGAAACAGAAATGTAAGATAATAGGGTCAAAAGGGAGTTTCAGAAGTCATCCAGTCCATCCATTTGCCTTTAGGCTGATTTGAACCCAAACTTGTCTAGACTGATTGCTATCTTCCCAATTTGGACAGCCTCCGGGAGAGAAATCCTAACCACCATTTTTAGTAACACAATCAGTGCTTAGCAGTTTTCACTCTGAGCAAATGCTTACATATTATATTGTAAAATTCCCTACGCCCTCTCAGTTTTTAGCTTTACCTCCCCATTAGATTTAGATTCTGTATTCCTGTGGCTTAATCATGTTTTTCTTATGCTTCTCCACATATCCTTAAATTTTCAAAATCTCTAAAGTTAGAAACTATCCATCCCCCAAAACCAAGTGTGTGCCTTGACTAGTGTAATTGACTGGCCTAGCTCCTGACTCCTATGATTCTCTTTTCATTTTCCATTCTTTTTACATATTTGTATACCTTAGTGTTGCCTTGCTCACTCCTGTTTTGTCAGTTAGGAATTGAATTTGGCTGTGACAAACAGATCTTTAAAAAGTCTGGTATAGAAAGGTGGTAATTCATTATCTCTTGTAAAAAATGTCCAGCGATGTTGATGTTCCGTAGCAGGGAAGGTGAGTTCAGGCCATGCATGATCTGAACCTCAGACTCCTGCATTTCCCTTTGGCCATCGTGTCACTTGCCTATAATCCTCAAGGTAGGCAAGCAGTCATAGAGGATCTCTGCAGCTCCAAATGTCACATCTATATTCCAGGAGGAGGAAGAATAAGATATCTCTACCAAGCAAGTAAACCTCCTTCTTTAGGAACTTTCCAGAAGCTTAATCTGTAAATTTGTATCTCTGTGCCATTGGCCAGAATTTTAACACACAACAAACCTCAACTGCACAAAAGATTGAAAGATGTAGTTTTTCCATTGTGCAAACATTGCTTCAGTGAATTTATATTTGAAAGAAGCGGATAATGGATATTTGGTAGCAATAAAAGTTTTTTCTATACATGATTTAATAGAACAATCAGAAAATTGGTTACTCACCAAATAAGTGTTGCAGTTGTCAGCTGAGGAATTAGTCACAGCCTGAAAGTTGAGAGTTATGTTTTATTTGGTGGCAGCATCTCAAGTAACACTGAGAGAACTGCTCTAAGATGGGGAGGGGAGACAACTAGGATATATAGGAGTTTTGCAACAAAGGGCAGATAGTAAAAACAAAAGGTTATTGTTAAAGAAAACCCGAAATCTCAAATTAAGGAATTTAGTACATTTCTATTTAAGGGAAGATGCAAGAGTCTGGGCTCATTGAAATCATGCCTTTTGATATGCACTTTACCTATCTAGGGCCAGTATCCTCTATTTTCACATCCTGAGTTTCCTCAGGGCTCAATGTAGGGAGTGGCTACAGTTTGATGACTGCTAGATGGCAGGTATTCTTTTCCTTTCTGAATTCCCTCAGGGCTCACCGGCTCACCTTGGCTTCCATCTATGATGACTGTGGCATCCTTTGTTTACTAATATGACAGGCAATATTCCATGTATCCATTTATTATTTCACTTATCACAGTTGTGTTGTGTTTGATAAACCTACATGAAGGTTCTAAAGGACAGAGAGCAGGATCTCAGCTGGTGCTATGGCTTTGACAACCAGGAAATCGAGATGTTTATACATATTAAACAAGCCTTTTTTTCCAGATACAATATTGTATAAATTAAGAAAATTATTCACTATATCTGGAAACTGTAGGAGAAGGGTCAGGATGTACTGTAATACAGAGTTCCAAATATCTGGACTGAAAGTTCATAGAGAATAGTTTCTGAGGAGTCAGTAAGGAATGGCTGCTGCCTGAGAAAGACTCCAGATATGGGAAGAAGGTTTCTAGGAGAAAGGTACTCCTTCCCTCCCATTCTCTCAATATTTTTTCCTTTCTTATACATTTTTTTCTCTTCCCTTTATACTGTCCCTGCATCTTACACTTTTTTAGCTTTTACATTTTTATTCCTTCAAGTTTAGGCTTAAACTTGAAATTTATTAGCTATCTGAATTTAAAAATCTTTTCTATTATTTCACATCTCTGGTCAACCAATCCTATTTCATCATTTCTTTTTTTACTATATTATTTGTCATCATATATAAAATTTTGTTTAATATGTTGAGAATGTCAAATTATGCTACACTGCTTTGCCTTCTCATTCTCTCCTTGACAGTAAATTTCCTTTTGCTTTGCTTTGTTTTAAAAAGACTATGATAGTCTCCAAGTAACTAAATATACCTCAGCTGTATTAATGCTTTTGACTTTTGTTTTGAAGGGTCTAATTACTTTCTCTTCAAGTTCCAAATTCTATCAGGTGGTTACTCCTGCCATTTTTTATATCCCCCAATAAATTCTTATCTGTGAGATCCCAATTAAGGAAGCCATTTTTGCCACATGATTCTAGAGAGTAAGCAGGCATTATATAGGCACTGGAACAGATCTTAATTAAAATTCACAGTCAAAATAGCATATTGGATAGTTCATATTTATGTATAAAGAAAGGGAGGAAAATGGGAGGGATGAAGGGAATATATATACACAGTATCATTTGAGGCCCATCACAATTCTGAAATTAAAATCCTGATGTCTGTGTAAGCAAAGAGCAAGGTGAAGAATTCTATGTGTTGAGAAATGTCAAGGAAAGCTGTTTTTTTTTTGCCTTGAAGGAAATTCAATTTTATCAAATTGTCTATGAACATAACTCAACCATTCTTCTCATTGGGTAAATCCACATCAGTGTGGTGGTATGCTTCTCTTTTGGATGGTCTGGTAAGGGGCTGGGGAACTCTTTGGGATGAAACTAAAGGTGTCTTTCACCATACCAGTCTGCGTTAGGAAGGTCTGTGTGGGTTAACCAGGGAAGATAATGTGGTTTTTCCGGTATTAATAGTTTATGTCTTTTAGGACCCTGAATTTGAGACAAATGTTACTGAATTGCATTCAGCATTATCTCCCAAATTACAATTGCTATATTTCTGGTTTATACATTGCACTGGATTTCACAACCCCCAAAATCAGGAAAAAATTGGGAGATCGGGATTGACATACATACTACTATATACATATAAGATGTGTGCTTAATCAGTCAGTTGTGTCTGACTCTTTGCTACCCCATGGACTTTAGCCCACTAGGCTCCACTGACCATGGGGATTCTCCTACCTGGGCAAAAATACTGGAGTGGGTTGCCATGCCCTCCTCCAGGAGATCTTCCCAACCCAGGGATCAAACCCAGGTCTCCAGCATTGCAGGTGAATTCTTTACCATCTGAGCCACATATACGATAGATAACTAATAAGAACCTGCTGTATAGCACAGGAAACTCTGCTTAATGCTCTGTAATGACCAATATGGGGAAAAAATGTAAAAAAGAGTAAATATATGTTTAGGTATAACTGATTCACTTTGCTGTATACCTGAAATTAACAACATTGTAAATCAAATATGCTCCAATAAAAATTAATTAAAAAAAATTATGGGACAAAAGTTGCACACATATAAAAAATAGATTGGATTTTTAAATTGTTGACATATCTTCTTTGCTCAAATAGAAATAATTAAATAATCCATATGGAAGAAATAGCACTCTTTCTTTTTAAATCTAGATATTGAGACAATCTTTATTGCATCAGATAATTTTTGTTTGGTTCTGGGCTAAATTATATTTCTTGATTTTTTTTCTCTTTGCTTGTTGTATTTTTCTCCAAAGTTTATTTAGTTCACCAATGTGTATTTCCTTTATCCTTCAATAATTTTTACATTTTTAGTTTTCTTTTCTTTCTTTATTTTTTTTTAAATTTTGGACATGTAATATTTTCTGTGAGAAATATTTCCCAAAGCACGTATAAATATTTCCAAAGTATTAAATTACGGACGGGAAAGTTGGACTGTAAAGAAGGCTGAGCACCAAAGAATTGATATTTTCGAACTGTGGTGCTGCAGAAGACTCTTAAGACTCCCTTAGACAGCAAGGAGATCAAACCAATCAATCCTAAAGGAAATCAACCCTAAATATTCATTGGAAGTACTGATGCTGAAGCTCCAATACTTTAGCCACCTTATATAAAGAGGTGACTCACTGGAAAAGACCCTGATGCTGGGAAAGATTTAAGGCAGGAGGAGAAGACGATGACAGAGGATGAGATTGTTGGATGACATCATTGACTCAATGGACATGAGTTTGAGCAAACTCTGGGAGATAGTGAAGGACAGGGACGCATGGTGTGCTGCAGAGTCAGACACAACTGAGCAGCTGAATAACAGCAAGAACTATAATTAGTTTACATGTACCTCTGTAAAGATCTAATTTATTAATACAGAGCAGAGTAGGTGCCATTAATTCAATCACAACTGATAGACTAGACAAGGAGCTGCAAATGAAATAATGTATGTCTAAGATAAAAGAACAAACACCTTATGTCTAAATGAAGGCTTTGTAGGGAAATATTAATTCATACAAACTTATTAAAACAGATATTAAACCTGATAAGGCTAAGACTGAGGAGTTGTGATAAGGTGAACAGACAAAGGGCAGGAAAATAGAATAAAATGAACATTACACTTTTCTGGTGTGTGTGGAGTAGGTTAATCTGGACTAGGTAAAGAAAATAATAGTCTGATAGAGCATACTATTTAAGGTTGACTTAACGTCAACTATTTTGTATGAACACAAAGAATTATTTACTTCAATATCCTGTTGTCACCTTCACAGTTAGGTGATGAAAACTATGTGAAAAGGAACTAAAGTGAGGTGTGAGGAAGGTAATATGATGTCCTTCAAAAGAGGGGCCAGGAAAGAAAGATATATGAAAATATTATATAAAAGTACTTGTTTTATATGAGAACATGCTCAAAGACTGTTTCATGGGTCAGTTATTACTTAAGGTTGTGTTCTTGGTATTTTTTTTTCAGAGTTGAGTATTAATGCTAGTTTCATGCTCTTTTTCATCAACTCAGTCTTTGGAAATGTAATTTTATTTACATATTGGATAAATATTTGCTAAAAATCTAATATAGGCCAGTCATTATGCTGAACTATGAAGATATTCAGATGGTTCATGTCCTGTAGGGGTTCCCATCATTTTATGTGAATACAACTGATTAGCAAATAATTGTAAACTAACTGATAGAAATACATCGTTGCCTTTATTTTTTATCTTTTAAAATTATTTTTCATTTTTTCATTTTGAAAATTTTATTATTATTATTGTTTATCATTGCCTTTAGAGAGGCTACAATTAGACCTAAAGCTCAAGTTTCCTAGAGGAATACTATTATGGATCAGTTACAAATATAACCAGCACTTGGAGGAAGTATGATCAGAAGAAAGTGATTTTTTTTTTTTTTTTTTTTTTTACCTAGAATCACATCAAAAAACTAGGTTTGAAATGGCTGAGGAATCCATTGAAAAAAAATTTTAAGTTGTACACTTCAGGCCTCTTTCATTTGCTATTGATCATAATATCTTTAAATGCCTTAAACAAGTGAGGATTTATTGGCTGAGATAACTTCATTTTGGGTCTTGCCCAATGATCCTATTGACTTCAGAATTCTCACTAATCCAAATTCAGGGAAAATGGATCTCATGTTGCTAACATTTTCAAGAAAAGTCTTGGGCCTGAATTTCTGTAGCTCCTACCCTGTGCCTTCTATACCATTCATTAGGAATTAAATCAGAGTGTCAGAAATCCACTCTTCCCCTCACCTTTCTCCGTCTGTCTTTAATCCGCCAGTACTCATCCCAGTACTTGTATTATTATGTCCTTTCATTTCCACTCATCACCACGGAACTGTAATCATCACAAAGGCTCTCATTTTGTCTTATTTTTTTTTCTGTCTGCCACTGTGCCCTCTATAATTCGCAGTCTACTGTGTGCAGAACTCCCTACATACTCAACTTAATCTTTCACAGATCTCAACAGCTTCTTGGTAAAGAACATCTGGCCTGCCCTGATTACCTTGTAGACCTCTCAAATGAAAATAGATTTTCCCTAACAGTTCTCCTACCACTGGCCCTAAAGTTGGGGTCAATTTTCTTCATCCTCCTTACTGCTGCATGCAAGCAATTCTTCATCTCTCCCTAAAAATATTCAGCTTTATAGCTCATGCCATCAGATTATTTTGTCCACTACTCTTTATTTGTTATCATCTACTGAAACCCAGGTCACTCCCTCCTCTTTCTCCTTGACTGTGGCTCTGTCTCACCAGTACTACTTTTGTCTTAATTCTTGGCAAATTCTATATACTTTTAGGTAAATTTTATAACTTCGCCTTTTAATTTCTGTACCCAACCTCACCAATTCACACCAATCAGCATTCTCTAGCATCTAGACTGTGCCATTGGTAATCGTGGCAAGTCCTTCATCATCTCAGTTTTTTGAAGCCCTCTGCACCCACTACCTCCTATTTTCTAGCTTATCACCTCTAGTACCTCTTATTACCTCTAGTATTTCCACCCCTGCAAACCACCAAGACATTATACCCATTTATACTTGCAGATTTTCCCAGATTTAGTAGACATCCTCGATGTGTTCCCTTTCCTCTTTATTTGTCTTCAGTATCATAGTCTATCATTTTCAGAGTCTATCACTTCACTATATGGTACCTCAACCCCCTAGCCATCCACTTGTTCCCTCATATTCTACTGGTAAAGCCAAAACCCTATTTAGATCCAACTCTTATTCCTATTTTGTCCCTCCACCTGTGTAACTGAACCTGGCTGGAAGAAAGCAAATAACCATGCTGACTGATTTCACTTTAAATTCATAACCATAAACCTCAATTTTGCCTTAATGTTATCAGCCAGTCGTATTATACATTTCTAGTTAATTTACTGTCCTTGAAATCTATTTCACATCTTGTTATCTCTCTCAAAGTAGCATTTTCTTAGCCATCCTCACTCACAATTAGTGATTTTACTTTCTGCATGGCTGAAAACACTGAATTAATCAGGAAAAAGGCACTGACTCACATCACTAGAGATGCCTACTTTTTGGCATCTGCACTTACACACTCACCTTCTGACTTGTTACTATAAGTGACCCACTCATAGTCTTATCTGAAGCTACTACCAGATCTCATCTGTTCTGAGCTAATCAAGCACATTGTTCCAGCTCTCCCCTCTCCTACACCAGTCTTTTCTTAACCTTTTCCATTTCATAAACATGCAGTCATATTATATCTTCCATCTTAATATATACATATATTATTTCTAACTCTACTTTCCCTGGTATCTGTTGTGCTATTTATTTTTCTTCTGTTCATTGTCTCCATTTCTCCTACTCTCATTCTCTATTAAACACATATAATCAGACTTTCACTTCTGTCACTCCCATGAAACTGCTGTCATCAAGGTCATCAACAACATCCATAAGAATATACCCATTGGTCAGCTTAAAAACTGTCCTCTTAATTTCTGCATCAGCAGTTTCTCACATAGCTGATCACTTCCTCTTAGTACACATTCTTCACTAGTCTTTTAGGATACCATCACAAACTGTTGGTATTCTTAGCTCACTTCTTGCTCTTTTTCCATCTCATTTGCTATTCCCCTATTCTCCTAAAACAACCTTAGTACTTGGACTTCTTATCTACTTAACTACACTCTGTGATTTCATTTAGTCTCATGGCTTTACTGTCATCTATGTACCAATGACTCCCATTTTTTTTTCCAGTCCAGACTACTCTCTAACTCCATAAATGTACTTATAACTGCTTTCTTGAAAGTTCCACTTGGATGTCTAACAGATATCTCAAACTCACATGCCCAACATATTCTCCATTCTTCAAAACTGTTATACCTATAGGTTTTTCCTTCTCTATTGGTGACAAGTCTTAGTTTCTCACAGCAAAACTATTGGCTAGATCTCTCTTTTTAGTCCCCCATAATGAATCCACCAGGATATGTTATTAGCTATACATTTTAAATATATCCAAAATCCTATCACTTTTCATTAGCTTTACTGATATGTCTAGCAATTATCTTCTACTTTGATGACTGCAATATTCATGTAACTGGTTTCCCTTATTTCAACACTGTCATATCATACTCTGTTCTTTCAAAGTCAACAGGTGACCATTTAAAACTTTCAGATAATATCAGATACATCACTGCTTTACTGTAAACATGGAGTTTCTTTTCATTATATTCAAAATAAAGTCTAAAGCCCCTCAGTGACATATGAAACTTGTATAATCTGGCCCCTTGTTGTTTGTCTGGCCTCATCTCTAATTGCTGATTCCACCCCACAACTTCTTTTTTTCTTCAAGTATATTTGCCTTCTTACTGTTTATAAAATATATCAGAGATACTTTTGTCTTTAATCCTTTGCATGAGTTGTTCCATAAAAGAGAGCGGGCGGGGGGAAAGTTTTATTATTTGATTCTTTTAGAATGCTTGTAATCAGAAAGAGTTCAAGACTCTAATGGGTGATTGCAGTAGTGGAAAATTGATTGCCTTGGACAATAATTAGATTGGCAATTTTTTTAAGGAAGAAAATACTTAACTCTCTGCAGAGAATCCAACCTGATGTCAATTACTTATAAGGAGAACATGAAAAAAACACCATGCAAAGTTTTAGTAACCAGTTTGGATTTAAGAAGAAATAGGTTTCTGAGTGTTCAGATGTATTTATCTTAGTGTTTTATCTTTACAATTCTGAGATGAATATGGGACACAAAAGCCTTTTGGAGCTTTATTTTGGTGATTGCACAGGCTCACTTCACCTTCCTTATCTTCTGTCCATGTACAGAATCCTATTTTTCTGACACTACAGTTAGAATGAAAGTGAAGAAGGCTCTGGACCTTAATCTTGTCCTTGTTTCCTCATCAGATTCTAAAGAAATTACAGTCAGTTTTAAGGTTAGGCTAAGGAACACCTGCCTGCACCAACATATCACCTCAAGACATTTATTAGGTATCATGAACTGAGTCATAGCAGAATCATGAGGAGGCACAGCTATCACATGCGTGAACCTTGGCCTCAGAGCTTCCAGTTTAGTGACTAAATGAGACAAGCTAAGATATCCCTTTACAAGTTCATTTGCACTCAATAGTGTATATGTGTGTATGTATTTTTCAACTATTTCTTTATATCATGCCTTTGTAACTAGTTTTAAAGACAATTGTGTAATCTGTGCGGTATATACTGGTTACCTGAAGAACTTGATTAGTGTTGGTTCCCTTGGAGCTTTTTCAGCTAGATATGTGTTGAGCATACAGCGCTGTCCAGCTCTGTGAGTCAAACTTTAGCTAAGCCTTATTAATAAATAACTGAAATTCTGAATCTTGGTGCTGCTGTACTGCTATTTTTTGTATCAGGACTATAGAAAGCAGTTGTGCACTGGTAATTTTGCCATGGGCCTCCCAGATGGCTCAGTGATAAAGAACTGGCCTGCCATTGTAAGAGACATGGGAGATGCGGGTTCGATCCCTGGGTTGGGAAGATCCCCTGGAGAAGGAAATAGCAACCTGCTCCAGTATTCTTGCCTGGGAAATCCCATGAACAGAGAAGCCTGGCAGGCTACAGTCCATGGGGTCACAAAGAGTTAGACATGACTTAGCGACTATACAACAGCAACAACTTTAACAAAAGCCTTAGACAATTTCTCTTCTACAGAGTACAATACAAAAAAAGGAGAAATAAGTCAACTTTCAAGTGAAGAAGTTCAGCCATTTATATCTACTTATACATGAGCCTCAGCATGACACTAAAGAAAGAGTATGTGTGTGTTAGTCACTCAGCAGTGTCCAATTCTTTGCGACCCCATGGACAGCAGCCTGCCAGGCTCCTCCATCCATGGGATTTTCCAGGCAAGAATACTGGAGTGGGTTGCCATTTCCTTCTCCAAAAGAAAGAACATGAGGAGGAATGTTATGAAGTAGAAATAGTTTTCTCAAAGGACTGTTTCCTGTCTTTAGGAAAAAGTTATTTTTAATAAGTGATTACCTTAATGCGTCTGATCAGTAAGTGTGTTGTGTAATAATTGGCTAACAATTAATTTTCATTAGAGTTTAGTTTCTTAAAAGTGAGTTAGAGATACAAAATACAGATAGTTTCTCCTCTTATAACTGAGGAAAATAGCACAGTTAACATTAAGTTTTATTTTTTTTACATTTGCTTGGTCTAGATATTATATACATTAACCACAGGGCTTTCCAGGTGGCACTAGTGGTAAAGAACCCATCTACAATGCAGGAGATATAAGAGATGCAGGTTTGATCCCTGGGACAGGATGATCCCCTGGACAAGGGCATGGCAATGCACTCCAACATTCTTGCCTGGAGAATTCCATGGACACAGGAGCCTGGCAGGCTATAGTCCTTAGGATCACAAAGAGTCGGACATTACTGAAGCAACTTAGCACACACGTACACTAACCACAGCAGACTATTGCTGCATCTTATTTTTCTATTAGCTTGGATTAAGCTGGCTTTTCTGGCTCTAGAGAGAATGACACCAGACTAAATATCGTCCAAAATACAGAGAATGAATTGGAAGGAGCAGTAGTTTTGAAAGGGCTCATTGATCTTACTTTTGAATAGTTTGTCATTGGCCAAGTGATGATGGCCCAAACAATACTCAGTCCTTTTCCTCTGCTTTTCCCATGGTCTGTACTAAAAACTTTGGCATTTATTCAAGAGTAAGACAAGTAGAAAAAAACTTCAAACCACCAAATATCTTGAACATTCGTATTTATTCTCAGTTATTTTTATAGAATCTGGGTTAAAGATGAAAATATGGGACCTACTATTGAGTTATGCCTTCAATATAAGAGGATCTTTACCCTCCAGGAAATGTCCTTCTGTCATGTTTTTCATAACCAGTTTCTTCGAGGGAGGAAAATAAAAGCTTAGACAGAGTACCTTTATCTTTTATTTACAATGGATGTGCATCTCTTTAAAGTATTTAATTGCTGATCTCTCTCTATTTTACTGTACTTTCTCCTGAATTGCCTTAAGCCCTATTCTCATCTGCAAATTCTGCTTCACCAACTTTTTCACTCTTGCTGCAGCAGCTCGCAAGTTCTCTTTCCTGAGCTTCCATCTTCTGCTGTGCTTTTCCTATTTTACTATCTTTTTGAGTCATCCTACTCACTTTAGCAACCACCTACCTACCTATAACTCCTACTTTTCCTTCTCTCCTGAAATTTAGGCATATATTTCTGACTGTCTCCTACACACTTCATATGTATTCCCCACAGGCATATGAAGCTCATGTCCAAATCTGGATTCATCACTTTTTTTCTACTCTAATCTACTATTCCTTCTGCCTATTTTGTGTAATTTTGTCATGATCCATAGAGTGATCCAAACCATGCTTTTGAAATAATTCTAGAATATTCCTTTTCTTTTGCCTTACCCAAAATACCAAATTCAAATTACTCTCACTCTCAGCTAACTTCTAGAATCTACCAACTTCTGCCCATCTAAACAGACTCTAAGTTCTTCTCATAATAACACTTCAAGAATGTTAAGGTAATGACATGAGACTGTTTTTGCCACTTTTGCTAACCTGTCCTGATACATACTCTGTTTAGTCAGCAAAACTGTATACTATCTTTAAAAAGTACAAATTGAATATTCAATCTCTTGTATAAACATAGTAGATGAATTATAAGTGCCTTAGCAAAGCAGATATTTGGCCCCTGTATATTTCTTCAGCCTTATCTTCTGGTCCTTCTTTTGCACCCTAGATTTCAGCTGACCCCAAGCTTCCTGAATCAGTTACAATTATTTAATGGCATTTGGTTTTGTATATCTTGTCCCCATTCCTTGAAACATCTTTACTATGAGATCTTGTTCCTGTTTATCAGAAAATCCTCATGTATGAAAACTCAGTCCGGGCATCTTATCTCTAAGAAGGTTTTCTGAAACTGAACTGTCCTTTCACATCTGCCTACCCATATCTTAATGTGGCATTACATTTACTCATTCATTACTTGATTTATTCACCAAGTATTTACTGAACATCTGTAGCATGCTTGGCCATTTGCTGGGTGTCTCTAATCTCTAATGTTCACAGACAAGGAGAAAACAGGCCTGTAAACAAGCACAAAGTGATGTGAACTGTTTTTCGAAACTGCAAGTGAAATAGTGTGATGCGAGATGAAGGTCATAGGTATATCAATCAGGATTTGTACAGAATGTCAGAAATCACTGTATTTAAACAAAAGAAATTTAAGACAGCAATTTTTTACATAGTTGTTGGAAGAATTTAAAAGTTAACAGTAGACTGTGAGGTAATATAGAGATTAGCAGCATTGGAAAGGCACTATCACCTCCAGACTGGAGAGAAAAAGGAATAATACTGTAGTACTGGTCCCAGTTTGTCCCAGGACAGCTAGAGCCATGGAAGAGATGGAACTGGTGCCAGAGACATGATTGGATAATGTAGAAAGAGAGAGGGAAGAACTCCCATCTCTTATCCCTTCTAGCCATGATTCCCACTGGTGAACTTAGCAGCTGGCAGATACATGTAGGAATCTTAGAAATGCAGCATTGATCGTTGAATTTCTCATTTATCGTATGGGATAGGAAGGCCTACCTTGATAAGCTAGTGTGATAATTAGAGATAATGTCAAATAACTTGATACTGCATCTGGAAAACAGTATTCTCTGAATAAAAGATAACCTATTGATTTGCATATATTCAACATCAAATGGCAACAGTTTCAAAACAAGATATTTACCAGTCTGCCTCATTGTTTGTACTTCTAAAACTTAGCAGATTATCTGAAATGTGATTCTAACCCATAATTATGATTAATGTATGTGTTGATAACATTCAAACATTTATGATTATATGTGCTAAGTTAGATGCTAAGGATACACAGTGCATTCTTGTTTCATGATTCAGTGGATCTATTAATATTTCATCATGAGATATTCCTTGTCCCCACTTCTATCTCTACCCCAAACTTTTTAGTGGTTTCTTACAGTCTACTTCCATAAAACAAGAGAAAAATGAATGTCACCCTGAATTAAAATCTTCTGCAGTGTCTGCTGTTACTGTGTAGGCTGAAGTTTTTCTGTCTGGGACACTTCAGGGATGAACTCTGAGAAGATGCTAACTGCTGAACCGGCAGTGTAAAGAAGAATTCTGTGCCCACTGAGCATGATGTACTCTATTCATTAAAGCAAGAGGAGAAAAACTTTTGGAAACCAGCTCTTAGGGAGATATGTAAATTGAATTTTTCTTCCATTTTTTTTTTAATGGCAGCTTTGAGATGCTTATTCAAATAGATAGAAATCATATACCTTCTATAATTGATTAAAAACAGCAGTGTTTTAAAGGGTTTTCGACCAGGCATAAGTTTACATTTCATCTGGGCATTTTCTCCCATAAAATAAGAAACACTTTAAGGTTTATATTCTGAAAAGTTTCTGGCAATTGCAATTCTGAAGTATAAGCTTGAGTGATCAATTTTGACTAGTCATTTTCTGTCACAATTGAATGCAAATATGGTGATGAAGCTTAAAAGGAAGATGTATTTGAAAAGCATTGCCCAACATTATTGGTTATTGTTTATAAAAGAGGTGCTACAAGAGGATTTTCATAGCACTCTTGGTCTTGGACAGTAGCTCTTTGCAGAGATGGGGAGAAAGATCTATCAAGTAAAATTGATCAGTCTTCATGTATTTCTCAGAGTACTACTCCTCTTTTTTTCTGATATATTTACAATGTACAGAGGTTTGCATTTAAACCTAGATGGAAAAAAGTTGTAGCCAATTGTCCTTCACGAAAGAAAATTTATAATGGTTGTATTTTAAACGGAAAGGAAAAGATCTCAAATAGCAGTACTAAGATGCAAGAGGAATAGTGTGTAAGTGAGTGAAAGTCACTCAGTTGTATCTTACTCTTTGTGACCCCATGTACTGTAGCCTACCAGGTTCCTCAGTACATGGGATTCTCCATGCAAGGATACTGGAGTGGGTTGCCATGTCCTTCTCCAGGGGATCTTCCCAACCCAGGGACTGAACCTGGGTCTCCTGCATTGCAGGCAGATGCTTTACCATCTGAGCCACCAGGTAAGCAAAGATATTAATAAATATATAAGTAAATCTAAAGCAATATTGTATTAATGAGGCTTCATTTAATTTAGACAGAACTAAATGTCAATGCAAGACATGGTGGAGGGGTGATTGGAAATAAAGTTTTCTTTGGTTGGTCTGCATAAAGCATTTAAATGGTCTGACAATAGTGGTCCTCATGGGGCAGTGGGTATAGGGAGGTAGTGGGTTTTAATCAGAGGTTTGAAGTTCCTGCCAGCACATTTCCTTTTTTTTTCTTACCCAAGAAGCATCTCTCTTATTCACTCATGAGAGAAACTTTTTGAAATCTTCACTATTTAATATCTAATCAGAAATTTTGTGGCTAAAGAACAGAACATTTTTGGCAACAGAATCTGGGGAGGTCTAATCTAAATAGGTCATTCTTAATTTTGGTTTATAAAAGTATATTTTGATTTAGAAACAGTCTATATACTTTAAATTCTAAGATTTGTTTTTTCCTACATTAGATAAAACTTACATATCAAATTTCCATTTTTTAAGCATTTCGAACATGTACTTGGGAACAAAATTATGAGAAAATGCAATGAAATTATATAGTGTACAATTCTTAAACAGCAAAGCATTTACCTTAAATGGTTGATGCAAAGATATACACTAGAAAGATCAAATACTAACAAGATTTTTAATATATACATTTCTAAATAATTGCAGAAACAATGTCATAAGATGATATAACATTCATCAAGTTTATTTATCAAGCATCTATCAGAGAACCTGGTCACAGTATCTCAGTAAGTATTTGTTGCATGATATGTACAAAAGCAGTTCAGATGAAGGTACAATAAAAATTGGGTGACTATGGAAGACTAACAGAAAAGGGATTTCAGTTGAGAAGTAGGACTGAAATTTGTTTTTGAATAACTGGAGAAAAACATGGGAGAAAGCATACTAGATTGATGCAATAGTGTGATTAAAACCAGAGGAACAAGAAAGCAAATCCAAATCCATAATCTTTTTACAGCAGCCCTCAGACTTAGGATAATATGATGTTTGAAGGGCATAACAAAATAGACATTACATGAAATGATATGTTTATTTAGTTGCAGTATCTTGAGAGAGGAAGTGGTTGCTTCCAGGAGGTGCAAGAAATTAGGATACAAAAAGTAGGTTACCTTCTGAGAAGGAAATGACTTCCTTGGATAACTAGCAAGTGTTCATTGGTCCAGTACCGAAGGATTCGACTTGGCTAGTCAGCCTGAGATAACTGAGAAATAGCTATAGGGAAGCAAGTAGAATGGTGACAAGTAAAACAGATAACATTGTAGATACCTGGAAAACTTCTTACTGGGAAGGATTACAGATGTGTCGGCCTCCTTCCAAAGAGCTCATGTTTGCCATGTGGTAGACTTACTTTTTTTTGATAAAAGTCACGCTAATGGAGATGCATCTAGTACTTGCACTGTAGTTTAGAGAAAATGTTCCATACCTGAAACAATTCAATTTAAGATTGCTTTGGATTTGGGAATTTATTGAGTTGTGGTTTCAAAACTAACCCTGGCAATAATACTCTAGGATTAAAAAATTCCTGTGATAGAAGCTCTAGGGTGGATTGTTGTTGTTCAGTAACTTAGTCATGTCCTACTCTTTGTGACTACCCCATGGACTGCACCATACTAGACTTTCCTGCCCTTTACTATCTCCCTGAGTTTGCTGAAACTCATGTCAATTGAGTCAGTGATGCCATCCAACCATCTCATCCTCTGTCACCCCCTTTTCCTCTTGCCACCAATCTTTCCCAGCATCAGGGTCTTTTCCAATAAGTCACCTCTTTGCATCAGGTGACCAAACTATCGGAGCTTCAGCATCAGTACTTCCAATGGATATTCAGGATTGATGTTCTTTAGGATTGACTGGTTTGATCTTGCTGTCCAAGAGACTCTCAAGAGTCTTCTCCAGCACCACAGTTTGAAAGCATCAATTTTTTGGTGCTCAGCCTTCTTTATGGTTCAACTCTCATATTTGTACATGACTACTGGAAACAAAAACATAGCTTTGACTAGATGGACCTTTGTTGGCAAAGTGATGTCTACATTTTAATACACCATCTAGGTTTGTCATAGCTTTTCTTCCAAGGAGCAAGTGTCTTTTAGTTTTGTGGCTGCAGTCACTATCTGCAGTGATCTTGGAGCCCAAGAAAATGAAATCTGTCACTGTTTCCCCTTTTTCCACATTTATTTTCCATGAAGTAATGAGATCAGATGCCATGATCTTAGTTTTCTGAATGTTGAGTTTTAAGCCAGTTTTTTTACTCTCCTTTTTCATCTTCATCAACAAGCTCTTTAGTCCCTCTTCACTTTCTGCTATTATAGTGGTAGCATCTGCATATCTGAGATTATTGATATTTCTCCTGGTAATCTTGATTCTAGCTTATGAGTCATCTAGCCCAGCATTTTGCATGGCGTACTCTGCATATGAGTTAAATAAACAGGATGACAAAATTGGGAAAGGAACCGTGATGTACTCCTTTCCCAATTTTGAACCAGTCTGTTGTTCCAAGTCCAGTTCTAACTTGCTTCTTGTCCTGCATACAAGTTTCATTATGCGGTAATTTGAACATTCTTTGGCATTGCCTTTCCTTGGGATTGGAATGAAAACTGACCTTTTCCAGTCCTGTGCCCACTGCTGAGTTTTCCAAATTTGCTGGCATATTGAGTGAAGCACTTTCACAGCATCATCTTTTGGTATTTTAAATAGCTGAGCTGGAATTCCATCATCTCCATTAGCTTTGTTTTTAGTAATGCTTCCTAAGTCCCACTTGATTTCACACTCCAGGATGTCTGGCTCTACATGAGTGACCGCACCATTGTGGTTATCTGGGTCATTAAGATCTTTTTTGTACAGTTCTTCTGTGTATTCTTGCCACCTCTTCTTAATCTCTTCTGCTTCTGTTAGGTCCATGCCATTTCTGTCCTTTATTGTGCTCATCTTTGCATGAAATGCTCCCTTGGCATCTCCAATTTTCTTGAAGAGATCTCGAATCATTCCCATTTTATTATTTTCCTCTATTTCTTTGCATCGTTCACTTAAGGCTTATTTATCTACAATGGATGATTAAGTATATATTTTTAAATTAGGCCTATTATAAAAGAATAGGAAATATTTTAAGATCTCTCATACATGTTTTTGTATAAAAGAAGATCTCTCTTTGTGGCCACTGTTTTTTTTTTTTTTTCCTGTAGCTTCAGTTCAGTTCAGTTGCTCAGTCATATCCAATTCCACAACCCCATGGACAGCCGCATGCCAGGCTTCTTTGCCATCAGCAAAATCCAGAGCTTTCTCAAATTCATGTCCATCAAGTAAGTGATACGATCCAGCCATCTCATCCTCTGTCATCCCCTTCTTCTCCTGCCTTCAATCTTTCCCAGCATCAGGGTCTTTTCAAATGAGTCAGTTCTTCACATCAGGTGGCCAAAGTATTGGAGTTTCAGCTTCAGCCTCAGTCCTCGCAATGAATAGTCATGACTGATTTCCTTTAGGATGGACTGGTTGGATCTCCCTTCAGTCCAAGGGACTCTCAAGAGTCTTCTCCAACACCACAGTTCAAAAGCATCAATTCTTCTGCACTCAGCTTTCTTTATAGTCCAACTCTCACATCCATACGTATGACTCCTGGAAAAACTGTAGCTTTGACTATATGGACCTTTGTTGGCAAAGTAATGTCTGTGCTTTTTAATATTCTATCTATGTTGGTCATAGCTTTTCTTTCAAGGAACAAGTGTCTTTTAATTTCATGGCTGCAGTCACCATCTGCAGTGATTTTGGAGCCTCCCAAAATAAAGTCTGTCTCTTTTTCCATTATTTCCCCATCTATTTGCCATGAAGTGATGGGACCAGATGCCATGATCTTTGTTTTTTGAATGTTGAGCTTTAAGCCAACTTTTTTGCTCTCTCCTTTCACTTTCATCAAGACTCTCTTGAGTTCCTCTTCACCCTCTGCAATAAGGTTGGTGTCATCTGCGTTTCTGTAGCTTGCACTTTCTTTATGAGGGAAATGCAATAGCTGAGGAGAACTCAATAGGTATAATTATACAAGTGAATTCCACAAAGACTGTTTTTGTTGGCTTTGTTTAATGAATTATCCACAAATGCTTAGAGTACTGACATGTAGTAGGCATTCAACATCTATGTTCTGAAATAATTAATTTGTATTTTGATATTTATAAAAATGCCTAGTTAGTTTATAATTATTAGTGTGGGTTATTTTGGAACTTAAACAGTCTATCTCTTTTCCAGGTAAAAATAATATTTTTCAAAGTTGAGTTTCTAAAATGATGCTACTAGTTCACTAAGAGTATGAACTTAAATCACTATATTGATGCAAATTGCCTGAAATTAAAGTTTTCAGATTTTATTCTGTGTGAGAAATGCACAGATGGGTTAATATTTCATATATGCACACTCTGGGCATGTTCTACAAATGTAAATATCCTTGCTGGAGAGTGTTTAGTTTAGTTTAGAGACTCATTTACTTAGATTGTAGGAGCCAAGTAGATAGTTGTGTTAAAGCAGTTTTAAACTGTTATCTATTAATAGAAACATGTTTTGTTGGAATAGTGAATAGTTTATAAACACTTGACTACTTTTAACCTAGACCATTATTGTCACTGCTTAAAGTACTGGTGGCTCAGAGGGCTTCCTTGTTGGCTCATACAGTAAAGAATCTGCCTGCAATGCAGGAGACCTGAGTTTGATCCCTGGATTAGGAAGATCCCCTGGAGTGTGGAACGGCATCTCACTCCAATATCCTTTCCTGGAGAATTCCATGAGTAGAGGAGTCTGATGGGCTATAGTCCATGGGGTCAGAAGGAGTTGGACACAACTAAGTGACTTTTACTTTCAAAGTGTTCTGAGGGCTGATTCCTTAGAGATGATAAAACTGATATTGTATAAGACAAGAAAAACACCTATCTTAGCTTTGAAAATTATTTTTTAAAAAGTAGACTCAGTGCAGGGGGCATGGGTTAGATCCCTGTTCAGGAAAGTTCTGCATCCCATGTGGTGCAGCATAACCCCTCCCCCTGCAAAAAATGAAAGCAGTACACACAAGTCTGCAGTGTACTTGTGCTAAGAACTTTCTATGTTCTCTCTCCCCCACTCCTCCCCCTTGCTCTCTTCTCTTCCTCCTTTTAATAATGAATATATTTGCATCCAGATATAGCTGTTTAAACCCATGGTTTTCAACTGGGTGATTTTGCTACCCAGAGAATACTAGGCAGTGTCTGGAGGCATTTTTATTGATTATCATTTCCTGGGAGATACAATTGAAGTTTAGTGATTAGAGGCCAGGGATGATGCTAAATATCCTACATTATATAGGACAACACCTCACAGCAAAAAAAAAATTACCTGGTCCCAAAAAGCAGTAGTTCATTTGAGAAACACTGGTTTAAACTAGAAAAAAGATCATGTCTTCTTTGGAAAAAGAGTGCATACTGTCCATGTCTTCATAGAAACTATTATTACTCTGTTTAATTGGAAAGAAAATAAGCATTTTCACCAAAATATTTTTATATGTGTGCTATTTCAGAATCATTGGAGGACTATTAAATTAAATGATTCCCCGTGTTAAACATTGTCGTCTTCTAATATCTCAGTCAAAATGATCACTGCTCTTCCTGAGCCATTTAGCAATTAAAATGGGAAAAAATATAGGTGAGGGCAAAGTGGAGTTGGGGAGAGATTGGAGAGAAGGAGAAACCAAATTCCAATAGAATCAGAGTTACAAAAAAACATAATATTTGAGGGAATCCCTTGGTTTATCAAACTCTGATTCCAAAGCAGTGCTTCTCTTATAGTAAGATATGTAAATAAATTTGTACAATCCAAAAATTATTCACATTTGCACACAGCTTCCCAAATGCCAATTTCAATAGTCATAACATTGTAATTGAAATTATATGCTGGAAAATGTCATAAACATGCTGTGCAATGGTGGGCTTCATATGATAATCAAGCAAAAGCTTCAGACTATAGAGTAGGTTTGGTTTAATGCATTTCTGTTTTTTTTGTTTTAATTTGAAAAACAAAGGAACATCTTTTCAAGCAATAGATTGCTTGATTTAAAAAAAGAGGTGGTGACTGTTAAGATTAAGGAAAAGAAGATTTCATATAATTGTTAGTTACCACATAACTGTTACTGATGCTAAGTCATTTAAAGCCATAAATCTTCATTTCTTTAAAATTTAAAGTTTAAAATTTCTTTAAAATGTATAAAAAATTAACAACACATCTTTCAGAAAATAGTAGTATATTTTTCCATTCTTCACAGAATTTTAAGATTTATTTTTATCTATTGTACTATAACAATAAATCTTGCAGAAAAAGTAAGTGTATGAAAAAACCTATTTTCTCATAAGTGTATTTTGCTATTTGGCATATTTATGAAGTATGGACTTTCCCATGTATCCTTTTATTTAAAACATCATATTATACAGCATTGCAATCTGGTCTATAATTCTTGTTTTAGTAAACTGTAATTCTGAAATAGGAAAGAAAAGGTATTTCCAGTCTTTAATGAAACATTATTAAAAAGTAACAATTATAAAAGATTTTGCAATGAATTTATCCAAATTTTGAAAATCTTTGGAGAGAATCCCATATACCTGCAAAGGTAGAATATTTGCTCCTGAGCAGTATTTTAAGAGCTTTCTTTACACTATCATTTTCAGGTATGCAAAGATAAATTTGTGGATTGAATGTCATAGAAACTAATTGAAAATCTTGATTAACTAGAATTGGATGCCCAGACAAATTGATTTCTCTAGTTATCACTTTATCTAAAATGTCTCTTTTGATTCAACTTGCACTGTTGAAAATATTTCTAGACTATAATACTCAATTTCCCTGTTTTCATAATTAGATGAAAGAAGTGACTCTTTCCATGTTGGCTGATTGTCTTGTTGTGTCCCAGGATAATTATTCTATAACAGTTCCTATTACAGAATATTGCAGTTGTATAATCTGTAAAGACTGGAAATGATAAAGCATTGGACTACTTTTTAACTGAAATTGCTGAAGTGAGCCTATTTTTAAACTCATTTGTCTTGCTGTTTTAATGTATAAAACAAAGAAATGTTTTAGTAATGTTAAGACTATGATTATTTGGTCTCCTGGTGTTTGAAGTTTGAATGTACTTCTAAGTTACCTGTGATTCTCTAGGGATCAGGTGGAAAGTCAATATTAACAAACAGGTGTTCCAATAACCCAGAGCTTCTTAGCCCTACATTATTAACATTTTGGCCCAGACAGATTTTTGTTGTGGGAGGAGGGAGCTGTTAAACATATGGAGTGCCAAGTGCAATGTTTAAAAGTATCCCTGTAGGACCTTACCTTCCCCAGCTTTGACAACTCAAAATGCCTTCTGACATAGTCCCTTTGAAAACCCTTGCTGTGTCCTGTTAAAATTAAACTTACATTTTCACTATATCGAGCTATGTGGACATAGTACATTCTTTTAATGTCTCTCTTCTAATTGTTTCCGATTTATCTTGGAAAAATTGGGAAAATACAATGATCTTGTTAATTCAGAAGGAGTGTTAGGTCATGTGTATCATGTGAAATATATAAACAGGGCAAATCAGAATGCAGGCAGAGAAGGTTGTTGCACAGGACTACAGGATTGCTGCCCCTCGACTGGGCTGGCTGTGTGGGCTGCCCGTGCCTCGGAGGATCGCTGCAAGATGGGATAAGGGTGAGACCATTTTCTAACTTGTTAGTCCATGGGGAGGCAGCCCACTTGTGTTCAGGCTGGTCAGGGGTCTCGGCAGTGTGAGGAAATGTGGGTATTGAGGGATGATAGTTTGGTAATGCTGATTCTTACAGTAAGAAGGAATCATTTTTTTAACACCCCAGGAGCAGAAGGGCCGGCTGGGTGCAGATCTTGCCTTTGCCCCATCATCAAACAATATCAAAATGCCTGTGCCACAGGGAGGGCTCTTCGGGAAAAATAACATAGGAGAAAGGATCTGTAATTTTCAACATACTCTGAAAATGAGGTGTTATTGAAATTTTTCTTGTGACTGTTATTATGTGTTATGGACTAGAAAATATGTGGCCAATATGAGTTGAACATCAGAAAGTCAGGATCAAACCTTCATTCCCTTTTTAATGTCATTACTCTCCCTTTGTTTTTGATGGTTATCCTTCAAGGTGGTTGATGAGACTGAAATCTCATTGTGAATGACTGTAAATATTTCCTAATAAGTTTTTTCTTCCTGTCACAAAACAAGAAATATGATCCCGGCCTTTGATATAGGGAAACTGAGTCATGGAAAAGTTGGTGGTGTTCTCATGAATTAGGTTGAAAGTCATCACAGATGTTATCTCTAGAGTTTGGATAAGGGGATAGAGAAGTTCAGACTAAATCATTGGACAGTTTAAAGGTCAAAGAAGCTGATTAATCAGTGATCTAAAATGATAACATGATGTTCTTTCTCCCACAAAATTTCCTTTTGGTTGTTGTAAAACTGAAGCCTTAGTTAACTCATTTGTTTAACAAAAGCAAACATTCACACACAAAATGATATTAGACGTCTTCTCTGGACACGTTTTTAACTGAATCAAGGGACAAATGTTTGTTATGAAGCTTCTTATTTTACTCAGCTTTCTTTTGAGTGTTTCCTTTCTATGTGGATATATTTTTGGTATTCAATCCTACACATCAAGGTTTTGTTTTTTCTTTGAATCATTTATTCTTTGATTTTTACAGAAGACTGAACACAGAAAAAGAACTTAATTGACTGGTAACTTCTTACACTGATTAACTCAACCTATCTTTGGATCTGAGTTTGAGCAGTAAATTGTACACATTTCTATTGACATATTATTCATTGGCATTGATTTAAGACTAAGTCATGTAATTAGAGAAAAAAAATAGTACAAAATTATTCTTGTCCACCTCAAAAATAAAGTATCTTGTTTCTTTACCAGCAAATGGGTTTATTCTTGAATGGCAGAGTATTGCAAATTGTTCAGGCAATCAATGGTGGCATCGTAGACAATGAGGACAATCGTAGACAATTCGTCAGAGACAAAGGGAAGGACAGCTTTTATTAGGCTTTAGAAGGAAACTGGGGAGAGTTTCTTTTTATTTTATTTATTTGGCTGTGCTTGGTCTTAGTTACACCTCATGGGGTCTTCCATCTTGGGCATGCAGAATCTTTAACTGTGGTATGGAAAATCTAGTTCTAGATGCTTACTCCTTGGAAGGAAAGTTATAAACAACCTAGATAGCATATTTAAAAGCAGAGACATTACTTTGCCAACAAAGGTCCGTCTAGTCAAGGCTATGGATTTTCCAGTGGTCATGTATGAATGTGAGAGTTGGACGATGAAGAAAGCTAAGCGCCAAAGAATTGATGCTTTTGAACTGTGGTGTTGGAGAAGACTCTTGAGAGTCCCTTGGACTGCAAGGAGATCCAACCAGTCCATCCTAAAGGAGATCAGTCCTGGGTGTTCATTGGAAGGACTGATGTTGAAGCTGAAACTCCAATACTTTGGCCACCTCATGCGAAGAGTTGACTCATTGGAAAAGACCCTAATACTGGGAAGGATTGGGGGCAGGAGGAGAAGGGGACGACAGAGAATGACATGGTTGGATGGCATCACCGACTCGATGGACATGGGTTTGGGTAGAGTCTGGGAGTTGGTGATGGACATGGAGGCCTGGCGTGCTGCGATTCATGGGGTCTCAAAGAGTCAGACACAACTGAACAACTGAACTGAACTGAACACAGGATCAAACTCTGGCCCCCTGCATTAGGAGTGCAGAGTCGTAGCCACTGGACCACCAGGGAAGTCTCAGGACAAGTTGTTTTGAATGAAAGTTCTCTGGAGAAAAACAAGAGCTCCAGGTTATAGCAGTTTTTTACCGGCTGCAAGTAGTGGTTAGTGCATTATTGCCAGAGTAGGAAGAACCCTATGTTTCTTAAAATCAGGGGATGAAATTCCCATGTGAAAAAACATCCTCCCTTGGATGAGAAAAAAAATAACATTTTTATTATCATGGAGAATAAGTTGAGAGAATTTTATAGAAAGAATCCTATACAAACAGACTTAAAATAATTCTTATTTTCTTCTTACTGGTTATACAGGTTGCAATAAGAGGTATGTGCTTGAGAGTCCTTCCTCTAGGGCTTCCTACTCTACTTTAAATTTATTTTTACACTGTAAATTGGTTTTTTTTAAGTTATTCATTTCCTTTGATTATATTACAGTTGTTGCTTCTAGTTCTAAAGTGGAATCATAACAGATATTGCCAGAGTTTTAAGAGAAAAATTTATGTTACTTCAGAAACAAGTGGGTTTAAAACTTTCTTCTTGTTACCTTTGGTAAAGCACTGAAAGAAAATTGATATGCTAAAAGCACGTGTACTTGTTAAATTTAATATACTCGCATATAATGCTTAATAAATTATTGCATAGCCCAAAATAGGGAAACTGATATAAGAAGAAATCCATTTTCTTTCATTAATACAAAACAGTGATATCATAACATTAAAAAATAGATTATTTTGATGATTATGCTGGTTTTCTAAGTTTGTAGAATTTTATCACGGTTATTTCAAATGGTTGAAATTCTACATTCCATCTTCCAAGTAGTCTTTAAAAAATACTATTTGTTCATACTATTCAATGTAAAAGATTGAAGTGCTACTAGCAAAAATTCACAAAAACCTTGTTAAATCCTGTCTTTCTTCCTAAAATATGGTCTAAAACATGAAATACATGTCCAAACATTCTTGGCCGTATACTTGCTTGTCTGTACAACTAAAACCTTAGCTTCCAATCTTAATTGCTCCCCGAGACCAAATCTAGTTTCGGTTGCTCTTACTGCCTCTTCTTTTTCTTAGCTTCTTTTAAAGCCTTGGCTCTCATTAGTGAGCTAGTACCTCACTAATATCCTCAGAACTCCCTTCAAAATTTCTTCCCTTCCCTTAGCTACAGGTCCTTTGCCCACAAGTTTAGCAATTCCTTCTGATTCTGAAATACAAACCCTCTGAGAGAAATCCTTTTCTAAGCCTTCCTTAGCAGAAAGAGGTGTGTGGGTATGTGTGGTGGGGAGGGATAGGGAATAGTGGGAATATTCATACATTTATAACTTATTTTTTTAATTTTTTTTTACTGAAGGATAATTATTTTACAGAATTTTGTTGTTTTCTGTCAAACCTCCACATGAATCAGCCATAGCCATACATATATCCCCTCAATTTTGAACCTCCCTCTCATCTCCCTCCCCATCCCTCTGGTTGATACAGAGCCCCTGTGTGAGTTTCCTGAGGAATATAGCAAATTCCCGTTGGCTATCTATTTTACATATGGTAATGTAACTTTCCATGTGACACTTTCCATATATCTCACCCTCTCCTCCCCTCGTCCATAAGTCTATTCTCTATGTCTGTTTCTACATTGCTGCCCTGGAAATAAATTCTTCAGAACCATTTTTCTAGATTCTGTATATGTACATTAGAATATGATATTTATCTTTCTCTTTCTGACTTACTTCACTCTGTATAATAGGTTCTAGGTTCAACCTCATCAGAAGTGACTCAAATGTGTTCCTTTTATGGCTAAGTAATATTCTGTTGTGTATATGTACCACACTTCTTTATCCATTCATCTGTCAATGGACATCTAGGCTGCTTCCATGCTCTAGCTATTGTAAATAGTGATGCAATGAACAATGGGATACATATGTCTTTTTTAACTTTGGTTTCCTTGGGATATATGTTTAGGATTGAGATTGCTGGGTCATATGGTGGAATTATTCCGTGTTTTTTAAGGAATCTCCATACCATCTTCCAAGGCTGTATCAATTTACATTCCCACCAAAAGTGCAAGAGCATTCCCTTTTCTCTACACTCTCTCCAGCATTTATTGTTTGTAGACTTTCTGATGATGGCCATTCTAACCGGTGTAAGGTGATATTTCATTGTGGTTTTGATTTGCGTTTCTCTAATAAGTGATTTTGAGCATCTTTTCACGTGTTTGTTAGCCATCTGTATGTCTTCTTTGGAGAAATGTCAGTTTAGATCTTTTTCCCACTTTTTGATTGGATTGTTTTTCTGGCATTGAGTTGTATGAACTGCTTGTGTATTTTGGAAATTAATCCTTTGTCAATTGTTTTATTTGCTGTTATTTTCTCCCATTCTGAGAGTTGTCTTTTCACCTTGTTTATAGTTTCCTTTGCTGTGCAAAAGCTTTTAAGTTTAATCAGGTCACACTTGTTTACTTTTGTTTTTAATTCTGTTACTTTAGGAGGTGGGTCATAGAGGATCTTTCTTTGATTTATGTCATTAAGTTTCTGCCTATGTTTTCCTCTAAGAGTTGTATAGTTTCTGGTCTTACATTTAGGTCTTTAATCCATTTAGAGGTTATCTTTGTGTGGACAGAGGAGCCTATTGGGCTATATAATCCATGGAGTTGCAAAGGGTCAGACATGACTGAGTGACTGAGCACATGGTGTTAGGAAGTGATCTAATTTCATTCTTTTACATGTCAGTTCAGTTCAGTTCAGTCACTCAGTCATGTCCGACTCTTTGCGACCCCATGAATTGCAGCACGCCAGGCCTCCCTGTCCATCACCAACTCCCGGAACCTACCCAAACCCATGTTCATCGAGTCGGTGATACCATCCAACCATCTCATCCTCTGTCGTCCCCTTCTCTTCCCGCCCCCAATCCTATCCAGCATTAGGGTCTTTTCCAATGAGTCAACTCTTCGCATCAGGTGGCCAAAGTATTGGAGTTTCAGCTTCAACATCAGACCTTCCAATGAACACCCAGGATTGATCTCTTTTAGGATGGATTGATTGGATCTCCTTGCAGTCCAAGGGACTCTCAAGAGTCTTCTCCAACACCACAGTTCAAAAGCATCAATTCTGCGGCGCTCAGCTTTCTTCACCGTCCAACTCTCACATCCATACATGACCACTGGAAAAACCATAGCCTTGACTAGACAGACTTTTGTTGGCAAAGTAATGTCTCTGCTTTTAAATATACTATCCAGGTTGGCCATAACCTTCCTTCCAAAGAGTAATCGTCTTTTAATTTCATGGCTGCAGTCACCATCAGCAGTGATTCTGGAGCCCAAAAAAATAAAGTCGGACACTGTTTCCACTGTTTCCCCATCTATTTCCCATGGAGTGATGGGGCCAGATGCCATGATCTTAGTTTTCCGAACGTTGAGCTTTAAGCCAACTTTTTCACTGTCCTCCTTCACCTTCATGAAGAGGCTCTTTAGTTCTTCTTCACTTTCTGCCATAAGAGTGGTGTCATCCATATATCTGAGGTTATTGATATTTCTCCCAGAAATCTTGATTCCAGCTTGTGTTTCTTCCAGCCCAGCATTTCTCATGATGTGCTCTGCATATAAGTTAAACAAGCAGAGTGACAATATACAGCCTTGACGTACTCCTTTTCCTATTTGGAACCAGTCTGTTGTTCCATGTCCAGTTCTAACTGTTGCTTCCTGACCTGCATACAGGTTTCTCAAGAGACAGGTCAGATGGTCTGGTATTCCCATCTCTTTCAGAATTTTCCACAGTTTATTGTGATCCACACAGTCAAAGGCTTTGGCATAGTCAATAAAGCAGAAATAGATGTTTTTCTGGAACTCTCTTGCTTTTTTGATGATCCAGCGGATATTGGCAATTTGATCTCTGGTTCCTCTGCCTTTTCTAAAACCAGCTTGTACATCTGGAATTTTACGGTTCACGTATTGCTGAAGCCTGGCTTGGAGAATTTTGAGCATTACTTTACTAGCATGTGAGATGCGTGCAATTGTGCGGTAGTTTGAGCATTCTTTGGCATTGCCTTTCTTTGAGATTGGAATGAAAACTGACCTTTTCCAGTCCTGTGGCCACTGCTGAGTTTTCCAAATTTGCTGGCATATCGAGTGCAGCACTTTCACAGCATCACCTTTGAGGATTTGAAATAGCTCAACTGGAATTCCATCACCTCCACTAGCTTTGTTCGTAGTGATGCTTTCTAAGGCCCACTTGACTTCCCATTCTAGGATGTCTGGCTCTAGGTGAGTGATCACACCATCGTGATTATCTGGGTCGTGAAGTTCTTTTTTGTACAGTTCTTCTGTGTATTCTTACCACCTCTTCTTAATATCTTCCGCCTCTGTTAGCTGTCCAGTTTTCCCAGCACCATTTATTGAAGAGGCTGTCTTTGTCCCATTACATATTCTTGCCTCCTTTGTTAAAAATAAGATACCCATAGGTGCATGGGTTTATTTCTGGGCTTTCTATCTTGTTCAAATGGTCTATATTTCTGTTTTTGTGCCAGTACCATGCTGTCTTGATGGCTGTAGCTTTGCAGTATACAAATCGGAAGTCAGAAAGATTGATTCCTCCAGCTTCATTCCTCCTTCTCAAGACTTCTTTGGCTATTTGGGGTCTTTTGTGTTTCAGTATGAATTGTGAAATTTTTGTTCTAGTTCTGTGAAAAATGTCATTGATAACTTGATAGGGATCATATTGAATCTGTAGGTTGAATTTGGAAGTATAGTCATTTTCACTCCATAGAACTGCAAAAGCCCAATGTAGATGCAGAGTGGCACCCCACTCCAGTACTCTTGCCTGGATAATCCCAGGGACGGCGGAGCCTGGTGGGCTGCTGTCTATGGGGTCGCACAGAGTCGGACACGACTGAAGCGACTTAGCAGATGCAGAGGTTTATTACAACAATAGAAAGTGTGACTGAATATACAAATATACATATACACCCATAAGCAAAATGAAAACAGTCCAACAAAAATAAAGTACAATAGACTGACCTGGTGAGCAAAGGAAATCAACACTGCACAACTACACAACCAATATCTACCACAATGAAACTAACTAAAGCACATACTGGAAAACAAAACTAAACCAAGGTGCCAATTGGGGAATAAAGCAATGAAAATAAATCTAACAAATATGTTGAGAGGAAAGGCAAAAAAGAGGAGAAAGAATAGATATGCAAAGTTAAATTGAGGTAGATAAAGAAGATTTATATATATTAAAGATTAACTGGAAGGGGAAAAGAACAGTAGTAAAAGCGAACAAAGGAATAAATGTAGAGAAATAATAATAGGTTTAAAATATTAAAAAAGAGAAAAAGGGAACTGCAAAAACCCAACGTAAAGGCAGAGGTTTATAACAATAGAAAATGTGACTGAGAAAAAAAGAACAACAACAAAAAGCTTAAAAGCCTGATTAGATTTCATAGTGCCAGTAAAATCGACAACTACAACAGAGAGGGAGAAAAAGGAAAAAGAAAATAAAAAATCCAAATGAATCTACAGAGCGAGTCAAAACATAATAATAAATGTTTTCCTTGAGTCACTGGTGTCAGAGTCCTTTCCCTCGCTGGGAGTCACAGTCCACCTCACCTCCCTAGGATGCCCTCTGACACTGTGCTGATCTCGGGACCTGCTGTGGGGGCAGCTCAGATTCTAATATGCTCCTGCTCCTCTGTGTTCTTGCCTTCAATGTCCACAGCTAGCAGAACTAGTGCATTTTCTTTATTGGGAGCTATCAGTGACCTTTTATATATTCCATTGACTCAGAGTCTGCCTAGTTGATCATGTGGATTTAATCTGCAGCTTGTGCAGCTGATGGGAAGGTTTTTGGGCCCTCCTTAGCCACACTGCACCTGGGTTTCAATTGTGGTTTTATTTCCACCTCTGCATGTGGGTTGTCCACTGAGGTTTGCTCCTGAGGCTGCCCTAGAGGACTTGGGTTTGCCCCAGTGAGGGCCAGGTGTGGAGGTGGTGCAGCTGCTTGGGTCTCAGGGGTTCTGTCAGCACCATGTAGTCAGGGGAATTGGCGGCTAGGGCAGCAGGAAATATAGTGCTCTAGAAGGGTATGGCAACCAGTATTGGCCAATACGCTCCAGTATTCTCACCTGGGGAACCCCCCATCCCTGGCAGAGAAGCCTGGCAGGCCGTAGTGTACAGGGTCACAAAGAGTCGGACACTGATGAAGCGACTCTGCATGCGTAGGCGCAAGACTTTTTTTGCCTGTGGCAGCTCTGCCCCAGTAGGAGTTGAGCGTGAAGATGGCCCAGCTGCTTGGCTTGTGGGAACCCTGGTGGCGCTAAGTGTGCAGGGACACGGACTGCCTCCTCCATAGGAGTTATGGCCTTATCAGTCTTTTCTCGAGGCTCTTGTAGCTGGCGATCAGAAGGCCTCTTTGGCCAGTCTTTCTCTGTAGTTCCGCCCATTCAGGCACTTAGAGGGCTTTCTTGCCTGGGGTCCTTTGTTATTTGGCATGTCAGGCACTCAAAGGAGCACCCTGGGTGGGGTCAAACTCTGTAGTTCAGTGCCAGGTGCTTGATGGGCCAGCCTCTCTATTGTTCAGCTGCCAATGCTGGCATGTGGAGGGAGAGAGGCTATAGTGATGGCTCCACACACTATGCATGACTCAGCAGTATCTCCTTGCTTCCATGGCTGCCCGGCTTTCCCCTACAGGCATGTCCCACCACAGTCTCCTCCCTCACGTCTCCTCAATCCGTCTCTCTTCAGTCAACAGCAGTCCTCACCTGGGGACTACTCCACAATTCCTAAACTCTAGCTCCCAGTCACTGCGCCTTCCACATCCCTGTCTGGAGTATGTATGGTTACATCAAGGACTGTCTGATTTTCATTCCATTTAGGGTGCCACAGATCAGCTGTTCCACTCTCAGCCTTAAATGTTTTTCCTCTGACTCAGACAGTTGCCCTGATGTGGAGATCAGACCCTTGCTTCAGTTCCCCCACCCACTGAGGGCAGGTCCATTCTTACTGACACTCCTGTTTATTCCCCTAGTTCCTTTGTCCTACCAAGTTTTGCGTGGGTCTGTATATTCTTTTCTGCTGGTCAGGTACTCGTGTCCACTCTCAGCTGGTGTTCTGCATGCACTTCTGTGTCTGATGGTGTATTCCTGATGTTTCCATGGAGAGAGAGGTAATCCCTGTCCACCTACTCCTCCACCATCTTTCATTTATAACTCCTATTGTCATACATTCATCAATGAACTTTGATTTTTGATAATTTACTGTTCTTATGTGTGGCCAGAGGAGAACGACTTGAATAGCCTGGGTGTGCTTTAGAGATGGAATATTAGTTTATTTAGACTCAGTAAAATGGGGTCATTGATGCATCTGTTTCCATTAATGGGAGTTAGCAACTGCTGCATGTATCTCATAATTAGATTTATAGAAGTGCTGAGATGAAAAACTCAGTGATGCAGCACAATATATTTTCCTCATCCAAAAGGTGCTGTTCATTGTCTGAAGAGACAGATGCCATGTTCTGATAAGAACTACGTATGTAGCTTGAGTTACTAATATAAATTATTCAATATGAAATGATGTCTGTAGAAGTGGTTTACTTTTTTTTTCTATTTATGAATCTGAACTATTTCTTACAAATTTAAAATATTTATATGCAAGAATCTAAAGAGAATTTTTTTTAATAAAGTATATATATCTAGTAATTTTAAAGATAGGTTCAGAAGTCAAATAAAATAATATAAGTGTGGGGCATTAAAACAAAAAATAAACCTAGGGTAGGAAGGACTTCTGGAAAGAACTTGGCATACATTCTCCCCAGGAAAACAGCAATTTAACTGTGAAAAATTATTTTTGAAAGTTCAGTCATAAAAAGTTTCTACAAATTGTCTTCAGGGCAATTCTGTTGTATTTCTGTACACTAGCAACAGACTATCAGGAAGAGAAATTAAGGACATAATTACATTTATAATCATACCAAAAAAAAATACCTAGGAATAAACATACCTAAAGCGGTAAAAGAAAACTGGAAGACAGTGATAAAAGAAATTAAAAATACCATGAAGAGATGGAAATATGTATCATATACACGCATTGGAAGAATTAACACTGTTGGAAAATTCTGAAAGAGATGGGAATACCAGACCATCTGACCTGTCTCTTGAGAAACCTGTATGCAGGTCAGGAAGCAACAGTTAGAACTGGACATGGAACAACAGACTGGTTCCAAATAGGAAAAGGAGTATGTCAAGCCTGTATATTGTCACCCTGCTTGTTTAACTTATATGCAGAGTACATCACGAGAAACACTGGGCTGGAAGAAGCACAAGCTGGAATCAAGATTCCCAGGAGAAATATCAATAACCTCAGATATGCAGATGACACCACCCTTATGGCAGAAAGTGAAGAAGAACTAAAGAGCCTCTTGATGAAAGTGAAAGAGTAAAAAAGTTGGCTTGAAGCTCAACATTCAGAAAACTAAGATCATGGCATCCAGTCCCATCACTTCATGGCAGATAGATGGGGAACACTGGAAACAGTGGCTGACTTTATTTTTCTGGGCTCCAAAATCACTGCCTGATGCTGGGAAAGATTGAGGGCAGGAGGAGAAGGGGACGACAGAGGATGAGATGGCTGGATGGAAACACCGACTCAATGGACATGGGTCTGGGTGGACTTAGGGATTTGGTGATGGACAGGGAGGCCTGGAGTGCTGCGGTTCATGGGGTTGCAAAGAATCAGACATGACTGAGCGACTGAACTGAACTGAAAATGACCATACTGTCACAAGCAAACTACAGATTCAGTGCAATCCCTATCTAATAGCCAATGGTGTTTTTCATAGAACTAGAAAAAATAATTTTAAATTTTGTGTGGAAACATAAAAGGTCCCCAAAAGCCAAAACAATCTTGAGAAAGAGGAACAGAGCTAGAGGTATTATGCACCCTGACTTCAGACTGTACTTCAAAGCTAGAGTATTCAAAATAGCATTGTGCTGGCACAAAAATAAACACATAGATCAACAGAGCAGAATAGAGACCTCAGATGCAAACCTGCACACTTATGATCAATTATACTACAGGTAAAAATATACAGTGAAGGAAAGATAGTCTG
Source organism: Giraffa tippelskirchi (assembly GCF_054371585.1). NCBI lineage: Eukaryota > Metazoa > Chordata > Mammalia > Artiodactyla > Giraffidae > Giraffa > Giraffa tippelskirchi. The sequence goes on from NC_137277.1 coordinate 116,274,315, forward strand.
TTCAATAAGTGGAGCTGAGAAAACTGGATAGCTGTATGTAGAATAATTAAATTAGAACATTTTTCTCATACCATATACAAAAATAAATTCAAAATTAATTAAAGACATAAATGTATGACCATAAACCATGAAATTCCTAGAAAAAAAATAGAACATTCTTTGACATAAATCATAGCAGTATTTAAAAATATTGCTATAGATTGACTCCTAAGACAAAGAAGCAAAAGCAAATAAACAAAAGAGGCCTCAATTCAGTTCAGTTCAGTCACTCAGTCACGTCTGACTCTTTGCGACCCCATGAACAGCAGCACGCCAGGCCTCACTGTCCATCACCAACTCCTGGAGTTTGCCCAAACTAATGTCCATTGAGTCGGTGATGCCATCCGACCATCTTATCCTCTATTGTCCCCTTCTCCTCCTGACCTCAATCGTTCCCAGCATCAGGGTCTTTTCAAATGAGTCAGCTCTTCGCATCAAGTGGCCAAAGTATTGGTGTTTCAGCTAAACATCAGTCCTTCCAATGAACACCCAGGACTGATCTCCTTTAGGGTTAGGGTTAGGGTTTATGCTGTGAAAGTGCTGCACTCGATATACCAGCAAATCTGGAAAACTCAGCAGTGGCCATAGGACTGGAAAAGGTTAGTTTTCATTCCAATCCCAAAGAAAGGCAATGCCAAAGAATGCTCAAACTACCACACAATTGCACTCATCTCACATGCTAGTAAAGGAATGCTCACAAGTCTCCAAGCCAGGCTTCAGCAATACGTGAACCATGAACTACCAGATGTTCAAGCTGGTTTTAGAAAAGGCAGAGGAACCAGAGATCAAATTGCCAACATCTGCTGGATCATCGAAAAAGCAAGAGAGTTCCAGAAAAACATCTATTTCTGTTTTATTGACTATGCCAAAGCCTTTGACTGTGTGGATCACAATAAACTGTGGAAAATTCTGAAAGAGATAGGAATACCAGACCATCTGACCTGTCTCTTGAGAAACCTGTATGCAGGTCAGGAAGCAACAGTTAGAACTGGACATGGAACAACAGACTGGTTCCAAATACGAAAAGGAGTACGTCAAGGCTGTGTATTGTGACCCTGCTTATTTAACTTATACACAGAGTACATCATGATAAACACTGGGCTGGAAGAAGCACTAGCTGGAATCAACATTGCTGGGAGAACTATCAATAAGCTCAGATATACAGATGACACGACCCTTATGGCAGAAAGTGAAGAAGAACTAAAGAGCCTCTTCATGAAGGTGAAAGAGGAAAGTGAAAAAGTTGGCTTAAAGCTCAACCTTCAGAAAACTAAGATCATGGCATCTGGTCCCATCACTTCATGGGTAATAGATGGGGAAACAGTAGAAACAGTGTCAGACTTTATTTTGGGGGGCAGCAAAATCACTGCAGATGGTGATTACAGCCATGAAATTAAAAGATTCTTACTCCTTGGAAGGAAGGTTATGACCAACCTAGATAGCATATTGAAAAGCAGAGACATTACTTTGCCAACAAAAGTCCATCTAGTCAAGGCTATGGTTTTTCCAGTAGTCATGTATGGATGTGAGAGTTGGATGATGAAGAAAGCTGAGCACCGAAGAATTGATGCTTTTGAACTGTGGTGTTGAAGAAGACTCTTGAGAGTCCCTTGGACTGCAAGGAGATCCAACCTGTCCATCCTAAAGGAGATCAGTCCTGGGTATTCATTGGAAGGACTGATGTTGAAGCTGAAACTCCAATACTTTGGCCACCTCATGCGAAGAGTTGACTCATTGGAAAAGACCCTAATGCTGGGAAGGATTGGGGGCGGGAGGAGAAGGGGACGACAGAGGATGAGATGGTTGAATGGCATCACTAATTAGATGGACATGGGTTTGGGTGAACTCCGAGAGTTGGTGATGGACAAGGAGGCCTGGCATGCTGCGATTCATGGTCTCGCAAAGGGTAGGACATGACTGAGCAACTGAACTGAACTAAGGTTTAAAAGTTTTTGCACAACAAAGGAAGCCATCAAGAAAACAAAATGACAACCTACTAGATTGGGAGAAAATATTTGCAAATGATACATCTAGTAAGGGGTTAATGTCTAAAGTATATAAATAGCTCATGTAACTCAATATCAAAAAAATTAAAAGACAATCAAGTTAAAAATGGGCAGAAGACCTGAATAGACATTTTTCCAAAGAAGATATATAGATGGCACATTAAAAGATGTTCACATAGCTAATCATCAGAGAAATGAATCAAAATCACAATGAGATATCACATCACACCTGTCAGCATGACTGTCATCAAAATGACAACAATTAACAAATTCTGGTATCTTCATGAAGAGATCTCTAGTCTTTCCCATTATATTGATTTCCTCTATGTCTTTATATTGTTCATTTAAGAAGGCTTGTTCATCTCTCCTTGCTGTACTCCGGAACTCTGCATTCAGATGGGTACATCTTTCCCTCTCTCCTTTGCCTTTTGTTTCTCTTATTTTCTCAGCCATTTGTAAGGCCTCTTCTGACAACCCTTTTGCCTTCTTCCATTTCTTTTCCATTAGGATAATTTTGGTCACTGCCTCCTGTATGATGTTACAAACCTCCATCCACATTTCCTCAGGCACTCTGTCTACCAGATCTAATCCCTTGAGTATATTTGGCTAGAGATCTTTTCAAGAAAATGGAGAAACCAAGGGATATATTTCATGCAAAGATGGGCACATAAAGGGCAAAAATAACAAGGACCTAAGAGAAGCAGAGGAGATTAAGAAGAGGTGGCAGGATTACACAGAAGAACTTAATGGTCTTAATGCCAAAGTTAACCACGATGGTGTGATCACTAACCTAGAGCAAGACATCTGGAATATGAAGTTAAGTAGGCCTTAGGAAGCATTAATATCAACAAAGCTAGTGGGGGTGATGGAATTCCAATTGAACTATTTCAATTCCTACAAGATGATGCTATTAAAGTGCTGAACTCAGTATGTCAGCAAATTTGGAAACTCAGCAGTGGCCACAGGGCTGGAAAAGGTCACTTTTCATTTCAATCCCAAAGAAAGGCAATGCCAAAGAAGATTCAATCTACTGTACAATCGTGCTCATTTCACATAGTAGCAAGGTAACACTTAAAATCCTTCAAACTAGGCTTCAGCATTACATGAACTGAGAACTTCCAGATGTACAAGCAGGATTTTTAAAAGGTAGAGGAACCAGAGATCAAATTGCCAACATCCACTGGATCATAGAGAAAGCAAGGGAATTCAAGCAAAACATGTACTTCTGCTTCATTAACTATACTAAAGCCTTTGACTGTGTGGATCACAACAAACTGTGGAAAATTCTTAAAGAATGGGAATACCAGACCACCTTACCCATTTTCTGCAAAACCTGTATGAAGAACAAGAAGTAACAGTTAGAACCAGACATGGAATAACACATTAGTTCAAAATTGGGAAAGGAGTACATCAAGGCTATACATTGTCACTCTACTTATTTAGCTTACATACAGAGTGCATCATGCAACATACCAGGCTGGATGAATCACAACCTGGAATCAAGATTGCCGGGAAAAATATGAACAACCTCAGACATGCAGATGATACCATTCTAATGGCAGAAAGTGAAAAAGAACTAAAGAGCTTCTTGATAGAGTGGAAGAGGAGAGTGAAAAAAACTGGCTTAAAACTTAACATTCAAAAACTGAAGGTCATGGCATCTGGCCCCATTATGTTATTGAAAATAGAAGTGGAAAAAGTGGAAACCATTACAGATTTTATTTTCCTGGGCTCTGATATCACTGCAGATAGTAACTGCAGCCATGAAATTAAAAGGTACTTGTTCCTTGGAAGAAAGCTATGACAGACTTAAAGTTGGACAATAAAGAAGTCTTTGCACTGAAGAATTGATGCTTTTGAACTGTGATGCTGGAGAAGAATCTTGAGGGTTCTTTAGATCAAACCTGGCAATTCTAAAGGATTTCAACTCTGGATATTCTTTGGAAAGACTGATGCTGAAACTCTAACACTTTGCCCACCTGATATTTAAGAGCCAGCTCATTAAAAAAGACCCTGATGCTGTGAAAGTTTGAGGGCAAAAGGAGAAGGGAGTTACAGATACTGAGATGGTTGGATGGCATCACTGACTCAGTGAACATGAATTTGAGCAAATGCTTGGATACAGTGAAGGATAGGGAAGCCCGGTGTGCTGCAGTCCATGGTGTCGCAAAGAGTCAGGCATGACTTAGCAACTGAACAATAACAACACATCAAAAATACAGGAGAGAATGTAGAGAAAAGGAAATCTTTGTACACTGTCTGGTAGAAATGTAAATTGGTACAGCTACTGAATTAAACAGTATGGAGTTTTTTCCTTAAAAAACTAAAACTATCATATGATTCAGCAATTCTACTCCTGAGTATATATCCAAAGAAAACAAAACACTAATTCAGATAGATACATGCATTCCAATATTCATAGAAGCATTAATTACAATAGATTAAGCTACAGAAGCAACTTAATTGTCCATCAACAGATAAATGTGTAAGGAAGATATGGTGTCTGTGTACACACACACAGTATTTATTATATATACATGCTTAGTTGTTCAGTCATGTCCGATTCTTTGAGACACCATGGACTGTAGCCTGGCAGCCTCATCTGTCCATGAGGATTCTCCAAGCAAGAATACTGGCGTGGGTTGCCATGTCCTCCTCCAGGGTATCTTCTCAACCGAGAGATCGAACCCAGGTCTCCCACATTGCAGGCAGATTCTATACCATCCGAGCCACCAGGGAATCCCATATAAATTCATAATGGAATACTATTCAGCCATGAAAGATAATTAAATTGTGCCATTTGCAGCAACGTGGATGGACTTGGAGGGTGTTATGCTTAGTGAAATATGTCAGGAAAAGAGAAATACTGTAAAATTCACTTAAATACAGAATCTAAAAATAAAGCAATCTAGTCGCTAAGAGTCGGACACGACTGAGCGACTTCACTTTCACTTTTCACTTTCATGCATTGGAGAAGGAAATGGCAACCCACTCCAGTGTTCTTGCCTGGAGAATCCCAGGGACGGGGGAGCCTGGTGGGCTGCCGTCTATGGGGTTGCACAGAGTCGGACATGACTAAAGCGACTTAGCAGCAGCAGCAGTGAATATAACAAAAAAGAAACTGACTCACAGAGATAGAAAAAAGGTCATGGTTACCAGAGAGGAGAGGGAAGAAAGGAGGGGCAAAACAGGGTTAGGGGATTAAGAGGTACAAACCATTATGTGTAAAATAAGCTACAAAGATCTATTATGCAGCATAGGGAATATCGCTAGTATTTTATAGTAACTGTAAATGGAGAAGAGCCTTTAAAATTTATGAAGATTGTTTACCTGAAACTCATGTAATATTTTAAACCAACTACAATTCAATTAAAAATAAAAACAAAAACAAAAACAGAAAAGCTCAGTGGCTTCACTAGCAAATTCTACCAAACATTTAAAGAAGATTTAATATTAATTCTACATGCTTGCTAAATTGCTTCAGTCGTGTCCGACTCTTTGCTACCCCGTGGACTGTAGCCTGCCAAGCTTCTCTGTCCATGGAATTTTCCAGGCAAGAATACTGGAGTGTGTTGCCATTTTCTACTCCAGGGGATTTTCCTGACCCAGGAATCGGACCTGCATCTCTTAAGTCTCCTGCATTGTCAGGCGGGTTCTTCACCACTCGTGCCACCATAAGGAAAGGCAAGAATGCTTCCCAGTTCATTCTGTTAAACCAATATCACCATGCTTCCAAAATTAGATATAGACCTGAAGAAAATGCTACTGACCAATATTCCTTATAAATATAGATGGAAAAATCCTTAACAAAATGCTAGCAAATCATATCTTATAACATGTAAATATGATTATACGTCATGACCAAGTTGTATATATCCTAGAAACACAAAGTTGGTTTGATGTTTGAAAGTAAACTAATGTTAATATAAATTGAATGCAAGGCAAATATCATTTCAGTTGATGCAGAAAGCACACTTGACTAAATTCAACAGTGTTTCTTTATTAAAAAAAAATAAATGAACTAAGAATAGAAAGAAAGTTTATCAATTTGATAAAAGACAACTAAAATACCCGCAGCTAAAAAGAGACCTAACTATACAACTTCATCCTAAAATCAGGGAAAAGAGAGGATATCTGTTTTTGCCACTTCTATTTAATGTTGTGCTGGGGATTCTAGCCAGTTCAGTTGAACGGTAAAAGAAAATACAAGATATCCATATTGGAAAATAAGTAAAACTCTCTCTCATTGTATATGATATGACATTATGTAAGAAAATAATGAAGACTCAAAAAAAAAAATCTGTTAGAACTTCTGAGTTCAGGAAGCTTGTAGGACCCAAGATCAACTTATAAAAATCAGTGGTATTTCTATAAACTGGCAGTGACTATCCTAAAAATGAAATTAAGAAGCAATCCCATTGTTTTGAAAGAACTGAACACATATATGGGATCTAAGACCTGAAAAAATAGAACAAAACCAATGAACAAATCAAACAGAAACAAATGCGTGGATACAGAGAACTGGTTAGTGATTAAGAGAGGAGGAGAAGAGGATTGAGGGGGGAAAATATATAAAGAGGTGAACTGTGTGGTTATGGATGGCCACTGTGTCTATGGTTGGCCACTGTGTCTATGGTTGTGATCATTCACTGTAGTGTACACAGTTGTTAAACTGTAAAGCTGTACACCTGAAACTTACATAACAAAAAATGGCATTAAGAAAAGATATTTCATTGAAAAAATTTTAACAAAACATGTGAAAGACCTACACATTGAAAACAGTGTTGAAAGAAATTTAAAAGTACCTAGTGAAGTGAAAGTTGCTTAGTCATGTCCAATTTTTTGAGACACCATGGACTGTATAGTCCATGGAATTCTCCAGGCCAGAATACTGGAGTGCGTAGCCATTCCCTTCTTCAGGGATCTAACCCAGGTCTCCCACATCCCTGGCAGATTCTTTACCAGCTGAACCACAAGGGAGGCCCAAGAATACTGGAGTGGGTAGCCTATCCCTTCTCCAGGGGATCTTCCCAACCCAGGAATTGAACCAGGGTCTCCTGCATTGCAAGTGGATTCTTTACCAGCTGAGCTACAGAGAAGCCAAAAATACCTAACTAAATGGTATATTCCAGGTTCATGGATGATAAAAATTAATATTGAATATTATTATTTGAAAGATTGAGATGTGCACAGATTTTCAGATCATCCAATTTATACTGAGTATATGTCAGTCATTTTATAAGATCCAGCCAAATGTAGTGTCATATCCCTAATTGGTTTGTCTGGCATTTGATAATTAATTGCCTTAGATCTGTTACAGCTCACTAATTGTCTTTAAATTAGATCATCTCATTTTATTTTGTACTATTGGTTTATTTTACTTCTTGATAAGAAAATAATATCTTGGTTTCTGAAGGGATCTTGAACATTAAAAATTGTTTACTGCAGTACTAGAAAGATGAAACTGAAGTTATTCATTAAAATTCTTCCCAGCCTCTAGCATAGTGTACAGTAAAATGTCACTACTTAGATGACATTTATTTGGGGAAAACTGTGGGAGACACTGTACTGATTAAGTTTTAAGTTTTTTTCTTTTCCATTTTTCCCCCTCTGTGTATTTTATACATTTCCTTTCTTAAACTTAGATATGTACATTTTAGACAGGCTGGTGGGAGTTGGGCAGAAAAACGTAATCTGCAAAGTGGGAAGAATGAAGCAAATATGAAAAAAGCAGCAAATGTGAAAGAACAGAGGGACTCAAACTGATAGAGAGGCTGCCCCAATACAGCCTCTTCCCTTGATGCTCTTATATCCTTTGAATAAATTCCACCTTTTAACTTAATCCTCTAAATTCAGGTTACTGTCCCTTTCATCTCATGAACTGAGACAAAATTCCCCCCACAAAGTGATTAATCTAGATTTTGTTAACATCTAATAAAATGCATGTCAATATTTTATTGTGCAAAATCACCTTATATTTAATTCTAAAATTGTTTGGTATTATATTTACTTGATTACTTGAGAGTATTAGTAGAAAATAATGTGTGTAAATTAAATAGGGTAGATGTTTCTGAATTATAAGTGAAAATGAATGGGGAAGTATTTTTTAATGGAAATTTAGTTTTTAAGGATCTAATTGTTTCAAATTGTTGAAGAAAGCAGAAACCATTGGGCAGAAACAGCCAGAGTTGTAGCCTATCCAATAGTCTGGCTATTTTCTCTTCTATGCAACTCACTCAGAATGCCCAAGAATTGTTCTCCATATCCCTATAGTAATTTTTCTTCTGTATGGTGAAAAACCAATCTCCTAGCTGTAAGAGGGAATGCTAATCATGTGTGCCATAAATAGCACCAATCATCTGTCAGCCCTGATAAGAAACCTCTGATCAGACCAGAGGTCATAGTTTAGAAAATACGTCAGTAATCTAAAGCAAAAGCACTGGTTCGAGGAGCATACAGCAAACTCCAATCTAATCCATGCAGTCATTTATGTATGAACTATTTTGAAAGAGGGTAGCATGAAGTTTTTTGATGTTTTGGGTAGAGGCAGTTTTAATACCCTAGTAATCAGAAAGGATGAGGAATAATATGCAAGATATCTAAGAGTGACAAGCAAAACATATGAGAGAAGTTCAGATCCATAACCTGCTGGCAAAGTGTCACATCAGTGTTTCTGTTTATATGTATAGAACAGAGAGAAAGTTGACTCTGGGGAGAGTCAGAGAATCTCAGGATCTAACTTGAGTCTATGGGAAGCCTGTGGTAGAATTGGTCCTAAAAGACATTCTAATATTTTTGTGTTTTAATTTGTCAAAGGGCAAGTTTGGTCTCATGAGGTGAACAATAGCATTGACTTTTTGAAACTGCAAATGCATTGCACAAAGTCAAGTTGAAGAAATCACTCATCAGAATTCAATCAGAAAGCTACAAAGGAAATAGATTCAACCAGTAGACTACTCAATTTATTTAATACATGCTGAAGCAAAAAATCACTTTGATTATTAAGTGAAAAACAAATACAGACAGGAAATGGTAGTGACATTATGATTACAAATTGAAAAGCAATATATTTTTTAAAAAAATGAAAATGCTAATAATGTTACTAGAATGATAGAATACCAAAAGGTTTTTTTCTTTTGATGGAGAGAGGTTTGGCTTGCTATATCTTATCTGAGGCATATTGTATAGTTACTAGTAGTGACACTCGCACTCTTAAATTTTAAAAGTTTAAAATAAAAATGCTGAACATTTTGTTTTTATTCACATGATGACTTCATTCTTGACTTACCTTTGTGTACCATCATTATAATAATATATTTTGCAGCTTTTATGTTGAAGAGAATGTACCAATGATAGCAACAAGTATTTCTTGAATTTCAGCTGTTTATTTATTTTTTAATTGAAGCATAGTTGATTAACAATGCTGTGCTAATTTCTGTTGTACTGCAAAATGACTCAGTTGTACACAATATACATTATTTTTCATATTCTTTTACATTATGGCTTACCCCAGGAGATTGGGTATAGTTCCCTGTTCTATACAGTAAGACCTTGTTGTTTATCCATTCTAAATGTGATAGTTTGCATCTACCAACCCCAAACTCCCAAGCCATCCCTCTCCCTCACCTCCCTTTTAGCAACTACATGTCTGTCTTCTGTGTCTGTGAGACTTTCTGTCTTGCAGTTAGGCTTGTTTGTGCCATACTTTAGATTCCACATATGTTTCATATCATGGAGTATTTGTTTTTCTCTTTCTGACTTACTTAGTATGATAATCTCTAGCTGTGCTATGTTGCTGCAAATGGCATTATTTCATTCTTTTTTGTGTCTGAGTAGTATTCCATTGTGTATATGGACCACATCTTTTTTATCCATTCATCTGTTGATGGGCAATTAGCTTTTTCCATGTCTCAGCTATTGTGAATAGTGCTGCTATGAATATAGGGGTACATGTATCATTTTGAATTGTAGTTTTGCCTGGCTATATGCCTAGGACTGGTATTGATGGATTATATGGTAAATTATGTTCTTATTTTTCTGAGGAACCATCATACTCTTTTCCACCAACCCACATTCCCACCAACAATGTAGGATGGTTCCCTTTTCTCCACATCCTCTCCAGCACTTGTTATTCATAGAATTTTTAATGATGGCCGTTCTGACCAGTGTAAGAGTGGTACCTCACTGTAGTTTTAGTTTGCATTTCTCTAAGAATTAGTGATGTTCAGCATTTATTCATGTGCCAGTTGGCCATCTATACTTCTTCTTTGGAGAAATGTCTCTTTAGGTCATCTGCCCAGTTTTCAGTTGGGTAATAACCCAGACAAAACTACAATTCAAAATGATACATGTACCCCTATATTCATAGCAGCACTATTCACAATAGCTGCCACATGGAAAAAGCTAATTGCCCATCAACAGATGAATGGATAAAAAAGATATGTTTGTTTTGTTATTGAGTTGTATGAGCTATTTATATATTTTGGAAATTAAGTCCTTGTTGGTCACATAGCAAATATTTTCTCCCATTCTGTAAGTTGTCTTTTCTGTTTATGTTTTCCTTAGCTGTGCAAAAGCTTATAAATCTGATTAGGTCCATTTGTTCATTTCTATTACCTTGGAAGACTGATCTAAGAAAACATTGGTGTGATTTATCTCAGAGAATATTTTGCCTATGCTCTCTTCTGGAAGTTTTATGGTTTCTTGTCTTATGATTAAATCTTTAAGCCATTTTGAGTTTATTTTTGTGCATGGTGCGAGGCTGTGTCCTAATTTCACTGATTTACATGAAGCTGTCTAACATTCCTAGCACCACTTGCTGAAGAGACTGTCTTTTTCCTATTTTTCATTTTTGCCTGCTTTGTCAAAGATTAATTGACCATAGGTGTTTGAGTTTACATCTGGGTTCTCTATTCTATTTCATTGATCTGTATGTCTGTTTTTGTACCAATACCAGACTATTTTGATAGCTGTTATTTTGTAGTATTGTCTGAAACCTGAATGGATTATGTCTCTTGCTTTGTTTTGTCCCTCAGGATTTCAGCCATTTATTTTAAAATAAAGATAATTTTGTAAATAATAATAATACTTTGAGGCCATGGTTAAATTCAGAAATAAATAACCAACCAACTAAATTAACAAAACACTAAAAATTATTCATATATGAAATAAATATATAAGTTTATATATATATGTACGTATATATATACACATATGTATGAAACATATTTAAGCTATTGGCTGACAGGTGCTGAAGAGTCTTACCACATTTGTAATATATTATGGTAACAGTAGGGCATTTTTGAGCTTAGATAATTTAATCAAGGCAGAAATTTTGCCATGAATTTTGAAATCTTATAGTGTGATTAAATTCATAACGATAAGCATATTTTTCCATTCTTATCAAATATATATTGGTTATTTTGTTATTGGTGGCAACCTATCAATTTATTGGTTAAAAAATTGAGCTTTTGTGGCTTGCTTTTTATCATTATTCTAAAATAGCATCATTCTTAAATTAATATGGATACATATTTAATTCAAGTTTACATATAAATATATGTAATATTTGCATTCCAAAAGTGAAAAATCAAGTCAGGTTATACTTTATCAGATTTTAATAGTTTCTCACTGGGGTCAGGGTAAGGAATTATAGCATAGAATTTTGTGTACTAATAAAGGCTGTTTTTAAGAGATCTAGTGAGAAAATAAAATATTAGAAGAGTTCTATATAAACTAGATTATCTTTCTTTTGACTCTTACTATTTCTGCTCCCCTTGGGTAATCCAACCTAGATAACAATTCACTATTACATCAATATATAAATGAAAAAGTCATTTTCATGAAACTACCCCACTGTCTAAATAATGTACAGGTGATAATTAGAACAAAAAGAAGTAGGTGAAAAATTACTTTCCACTTCTATCCTTCTAGCCCCAGGTTATTGTTTCTAAACTGAGAATTCTTATCAAGCATTAGGTAGGTCTTTTGTTTCTTTGTAATTGCAAAGAAGCTTTGCTAATGTATTTTTATGAGATGAGAATAAGGATGTAGGTGCAAACAGGGATTTGATTATTTCATCTACTTCAGAATACTCAAACTGAATGTCATTTTTTCAAAAATCTTTATTCCAAATATAAGTAATTTCCATGTTTATTTTATTTGAAATATCAGTACTGCAATTTGTTATTCCTGTGATTTTTCAAAGTAAATTGGATTCATTGAAACTTATTACAAGGTTATTCCAAGGGTCAGTGCCATGGGAATATATGCAATCAGTTAATTACTGAGAGATTCACATAGTATTTCAATATGTTTGTGAAAGTTCCAGGTTTATACTGAACCCTGATCGACAGAACATCACTATAGCAATGTGTTAATGAGTATTAATGAGATTGATGTAATACTTGAAGTAAGGAAAAAAATGGGAGCTTTTTACATACTTCATATCACTAAAAATCATAATGTAATATATGAAGTGTCTTATAATTGTTTTTAATTTCACTTTATTCAGATTGCCTTTCAAATCATAGTGGGCATAGTAATGAAGATTTAGAAAGTCCAGTCCTTTAGAGTCACTAGTCCTAGAGGTTGAAACTATTTCAAGTGATGAGTGCCATTAAAATAGTTATTTAAGGTGAAGAGTGCTTGTAGCGCCATCAAAACTTAGAGTCCACTGATTCTTAAGCTTAAAGGTATCATAAACCTAATCTGACAGCAACTGTGCTACTCTTTTTATGTAGATATTATGTCTTTTGACTGAATCATACATTTTAATTTTAAAATAGAGCTTATATATTAAGTTACTGATACAAAGACAAATGGAAAATCAATATAAATATGCTTTATTAAATATGGTGTTCTTTTCTCAAAGATCTAAAAGCACTTATATCTGTAACTAAAATATTTATTTATATAAATGTAGCTATCATAGGTAGTGAAAAGAATAACCAAAATAATGAAGACAGTAGTATAATAAATATAATTTAGAGATAGAAATATCAGCATTAATTTCTAAATATAGATTGTACCACAAAGTAAGACTTAGCACATTTTGAAAAAAAAAAGTTTAAATCTGCTATAAGCATTTTTTATTTTAAATATATAAGGATAATGAATTCTAGGAACCTATACAAAGGCAGCAATTATGAAGTTTCTGTTGTTATCTCTGACTACCTATTTATAAACCTGTCCATTTAAATAACTCTTCTGGTCGACAAGAAAATTTGGCTATGGAAACAAAGTAAGATGAGTAGGGTTTTTTTTTTTACTGAAAAGAAAGGCCTAGAATATTGGAAAAAGGGTGGTGATGACTATTCTGCCTCTTATAAAGTTAGATATTTGTGCAGCTTAAATATTCCCACTTCTCCCAGTAACTGTGGTGCCAGCCCTGGGCCTGCTGTGAGAAACAATTATTATTCTTGCCAGTTAACTGCTCTCTCCATCTGTGCATCAACTGTGGAAGATATCTGTCCTGAACAAAAATCACTGGCTGTTGCCTGGTGAGAGGACAGTTATAAACAGCTGCTTTCCAAATAGATACAGTAGAGTCATGTGCATCAGCCAGTGCCAATGCATCTGCATAGTGCAGTACCACAGAGATAAATTTCTTGAGTTTTACTCCAATTTTCTTGAGAAGCTCTCTAGCCTGTCAAATTCTATTATTTTCCTCTGTTTCTTTTCATTGTCCACTTGAGAAGTCCTTCTTATCTCTCCTTGCTATTTTCTGGAACTCTGCATTCAGCTGGGTATATCTTTCCCTTTCTTCCTTGCCTTTTGCTTCTCTTTGTTCCTCATGTATTTGTAAAGTCTCCTCAGACAACCATTTTGCCTTCATGCATTTCTTTTTCTTTGGGATGGTTTCAATCACTGTCTCCTGTACAATGTTACAAATCTGTCCATAGTTCTTCAGGCACTCTGTCAACTAGATCTAATCCCATGAATTTGTCATTTCCACTGTATAATCATAAGGAATTTGACTTAGGTCATACCTGAATGGCTTACTAGTTTTCCCTACTTTCTTCAACTTAAGCTTGAATTTTGCAACAAGGAACTTATGAGCTGAGTCACAGTGAGCTCCAACTCTTGTTTTTACTAACTGTATATAGCTTCTCCAACTTTGGTTGCAAGAACATAATCAAACTGACTTCAAAATTGACCATTTATTGATGTCCATGTGTAGAATTGTCTCATGAATTGTTGGAAAAGTGTGTTTGCTATGACCAGTATGTTATTTTGACAAAACTTTGTTAGCCTTTGCCATGCTCCATTTTGTATTCCAAGGCCAAAATTGCCTGTTATTTTCCCAGGTATCTCTTGACTTCCTACTTTTGCATTCAATCTCCTATGATGAAAAAGACTTCTTCTTTGTTGTCAGTTCTAGAAGTTGTTGTAGGTCTTCATAGAACTGGTCAAATTCAGCTTCTTCAGCATCAGTGTTTGTGGCATTGATTTGGATTGCTGTGATGTTGAAAGGTTTGCCTTGGAAACAAATCAAGATAATTCTGTCATATTTGAATTTGATCCCAATACTGCAGACTCTTGGTGACTATGAGGGCTACTCCACTTCTTTTAAGGGATTCTTGTCCACAGTCTAGTCAAGGCTATGGTTTTTCCAGTGGTCATGTATGGATGTGAGATTTGGACAGTGAAGAAAGCTAAATGCTGCAGAATTGATGCTTTTGAACTGTGGTGTTGGAGAAGACTCTTGAGAGTCCCTTGGACTGCAAGGAGATCCAATCAATCCATCCTAAAGGAGATCAATCCTGGGTGTTCATTGAAAGGACCGATGTTGAAGCTGAAACTCCAATACTTTGGCCACCTCATGCGAAGAGTTGACTCATTGGAAAAGACCCTAATACTGGGTAGGATTGGGGTCAGGAGGAGAAGGGGACGACAGAGGATGAGATGGTTGAATGGCATCACTGACTCGATGGACATGGGTTTGGGTGAACTCCAGGAGTTGGTGATGGACAGGGAGGCCTGGCGTGCTGCAATTCATGGGGTTGCAAAGAGTTGGACACGACTGAGCAACTGTACTGAACTGTCCACGGTAGTAGATATAATAGTGACCTGAATTAATTTCTCCTGTTCCTGTCCATTTTAGTTCACTGATTCCTAAGATGTCAATGTTCATTCTTGCTATCTCCTGCTTGATCAGATCAAATTTACCTTGATTCATGGACCTAACATTCCAGTTTTCTATGCAGTATTGTTCTTTATAGAATCGGGCTTTCCTTTCACCACCCAGACATCCACAGCTGAGTGTTGTTTCCATTTTCCCCCAACCTTCATTCTTACTGGAGCTATTAGTAATTGCCCTCCACTCTTCCCCTGTAGCATACTGGACACCTTCTGACTTGTGGTGGCTCATCTTCTGGCATCATATCTTTTTCCTTTTTCATACTGTCCATGGAGTTTTCCAGGAAAGAATATGGGAGTGGGTTGCCATTTCCTTCTCCAGTGGACCACATTTTGTCAGAACTCTTCACTATGAGCTGTCCTTCTATGGTGGCCCAGCATGGCATGGCTCATAATTTCACTGAGTTATGCAAGCCTCTTCATCATGACAAGCTGTAATATATGAAGGGTCGAAAATATTTACTGACCATCTATTACATGTCAGACCTTATTTAGATACCGTTGAATATAGTAATAAAACAAAATCCCTAACTTTGGATATTCTATATTCTTGTAGTATGATGTCTATCCTCAGCAACCAAGACATATACTTAAAGCTAAAAGAGACATATATAAGCTGAAAATGAAAGGGTGGGGAAGATTCCATGAAAATGGTAACCAAAAGAAAGCAAGAGTGGCCATACTTACATCAGTTCAAATAATGTGAAAATAGATATGATATGATGATGTAAAGGGTAAATTCATCAGAGAGATAAAACAATCACATATCCACCCACATCAGAGTACACAAATATATGAAGTTAATATTAGCAGAACTGAAGGGAGAAACTGCAACAACGTAATAAAAGAAGAAGATATCAATACCCTACTTTAAATAATGTGTACAACATCTAGACAGAAGATTAGGGAGGAAACAGAGCTCTTGAACAACACTATAGACCGAAAAGAAATACAGATACTATTCTACCCAACAGTAGTGGAATGAATACACATTATTCTCAGGCATGTACATACAGAACATTTTTTAAGATAAAACGCATCCATGTTAATTTCCATAGCAAGTCTTAACAAAGTTAAAAAGATTGAAATCTTATCAAGTAAATTGTCTGATTGTGGTGTAATGAAACTAGATATTAATGGCAGAAGAAAACCTGAAAAATTCACATATATTTTGAAATTAAACAATACACTCTGAAAGAACAAATGGGTCAAAGAAATACAAATGAAAATCAGAAAATATCTTAAGATAAACAAAACCAAGACATACTAAAATGCATGAGATGCAGCAAAAGCCATATAAAGAGAGTTTATAAATTCCTGCATTAAAAAAAAGTCTCAAATAATCTAACTTTTACCTCATGAAACTAGAAGAACGAATTAAATATAGCAGAAGGAAGGAAATAGAGCAGAAATAAGCAAAATAATAGAAAAACAATAGAAAAACCCAACAAAACTGATTTTTTTAAGATCAACAAAATAGAGAAATCTTTAGCTAGATTAAAAAAAAAAAAGCAATACCCAAATAAAACAGAAAGCATTACAACTGATGCCATAGAAATTAAAAGGGTCATGAGACTACTATAAAAAATTACATGCCAGCAAATTGCATAACCTAAAAAGCAATGGATAAATTCCTAGAAACATAAATCTACCAAGACTGAATCATGAAGAAATAGCAAATCTGAACAGAACTTTAACTTGTAAATTACGTGCTACAGGACACATCAACCTTGAAGACATTATGCTGAATGAAATAAACCAATCACAGAAGGACAAATACTGCATGATTTCACTTATATGAAATATCTCTGAAGCAGTCAAACTCATATAAATGTGATTATCTGGGGATAAGAAGAGGGAGTTGAAATAGAGAGTTTCTGTCTAGTGGGTAGAGAGTTTTGTCACACAAAGTGAAAAAGTTTTAAAGATCTGCTGTACAACACTGTGCTTATAGCTAACAATACTGTAACTGGTCACTTAAAATTTTGCTAATAGAGTTGATGTACTGTTATGTGTTTTTCACCATAAGAAAAATAAATCAACCTTCACACATTTTTCTTATATTGGTAAATATGCCTGTGTAAGAAACATTTAATATGCAAACTAAATTAAATTCCAACATTATATATGAATTTTCCCCTTGCACTTAATAAGACTTCAAAATAAAGATAGGGAACTATATATTAACCAAACTTCAGTTGAGAACAACAAAAAAAAAGAAAGGTGAATTTATTTCTTTATTTCTTAATTGTAAAATTAGTACTACTCTTTACTTTATAAAGGAAATTAGAATGTTAGAGCTAACTCTAGTAATTATGACATACATCTTTCCAACTTGTTCCTCAGTGGGACTTTTTATATTCTGTCTCTACAGAGAATCCTGTTTCAGAAAACATATTTAAGTAGTGTTCTCCTTGAGTAACAGGGTTTGGAAAAAGGACAAATGTCTATGATAAAGCCCTTTCCTCCTTTACCTGATCCCATGACTCCACAAAGCAATGTTTAAAAACTGTCATTGGTCACGTAAAAATAATAATACAAATAATAGTTTTCAAATATTGCGAATTAATTATGGACCAAATTTTCTGTTAAGCAATATATATATCTAATTAATCCTCATAATAATCTTATGAAGGAGATAATTTTTTTAATCATGTTATAGATGAAATACAGAATCATTAAGTAAGTGGAAAAATTACTTACCTCATGAGCTGCATAACCAAGATTTGACCTCAGACAGCTCATGGAATCTAGCCTACAGTCTTAACCACTGCTCTATTGCATGGCAGAAAACTTCATTGGTTAGTAAAGCTTTATAAATGAATTTTCTGTATGGAGTGATGTTTTCATCACAGGTATTGGTCAGATGGATTGAAAAAAATTGCCAAATTTTCACATTTTTGATCCCACACACATTTTTTTTTTTATAAATTTATTTATTTTAGTTGGGGGCTAATTACTTTACAATATTGTAATAGTTTTTGCCATACATTGACATAAATCAGCCATGGGTTTACATGTGTTCCCCTTCCTGGACCCCCCACCCACCTCCCTCCCCATCCCATCCCTCTGGGTCATCCCATTGCCCCGGCCCTGAGCCCTTGTCTCATGCATCGAACATGGAATGGTGTTCTGTTTCACATATGATAATATACATGTTTCAGTGCTATTCTCCCAGAACGTCCCACCCTCACCTTCTCCCTCAGAGTCCATAAAATTGTTCTATGCATCTGTGTCTCTTATTCTGTCTCGCATATAGGGTTATCGTTACCATATTTCAAATTCCATATATATGCATTAGTATACTGTATTGTTGTTTTTCTTTCTGGCTTACTTCACTCTGTATAATGGGCTCCAGTTTCATCCACACACATTTTAATTAAAATTTGTGGTAGGTCATTATCATCACTGTGGTATTGCTGCTGCTGCTGCTGCTAAGTTGCTTCAGTCATGCCCAACTCTGTGCAACCCCATAGACGGCAGCCCACCAGGCTCCTCTGTCCCTGGGATTCTCCAGGCAAGAATACTGGAGTGGGTTGCCATTTCCTTCTCCAATGCATGCATGCATGCTAAGTTGCTTCAGTCGTGTCTGACTCTGTGGACCCCATAGACTGCAGCCCATCAGGCTCCTCCATCCACAGGATTCTCTAGGCAAGAATACTGGAGTGGGTTGCAAATTCCTTCTCCACACTGTGGTATTAGAGAGGTCGTATTCAGAAGGAGAGTAGTCTGAAGATTAACTTGTATTGCATTTTCTATGTATATATAAAGGTTTTATTTTTTTTAACCATCTTCTGCTTCTGTTATATTTGTTAAAAAATCAGCCTTTGAATTTAGTATTTTGAGTTTTAAGATCTTAATTGCTTTAGGACCCTGAGAATTTTTTTTTTTTTATTGCATCTCCTCTTTCTTTGCAGTCACACATGCTATTGTCTTAGCTCAGGCTGCTGTTACAAGTTACCACGAACTGGGTGGCTTAAACAACACACATTTATTTCTCACAGCTCTGGAGGTTGGAAATCAGAGATAAGGTTGCCGGCATGTCTGTTTTCTGGTGAGAGCCTCTTTCCTAGTTTGTGGCTGGCTGTCTTCTTACTGTGTACTTATATGGCAGAGAACAGAGAGACAAAGCAAGCACTCTTGTGTCTTTTTTCATAAAATCACAAATTCTGGGACTTCCCTGGTGGTCCAGTGGCTAAGACTCTGCTCTCAATGCAGGGGGCCTGGGTTCAATCCCTGGTCAGGAAACTAGATACTGTATGCCACTAAGACCCATTACAGCCAAATAAATAAATAAATAGAAATATTTAAGAAAAAAGAAAGATCACAAATCTCATCCCGAGGGTTGAATGCCCATGATCTGATCATCCCTCAAAGACTGTGCCTCCTGATATCATTCTATTTAGAGTTAGGGTTTCAAGATAAGAATTTGAGGTGGGAGTATGAACATGGAGTCCTTACAGTTATTTTCTCAAGTAAGAGAAAAAGTGATTGAGGGTAGAGAATTCCTTATAAGTAATCTTTAAAATGAAAAATAAAACTGAAATGCATACATAGCAAGCTTATTTGTCTGCAATTGTTTGGACTCCCTTGAAACTTACTCATGAATGGACACTTTCTTAAGGATTAAGAAAGTGAAAGATGGAATTTCCTTGAGAAAATAAGTTAGTATGAAAAGAAATTAAATTTTATTTTAAAAGGAAGTTAAAGATATATCATGTTTTGGCAGGTAATCAATTGTTATTAATATCATTGTTATAAATCTGTGAAAAATATGTTTCTTTTAGGGCTGTCTTGTATACCAGTACACTTGACCTTTGAACAATGTAGCTGCTGCTGCTGCTAAGTCGCTTCAGTCGTGTCCGACTCTGTGCGACCCCATAGACAGCAGCCCACCAGGCTCCTCCATCCATGGGATTTTCCAGGCAAGAGTACTGGAGTGGGTTGCCATTGCCTTCTCCGTGAACAATATGGGGGTTAATCCATATATAATTTGTAGTCAACCCTCTTATTCAGGGTTCCTCTGCATCACTGGATTCAATCAATCACAGACTGTATAGTATTGTAACATTTACCATCAAAAAACATCCAAATAAAAGTGGACCCTTGAGTTTAAATCCATGTTGTTCAAGGGTCGACAGTATACATATGTTTAACATGACCATTCACACTTTCTAATGTTTTTTTTTTTCAAGATCAGTTTTTCTCCTGAAGAAACATAAATAGTAGGGCAGTCTACTTTTGATGTGAACTAAGGTGCAACGTGGGAAAAAACAAATGGATGCTGTTCATTACAAATTAAGTTTAGAGTGGGAGCTATACAGCCAAAGAAGTTTCCTAAGGAAGATCACTATCAGGGAATATACATCAATTATGTTAGACTTGTCAAAATAAATTCTGTTAAGGTCTAGATATGTGCATTGATTCAAGTGCTGTATAGATCATTTATGAATCTTTTATTGCAAACCATAGGAATCAGTTCTGGTCTTAAACAATAATACTATTATTTGGGGAAATATCAAATGAATATTCAAGAAAGTTGGATATTGAGGGTTGTAACCAAAACACTATAGAAATCAGAGCAGTTCTAGGCACCTGGACTAAAGAAAACAATTACCTGTCTTTGTTCTTCTTTTAATTCCTGTTTAACAAGTCCATAGGAAAGGGATATCATTTACTTGGTTTGGATAACTTGCTGCACCATCCTGGAAGAGGCTGTTGGAAGGAGGAAAGTACCTGATTTACACTTTCACTAAGAAGATACATATTAAGAAAGAAATTTGGATTTTATAAAGAGTGGAGAGAGGGGATACTGAGAGACCAAAAATTAAATGTTCGCTTCATGTTGTTTTTTACAACTGACATGAAATCTTCAGATAATAGCATATAAACCCACCACTGTCTAATTCACCTTTTAAGATCTCAATAAGAAAAATGGCGTGGGGGAGAGATCTCAGTTTTGATCTTTATTTTCTTTTTTAAAATATTTATTTACTCATTTATTCATTCATTTGGCTGCACCAGGTCTTAGTTGTAGCACGCAGTATCTTTAGTTGCAGTATGCAGAGTCTTTAATTGTGGCCTGTAGGATCTAGTTCCCTGACCAGGCACTGAACCTTGCATGTCCTGCATTGGAAGCATGGAGTCTTAGCCACTGGACCACCAAGTTAATCACTGATCTTGTGTTTTCTATTGCTCTGTAACAGATTACCACAAACTTAGTGGTTTACAAGATTACAAATTTATTATCTTACAGATCTATAGGTCAGAAATCCAATACAGTCTCCTGCTGAAGGTAAAGGTAGGCTTGCATTCTGTTTGAGGCTCTAGAGCATCTAGAGACCTCACACGTTGCTTGGCTCATGGCCTTGTTCTTTCATTTTCAAAGTCAAAAATGTCTCATCTCTCTTACCATTAGTCCATAATCCTACATCTCTCAGACCACAGCCAGGTAAGGTTGTCCAATTTTAAGGATTCATGATCTGGTGGGGCCTACATAGATAATCTGGTACAGTCTCCCCATTGCAAGGTCCTTAATCTTCAACTCCTAGAATCCCAGTTTGCTTTCCATTGTGTCATGGAGTCACCTAACTTCCTTAATCTTAGTCATATCTTTAAAGTCCCCTTTGTCTTATAGGGTAATTTAGTCACTCACAGTATTCTGGGATTATGACATGTACATCTTTACATGTTGTTATTCCATATACCATAGAGCCTATTTTATGATCAGAAAGGTATAACTTTCGGGGATTCAGGATTTATAACCTATCTGCATGGATTTTCCTTTTTGATCACTCTCTTTATTATCACACTTTTAAAATTTTTCTCTAATTTTTTTAGGAATATTCTAGAAGGGTAGAATGAGTAAAATTCTCCTGTAAATATGTTGTACATGATGAAAATATACTTTTAATAAATTTCACAAAAGTACAAAAATAACTTTTCTTGGTTACTTTTCTAGCTGTGGTGAGTACTATACATATGTACACATGGTCTTGATGAAATATAGTGCTTGATTATGACAGTGACACATAGTTGTGAGAAAGTACTCAACTCCCCTCTATTGATTAATTGGAGCTAAAGGCCAGCATGACTATGTGCTTTTGCTTAGAAAAGTTACCTTTGCATTTATCAGGAACAAGTCTTTATGTAAAATAAATCGTTTCAGAAGGCTATTTGGAACCAAAAAGAAACTGCAGGTGGGAAAAGAGTTCATTTGTATGAATTCTCTTTCCTGCTGTGGAACCCCAGTGTGGAAATCTGATTAATTTAAGAAAATGACTGCAGCAGGGCTTTAAGCTATAAAGGTTCTTTCAGATGAAGAGGTCAGTCGGCCCTGGAATTAAAAGTCATAATCTTGGGCCGGATAAGAACTCTAACCATTTAACTGCATTAGTCAAAGTTGATAGTTTTACAATTTTCAAATAGTTGCCTGTTGTGGCAAAACTGCCTGGTGTTGACTGATTAGCAGTAGGTTATTGCAGATTCTTAATTTTGCACAAAAGGGAATTTTTTAAATAACGTAATTGTCCTTTTCATATATCAAGACAGTCTGGTATGAGGTGCAATAGTTTATAAAAAGCACAATTGAGACCTTGTTCTATTTATATTCTGGTTCAAAATCAAATCCTCTGCATGAAAACAGTATTTTAAAAATTCTTATCACAGCAGTCTTGTTTATGCTTTTAACGAATCAATACATTCTAGCACTTTTTTGCTCAGCTTAGTTTTTTCTTTTCACATATTTAGAGAATGTTTTGATCAGCTATGCTTTATATTCCATTATTTTACTTGTCTCTGATAATCAATTTTTGACACTGGAAGTTAGAGAAAGTCAGATGAAAACCAACTGAATTTGTTGGATCAACTGCATTAGCAGTGCAGAATACACACCTAAACACTTGCACGCACACCCATCCTCATCCATAAGCACTAATCCAACAGATGTAAATGTTTGAAAGTACCTGATGTTTCATATTCCCTCTATTCAAGCAAGTTTGACACCTGCAAACGTATCAACTTAAATCCCGTTTTCACACTAATTTTCATATATTATTACTCAATGCTATACTTGTTTCAAGAGGATGGATAGGTAAACAGTTATTTTAATTTCCTTTTAAGAACCTTGATGTTTTCTGTTTTTCTGCTTTAAGAGGTGTCATCCCACTCTTCCCAGTTTATATGAAATATAACGAACAAACATTGGGGATACTTACACCTAACATTGATGTATTCCCAAAGTCAAAACTGATGTTACATTTACTTCTTTGAACTTTTAGCTTGACTTTGTTTTCCGTGGCTTCATTATTTCTTGAATATATCATAGGCTAGAAATATCAAGACTTAGTCAACATTGCTGGGCTTTCGTGGTGGCTCAGACGGTAAAGAATCTGCCTGCAATGCTGGAGATCTGGGTTCAATCCCTGGGCTGGGAAGATCCCCTGGAGAAAAGAACACCTACCCACTCCAGTATTCTTTCCTGGAGAATTCCGTAGATGGAGGAGCCTGGCAGGCCACAGTCCATATTGCCAATGTCTCATTTGAATTGTGAGGACCTAAGTATTATTCTCTTGGTATCTGTAGTATATTTTATCTTTGATTTCTTTAAATAAGATGCAGTGATTTATAAGAGTATTAAGATAAGCTTGTCTTCTTAGAAATTGAAGTAGAAACCTACAGATCTGTAAAATTCAAATAAAGTAAAAATTTCAGCAAGTTGTTTATTTTAAATATTCTTTTTGAAGGAAAATGTGCATAGCTAAGAGTTTAAAAATGTATAATGAGGGGGTATTTTTTAGTGCTTATATAGTATACTAATTGAAATACATTATTACTATATACACTTTAAAATAATGGAAAGCTGTCATAGGAATGAAATTATTTGAAATACTGTAAAACCATGATTTAATCTGAGAATTAAGCCAAAATGTTTATTATTAGAGTCTTATTTATTTTAAAATTCAAGAACAATATTCCATTTTGGCTACATAAAATCTTATTTATAAGCAAAATTACATCCATATGATATAAGTTTTAAACTAAGAATTCAATCAAAAATACCATTGCTTGAAGATATCCAAAATGAACACGTTACATTATTGAATATTCCATATGTAGAAATACGGAGAAGGCAATGGCACCCCACTCCAGTACTCTTGCCCGGAAAATCCCATGGATGGAGGAGCCTGGTAGGCTGCAGTCCATGGGGTCGCTAAGAGTCGGACACGACTGAGCGACTTCACTTTCACTTTTCCCTTTCATGCACTGGAGAAGGAAATGGCAACCCACTCCAGTATTCTTGCCTGGAGAATCCCAGGGACGGCGGAGCCTGGTGGGCTGCCGTCTATGGGGTCGCACAGATTCGGACACGACTGAAGCGACTTAGCAGCATGTAGAAATAGATAGCTATGATTTTATACACACATATGTACACAAACACTGTGTTGTATAAAGAAAATTGCTTTCATTACATAAGTTGCATTAATACTATGTTATTATAACTTAATATTTAATTTATTAATGATATTTTTATATTAGTATAGACCTGTATCATCTTTTTTAAGTAGTTATATCCCTTTGTATGAGAAAATAGTTGTTTATTCAATATATTCTCTACTACTGGCTACTTAGGTTGTTTTATTTTTTTCTCTTATAAATGTTACAATGAAAATTCTTTTAAATTAATTTTATCCTTTCATCCAGTGGTTTATATAGGGGTATGTCCTAAAATAGGGTGATACTAAAAAGGCATATAAAAACGCATATAGCACTAAAAATGTGAGCTTTTAGCTTATCAGATTGCAGTTTGTATTAAACTAAGAAGTTTTCTTGAAATTTGGAAGCCATGTAACATGGTTTTGTATTTGAAATGAAGTATCTGTATTATCATAAATTGGTTTTAAATGATCTATAAGTCTTGTTTATAGATTTTTCCCTCCACAGGGAATATTTGATTCATGGTCTCTTACTCTCCAGCCTTGCTACCTTTTGTTTTTCTTTGTAACTCAAAGTCCCCTATAACAAACTCAGTACAGCTATCTAACCTTTAATCATGATACCCAATTTTGTTCACTTTGCTCTTTCCTGCCAAACATTCTCTCTTTACAAGTTATTGTGTGGCTAAATTCTTCTTTTATCCTGCTGAAATATTATCTTTTCAGATATCATCCTTGACCACCCACTTTAATTAATTGTGTTTCCCTTTCATATAATTATTTTATCACAGCACCCTCCTTTCCTTTATGACCTTTATTACTATTTGAAATTATTGTGTTCATTTATTTGTTGACATGGTTATATTGACTTGAATGTTTCATGAAAGTAGAGATACTGTCTCTCTTTTGCACTACTATATCCACAAATATCGGATATCCATTCATGTATCTTGCACCTACTAAATGTACTGTATTTCTTGAATGAATGACTAATTTGCAGGTGTGTGTTATGGAGCAGAGTATATACTCTATACAATGAGAGGAGAAGGGAAACTATACTTATTGAACATATTTTGTGTGTGTTAGAGCTTCATAGAAGTTATCTTATATAAATCTCATAATAATTCTCTGATAATGATTTTATTTTCCCAGTTTTTCTAATGAGCAAGTGAATGACTGAAAAATGTTACATAAATTATCCATGCTTACACAACTCTGATAACTAACAGAGCCAAGATTCAAATCGAAGTTAGCTTGTATGAAAATTCTGCATTCTTTCCACAGTGCACACAGCCAGCTACTTATGACATATTTTGTTGGAGATGTTAACATAGTTTATTATGTTTCAGTGCTAATGCATATTTTTCTCACTTCATTTAGTACTCTGAACCACTTGAATGATAAGTATTACTATAATTTGTTTGTATTGAGGGAACTAAATCTTTGAGAGATTATTAATTCATTCAAGACTATGAGGCTACTAAATATAAATCTGACCTTGATCAGTGTGGCCTGAAAACTCTGTGTTGTATTGTATCCCATGCAGAGAAATTTGCTGTAATAGTGCTTGTTGCAATTTAGCTTTATTTTTATTGCTATATATACTTGAGAAAATCTGTGTCTTTGATCAAATACATTGTTTAATGCAAATATATCTCATGGAAATATACAGAAGTTAATGGATAAGGGCCCTGGGCAGAATAAATATATTTGACTATGTTATTTATGTATAAAATGACATAGTAAAAGAGAAAGGGAGCAGATGATGTGGAGATATAGTAAATGACATTTAATGTGGAATAAACCATTTTTCAACAAACAGAAATGAATGGAATCAAATGGCTAAATTTATTCTGGGCATTCATTTATTAATAAAAACATCTTTGTTTGTGATATATTTGAAAAGCATAGATTTTTTTGCACTTTTCTTTGTTACTTTAATGACCATTTTCATAGAAGATTCTGTAGTTGTCATAATGAATATGGACCTAGCTTATTTCACTCATTGCTACTTTTCAGATATTTTAAATGGTCCACAACACTACCTATGGCAAAATGAAGATAAATAATTATTTCCATTTTTCACAGGTTTTGTGCTACACTAACCAGCTGCATTTCACTCTTCCTAGAACCATTCATATATGCTGACCTGAAAGAATACTGCTATGAGTCTCATCCTTATAAGCCCATCGGGGTCAATATTAATAAGACTACAGGAATTGATCATTTATTCATTTCTATTTCAAGTTAGGCTCTTATATATTTTTCATTATTTCAATAACCTAAAATATATTTCAACTCTATGGTTTTTCCCACTAGAATATCAGTATTAATTTATTGCTATAATACATCAATAATCCTAAACCCATGTTTTCAAAAAGAAAAAAAAAATCCTGTATCACACAAAACCTTACTCCAAAGCTAAAATGTATACCTTGGATTCTTAGATCTTGTTATTAAACTTTCATTCCTCCTACAAATTCTACTCCTCTTTATGTCTGCTTTCTTTTTAGCATAATTATTCTAAGAATTATTTGTGCTTTTTGTAAAATACCTTAAAGTGTACATGGTGCTTGAAAAGCGAGGAAAGTAAAACTGATATTAACATCAAGTAAGTGCTACTAACCTTATCATGTCGATGAAACTTACACATGAGTGTTGAAACTCCTAACCAGATTATTTATTCTGAAAACTATTCTCAAGCCTACAATATTGAGTACTATTGATTAGGACTTTGAACAATTAATCACCTGTTTGTTTAAACTGAAATGAGATTGGGTAATTGTGCTGAAGAGTAATTTACCATACTTCTATCTTAATTTTTTTATGACAAAGGTTTAGACACATCTGGAACCTTTCTAAGTTTATTTTTATACTGCATAGGTTACCTGAAGGATTTGGAGACCCAGGAAGAAGGATGCAAAAGAACAATAATTTCTTCTCATTCCTTGGAAAGATTATGAAATAGACTATGTTCCCAGATGATGGGAGTGTCCTTAGAATGGAATCAGAAGTAAGGCAGTAATACCCTAGGGGAGCCTATGTATATAGAAATGTGGGATGTAACAAAGCCATACTCAAAAATAATCTTGGAGAATTAGCCATAAAAGCTCTTTACTTGAGTACTCCAAATTTAAAATATATTGTTATGGCATAGTAGAATTAGGGGTTTGGAAAGAATCTGAAGTCAGTATCAATAATAGATTAGGAACTCTTGAGAATTTTAAGGTCAAATACAAATGAACCGCTGTCTCATTGATGTGTATGTATCAGTTAATCCCAGTGTTTATGAATCATCACTGAACAATTGTAAACCTTAGCTCAAATCCAAAACTATTTATATATTAATAAGATTTCTGAGAATGATGAAGGTTGAATTTATTCCTAATTTAAAATTCAGCCACACATAGATGATCAGATTTTCACATTCCTAAAATAATTAAGAATTAAGATCACATGCCCTTACTTAAGAGTCTTTCTTAAAACACAAACATTTTAAATAAATAGGGAGGAAATGAATTGCAGTGTTTGTATTATATTTAGTATTTGTGTTTGGTTTTGTAATTTTTAGACATCCCATTAAAAGAAATGCAAAATGGTGAATGTTAATTTATTCTAAAATATTTTAAGCAACTAAATCTTCTCAAGCATACAAGAAATAAACATTGTTAACATTGCTTTAGCTCACGGATAAATCTGTTTCCAAACTATATAGAGGATTATTATTATTATTTTGAGTTCTAACGCAGGAATGTCGATTGTGAGCCTCAATACATTTGACTTTTCACTCAATTCTATAAAACCCAAATGAATTAGCTCATACCGTTGTAGTCCAAATCTCAGGAAATAAAGGCACTTACCGTATTCTTGGTGTCTTCATTCTAAGAGGCAGGTAGTGATCTGCCCCATCCTCAGTTCAGATCACTCACTCAGTTGTGTCCTACTCTTTGGGACCCCATGAACTATAGCACTTCAGGCTCCCCTGTCCATCACCAACTCCAGGAGCTTACTCAAACTCATGTCCATCGAGTTGGTGATGCCATCCAACCAACTCATCCTCTGTCATCCCCTTCTCCTCCTACCTTCAATATTTCCCAGCATCGGGGTCTTTTCCAATGAGTCAGTTCTTCACATCAGGTGGCCAAAGTATTGGAGTTTCAGCTTCAGCATCAGTCCTTCCAATGAATATTCAGGACTGATTTTCTTTAAGATTGACTGGCTGGATCTCCTTGCAGTCCAAGGGACTCTCAAGAGTCTTCTCCAACACCACAGTTCAAAAGCATCAATTATTTGGCGCTCGGCTTTCTTTATAGTCCAACTCTCACATCCGTACATGACTACTGGAAAAACCATAGCTTTGACTAGATGGACCTTTGTTGACAAAGTGATGTCTTTGTTTTTTAATATATTGTCTAGGTTTGTCAGAGCTTTTCTTCCAAGTAACAAGCATCTTGGAAGAAAATGTGATGAGATGTCCCATCCTACTCATCTCATAGTCAGAAGTTAGATGACTTGTGGGAAGTCAAGTGGTAAAGAAATTGTTGGATGTAAGTGAAAAGAGAAACAAATTCTCAAATCTAATAAAAAATCAATATTATCAGTGTCTTGATATGAATGAAAATATAATTCTAAAGATTTATATTTTCTGTAATAGAATAGATTATTTTGAAATGTATCAATAGATCCTTCAAACATAAGCTAATGATCCTTTTAGAAAGGTCTGAACAATGTTTCTTCATCATGATGATACCTTTTCAATGCTATGGAACTTGCAGTTGCTTTGATGATATATTATCACATCATAGTAACACATTATATTTCAGGAAATACTAAAGTATACAGATAGATAAACCTTTGGCTTACTTTAGTTTTCAGTTCCATTGTAAAATATTTCTATAGGGTTGCCTTGGAATATTTACATCAAACACTACTAAATATTTTCATTAAATACTAAGCTTTGGACACTAATATTTCTTGGTTGACTGATCTACTCTGTATTATATTTAATTCTTTGCTCTCTTTTCAGATAGATTTTGTACCAAGGAACCTTGCTGTTTTTAAAGTTCACATTATACAGATTTGATTTGGCTATCCTAACACAAGAATGAAGGACCATTCTAATATTAATGAAAACTTTGACTAATCTAAAAATTGGAGGGAAAAACAACTCCAGGTTCTAAACAGAACCGCAAAAGAAAATGACAGTCTATAATAAAATATGTGGGTTAAACTTGCATGGTTGAAAGTGAGGAAAACAATTAGACTGATTCTGATGCAATCTGACATAGAGCTAAGCTCAGGTTCAAAGAACAATGTAACAGAAAGGTGAAACATTCCATGTTGATCATTTATTATCCACAGCTGTTCATCATTTAGTGGCAAGACAATTGATTTCTTATGGCTTACTTAAAAGTTAAGGTACAAAAGGAAGGTTGTGTCCAAGTATATGTATATACACCCACATATGTATATAGATACAGATACACATGTTTCAAAATTGGAGATATTGCTTAGGCCAGAAAAAAACTATTTAAGGTTGATGGTTCCCTCTACAGGGGCTACCCTGGCGGCTCAGATGGTAAAGAATCTGCCTGCATTGCAGGAGACCTGAGTTTGATCCTTGGGTCAGGAAGATCCCCTGGAGAAGAGAATGGCTACCCAGTCCAGTATTCTTGCCTGGAAAGTTTCTTGGACAGAACACCATGGACAAAATTCTTGGCAGGTTACAATACATGGTCTTGCTATATGGTCTAGAGTAGCAGAGAGTGGTCAACTGGACAAAAATACAACTGGAAGTCCTCCAGGAAAGCGGAGAGAACTTGGAAAAAAATTGTCTACAGTCATAATGACATATGATATTACCAGGAATTTACCCCTCCACTGTCTGAAAATATGACAAAGTGCATTATGAGTTATAAAAATTATCACCAAGGATATTGCCAAGTTGATACTTAACTGAACAAATACATATTTTAGAAATTCATGGTTGTCTGTCTTGTCAGGAAATAGGAGAAAATAATGATGACAACGTGAGAATGATTCCCAGTCTCTGTTAGATGTGGAGTATGAGCTGATGATGCATGTGTTGCTAACAGAAGCAAATGCAGTGTAACACTGGCAGGCATGCTGGCTACAGACGTTGACCATCTGCTCAACACAGACCTCCAAAACATCATCATGTCTTGTGATAGATAGGCTTGACACTTTCAGTATTCTGACAAACCCTGTAAAGCAAGGCAGTTAATGATAACAAAAAAATGCAACAAAGTAAAGTCCAGATGTTTTAGTACTACCTACCCTAACATTCCATATAGAGGATTTGTTTATAACTACATTTGTAGGAGAGTACTTATGCTATCAGTAAGCAGCCTTCTTGAGTGATACTAGCATTAGAGATAGTTTTGTCTTCCAAGTATGTTACACAATAGCAGTTATATAATGACTACAAGCAGATAATTGAAACTACTCTCAGAAGTATTATCTAAAAGTGTCTCAGTAGGAATTAAAATGGTGGTTATAAATCAGAGTTTTAATGTTAATAAGAGGATGTTTTGTCACCTTTTATGGGATTGCTGGATAGGTCAAAAGATGCTGCAAAATACTGTGCATTTGTAAATCGAATTGCTGTTTCTTTGTTTTTAGAGAAGGTGATTCCAGTCAAGCATTTTCTCCAAAATGAAAGAGGATGAACTAAAGCATAGAGAGTGGGGAAAAATAATGCAGGACTGACAAGAGTGAAGCATTTATTTTGAAATAGTGGCATGTAAGTCTTGACTGATAATTAAACATAGACCATATTATGGAAGGCATAGATGCTAAGCTATAGGCATTTGTCATTACATGGGAGCCATTGCTATATTTATATGCAAAGAAAAGATGTAATTAAATATTTTGTTATGCCTAGCAAGAAGTCTCATTGAAATATGGAGCTAGTAAAACTATTGTATCTGAGCAAAATATTATACTAACTTTTTTTAAAATAAAGGATCATTTTAAAAGAATTTAGCTTTTTCTAGAGAAAGTCAAGTATCTGGCTGGGGCTCTTGATACTGCTGTAATCACCCACTGCAGTATTTAGAGCCAACATTTGGCTCAGGTGTTATATGTATTTTAGGGTAATGCCATCTTTTATTTGAGAAATCACTGATTATGGACAGATTTCTCCCAATTTTTGTGGCCATTACTTTAATTCCTTTGGCAACACGGCAGAAAAGAATTTGGGTTTCAAAACGTCTGAACTTGAATCTAAGCTGTCATTTACTATCTTTATAATCTTAGGCAAGTCATGTGTTTTAACTCAGGGACTCAGTTTTCTTGCCATTTAATTCATGAAAATAATGCTTAAGACATAACTTGATGTGAGGATTTTAAAAAAAAAAAGCTTAATAGTTTCTCACATATAGCCAATACTCAGTAAATAGTAACTTTCTTCTTACTGTATTATTAATATTATTACAACAGTGTAGTGGTAATTCTTGTTCCTAGAGTGCCATCTGTAAGCACTAGAACAGTTTGGGTTCCTTTTTTTTCTTTTTTGAACTATTTATTTATTTGCCTGTTCTGGGTCTTTGTTTCAGTATGAGGGTTCTTTAGTTGTGGTGTGTGGTATCTTTAGTTGCAGCATGTGGAATCTAGTTCCCTGATCAGGGATCAAACCCCAGCCCCTTGCGTTAGGAACATGGAGTCTTAACCGCTGGACCACCAGGGGAATCCCACTTTGTGGGTTCTGAAGTCAGACAGACCTGGGTTAATTTCCTACCTCTGCAGCCTACGAGTGGTATGCTTTTAAATAAGACACTTGACTTCTCTAAGCATACATTTCTTTATCTGTGAAATAGGAACAATAATAATGTCGATTTCACAGAATTTTGAGCTGAGGATTAAATGTGACAATGTCTTTGAAGCACTTTGTACAGCTATTACTGACATTGTTATAGACACTTGTTTCTGGTACAACTGCTTACTTGCTTATAAGAGATACGTTTTTCTATAAATTTTGAAGTTAGTATTGCTTAGTGCTTTTGGCCATATTCTGACCATACTTTTTAATTTTCTTTCGCCTTATTCATGGTGATAAGCACTGTGAGAAAGTGTTTAAAAACACTTGACTATTCTATTACAGTTGATAGTAGGACATTTAAACTTTTGAATGAATGAATATGATTCACTGTGTTAACTTCTGTTTCTTTTTTCCAAATGAAAAGCCATTCTTTAACCTCTATTTTTAATTCAACGCTTTTTCAAATAACTCTCTCTGTATCCATATCTTCATTTGCTTAAGATTTATTTATTAAATAGTTATCTATTACTGTTTCCACATAAGAAAAGGAGATACAGTGTAGAGCAAATTAGAGATGTTCCCCTTCTTAGATAAGTGTATAGTTTTCATTTGAAATAAAAGTACTGGTCTTACACCTTCCCAACTAGATGCTAAGCCCTTTGGCATTCAAAATATGTATTTGCTTTTACCATCAGTCTGCAGTACAATGCCTGGGACTTTTTAGACATAAATGTTTGAACTGTTCTTTTATTAATATCATATGAGAATAAGCTATTTTATTTCAGAATGGTTACACATTGAAATTCAATCTTTAGCATCATTTTAAAATATGGTAATACTTGCAAAATGTTGTTTGATCTAGTGCAATAGTTGTCTTTTACTCCTATTTTTCCCATTAAGTTGTTTTTTTTTTTTTAAAGCAGTACTCCAAAATTAAATGTTATTTTTTTCCTCAAATTTCTATTTAGGTTCCATATTCCACTGAAGACACAATGAGTTATGTTTTATAATTTATGATATTGAGGGAAAAATGGATACATTGTAATTATGCACTACACATGGGTGATTATGTACTATACACAGTAATATGTTGTCACTAATTTTACTGGAGCAAATACCTAAAAAAGAAGAAAACATTCAATTTAATTGGATTTATTTAAGCCATATATGACATTACTAAGAAATGCAAAGTTCCATCTCCAAATTCTTTTTCTACACAAATTAGTTTCTAGAGAGAAGAATTCACATCTTATTTCTATGTCTTGTTGACACATCTGAATTTTTTTCTAGGGATATATTCTACTGTAAATATGACAATTAAAATAACCTTTATTGTGTTAATTTTATATGAATATAATATACCTAGTGCTTTTGTATTCAGCATTTATCAAAATGCCAGTTGAACAAAATAGCATTTATTTAAAAGCAAATATACATCCATCAAGATCACTAAATTTTGTTTTGAATAATGTTAATCTTTTAACTTAGTCATTCAGTGAAATTATATTATTATGATTAAAATTTTTTTTTAATTGACTTAGTCCCTGGTGTCTCAGACAGTAAAGGATCTGCCTGCGATGTGGGATACCAGGGTTCGAATCCTGGGTCAGAAAGATCCCCTGGAGAAGGAACTGGCAATCCACTCCAGTATTCCTGCCTGGGAAATCCCATTGAGAGAGGAGCCTGGAAGACTACACTCCATGGGGATCACAAAGAGTTGGACACAAGTGAGTGACTAACCCACACACAAAGGATAACATGAACATAGTCACTAAAAGTATTATTCCATTAATTAAAACAATTCCTTCAAAATATTGCCAACTTCATTATTTGATAATCCCATTAACAAGGAGAAAATTAAGATTCAATCCTAAAGAAAATTTGCTTAGGTCCTGCTGTTATTTCTTTTTTTTTTTAATAATGAGGATAAAAAATTGAAAATGCAAATTTTTTCACATGATTAAAAGGAAGAGCAACACTAAGCTTGAGAATCAACCATAGAAATTAGATTAGTTCTCCCGTACTCAATCTGTTCTTCATTAACTCTACCTTTTTATAATGAATAATATTTTTGTATGATTTCTTTACATAGGAATATAAAAATACATGCAGTTACAGATAGTCATTTATGAATCTATACATTTGATCAAAATAATGATAAAATAATAATAGTCTTATGCTTTCAAGCCTCCAGAATAAATGTACCATTAATGAATACCATAGAGGTTGGCTGGATTATTCTTCCAAATTAAAAGATGAGGAAACTGAGGTGCACAACTATTAGATAAGTTTCCCACAGATTTTTGTTTTTTTACCCTCCCCTCTTACCTTGTGTGTGTGCTTAGTTGCTCTGTCATGACGGACTCTTTGTGACCCCATGGACTGTAGCCTGCCAGCCTCCTCTGTCCATGGGGATTCTCCAGGCAAGAATACTGGAGTGGGTTGCCATGCCCTCCTCCAGGGGATCTTCCCAACTCTGGGATCCAACCCAGGTCTCCCGGATTGCAGGCAGATTCTTTACCATCTGAGCCACCAGGGAAGCCCAAGGATACTGGAGTGGGTAGCCTATCCCTTCTCCAGGGTATCTTCCTGACCCAGGAATTGAACCTGGGTCTCCTGCATTGCAGGTGGATTCTTCACCAGCTAAGCTACAATGGAAGCCCCCCTCTTAACGTATCTGCATGTAAATTTTGTATTAATCAGTTCAGTTCAGTCGCTCAGTCGTGTCCAACTCTTTGTGACCCCATGAACTGCAGCACGCCAGGCCTCCTTGTTCATCACCAACTCCCAGAGTCCACCTAAACCCATGTCCATTGAGTCAGTGATGCCATCCAACAATCTCATCCTCTGTCGTCCCCTTCTCCTCCTGCCCTCAATCTTTCCCAGCATCAAGGTATTTTCCAGTGAGTCAGCTCTTCACATCAGGTGGCCAAAGTATTGGAGTTTCAGCTTCAGCATCAGTCCTTCCAATGAACACCCAGGACTGATCTCCTTTAGGATGGACTGGTTGGATCTCCTTGCAGTCCAAGGGATTCTCAAGAGTCTTCTCCAACACCACAGTTCAAAAGCATCAATTCTTCTGTGTTCAGTTTTCTTTACAGTCCAACTCTCACATCCATACATGACCACTGGAAAAACCATAGCCTTGACTAGACGGACCTTTGTTGGCAAAGTAATGTCTCTGCTTTTTAATATGTTGTCTAGGTAGGTCATAACTTTCCTTCCAAGGAGTAAGTGTCTTTTAATTTCATGGCTGCAATCACCATCTGCAGTGATTTTGGAGCCCAGAAAAATAAAGTCAGTCACTGTTTCCATTGTTTTCCCATCTATTTGCCATGAAGTGATGGGACCGGATGCCATGATCTTTGTCATTCTAAAATCTACTGTCTTTTCTTCTATGAAGGGATTTGCCCTGCACCCAAACTAGACAAACTTTCTTCCTGGAATATTATTTTTTATGATACTCTTTTCTAAAGAAATTTTCATGTGAATACTTATTTAAATGCCTTGCAACTAATACCTTATATGCCCATATATCTAGGTAGCCTGTAAGTTCCTTAACTGCAGAAATTATGCTTTGTCTTGAATTGACTATCTCATGAACAGAGTCTTGGAGTCAGATGACAAATACTAAAGATAGACATCTAGCATGTTAACACTGTTGCCCTGAAATACCAAGAAGAGTTTGTTATTTTTCAGCTGTCTGAGATTTAAAGCTCAAACTTTAAAACTTAGACAACTGAAAAAGAAGGCAGATTTGTACCTTTAGGACCAATTGTCCAGGTCCCAAACTCCTTTTAAAATGTGCTGACATTGATGCATCATTTCGTATTCAAATCAGAGACATTGTAATAACCATAATTATTATAGATTAGATATTCTAGAGCCTGAGGAGACGCCACACTACATGGCTTTGCCATGTAGGTGTAGATACCCAGGTAGGTGTATAATCAAGAGACATTTCAAGATATCAAAGGATGTTTTTTTAAATATATTTACCAATTGCTATGGTAAACAGACTGTCATAATTTCTATTTTGAACCTGATTCTTAGGGTTTATATGAAAGTAGCTTTCAATTACAACTGCTTGCCAGAGGCAAAGAAAATTCATTTAAAAGAAAGGTTGACTCATTTTCCTGCTCTCTTAAAATGAGAAGTGTTTTATGTTACTTGAAAAGTTCTGAAAGCTGACGCAATTATTTAAACATTAAAAAAAAATCCATGGATACAGTTTTAAAGTAAAATTTGAATTTTATATGATAAGGTTTCTTGTCATTTGCAATTAAAAGGAAAGAACACTAATAGTTGAGATTTATATTTTAACAACTGTTCAATATTTAGTTGGTGATTTTAACTTAGAAACCATAGTATACTCAGACTAACGCATATTAAATTATTTTTTAATCTAATATTGATACACAAGATGAGTATCATAGATATAGATAAGGTGCATTAAGTAAGTTAAAGCTATTAGTTCATATATGTGTAAAGTGAACACACTACAATAACGTTTCTGTGTTTTTGAGAAAACAAGACTGAAATATGTGTCAGAAAAAAATGTATGTATGTGTGAGAAGCTTGTTATCTTTGCTTCCTATTAACTCTGTATTGAGTGGGCATTTTAATTACTATCACATAACCTTGTTCTTCTGTAACATTTTTCTGCACATGTTGTTTTCCAAACTAGAATATGGATTATACTTTAAGTTTGTTTTTATTTCTCAGTCCACTCAAGCCAAAGCTGAACTCAGTAAAATTTTGTTACAGCTGTCATTTTCATCTGACTGAATGAAAAGTATCATTTCACATCAGGAAAGTCATAAAGATGAGTGCTTTATAAGGAAATATTTTTAAAAAGATGAGGAAAAAGGAATATTTTTTAAAAGATGAGGAAAAGGATTCATTAAAGATGTGAATCATTTAATTCACAGTCAGAAATCATACTGTAAGGGAAAAATTCCACTGGGCCAAAATGCTAATTAGGTCTGGAAATTGACTTAGTTAGAGTAAATAAATTTAGCAGGAGGAGCTCAAAAAAAGTACTATGTTTATTTGATAATGGTGAACAAAGTAGGGCTGACATACTCCCTTGTGGCGATATAATCAATTCACATTTCAGTGTTGTTAGAGTTTTATGGACTCTTCCTTAACCCTGTTTCTAATCATTACCTTCCAAACAGATTCTTCTTTTTGTGGGTGGGTGGAAGGGTGGGTGTGTTTTGATGGGAAGGCATTTTGGTTTTGGAATTTCATTTAGAAACTCAATCTACACCTTTATTTAGAGTTTCTTGTGGACCTCACAGCTTTTGCCTAATATAATTCTTCATAGTGTTTACCTTTCTTTCAAAATAGGTGCTGTACAGAATCCTTGTTAAGTCCTAGAGCAGGAACTTTTGAGTCATAACCAGATGGACAGATTTTCTATTCTAAGAAGCCAAGGCTCATGAAGCTCCCAAAGATTGTAACCTAGATATATTCATAGGAACGGGGGATAGAATCTTGTGAAACTGAGAAAGTGCTCAATGCTCATTTGTCTGTGGAGAATTTTGGGGATCTCTCCGGAGCTGGCACTGTATTCCACAGCCTAGTTCCTATGTGCTGACTCTTCACTTAAATAACACGACAGGCTGGAAGGTCCTCATCTTCCCAAAGTGTTGGCTGATTTCACTGAGTCCTTCTAAGAGATGAAATCTGTTATTAGCCTTTTCATATTAACATCTTGATTCACACAAACACCTCTGAGATTAAGGACTCTCAAAATATATCCCTGTTTTGGGCCTTCTCTTG